>NC_064772.1:9583034-10208034 GCF_011397635.1 Epinephelus fuscoguttatus
ATTTTTGGGGCACTTTATGTACAGCTAAATGGAGCACACTTACAGAGTCAATTTAATGTACTTTAATTCCCTTTGAATGTCCACATGAAATTATGTGGCTTGATGTTTCTGTTTTCTTTGTAAAAGATGTCTTGGTCAAGCTTACAGTTGTACCACGCAGAGACCAATTAGATGTTTCTAGCAGTCTAATTAATGCACCCATAAGGATATCTCTTGATTCAACAAACATGCATGCACATATTTTCATAGCATATCGTTTCTTTTTCTAATGAGCACAGACATGAGCAAATACTGTAGTTAAAGCAAGCAGCATGTTTTTACTGAACCCATCTACCGCCAAACTCACCAAGCCCTGAAGCTAATGTTAAAGACATAATCCACAGCAATTTCCACAACCAAAAACTATTCTTTCAAGACTTATCAAATTCACAAGGCCGGGAGTCTCTGATACAGCCTGCTTTAGACCAAACAAGACTTCCTGTACGACTGAGTCACCAGAGATATTAATTGACCGTTTGAATCACCAGATTTAAAAAGAGAGAGAAAAGCGAGCTGTTTGACTTAAAACTTAATGACTAAGAGATTCCATCTGCTGCAGATCATCAGAGTTTGTTTTGAGGCAGAGTAATAACACACACTCTAAACAGGCCCTCAAGCAGCACATACTGCAGAGGTTCATTTCATTTAAGGATTTTATTTGACACTCTTATGCGAAGCGACTTCATTGAGCAAGTAGGGTTTTTGTGTGTCTGGTTTAAGGATCCTTGAAGTGGTCATGCAGGTTGTTTCTAGACACATTTGCTCTGTCTTCTCCCTTTGGTTTGGCTGTCTTAGATTTATACAAGTAACACAATTGCAAAAATATAACATAAACAAAAACATACATTCTGTAAATATGTTATATAGAGACTGCAGTGCTATATTACAGACTTAAAGCAGTTTCTTACCTATCCAGATTTAGACATGTCTGAGGGGCTAAAGTAAACAACACAATACGTGAACTAATACAACCCCAAATTTGATGCTAATGCTAGCTGTTTTGGCTAGCCACGTTCCGTGACCAACATTCAATGTTAGCAAGTGCGTATCAGCTACATTACTTTTTTCTTTTTTTTTTATGGTATCCCAGCTGCTGGATGATCTCTAGACATATATTGTCCTTTATTTGGTTGTTGAGGTGGTCATCATGGTGTTTGTTGCACTATATTAGTTGTTGAGAAACCAAACTTTTAAGAAGTTCCTCCATTTTGGTATCAAGCTAGCTATGACCTCGAGGTACGACATCAGTTGGAACAAGACATTTCACTGGGCATTTCCTGCAGTTGGAAATCAGCTGGAATCAAGGTCCGTCTGAGTATTATTCGCCCCATGGGGCGATTTCTGTGCATATTTTTCAAATGAAAATCATTGCTTGATGTGAAACGGATTTTAGTTCATATTTATTCACTTGTTGTTCCAAGTAGACATACTATCGCAAATAAAGCAAATAGTCATCTTGTGAACAATGCACATTATGACCATTTACTCATCTCTCCTCTGTGTTAATAAAAGTTTGTACACCTCCCTTCATAATCTTTCATCAATTCTGAGTTTACTTGTGTGGTAAACTGTCTAAAATCTAGACCAGTAAATCACACGGCATGTCCAAAAATATGTGGACTTCAGAATATTACACCCATATGTGGTAATTGGAACATATCATCCCAAAATAAAAGCCATTAATGGAACCTGGCTGCAGGGATTTGCTCCCATTCAGACCACTGACTGTATATAAAGATGGACGACATGACAGCTCCCGTAAAGTGAAGCAGAAACATCTCAATCACCCCCTGGTGGCTGGCTGCAGTATAGGTTATTTCCCAAAGATGGCTTCTGTCATTTTATGTAGGTCTTATCACGTTGCTGTATGATCAAGTATTCATTTTTCTGATTAGTTATTCTGGTAAGTTATTTGATGCTTTAAAAGGGGGGGTTTAATGTCATGATTGACAGATATGTGAGCTAATCTGTGTGGTTACAATAAGTGGCGCAGCTTGCTATTAGTTGGACGGATGTATGGGCAGGAAGTGCGTACAACAAGGGTTGCTGCTGAGACTCTGGCTCCAAATGATGTTTACTGCTTTCTCAACCAGCGCAAGAAATCCATGATATTTTGGCTTCATTTTTGTACAGTGGGATTAAGTGAAGATGCCTTGTCCATCTTTATATACAGTCTATGGTTCAGACACAAGAGCATTAGTAAGGTACAACGCTGATGTAGGATGATAAGGTCTGGCTGGCAGTTGGCGTTTGAGTTCATCCCAAAGATGTTGGATGTGGTTGAGGTCCGGCTCTGTGCAGGCCAGTCAAGTTCTTGAACATGAAGAAAATGGGAAGAACACTATTGTTGAAAATATAATTTTATGCTGTAACATACATTGGAACTAAGGACCCTAGCCCAAACAGTGAAATAGACCTTGGTACAGCACTGTTACATTGGTGTCAAAAAAGAATACTTTCTGAATATTTTAACTAAATACTGACTATGCCAAGTAAAATTCCTGTGCTCGGAAACAACAAGACCCCCGTTTTTGTGACAAAACTACCTTTGTGCATTTTTTTGTTCAGGTCCAGGAGCCTCAGACGGACAGGCAGCTGATTGAGACTTCTCCTGTCCTCCAGAAACTCACCAGCTTCGAGGACTCTATCGGAGTTTTGTTCACACATGTGCGTCTCTTGGCCAGAGCCTTCACCTTGAGGACTGTGGGCTTCAACCACCTCACCCTGTAAGTACGGTCAGTGTTTGTTTGTTGATAATGGAGTTACAACCAATTAAAATGCAAAGTGAGGCGCTAGTTGGCCAGATGTAATTTGCAAGGAGGCTGCAGAACTAGCCAGACTTTGTCTGTTGTTCCCTTCAGAGGTGATGAGGCATGGTGCATTATAATATATAATATGATCTGAGATGCTGGGAGTTTTATCATACGTCGAGCATTTTAAATTGTTTTATCTGTTGTGAATGTGGCAGCCTCCTCCTCCCACATCATCATTATGTTTACCCCCTGCAGGTTATACATTTTCTTGCAGTCACTAAGACTGCCTGTATAAAAAGTGAAGCCTTGAATTTCTAGTTCAAAGAGCCATAGGGAGAGATAGCTTCTTTCACTGGTTTTTGGCCCAGTCCCTAATCTAGGGGTTTCAGAGGCCCAGGGGGACTCCAAAGTCCCCGTATGTGTAGTCTGCCTATTTCTGTGAGGCCATAACTCAGTGCCTCATGGGAAATGGGGTTTTGATTCACTAGGTATTCAAGGGTAGAGGGTTTAAAATTTCTCTTTTTCATTCATTGCAGCCACATCTCTTATTTGACAGATTTTTCTCTGTCATTGTCATGCTTCAATCCACTTGTGAATTCCTGGATTCTCAGTTAAAGTAATGTCCAAACCCCCTTAATAACCATTTGTATATCATGTTCTCACCCTGTGTTATGCTGACTTCATTAAAACAACTTTTTCTCACCGTGAACGAAGAATCCAAAAACAGAGGAAATTCTTGATGAATTTAAGTCGTGGGGGCAGTATTTAAAAGAGCAACACTATATCAAAAACCTCAGTTTACCAACTCTCACACAACTTGTGCAATATAATCTAAGTCTCATGTATTCAGTCACATGCTCAGTACTTCCCAACAGACTGCCCCTTCTAACAGGGAACTGAACGGAAAGTAAAATTTAATCTGCGCTCATTTCAGAGCCAGACTCCATTGAAAGATGAGTAACTTTACCTCACTGAACACAGGAGCTGCTGGTCTGACACTGCCTTGATTAGTTAGTTTGTATTATTGTGTGACTTTGCTAAATCCAAACAAACCCTTTAAAACACAAAAGTCACACAATAATACAAACAACCAGATTTTGGCATTTGTAGACCTGCAGCTACCATGCTCAGCAAGGTCAAATTATTGTTTTTGTCAATGGAGTCTGGCTTTAAAGAGAGATACTGTTACTGCACGAGTAGTGTGAGAGTTTATAAACAGATGTTTTGATATTGTTATGCTGTTGTTAAACGCAGGCCCCTATGACTTCAATCTTTCAAGAAGTTTTTCTGTTTTTGGATTCTTCGTTCATCATTGAGGCATACAAGAAAAACCTTTTCTTCACAAATTCAACATAACACAAGGTGAGTAATTTAGGGAATGAGGTATTCCTTTAAATTAGTTTTTATTCAGATTTAATCTGACTTCATGTATCATACATACAATACTATAGTATACCTGTATTTGTTTTGTTTTTTTGGTTGACTTTCTTTGTTAATTGCAAAGTTTCAAAGAGATGCTATGGTGATTTAGCCCTGACATTTGAAATGTTTTTTTTCCTCTCATCTTCCACTATGACATTTATTCAATAGCCAGTAAAGTTACAAACCTCTACAGTTCTACACACTTGAAATTGATTGGACAACCCTGCCTGTTGTAACAAACATGCCACCGTTGTGTAGCTACTGTGTAACCTTCCTCATTCATTGATAGAACACAAGTTTGAACAGATTGCTATTTTCATAAGGAAACATTTTCACTAATGAGACTGTTCACTCCAATCTGAGGTGTTTCTGATGCTGGGTTTGAGAGTGTTATTTGCAAAGGAAGCTTAACTCACTTCTGAGCTTCACAAAACAACACAATAGTGAGTTTGACAGCTAAAGCAAATTAGCCTTGGCAGCACACCTCTGATATCTTATTGGCAGGCTGCACTCTATAATTGCTTGGTTAGGTTTGCCACAAGGACATTGCTGTGTGTGTGTGTGTGTGTGTTTGAGAGTGAGTGTGTACGTGGACGTGTGTGTGTATATGATGTATACACACATACAGTACACTGCTGTGTATGTTCTAATCCATCACTTAAATGTCAAACCTCTACCCACTCATGGTCAGTGAAGTCGATTAGAGGTCCAGAGGTTTGTCTCCCGCTGAGCTTTACTTTGAGGACTTTCCAACTCAAGGTTGATACCAATGATATTTTCTATCTTGGTGGCATAGCATCCAGTGCCTTTCGTTCACTATATTTAAGGTGGAAATTTAACCTAATGCATTTTTTATTTCTCAGAATTGTATTGTTACTTTTCCTGGAGCAAAAGGAAATAATTGATATATTTTTCAGAATAATTTATGTTCATTGGCTCGTTTAGTGGCCGAAGGCAGGCTGACCTAAATAGAGCAGACTCATTTGAAAGCTGAAACTGAGCAGCGTCTGACCATAAGGACTAAAGGTTATACCAAAGTAGGTCATGCTGTCGTGATGGAGAGAACAACGAGGTCAGATAACGGAAAGAGAGGTCAGACAATAAGGTGGGCAGCAGATGAGAAGACAGGACCCAGGCTGGCCTTCAGCCTATCACTTTATGCAGAAATAGAGGACAAAGTGACCTAGAAGAAGACAGCACAAGAAGCAAAGAAGGGAGTTGACCCTGTTTAGAGGCAGTGGAGACCGGAGGCTACTATCAGACAGCAGAGCTGTGGCCCCAAGGCGTTGGGCTTCCTATCTCCTCTCACAGCGGAAGAGCTGGGTGTTGCAAGAATTTCACTGTTAGTGAAAAGGGATCCATCTCTCTCTTCAAGTTCAAGTGAATAAAGTACATCTCTCTGTGCATGTTTGAGAGAAGTCACTGGTCACATTTACACATGAAATTACATTTTATGAAATAGATTGAGGCTATACTCAATTAAAAGTTTAAGTAAATCATCAAATGCAGAGTTTCTGGCTTTTTCAGTTTTTTGTTTTGTTTTTTTTTTTCAGCTTTGTTTTTTCTATAACAAATTATAGCACAGAATTGTTGCTTTTTTATTCTCAGAACATTGCAAATTATCTATATCACTGTCGTCTAGCATCCAATTTCACGTGAAAAATAATATGTAATGATGATGATGACTTGCCACTGGATTAGGTAATTCCAGTAGTTTTCTGGTGCTCTTTTAGTTTGACTCATGTCCCATCTGTTAACATGGAGGAGGTGGGGTTTGTGACATGTATTGCAGCCAGCCACCAGGGGCAATCAAGATGTTTTGGCTTCGCTTTTGGGGAGCTTTAATGTCGTCCAATAGGCGATAGCTGTCGTGCTGGTGATAGCTGTGGCCAGGATTTTTTTAAAATTTGGCACAACTGTCCATGTCCACATGGACACAATAATGAACTAATTAAATTTTTCTGATGATAGGTCAAAGTTCAAGGGCACTGTGACTTTGTATGTTTCTTTGTTATGAACGCAGTACCTGAAGAACACTTTGAGGGAGTTTTTTTATTTTTTTATTTTTACAAACCTTCACTCTGACTCACTGATGAACTGATTAGAATTTTGTGGGTGAAGGTTAAAGGTCACTGTTACCTTGCATCCGTGTCATCCTCTTTAATGCTATATCTCAAGAAGGCCTTGTGGGACTTTCCTCAATTTGGCACAAATGTCCACTTAGACTCAAAATGAACTGCTTAAAATTTGGTGGTCAAAGGTCAGGGTCAGTGACCTCACAAAACCAGTTTTTGGCCACAACTCATAAATTCATATGTCAACTATGACAAAATTTTACACAAATGGCTAGGATATAGGATGATGCAGTGGTGATATTTTATATCCAGAAGGTCAAAGGTCAGTTTTACTGTGACATCATAATGTTCTGAGAAAAAAAAAAAAATGTTCTAGTCGATACGCTATGACTCAGGAACAGATGGGGAGCCATTTGGTCAGATACTGAATTGGTGACACTTCTCTTGGGTGTCCACCTCAAAACTGTGCTATTGTATAGATCTTCTGAGCTGTTGGGGGGGAAGATGTGTGTGAAGCGTCCAAGTTTTCACAGACATAGATGTAAACTGTAGGTGCAACTTGAGTGGTTCACAAAGGCAGGGGCATGGTGGATGCGGGGTATGCAGGATACATGCCCCTCGCAGCTGCCCTATCTGTCCCCTATGTCCCCCGCACTTTTCCATATTGTAAATCGAGTTGGGCAGCTGTTGAGTTCATTTTAACAAGTCAGAGCTTGTTTTTCCAAGTTGTCCTGAGCACACCATGAGTGGGCGGGCAAGATGCACACTTGGTGCTTCTTTTGCTGCAGCGCACTTTGTTTTTCATATGTCCATGCTCAAAATACAGGATGGAATTTAATAGTGCTAATTGCAAAATGATGGAAGAGAGAGAAAATAGCGAGGGCCACGGAGAAGAGACAGGACAGGAAACGACAGAAATTGTCCAAAGTTTGAATCATTGAGTATCTGTTGTGAAACCAAACTACCTTACCACAATAGCACGACGTCAGTAGGACCTCAGCAGAAAGCATTCAGTCCACAGTGTGGACCCGACACAAGGTAACACTGATGTTCGCCTCCTTCCAGGCTGCGAGCGTCTGCAGCTCGCCGCTCATCCACCAGCAAAGGTCCGCAGTATGACGGGAAACCCAGGGACCGCTGGCAGATGAACGGGGAGCTCCAGGCAGCACGGAAGGAAGCAGAACACCGTTTATTTGCACAGATGCCCTCACTGCCGTGACTCCAAGCTGTTTGAAAATCAGTTGTGTTTCCCTTTGAACAACGTCCATCAATTTGGTGGCTGGTTCAACTCTCACTAACTGGCTGCAGCATTTTATTTACTGAGGTTATTTTCTTGAGCAACACTGAGTTAACTGAGGGACATAAACACAGAATATAAAATGCTGCAGTCAAATTGTGAAAGCTGGAGCTTCATTCATGTTATTGTTGTGATAGTCACACACCTACAGTACTCCCCTCAGAGCCATGCATAAATACCCCAAATATCCAAATATCAGGTGGTGTCACGAGCAGTTGGAGCCTAATTGTTGTTGCAATTTAAGCAATAAAAATGTTGATTTTTCTAAGAGGGAAAGAGATTAGATGTATTTTTATTTTCTCTTTTGCATATTTACTATTGCTTTTGATAAGGCAAAAGTATTTCTTATGCGATGACTGGATTAATTGATGGATTCATATAAAATGGCGACGGAGACAAGTTCAGTACATCCCTGATCTGTTTTGAACACGATGGGTAAGGGAATACCTGCCTTTGCTGCAGCAAAGGCAAAAATGGAACCAAAGAAGGAGAAACCTTACGTCTGGAGTTATTGTGGTTGTAATGGATCCATCTGCCTCTCAAGGATCATGGCCACTCGGAAGACTCCTGGAGGCTGCCCATGACAGGAATGGACTTCAGTGGCATCATTGAGATTCCAGTGACTAAACTTTGCTTGGTACATGAGTGTGCAAAGTAGCAGATCATTTACAGCAATGTGTCAATGACATTTGACTTAAATGTGGTAAACTATATTAATGATAGTGTCATTGTGATTATGGCTCCTAAATATGGGAATTGTTAAATTATTATACTTGGTACATGACAAGTAGGGGGTGGTGTATAGGAGCCATCCCCAGTGTAAAATGTATATGTGGGATGCTAATTTGACCTGAAGACATCACTGTATTGTCATGGGTGTCTGTCAGTATAGGTAGGAACCATTCATTGAGGGACAGGTGTTGCTAGATGCGGGGGCACAAATAGTTTTTTGACCGCATTGCTGGGTCATGTCAAGTCAGGTGTACGCCGCTTAATGTCATGTTGTAAATTTGTACCTTTGAATTGTTTATGGACACAGACTCATGGATGTTTGCAAGTTTTTCATTGAAGACCCCAGAGGTGATAATTGAATTATGCATCAAAGGAGAAGACGACATAGACTCTTTGTTTTCATCTGATGAGCAGCGGTTGATTAGGTCAGGCAAGCATGTCAGTTAAGCCCCGCTTCCATCAAACAGCACGGTACAGTTCAGTTTGGTACGCTTTTTGACCGTTTCCACTGTGAAAACTTGTGGATGGTACCAATGGAACCATTCCATACCATCCCCATTTTTGGTCCCCTTCTGTTGGGGTATCTAGCACACACATCTGGTACTAAAAGGTGGATTAGTAAACACTGCAGTCCGTTGATTGGTCAATAGCGGACGGTCACTCTGCTAAGGGCTGAGTTGTGGCTGGCTTTAAGGCTTATGTAACCACTGTTCATACTGTAGAGATTTTTATCAGTAAACTGTAACTATAAAATGAAAGGATGTTTTGCTGCCTCTTGCAGCAGCTGGAGTCAGAGTGAAAAATAACTTCATTCACCGGGCCAACTGCTGGTGACCTTTAAGGTGAAATGTCAACTTATGTTACTCCATGTCTGAGTTGACGTTGTGAATCAATCAACACACCTTAAATCACTGTGACAACTTTGACCAGTACTTTAGTTTTTATCGACATACAAGTAACAAGTGGATCTTCAAGATTTTATATATATTAATTTCGACTGGGTTGTGAACTTTATAAATTCTAATCCTCACTTGGAGGGGGAAATGAAGCGCTGGAGAGCATTGTTCCTGTGGGCACCGGCAACACTAAACCCCTGAGCTTGCCTTAGAAGGACTAGACACACAAACCAGCTATTTGTAAATATCCCATGCAGAGAGAATCTCACTGCAGCCTGCTTTATTTTGTTCTGAAAATGTGGGCGTGCAACCTCATTCTGTGGACAATAAATGAGGTGCAGACCTCCCTCTGTGTCACAGGTAATGAGGAAATACAGTGAGTGCTGGATGGAGCAGTGAGTGACAACAGCACCGCCTACATTTAAAGGTACTGTTTGGGGTGGAAACGCTAGGGTCTAGGTACCATGTCTGAAGGGTTACTTTTGGTTCCAAAGGTACCATACCAAAAGTGTTTGGTGGAAACAGGGCTTTAGTAAGTAGCCTCTCTATGCACTCAGTGGCTTTAAGTTTAAGCTTAGCCACTATAAGATCTTTTGATGTAGCTAAATTTATTCTCATATCATACAACAGAGTTTCTCTTTATTGCCTTTACCCAGAATTACACTGGATGTTGCTTGCCCCCCACACTACCACTTCTGCAGAAAGTACAGATTCCAAATTTGAACCTTACAAAAGCATGCACATATGAAACAAGAACATTATTTCCCAAAGAACTGAGAGGAAAAATGGCCTTAAAAGATAGAGCGCCCCGCTCTTTTGGAGTGGGCAGCCTGTCGCTGCCTCCTCAGAGGGGCTGTTAAAGGTATTTTAGATCAAAGTCAAAGGCAAATAAAGACCTCGGCTTCACACTTTACTTCAATTTCCCCCACCTTACTAGAGCATTGTGCCTCTGCTGTTGAAGTGAATAAGGGATGGCTCTTTGCGCCACTTCACACAGCAACGCATTCCTCTTTGACCCGCTCTGTCTCTCCCTTTTCCCTCCATCGCTTCTCTATTTTCCATTCCTCTCTCACTGTTGCTCCACTATTCCCATCCTCTCTCCGCCTCCGATTGGACATGAAATTAGCTCATGCTCCACCTTCTCAATCTGCTTCTTCCTGTACCCTTCTCCCAGCTCACACACAGTATGCATGGTATGGGTCTTGAGAAAATCCGCAGCAAACCTGTTGACACACGCGTTCACATGTACAGTACTGAAGTGAAGGATGAACAGGGAGTTCTGTCAGCCTCCCAACGGCCTTTATTTCCCTCCTCTATTACCACCTCCCCCCTCATCCCAACCTCCGCTTCTTCACACTCTCATGTGTTGTGGCAGAGCCTTTTCATTAAGACGCTCTGTGATTATTTTTAATGTGGGAGTGTGCGTCAGGCGCTGTCCCTTCCCTCCTAATGAAGCTCAGTTCTGGATCTTAAAGACAGAGTGAAATAAAAAGTAGCCTTTCAAGTTCTTATTTATCCTATGTCCCCGCAATAACGACATTGCTATCTTTTATCTTTGGTATCTATCAAAATACTTTTTTTTTTTTTAATTTGTTTGTTCAAAGGGGGTTTGGGCAACCAGCCAACCCTTCGCATCATATAAAACTACACTTGACTAGAGCTAAATGACTGACAAACTATGAATCAACCATAATGCTTGTCATTTAAATAGTATTTATGGGTTTAAACAGTTGAACATATAAAACAAGTAATTCAGACATTACCATATGCTGGAAAATTCTGATGAGCCTTTTGCACTGTTTCTGGACATGTCTTAAACTAAACAATGAATGGGAAAAATAATCCATAAATGAATCTGTTAGAAAAATAATTGGGCGCTGTCGTAGATCAGAGGTATGTACTTGGACGTCAGTTTGAAGAAAGTTTTTGCACACTTCCAAAAGTGCTGCCATTGTAGTTTAAGTGACGAGAATGTATTCATTTTTCCCTCCTCTTCTGCCCTCTTATACAGCAGTGTGGGCGAGAGAAGTGATTATGGAGGCAAGCAGTGCTCTATTAGTGAATAAGGTGGTGGGGGTTCACTGTGGTTCTTAGAGACTTCAGATTGATTAGAGCTCAGACAATAAACCAATAAGTTAATCAAAGTTAATTAATAACACTTTTAATAATTGATTGACTGAAGTCATTTTTTTATTCATGGGAACATTCTCTGGTTTGAGCCTCTCAGTAGGGATTTCAGTAACATATTGACTATACTTGATGTATCTCGGCTTGCTCCATGTAGGATGTATAAAATGACTATATCACCAACACTAGCAGAATAAAAGCAACAGTGGTTCCGCTTTAATTTATTTTATTTAAAGATACTTGATTTAACTTCATTATTAGAACACTTTTCATTTCAAATTCATTTTAACAGTATCCTATTTAGCTTTATTTTAACAGTATTTTATTTAGCTTTATTTTAGCTTTATTGTAACAATGCTTTATTTAAAAGCTTTATTGTAACAATATTTTAACTTTATTGTAATAGTACTTTATTTAATAATAATAATAATAATGATAATAATACATTTTATTTCTGGGCGCCTTTCATGACACTCAAGGTCGCCTTACAGAGTAAAATACAGAGTAAAATACAATAAAATACAAAGTACAAGATAATTAAACATTTAACAACAAACAAACAAACAAATATCAGTTTAAAATGCAAACAAAACAAACATAAACAGAACATCTGTTCAGGCTTACCCACTCAAAGAGAGTAGGAATGCCTGAACAGGTGAGTTCTCAGCCTGGATTTAAAGTGTGGGAGTGAATCAATATTTTGGAGGTCATGGGGGAGTGAATTCCAGAATTGGGGAGTAGAGTGGCTGAATTCATTATTTAACTTTATTAAGTCAGTGCCTTATTTAATTATATTGTAACTGTACTTTATTTAACTTTTTTGTAAAATACTTAATTTAACTTTACTCTAACAGTGCTTTATTTTACTTTATTGTAACAGTGCTTAAGTTAACTTTATTATGACGGTGCTTTATTTAGCTTTATTTTAATAGTACTTTAACTTAATTGTAATAGTACTTTATTTAGTTTTATTATGACAGTATTTTATTTCATTTTATTGTAACAATACTTAATTTAACTTTATTATAACAGTTTTTTCATTTGGTAGTTTAGTTTTTTTTTGCAGTCCACAAGAGTTTAGAGGAGATTTCAAAGTATCAGTATGTATGTATATCAGGATAATAAACAACGACCATGGTCCATGGTACAGTCAGGCAGTTTAAAAATGTATCTTAGGCACTCTGACTGTAGTTAAAAATCCTTTATAAATATTTCTTACTGGACTTTTACACTGAGTGAGCCAGTCATTGTATTTTATCCTTATGTGACTATTTGCCCCATCCTCGAAGAGCACCTGATCTTTTTTACAACCAACCACATAGTGCCTTAACCCAGTGCAGCACTCCCTATTTTTCCTCATTAACATGTATATATTGTGTAATGCAATATAGCCTTAAAATATTGCGATATTATTTATAGGCCATATCACCCAGCCCTGCTTCTCAGGTGTGAGAATGAGCTTTTTCTCTGTTTCATGTCATTATAGTTTTAATACCTTTGGGTTTTGGACTGTTTGTTTGACAAAACAAACAATTCTAGATTGTGTTGGCCCTTTTTTTCAATCTTTTACACAAGAAACATTTAGTCTGCAAAAAGATAATCGAGATGAATTAATAATTGAGGAACTGACAGTCGCAGCCCTGCTAAAGAAGCTCAAGCTGCTGTTTCTCTGAGTCCTTCGTTTAGATCTCTTGCACAGATATGCTCATAAAAGGCAGAGCCAGAAATCGGACAATAAACTTTGACCTTTCTTCCTCTTTGATGTCAGCCTCCTCCTTGCCTCTACCTCTGCATCTTTTCTCTCTCATCTTCTTCAGAGTTTCCTCTCCTGCGAGGAGCACATATCTATAGATGGATGTGTGCGCTGCTGCTGTATATACCTCCCCGCTGTACTTACGCCCCCCCACCCAATGCTTCCTGCCTGCCTGGCACAGCACCAGTCCACATCTGCAATGCTAATCTATAATTCTGTTTAATTAATGACCTGCCTTTCACTGATGGGGAGAAACGCAGGAAGCTGATGTACAGCATCACAGTGCTACCATTAGCCTTTTCTAGGAATTGTTAGAAGGTAGAAAGTTCAGTAAACCCATGTGCACGCTTGCTGCTTTATGGGCTTAGGATTTTGACAGACACTCCTGCAGGTGTACCAGAGGTTTTTTAAGTATGCTTTTTTTTTTTTCTTTTCTTTTTTTTTTCTTTTTTTCCCCATTCAAATTGCAATCAAAGCCCGGCGTTTTTCTTCAGAAGGGCTGCTACTCCAGGCAGCCTCCGAGTTGTCACACAGCCTGTCAGTGTAGCTGTTCCCAGAGGCCACCCGTGAAATGTACATCAGCCAACTTCACCATTCCTGTTAAAAGACTAAAAGCCTGGTAGATTTGTCGACAGTGCATGATGCCTTTCATGCCCCACTGATATGTAGCTGAATAACCTCATGTGAAACCTCGCTGTCCCCTATTTTTGCACAATCTCCCCCTGCCCTCCCACATCACCCCTACTATGTCAATCCCTTTACTGTATATCCTCCTGTAACCTTGTGTTTTCATTTTCTTTTTTTATTCTCATTCGTCCTTTTCTCTGTTTGCCTCCATCAATCCATCCTTGCTTTCTCTTTTCCAGGGGCCACAACCAGAGGATGGAGTTCCTTGGAGACTCAATCATGCAGCTGGTTGCCACAGAATACCTCTTCATCCACTTCCCAGATCACCATGAAGGACATTTAACAGTAAGATCAAATTCCTCTTATTTAACAGTAAGACTTGAATCATGTACGGTGTGTAATTTTCTGCTGCTGGGGGTGTCTCAATCAAAACAGTAACAAAAGACAGTTGCAATGCCGTCATTGCTGTCAGTTTCTCCCAAATAGGATTCCTTCAGTGTTCATTATTCAGGAGGTTTTTACTGGGTGACAAATTATCCGCAGAGGTCCCTTCCTCTCCAAAACAAACAGACATGATGATTTAAGCCGGAAAAAACACTTAATAAAACAGTTTCACATTAAAAATCACAGTTTTTCCAACACTGTTTGACATCACAGAAACTGGAGACAAATCTGACGTCAACAGACAAAACAATAAATAGACAGAGAAATCTTAATTCTGGACAGGAATATGTCAAACTCTTTGTCAACATGATTTAAAATGTTTTGCATGTGCTTGAGCTGACAATGGAAACAAAAGAAGTCATTGTTGTCGTCCTCCTCCGCTTATCCGGGTCCGGGTCACGGGGGCAGCAGCCTCAGCAAAGAAGCCCAGACAGACATGCCCAAAACACCTCCCAAGGGAGGCGTCCAGGAGGCATCCTTACCAGATGCCCGAACCACCTCAACTAGCTCCTCTTGATGTGGAGGAGCAGCGGCTCTACTCCGAGTCCCTCCCGGATGTCCGAGCTCCTCACCTTATCCCTAAGGCTGAGCCCAGCCACCCTGCGGAGGAAACTCATTTCCGCCGCTTGTACTCGCGATCTCACTCTTTCGGTCACTACCCAGAGCTCGTAACCATAGGTGAGGGTTGGAACGTAGATCGACCGGTAAATCGAGAGCTTCGCTTTCTGGCTAAGCTCCCTTTTCACCACAACGGACCGGTTAAGCGGCTGCATCACTGCTGACACCGCCCCAATCCCCCTGTCAATCTCCCGCTCCATCCTACCCCCACTCGTGAACAAGATCCCAAGATACTTAAACTCCTCCACCTGAGGCAGGACCTCCCCCCCAACCTGGAGTGGGCAATCCACCCTTTTCCGGCTGAGGACCATGGCCTCAGATTTGGAGGTGCTGATTCTCATCCCAGCCGCTTCACACTCGGCTGCGAACCGTCCCAGCGAGAGTTGGAGGTCACTGTTCGATGGAGCGAGGAGGACCACGTCATCCGCAAATAGCAGGGACGAGATCCTCCTGTCACCAAACCTGACACCCTCCACCACTCAGCTGCGCCTAGAAATTCTGTTCATGAAAGTTATGAACAGAACCGGTGACAAAGGGCAGCCCTGGCGGAGTCCAACCCTCACCGGGAACAGGTCCGACTTACTGCCAGCCACACGAACCAGACTCATGCTCCTTCGGTACAGGGACTGGATGGCCCTTAGCAGAGGGCCACCCACCCCATACTCCCGGAGCACCCCCCACAGGATGCCCCTGGGGACACGGTCGTAAGCCTTCTCTAAATCCACAAAATATGTGTGGACTGGTTGGGCGAACTCCCATGCCCCCACTGCCCCCGATGTCCATCCCCGGGGCTCCGCCGCTGCGTAGTTCCTTCACTACCTCGGCGACTTCTGCCCCAGAAATTGGACGGCCCGCCCCCGAGACCCCCGGCTCTGTTTCCTCACTGGAATACGTGTTGGTGGGATTGAGGAGCTCCTCAAAGTATTCCTTCCACCGCCCGACAATGTCCCCAGTTGACGTCAGCAGCTCCCCGCCCCCACTGTAAACAATGTGAGCAAGTTGCCGCCTTCCCCCCCGAGGCGCCGGACGGTTTGCCAGAACCTCTTTGGAGCCGATCAATAGTCTTTCTCCATGGCCTCACCGAACTCCTCCCACGCCCAAGTTTTTGTCTCCGCGACTGCCTCTGCTGCGCTCCGCTTGGCCCGCCGGTACCCGTCAGCTGCTTCTGGAGACCCACAGACCAACCATGCCCTGTAGGCCTCCTTCTTCAGCCTGACGGCTCCCCTCACCTCTGGTGTCCACCAGCGGGTTTGGGGGTTACCGCTGCGACTGGTCCCCGCGGCCTTGCGGCCACAGCTCGCAACAGCCGCCTCGACAATGGCAGAGCGGAACAAGGCCCATTCGGACTCAATGTCTCCCTCTGCCCTCGGGACGCGGTCAAAGCTCTCCCGGAAGTGGGAGTTGAAGATCATCTTGGCAGGTTCTTCTGCCAGGCGTTCCCAGCAGACCCTCACTGCTCGAAGTAGACAAAACAAAAACCTCAACCATGGTGGACACTTTCCGTACAAGTTGTATGTCAACAGTATGTAATATCGTGGTGTCTTTTTTTGCAGATGAAAATCTCTCTAATCTGACAGAGGCAGAAATTTTCGGTCTGGTTTAGAGCTCCACCCGATTTAATTCACGTCAACCGGATAAACTGGGTGTGGGGGCTTTTCACATCAGCGGCGTGTCAAGGGACTATATTCAACTTATCTTGCATTGAAACATGCATTATGACAAATTAATAAGGTTTATGTGTGTTTATAAATGAAGTTGAGGAGCCTATAAGTGTTTGTCTCAGAGGCTCCGCAGACTGCGGACTTCGCAGCTCCGTTCAGCTGTCTGCTGCTGCTGCTGCGAGAGAAGTGTCCTTCTGCTTCTTCTTCTTCTTCTTGTGTAACCTTGTGTGTGTTGGCGGTTAATACAGCATTATCGCCACCTAGTGGATTGGAAGCGCATTATACCTATAATAGGCTTTTATTGGGAAAAATAGCCCAAATGCGACCCCCAGTGGTAAAAGTAGGTATATAATTCGATATATTGGTTCGGTTAGATATTTGGTTTTAAATCAAACTGGTTGGAAAATTTTCAAACCAGCACAAGCCTTACTACTACTACTACCACTACTACTACTACTACTACCACTACTACTACTACTACTACTACTACTACCACTACTACTACTACTACTACTACTACTACTACTACTACCACTACTACTACTACTACTACTGCTACTGCTGCTACTACTGCTACTGCTACTACTACTGCTACTACTGCTACTACTGCTGCTGCTACTACTGCTGCTACTACTGCTGCTGCTACTGCTGCTGCTGCTGCTGCTGCTACTACTGCTACTGCTACTACTGCTGCTACTGCTGCTACTGCTACTACTGCTGCTGCTACTACTGCTGCTACTACTGCTGCTGCTGCTGCTGCTACTACTGCTGCTACTACTACTGCTGCTACTACTGCTGCTACTGCTGCTGCTACTACTGCTGCTACTACTGCTGCTGCTACTACTGCTGCTACTGCTACTACTGCTGCTACTACTGCTGCTGCTGCTGCTGCTACTACTGCTGCTACTACTGCTACTGCTACTACTGCTGCTGCTGCTGCTGCTACTACTGCTACTACTACTGCTGCTACTACTGCTGCTGCTACTGCTGCTGCTACTACTACTGCTACTACTGCTACTACTACTACTACTACCACCACCACTACTACTACTACTACTACTACTACTACTACTACTGCTACAACTACTGCTACTACTTCCTCTTCCTGTTAATGGCAGGAGGCACCTGGTGTTTTGGTACATTACATGAGTGGTGTAATTATATGGATGATGGATTCAAATTTACAATTTCTCTATCAATGAAAATTATATCAGTGTAATTCTCATTACTGTTCTGTTGCCCAGCCCTGTGCTAACGTTTGTTAGCTCTGATGTTTCCCTGATAACTTAAGATCCAGACGTCCAATCACTTAAAATCCGTTTCACCAGCTTAAGACATAAAAATACAAAACGACCAAGATCTAAAAAGTGTAGTAGAAGTCAGTTTATGAGAGCTTTTTACAGATAACCACAACAAAGCTTGTGCAAAGGTGATATGATGCCACTAACAGGCGACTGTGAACAATTGACACAGGTCGTGGCGTGAAATAACTGATTTCTTAGGGTTTGAACATTATTGGAAACATTTGGGATAATTTAAGTACCCAACTCAATAAAGTATATAACATTGGTCTCGGTAATTTCTCGACATTTTAATGCAGAAAAGTTGCATTTTATATCTTTAAATCATATGTCGTCACATTCACCCACTCACAGGCTGTTTTCTCATCCATAGGTATGTATTTTTTACATCTACATCTGCATCTTTGCACCTGTGTTGTGTCTTTCTTCCATCTTTGTGCTGTCTCGCTGCTGTCTGAGGTTTCTCAAAACGGCTGCTCCCCGCTTCTTTCACGAGTTTACCTGAGATGAAGTTGCAGCTGTGCTTTTGTGTTTGTATGTGTGGGTGATTTTTTTTTTTCCTTCCTTCCTTCCTTCCTGCCCATCAATCTTTGAATCTCCGAGTGCCAGCCAGGTATTCACCCCCTTCCTCTTTTTCTTGTTTCCACAAAATAACTCTCTTCCACTCCTCACCCCACACTGCGCCTGTATGTTTACTGTACTCCGTGTGATGGGTATTGTCATGAGACAAAATTGTTCAGTGGTTTTCAATAACACATCTTTGTGGGCGGATTTTTTTGCCCGAGCTGTCAACCGCCTGAAAAATGAAGTTACGTGTGTATGCGAACTTCCATGGCTTGTAACAGAGGTACAAAGCAAATGATCACACTTTGAACATGCAAGTCCATTTTCTGACAGATGGCGTTACAACACCCTCTTTTCATTTGAGCTTCAGCACTTCTCTTCAGAAGTCTGACTACTTGAGGCCAGAGGGATTGAGCGGGTCTGAACCTGAATAAGAACCTTTGCAGTTTGATATTTATTCGTGGATATTCCTTATAGATGGAAGCGGTGACGTCACTTGTTTAAAAGCTTCCAGCGAGCTTTCTTTGAGAGACTGAAAGCTCCAGCAATGCCTATGCCCAAGAGTCAAGATGGGGTACATCTGAAATGGATTTCAAATCGGGGAGAAAAGTGCTTATTCAACTAGTGTATGTGAGTGTGTGTGTGTGTGTGTGTGGGGCTCTGATTGCGTGTGTACTGTTAAGGAGGGCACATCGCAGCAAGACGAATTCAGACAGTCATATTCCATTCTATTTGCTCTTTTCCGCATCTCGTGGCTATATTTAACATGTTTGTGTTTTTCCTTTTAGAGACGTAAATGTACCTTACCCGCTCTAACATGTTGTCATCCGCTAAGCTGCGAGTCACAATGTAATATTTAACAGAGCAACGTGCAATCTCCCTGAAACATTTACTCTGCATTACCATTTCTGTCTTTGATGAATTATTCCATGTGTTGTTTTTTTGTTTTTTTTGATGTTTCTGTGTACTTCTGTGTCTAGTGTTTGAGTACATTTCTGACAGGTGGACATGAAAAGGTGACGCCCCTTTTGTTTGTCCACAGCTGCTCCGCAGTTCCCTGGTAAACAACCGCACGCAAGCCAAAGTGGCGGAGGAGCTGGGGATGCAGGAGTTCGCCATCACCAACGACAAAACCAAACGGCCAGTCGCGCTGCGGACCAAGACTCTGGCCGACCTGCTGGAGTGTATGTTCACATCTCTTTGATTCATTTGCAAAAAGAAAAATCTTTATAGACCTTTTTAAACCCTCTCTTCAACCTCTTTCTTGTACGTCTCTCCAGAATGTGCAGTTTAAGATGGCAGCATGAAGGACCATTATTGATTTCTTTGTTCCCTTTGTGTTAGATGTCAAACACAGTCACTTCTCTGCTGAAGACACTGGGAGAACCTCCCTATGTGCTTAGTATGACTGGAGCAGTTAGTCGTGATTTTTTTCTTTTCTTTTTGATTCCACCAGCTACTGTTGTCACAAGAAATAAGCTACTTGTGGGTTTTTTTTACCACCTTAAAGTGATAGTTTGGATCTTTTGAATTGGGGTTGTATGAGGCACTTATCCATAGTCAGTGCATTACAAAGAGTAGATGTCAGTCGGCACACCCGCAGTTTGAAGACACAGGCCAGAGTACTACCAATGGAAACCAAGCAATGTACTGCTGTGAATGGGGGTTTGCAGCATAGACTCTATATTACTGATACTTCCTGTACAAAAATGAAGCCAAAATATCCCTGATACAGCCCCCACCATCTTGTGCTGGTGACATCATTTGGAGCCAGCGTCTCCGCAGTAGCAATATCTGAGGCGTCAATTTCCCACCCAAACACCTGTCTGACCCAATCGTGAACAGCACCATTGATTGCCTGCACAGATTGGTGCACGTAGCTGCCAATCATGATGTCACATCCTGTATTTATAGCATCAAATAATTTATTAAAAACCAAACTTAGCAGGAAAACGAACACTTGAACATACAGCAGCGTGATAAAAACAACCTTAAATGACTAAAAGCATCTTTGGGATAAATGTATTTATGGTTTTAGTTGGCTATGTACCATCTGCTAACATGCAAGGGACAAGCTTTATGATATGTACTGCAGTCAGCCAATAGGGGGCGATCGAGATGTTTCGGCTTCACTTTTTGGGGAGCTGTCATGTCGTCCATCTTTATATACAGTCTTTGACTTGCAGTCTAAGTGGACACTATATTCAGAATGCTTTCACTGCTTTATCTTGCCATCAAATAGCCCTTATCCTTGGCGCTACATTTTCTCAAACCTATAACTTAAGTATTTCTTAGGCATAAGTGCAATTGTGCTGCAGCTATGCCACACCTGTATTACGCTGCTGGTCAGCATTTCAGGTCAGACTTTCAGTGGTGTATGGAAAACACACCAAACACAAGAAAAAAAAATGATATTGACTTTGACAATGGAATGTCATTTCCTGTGGAGATGAGAGAATACAGAAGACATTTTGCAGAGGGGGACTGAATGGGGCAAAAAAGAGAGAGCAGAAACTTCTGTGGAAACCGGAGGCTGAGACAGAGCACAAGCTAATCGCCTAAACTGGAAACACCTGCTCACAGAGCCAGAGAGCTACTGCTGCCATGAGTAGGACTTAATTACAACACAACTTCAGGATCTGAAGCGCTTATCCAGAGTGAGCGCCTCACGCTTTACTGGTTTTTGGGTAAATCTTTTCATTTATTTGTAGGTATCTGGCCTAATGTTACCTGACTGTTGCATAGGGCTGGGTGATATGCCCTGAAAATTATATCATGATATTTTTAGGCTATATTGATACATAATACATATCACAATATTTTTAAATCTCCTCAAAAGCACTTCATCAATGCTAGGATTGGAAGACAAAATCAAACATAAGAATATTTCTGACCAAATACCCTCTCTGATGCCACAGAGTTGTTGGGATGACTATTGTTTTTATTTTGTTTTTGTTTTTATCAACAATCATCAATAATGTGGATATAACAACCAAGTGGGTCAGGGCAATTGTTTAAACAAATAGAAAATTCTGGTAAGTTGATACATTTACATCACTTTGCTGCAATGCAGCCTTTAAAACGAGGGAAAAGTCACCAATTATGCCATTTCACGATACAACGATATCCAAATCTAAGACAGTACGTAGTCTCATATCTTGATAACAATATTATATCTTTAAATCGCCCGGCCCTACTGTTGCATGCATCAGTGCTCTCATCAGTGGCATATTTGTGGGTGGTTTTACATAATCCTTTTGAGAGAAACGTTCACTATAAACACCAAGTTGCCTCAGTCTTGCAGGTGAAGTGTTGGTGTCTATATTCAGTGTAACTAATCACAGCTGTTTTATTTATTTATTTATTTATTTATTTATTTTAAATTAGCTTAGAAAACACAAGTACGCATCGTAGAAATCTTTAGAGAAGTGAAGTCTTGTTTGGTCTGATCACACAACAGCACTTTTTTAACCGGAACAGCTGACCTGCTGCATAATACAATGCATGGAACTGTTGCGCTATTGAACAGGAATAGGGGAGCTCTGCAGTTGAGAAATGTAGAGCCAAAGGAAAGGCTGCGTGACACAAAGTAAAGCGTTAAAAATATTCTCAATACAGCCTCCACTTAAACTGATGTCAATTTTTTTTTTAAGATGACTAAAATACATTTTGCTCCTGCCCCTGTCCACAGCAACACATTGGTTAGGTTCCATGTTGTACCCCTGTGCTGACTGCCTTGTACTGTAGGTTATACACCAACGCTGGACATCATACAAACCCACTTCAAAAACTCCAAACTATCCCTTTAATAGATTGTTGGAACAGAATAAAACATAAAATATGCTTAGTAAGATAAGTGGATGGCGGAAAAGTTACATTTGGCAGCTTAAGGGAAAATGATCTGCATTGTCCAGTGGTGATTTCACCCACCCTGGCTTTGGTGGACTTAACGTCCTGCTTTCAGGATATTATACAAATCAGAGTGGGCAGTTGCCCTGGAAGGTAGAGTCTAATAAAGCATCAAAAAATTCAAACTGAAAACACAGCAGTGTAGGTTTATCAGCAGTGGTAGCTGTGCATCAGTCTCTCTCGCACACTGAGAGTTAGTTTCTATTTAATTGTTAACTAATTGAAAAAAAGAAAATTAATAGCAATAAAATCAAGAATAAGTGTGCTTCAGGGCAGTGGCAGTGAGTAGGCAGCACTTAATGCTTATATTTCAAATGTGTTTTAATATGTCATACATTATAATCAGTATAACTGTTAGACTGCATGTTTCTTCATGTGGTCGTAGCTGTACCGAGGACATTTTCTATTTAATGGGATGAAGGGTAGAAAGTCAAAGTTGTCTTCATTTAAATAACTGGTTGCAATAACATTGCATTATTGCAACATACAGTCAGGTCCATAATTATTTGGACAATGATACAGTTGTCATCATTTTGGCTCTGTACACCACCACAATGGGTTTTAAATGAAACAATGAATACGTGGAGACTCTCTGCTTTCATTTAAGGCTTTTTTCAAAAATGTAGTATGAACCGTGTAGGAATGACAACCATTTCTTCACACAGTCCCCCGACTTTAAGGGCTCATAAGTATTTGGACAAACTAACATAATCATCAATTAAACAGTCAGTTTTAATACTTGGTTGCAAATCCTTTACAGTCAATGACTGCCTAAAGTGTTGGACACATAGACATCACCAGATGCTGGGTTTCTTCCCTGGTGATGCTCTGCCAGCCCTTTACTGTAGCAGTCTGCACTTCCTGCTTGTGTTTTGGGTGTTTTGCCCTCAGTTTTGGCTTCAGCAAGAGAAACGCATGCTCAGTTGGATTCAGGTCAGATGATATGACTTGGCCATTGCAGAACATTCCACTTCTTTGCCTTAAAAATGTCTTTGGTTGCTTTTGCAATATGCTTCAGGTCATTGTCCATCTGCACTGTGAAGCATCGCCCAATGAGTTTTGAAACATTTGGTTGAATCTGAGCAGATAATGTAGCCCCAAACACTTCAGCTTTCATCCTGCTGCTCTTGTCAGCAGTCACATCATCAATAAATACAAGAGAAGCAGTTCCACTGGCAGCCATACATGGCCATGACATAACAGTACCTCCACCATGCTTCACTGATGAGGTGGTGTGCTTTGGATCATGAGCAGTTCCTTCCCTTCTTCCTTCTCTTGTCTTCCCATCATTCTGGTAGTTGATCTTTGTTTTATCTGTCCATAGTATGCTGTTCCACAACTGTACAGGCTTTTTAGATGGTTTTTGACAAACTCTAATCTGGCCTTCCATTTTTAAGGCTAACCAATGGTTTGCATCTTGTGATAAACCCTCTGTATTTATTCTAGTGAAGTCTTGTCTTGCTTACAAGAGCAGCAGGATGAAAGCTGAAGTGTTTGGGGCTACATTATCTACTCAGATTCAACTAAATGCTTCAAAACTCATTGGACGATGCCTCACAGTGCAGATGGACATTGACCTGAAGCATATTGCAAAAGCAACCAAAGCAGGAAGTGCAGACGGCTACAGTAAAGGGCTGGCAGAGCATCACCAGGGAAGAAACCCAGCATCTGATGATGTCTATGTGTCCAACACTTGAGGCAGTCATTGACTGTAAAGGATTTGCAACCAAGTATTAAAACTGACTGTTTAATTGATGATTATGTTAGTTTGTCCAAATACTTATGAGCCCTTAAAGATGGGGGACTGTGTGAAGAAATGGTTGTCATTCCTACATGGTTCATACTACATTTTTGAAAAAGCCTTAAATGAAAGCAGAGAGTCTGCACTTTAAGCACGTATTCATTGTTTCATTTAAAACCCATTGTGGTGGTGTACAGAGCCAAAATAACGACAACTGTATCATTGTCCAAATAATTATGGACCTGACTGTAAAAATAAAAAGATAATGTGCAGTGGTGGTGAGGACTCGTGCTAAGTTTGACAGATATTTGAAGTATAAAGAGGGCGACATCACAGGGGAGCAAGTTCAGTGCTTTTCACTGGTGCTTCTGGTGAGGCTCTGTCGAACACATGCTGCAGTGCTTGTGGGTGGGAAGCCTGCCTACTGGCCCTTTCCCAGGCCGATCCCTGCTGACTACACAACAGAAATGCCAAAACATGTTTAAGGTGACTAAGAAGCAGTGTCTTCATTATGCAAGTTGTTGATGTACTGCTCAAACACATCGTGGTCACAATTCCGATACAGATATCAATATTTAAGAGTTTAGAAGTCCAGCAACATAGATCATGTTTTTTTCATAAACACGTACCACAGAAAGAAAAGAATCCCTTAATGTTTTTTTAAGCTCTCAGATATCTATTGTTTTTGGCCTTAAGAAATCCAATATTGGTCTGGCTATAATGGAGTCCTGCTGTTCTGATATGAATGCGTAATGTCCCCCAGTCCCCAGATATAAAATACATAATAAGTTCTTCTTTTATTTAGGCCTGCATATTATGATACAAATACAGCTAGAGACAAAGTGATGGTTCCTTTATTTTAAAGGAACACTTCACCTGCCAAATGATCATTTGTGTATCAATCACTCACCCTGTTTGACTTTGATTTCTAGAAGAAAATTTAGTTTCTCTTGCATGTATTCACGGTGAATAAAGAATCCAAAAACAGGAAAAATTCTTCATGAATTGAAGTCATAGGGGTCCATGTTTAACAACAGCCAAAGCTACATCAAACATCGGTTGAGAAACTCTCACACAACCTGCAAGCTATAGCTGAAGTCTCATTTATCCAGGTGTATGATCAGTACTTCCCAAATGTGCATTTTTACTAAAATGTTACTATTACAACCACCTCAGCGTATACACTCTTACACACAGACGAGTAGCATGCCTGCCCAAAGTGTTTTAAATACTACGGTTTTAGCGAAAATTCGTATTCCTGAAGTACTTAGAGTTGACCCTGGGCTTACTCAGCCGCTTTTCACTGACCCATTGTTAACCAAGGGTTAAACTAAGCCCAAGGCTATACATGCAAACTGCCATTCTACTAGACCTGGGTTAAAGGTCCAGTGTGTAGAGCCCAGTTCAGACCAAAGATTCGCGATGAGACAAGTTCAAACAAGTGACTGCTTGCGATTGATGCTCTGCAACATTCTAAAAACCTGCTGGTTCACACCAATACAAGAGATGATGACATGGTGTATTAACTCTATGCAACAACTCTCTGTACTTCCATTCTGGTTTCCAGCTTTTCGGGCTTGTTTTGTGGCTGAATATAATTTGTAGCTTCTTAAAATATGAATGAGGATAGTGATAGTGAGATACTGGCTTCAGTTGCATTTGTAGTGGTGATGAAACGGTCAAAAAACTTAAACAAAACCAGCATCAGATGGACTGTAACCAGCCACCTGCGATTTGACCAGCTGAGTTGCAGGTGACAGACCCAGCTCAGACTGGCCAGTTCACACCACTGCAACTTTTCTCTGCAACGTTCCAAAACGGTCTCATCTCGTTGTGAATCATCAATCTGAACTGGGCTTAAGATTTTGAGGCATTTAGCAGTGAGGTTGCAGAACTGAAACTTCTCCTGTGTACCAAGCGCAAAGGAGAACTACAGTGGCTGAGAAGAAAATGCAAAAATCAAGCATGGCCCCATCCAGAGCCAGTGTTTGATTTCTGTGTTCTGGGCTACTGTAGGACAACATGGTAGACTCCATGGAAGAGGACCTGCTTTATAAGTAGATATATAAATGGTTCATTTTAAGGTAACAAAAACACAACCATTCAAGTGTCCCTGTTTCACATTGGCAATTTTTAGCTCCGGGTTAAGTCCTTTTTTAGGAGATAACCCTTCAAACCTGGTGGTAACCCTGCTCCCCAGCAGGGCCAGGAAGCCCTAGACTAAAGTCAGGGTTTGCCTACTTGAACTGTGTCAGAATTTAGCCAGTGTTAGCCTGGGGCCAACACCTCCCTTAGCCTCGAGAGTTTGTAAACAGATGTTTTGATACAGTTTTGCTGTTGTTAAATGCAGCCCCCTTTACTTTAGTTCATCAAGAATGTTGACCTTTTTTTTTTGATTATTCGTTCACCCTGGAGGCATGCAAGAGAAAAACAGTTTTTCCTCCCAAATTCAACCAAACACAAGGTGAGTGATTTTATACAAATAATCATTCAGTTGTCAATGCTTGTTCATTGATTTCAATGCCACAATGAAGAGGCAGAGGAAGATGTAGCAAAGCTTTGAGCTCTGTGCATGTCCAGATTAATACTAGCAGACAAGGTGGTGACCCCTCCACACAATCAGAGGAACATGCAAGCAGAGACAGAGTGGAGAGAGTGTATAGGCCTTATTAGGACTGAGCTCATGTGTGTTGGAGGAGACCCACTGCAGTCCACATTAGGCCAACAAAGAGCTAGCAGTGACAGGGACTGTCCAGACTGGCAGAAAAAGTAGGAAAAACAAAAAGAATAAAGCACTAATGCGTTCCAGGTCAGCATTCAATAGGCAGACCTTTAATACATAAGCTTCACATCATTTGCCTTTGAAATTATCTTTCAAAGTTGAGGCCGGAGCAGAGTTGATGACACAGGAAGGGGACGAGGGTCAGCGCTGGAAATGAGTGCAGCTCTTGCGCATATGAACAGTCATGCCCTGCAGCTACAGCAGACCCTCACTGGCCTCCTGAAATATTACCTATTATTCCTCTTCCATGTCCCACTGTCTTAGTCGCGGTGATGAGTGAATGCACTTGCAGCTAATAGAAGAGGAAAACAAAGGGACAGCTACGAGATGAAGATGACACCCAGCACCTACTGCTTACATTTCAAATCATTTTCAGTTCAGTTAGACTGCCAGTTACTCTCAGTTCAGCTTGACATACAGTTTTATCTTATATATTATATATGTTTCTGTGAACTCTGCGTGGCCCTCGCTTTACCAATTTCCTGTTTGATGGAAAAAGGCAGGGAACTAGAGAGCCATCTTTTCCAATTGTTTATATTAACATCACATCACTTGCAGTGGAAGGCCACAGCTGAGGATTGTCCTCTTTGTTAATGTTTCATTTGCTTTAAGAGCAGGAAGAAAACCAACTGTTAAGCAAAGCAGAAGAAGAACCCACACGTCAAATACTGTCTTTTATTGCTTTATTTTTTCAGCAATTGCTGTCTGTATTTTTCTGTCTGCAGCTTTCATCGCAGCTCTCTACATAGATAAAGACCTGGAGTATGTGCACACCTTCATGAACGTCTGCTTTTTCCCGCGCCTGAAGGTGAGCCCCTATTGATAGTCATTCACCACTTGCACCTGATCAATGAGCCGCTCAGCCAGGCACCACATAGAGAAAGAACCAGGGAGATGATTAGAAGGGAGCTAATGGCTGAGCCTTAATGGCGCTAGCATCGACGCAAGACCTGAAGTGGTGCTCAGCTGTTGAACGACTCTCGGCGACGGCGGCTTTGATCACTATTTTAGTCACCTTTAATGGGAATCACAACAGTGTCGTCAGCCTTTTTCTATTGGTCCAAGAAGTGCTGATGGGGTCCACTTCTGGAGTGTTCCAGGACTTGGATGAATCGCTTCAGTCAAGACTCCCATGGTCAGATTTGAATGAGGAAGGAAGGGCATTTTATTCTGAAGCACTTTTGGATTGTCCAGATTTAGACAGAAGAGCCCTACGACTGCTATTTTCCCATTAATAGAGCTGCTGTGGTAAAAGACACAAACTATCACATACTATCTCATGTCTAAACGGGCATGCGCACAAGTGTGCACACACACATGCTCATGTGCGAGTACCCACACAGCATGGACCTCTCCTTGTGAAGCTGCTGCAGTGGTCTGATATGCCATGCTAATTGCTGTCTTGGTGTGCCTCTCCAGGGAGAATCCCCAACTCTGGAGGAGCTGAGCTTTGCGTCATGGTCGCTGCAAGAGAGCACCTCATTTCCACTTCCAAGAGAAAAGTTGTGAAACAGCCAGCACGTCTCCTTATATAGCCTTCTGGAAACCACAGTGTTGCACACTGTGCTGCTTCATCCAATTTGGATGGGAATAGAGAGGCAAAACCAGGGACATAAACGCTCCTTTCCTTATGTTCGCTCCTTTCCTTATAAAATAAAGTACTAAAAAGATAGCGTAGAATAAAGCTACGCTCTTTCGAAAACAGCCTAATTTCTCTGCTTTCGGCTAAAGGGGTGTAGATGCCCCCCAGAGAGAGGAAAAATGGGAAGGAGAAAAAGGGAAGTAAAGCGCAAAAGCAAGAACAGCAGAGATGCAGGAGTTTGGGGGGGGGGGGGGGGGGACAGTAAAGTGAGAGAGTAGCGAGCAACAGAAGCAGAAGCACTCTTTGTAGAAAATTAATAGGAGCAGACAGTTCTGGATTCAAAGTCTGCCTTTTTATGACAAGGCTGCCTCCCGTTAATGGAAGGGCTTTTAGAAGTCCCCCTTGGATAAGAGAAATGTATCAGGGATGCACACCTGGGAGACTCCCAGACGCTCTTTATATCTGGCCGGGGATTGGCTTTTGTCTTAAGTAGCCTGTGATTTGTACTCACCGTGAAGACATAGATGGAGAGTCAGTAAGGGAGAGAGCAAATAAGTGAGTGCACAAGGAGGGGGGGAAATGGTAGAGAGGGTCATGGCAAGAATGAAGTAAAAGCATGAGTAGCCAAGGGAGAGAGCTGCTGCTGATTTTTGTTTGTTATGTTTCTGATTCTTTGGAAGAAGTTTGCGAAGGAAGTAGTTTGATTCCGTGTGTGTTTTTTGTGTTACAGGAGTTCATTCTCAACCAGGATTGGAATGACCCAAAGTCTCAGCTGCAGCAGTGCTGTTTGACCCTGAGAACTGAGGGCAAGGAGCCCGATATCCCACTGTACAAGTAAGACCCAAGAAAGCACAGAGATGCACCAGCTATTTGAAGCTAGCACTGACAGTGAATTTTAGGAATTTGAAAAGATTTGCCAAGAGTGACTTTTTGCCCAACCTAACTTTAGGTTAATATGTTTATATTTTTGTAAAATATCTTGACATAGTTACTTTGCCACTCACAAAAATTTACCACTGAAAATAAAGTCTCAGTTTAATATAGCCTTTTTTAGGATTAACAGGATCTAAGAGTAATGATACATTATTACAAGTGGGCAATATGTACAGTTTAGTGGTTCCCATCTTCATGTATTTCAACAATACTTTTTACCAAACTATTTAAACTGTTTATCTGCTATTTTACCTAGCTGTGCCAACTGGCTATTTACTTTTAGCTAACAAATTCAACTCTTCATTGCTTTTTGTTATTTATCCATTACCTTTAGCTAATATTTGTACTGTTTATACTTTATTCATTACTTTAAGCTATTTCAACTATTTATCATATATCCATTACGTTTGGCTAACTATTGCAGCTATGTATCTTTTACCATAGCGATGTGTTTTAGCTATTTATCCATTACCTTTAGCTAACAATATCAACTATTTATCCATTAATTTTAGCTAGCTCTTTTAACCATTTATCATTCAGCCATTACTTTGAGCTAACTATTTTAACTATTTGTCTTTTACCTGTCGCAAACCATTTTAGCTATTCATCCATTACCTTTAGCTAACTATTTCAACTATTTATCCATTCATTTTTGCTAACTATTGAAACCATTTGTCATTTATCCATTACTTTTAGCTCACTATTTCAAAGATTTATCTCTTACCTTTAACTAACTATTTCAACTATTTATCCATTCATTTTAGCTAACTATTTCAACTTCTTTTAATCATTTATCCTTTACTTTTAGCTAACTATTTCAACTGTTTATCCATTACTTTTAGCTAACTATTTCAAGTTTTAATACTTTACATAAATATTTCAACTGTTTATACATTTTTTAGCTGTTTCTATTTATCCATTATCTGTTACTTTAAGCTATTTCAACTATTAATTCTGTACTTTTAACCAACTATTTTAATCATTTATCCCTTACTTTTAGCTAACTCTTTCTACTGTTTATCCTTTACATTTACCAAACTACTTTTACTGTTCATCACTTACTTTTAGCTATTTCAACTACTTTTAGTTTTAGCCTTTTTATCTCTTTAATTCTAATTAATTTAATCTCAGATTAACACCAATCAGAGTTTAGTAAAACTAGGTTTAAAATGAGTAAATCCAGATTTTACATTAAGCAGATCCCTGTTGCACCATTAAAAATTAATCTGGTTTGGCAGAGAGGCTCAGATTTTCCTCCTTTGAGAAAAACTTGTTGGGTTTGTGTTTGTGAGTTCCACCATCTGGAAACAGGAGTTGAAACATCAGCGGTGCAGCTGTGTTTCTGTCACTACCATGCTTGACAGTTGACCCAATCTTTCTGTTCAGCACCAAAACAGTTTTCTTGGTGATTTTGACAAAAATTCATCATCATCACCATAAAGATTGAGTGGGTTGAGTCTGTCTTTCTTCGAACAACTTGATTATTTTGCTGAATCTATCTCAACAAAGCAACCATTCACTCAACTGTAGATTTAACGTTAGCCCTGGATCACAGATTGAAATGGAGTTAAAAGTTTTGGTGCAACAGAAGTAAATTTAATCTAGGTTTAGAGTAAAAATTAAAGATTTAGAGAGAGTTTTAAATGTAATCTTTCTTAATTTTAAGATAGTTTTAAAGTTTAGTGGAACAGAATTTAAAACTTAAACTGTGATTTTATCAAGTGAAAAAGTGAATCCTTGTTGGTGCAATCCAGCCTTATTCCATTATGTTTAACCTTACTATTTCAATTTATCTATTACATTGAGATAACTATTTCCACTGTCTATCTATTACTTTTACTCCTTTAAATTATTTATCCATTAGTACATCCATTATTACATTACTGCCAGCTGTTTGAACTATTTATTTACTTTTGCTTTTGCCTCCATCTTTTCACGTAGCACCAATCAACTGCAAAACTAGTAGTATGGTTGGGAATCATTGGACTAATATCTCTATAAACATAAAAGCTGCCATGATATGAACAGAATGGCTAAATCCTTGATGGTTTACACATTTCTGTCCTCTCAAGGTGCATATTGTCATATTGCCCAATCTCACAAATGATCTATTGTTTTAACTTTGTATTTTTTGTACTGGCCAGTTGTATTGATAGAAATGTAAGCTCTAACAACCATACATAAGTGTAGGCACAGGAAAAAAAGTCTCTTCCCTCTCTTCAGTATAACCCAGTCTACAGTTGAAATGGGTTCACTCGGGCATCACATGGCCCACGGTACACATTCAGAGAAATAAAATGGGACAAACATAATTTACAGGACTTTTCTCCTCAGCATTGGTCCCTGAACATTGTGAATAGCTGTGTAAAGGTCCCTGTTGTTGTGATAAATAAACACGCCCAAAGAGACCTCTTATTTGACAAAAGGTCAAGGAGCAAGTGTCATTTGACAGAATGCTTTTGAGAGCTGCCATGAAGCACTGTGTTTGTCGCCATGGAAACTGACAAACAGTGTTTTCTCTGAGCGAAAAAAAAAAAGGTGGTCAGCTGGACGAGCAAGGGCAGTTGGAGACGGAGCAGTTTTATATACAATGAACTCTGCAATCCAGCTTTTAATCAGTTCCCTCCTCCCCTCTATCTTCCGCATACTTATTTGATAGCTTTTCAGCGCTCCTCTGTTTATTATTCCGTCTATCTGCCCGACGGATGGTGATTTTTGACACAACATAACTCTGACACTACAATCAACACCTCCCTCCAACTCTGTTGCCCGCAAGAACGTGAACGAGAAACAAATAGAGCTCCTGGGTGACTTGAATTTCAACATTTTAACACACACATACATACACAAGAATAGACACCATCTTACATAAAACTAGCCACCAGTGAATTTGAGGCTTTTGCTACAGCCTTGAGTGTAATTATTTTGTCCTGTTCCATGGATGCACAGGAGCAGCCGATGATCTGGAGCAGCCTCCTCATGAGATGACCTGACCCCTGTTGGTCGATAAGCCAGAATCATAGACCTTTTATAGCTTTTCATCAGCAGTTGTTGGCGTCAAGTCTGTCAGACTGTCTTAAGGGGTCGTCTGAATTTGTTTACAAGTGTGAAGAGCAGAGAAACAAGAGGGTGAGACAAGAGTGTGAGTCAGACAGACAGAGACTAAATGAATGAGGGAGGGCAGGAAAGGACACAGAAAAGGGGGAAGGAAAGGAGTTAATGCAGTGAGCCCCCTGTTAAAGGTTCCCTGGCGAATGTGTCTAGCTGATGACAGATTCGCACCTCAACCCCAGCACCATCACTTTACTGTACATCTCGTCTGGGCAGGACACACCAGGGAGCAAGCACGTACACACTTTCACATTGTGCAGAGAATGGCCTGAGTCAGTAAGTAGCTCCTTTTAGTGTGAGCTGAAGCTCGTACAGTCCTTCTACGGTGCTGTTTCTTCTCCCTCGCACGCCTCCATCTGTGTGCAGCCTTGAAGTTGACAATTTCCCAACAGCTCACAGATTTCCTTTTTATTCCGTCTCGTTTTGTGTTATTTTAGCAGCGTGATAATTCCAAGTGACACGCTCTCCCTGTTGAGATTTGGCTAAAACGCCGCTCACAGGAGTCTTATTTGCTCCGCACATGCTACTCGCTTCTTCATTTGTAAGCGAGAAAGGGGGGCTGAATTATTGATAAAGTGTCATAAGTGACCACATTGCATTAAAAATGGATTGCTCTCCTGAAATAAGTAAATTGTCTGTGAATAATTTAGGTGACTCACAGCTTGGGTCTGAGATGTTTATGCTAATGTTAACATTTCAAACATCTCCCAAGTTTTGTCTGCTGTCTTGTACTTATGTCCCTGTAGAAATGTAACAAAATTGACAGCATGATTTTTATTCTCTGTCTTAAATGAGGTACATCTGTAAATTAGTTCAGTGATATTCTGCTGTCATCTTTCTCTTAGATTTCTTGGTCCCTCTTAAGCTTTTTCATTGTTTACCCTTCTAGCGCACCAAAGACTCGTGGGTCTCAAAGACTATTGTCAATTCCTCTCCCAACATGTCATTTTTTTTTTTTTTTTTTTTTTTTTTTTACCAAACACAGATCTTGGTATCTGAAGATGATGGGTGTGGGGAGTTTGGGAGGCTTTAAAAGTTGTTTATATGTCCCTCAGATGGCTTCTGCACACTCTCAAAGCACGCTACTGAATCAAAGCGCTATTCCCCTCCTCTCAACCCGCCACTTGAGATGAATTATATTTGTTCCAATTGAAAACTTTTTTTCCCCTCACCTCCCTTTTTCTTGTTATTTCTCTGAAGGACAATGTCCCTGAGTGTCCTTGCGCCTCTCTCCTGGGTATTATTATTATTATTTCTCAACTCTACCCTCCTCCCTGTCATCCCATATTTCTGTGTTTGAATTTGCAGGACCCTGCAGACAGTGGGGCCCTCTCATGCCCGCACCTACACCGTTGCAGTGTATTTCAAAGGGGAGCGAATCGGCTGTGGCAAAGGCCCAAGGTGAGTAAGACAGTACAATATAATAAGACACAACAGGACAAGGCGCTCCACTTTTCAATGCACCGCTAATGGGCTTGAGAATAATGGCTGCGCTTTATTGATGGTGTTTATTATAGCAATTAAGCTCTTGTTGGCCTATTCTATCGGGAGAGACATTATGCAGAATGAAAATAAATCGATTCATTATTGATCTGACGTAAATTGTGTTATGGAAATATCACTTTGTGCAGAAGAAGAGTCTGTGACCAGGCGGCACTGTAGCTGCGTTTTGGCATACCTGGGATTCTGTGTTCACAGCAGGACAGTGATGTGTTTGTGCGTGTGTTTTTGTGTTTGACTGCACACCTTTGTGTGCGCTCCCACAGTCACGCTTTTGTAAAGTAAAGAAAGTGAATCTCCGCGAGACGGCCTTTTCAGGGTTGGAGGGGTTGACAATAAAGCTGAAGCTGAGCCTGCGAGAAATGAAACGTAAATCCATCAAGCATCTTTCACCCCTCCCCACCACCACATGTGGAAATCCCCTCCACGGCCCCCTACTTGAAAGCACTCTCTCTTGCTCTAAGCTGGCGATAAGTTTGTCCCTTCCATAGGATCTTTGACAGCTTACTGTTTTTGTATTTACATGACTTAAGCTCCCAGCCACCTCCGCTGCTGGGCTATGATCACGCAGCACATAATATATACGGAGGGACGGTGAATTGCAGGCGTAAACAGTGCCCAGCGCAGAGGCGCCAATAGGCTTACCTTTTTGAAATGTGTGCACTGTGTTACCTGGGATTATCAGGCAAAAGGGCTCTTTCAAAACAAATATAAAGCAGTTTTGATAATCCTCTCAATATTGGGCCTGATTTTTTTTTCTTTTTTTTTTCTTTTTTTTTTCCAGAATTTCAAAAAAGGGACATTTTTGAATATGCTAAAGACCTTTTCTCCCTCTCTCTCTGTCTCCTTTTTAAAAATATTTCTAATCTAGCATCCAACAGGCAGAAATGGGAGCTGCGATGGATGCGCTCGAAAAATGTGAGTTGTTTGGCAACGTGAACCCCTCCCCTACACACACACACACACACACACACACATATTCACACTTTAAGCCTTTCACACGCTTTGCCTCAGTGTTGAATATTAGCCTTGGCTGTACAGTATGCAAGATGGCTGGCAGAGAGCTGTGGCCTGACCAGCCGGTTGGCTGCGACATATAGGACATTAGGCTGTTTGAAGTGCTAGCCCAGAGCACAGGCATGGGGCCTAGCCAGAGATGGAGAACCAATAAAACAAGGACGGGGGAAGCTAAGCGTCCTCGACCATGTCGATCATCCCGAGGGAGTGCAGGAAGTTTGTGTCGAGGGCCGGCAAAGTTTGTGGTTTTTTTTGTTGTGTTTGGAGCCCTTTTTCAGACCATGAGAGCGAGGCTTCACACTCGGAGCGACTCTCTTGTGCTCAGCACTCCTCTTCAGATTTGAAGGAGCGCGGCCGCTGCGTTCCCTGTGTGCTGCTTCACTCCTTGGCTGTTTTTCATCTTGTCATCAACCACCACTTAAGGAAAATAGATAGTGGTTTTTAGGCATTTACAATGTCTCATTCACTGCCAAGTAAAAATACAATTACAGGGCTCTTAGAAACACATCCACGAGCCATTTCCATCATCTCCCATTCCCCTCTTATACTCAATGCATATGTATGTGGATGCATAATATCATGCATTACACTGAGCGTGTAGAGTTTGGTATGTGTTCAAGTGTAATTTTTTGGACTGGTCTTGCTTGCCATCCCTGCGACCACCACATTAATCAAATGTACAATTTGTTCTTTACTCAACTAATTATCTGGAGGTGAGCACAAATGGCTTTGTTGGAACAGGCCTGTAGAGCTTGCAAAGGGCAGGAAGGTCAGACTTTGATTTAATTTGGCTCATAAATGAGGCCTCCAGCCTCTTGTGATTGATACTGTTTGTGCGTCCAAGCTTTAGCTTTTTATGAAACATTAGTGTTATGGTGGTATTTTTTAACACCATTTTCTCAGTCTCCCTCTGTGTCTCCCTCCGGTCTCCCCTCTCCCTCATCTCCCTCCTTCCTTATCAGGGGGCGTAGTTCAGTGCACACACTCTCTCTCCTGTGTCTTCCTCCCTCCCTTAATTCCTCCCATTTCCTCTCCCCAGTGTACACCTCTGTCACCATGATTGATAGATGCTCATTGCTAGTAAATGAACATTTCCCCCCTCATAAATTGCTGTTTCATGTGACTAGATTAGCAATGCCTTTTAAAAGGTCAGTTAATTTAAAATCATCTCTTCAAGTCTCCTTCCTTCGGTGCAAAATGCTTCCAGTTCGAGGGCTTTGTTTGACTTTGTATTGTCACTTAATTTAAACCCGCCAATTTACAACGCGCCCCTCGGCTCAATGTACTCTTTTCTTTCACCCAGTGCTCCTGAGCAACTGAGGTGAGCCTGTCAATTATATGATTTTAATTAATTATTAGAGGGAAAAACACAGACAGACTGCTCACTTTTAAATATTACCAATAATATTGGTCCTATAATAGAAAAGGAACAGTGTTGATTTACAGATTGAAGGGAGGGTTATCGACACAGCTCTGATGCGGTTACACAGGCTGAAAAATCTGCACGAGTGAATTGTCACTTGTGGTTGATCAGATCTTTTCCACTATCCATCATTTCCCAGAAGTACTCATTATTAGGAGGTCTTTTTTTCAATTAAATATAGTAAGATTATCTTTATATTATTATTATTTTCCAGAATTCACTATCCAAGCCTAAATTAATTACTTCTTTGCAAGAAATGGCACTGTAGCATGCATATTCTCTTATTCCACTGTTGTTGAGATAAATACCCAAGGTCAGTCCTCAGGGTTCAAATTCTGGGCTGGTCGATGTGGAGAAAATCAAATAGCACTCAATTTTTGACCAAATACCTCAATGTTTATATTCAATTTAATTCAGTTTTAGTTATGAAGGCCAATATCACAAATTACAGTTTGCCTCAGAGGGCTTTACAGCATACAGCATCCCTCTGTCCTTTGGACCCTCTCAGCGGATAAGGAAAAACTCCCCCAAAAAAACCTTTAACTGTGAAAAGAAATGAAAATTAAACCTCAGGAAGAGCAACTGAGAAAGAATCCCTCTTCGAGGAAGGACAGACGTGCAATAGATATCTTACCGAACAGATCAGCATAATAAATGTACAGTAATCCATATGACAAATAATAATAATAAAAATATAAATAAAAATAAATTATAAATAAAAGTATTATATTGTATTATAATAATAGTATATATGATATATGCACATATTAATATATTAAAGTATGTGTATGTGACAGTAATAGTCATAATGGTATAATAATAGCTGTAGTAGTAGGCATCTGGCAGGACCATGGCAGCAGTGCAACCACGACCCATGATCCAGGTGCAACCACGACCCATGATCCCGGTCCCGATCCCTTCTTTGGAACCAGAAGTGACCATACTTGGACGAGAGGCTGGAGGTGTGGAGGAGCAAGTGGTAGATCTGGCTCACAGACTGCAGCAACACCTCGCAGACAGCCTCTCCCTAAATATTCACAACTTTGTGCCTTAATAGAATATAAATGGGTGAGTTATAAAAAAGATTCACCCCCCCGTACAGTTGTCATGAATTTTGAAAAGCTGTAAACATGTTTATTTCTGCTATAAAATTGGGTATTTTTACATGGGGGGATTGACTCTGTTTTGGAGCCGGCCTCGAGTGGTCATTTGATAAACTGCAGTGTGCAGCAGCAAATGGAGAGAGGAGTTCGGTGTATCATAGCAAGTCCCCCGGCAGACCATGCCTATATCAAGCCTAACTAGGGGCTGGTCCAAGGCCAGCCTGAGCCAGCCCTAACTGTAAGCTTTATCAAGGAGGAAAGTTTTGAGCCTACTCTTAAATGTGGAGACGGTGTCTGCCTCCTTGACTGAAATTGGAAGAAGGTTCCACAGAAGAGGAGCCTGATAGCTGAAGGCTCTGGCTTTCATTCTCTGGCTTTCATTCAGCCTGATAGCTGAAGGCTCTGGCTTTCATTCTACCTTTGGAGACCTTATATCGCAACAATACTGTACTATTAGTGCTCGTACAAAATATTCACACAAATAGATTTTTGATAAATATTCATCAGTAATGTGGATGTAATGACTAAGTTGGTAAAGGCAATTAATAGAACAGCTAGAACAGTCTGGTAAGTTCAGAAAATTACTTCACTTTATTGTAATACAGCCTTTAAAATCAGGAAAAGACAACATGTATGATATTACAATATCCAAAATCCAAATAATATCTCATCCCATATCATGATATTGATAAAATATTGATATATTTCCAGCTTGAGTTCAAACAAGCCTTTTAAGGATCTCTGTCTCCTGATCATGGGCTTATATAACCAGTCTCGAGCTCAGCTGCCACAGAGCCGCCTGACGCATCAACTCCTGTTGGAGCCGCATTGTCTCTCATGTGATTGTCAAGGGCCTCGCTTCATTTGTTCACATAGCAAGACTAATCAAGGACATTAGCCTCGGTGTCATGTAATTCGTCATTGATTGTCTTGTTGGCCCTCACTGCAGCATTGGCTGCACCATTACTCCTCGTGTACAACAGCCCTACCTTGTGTTACTCTCGGATCGAAAGCACCTCTCCGCAACGTGTCAGGATTCATTTCCATGTTTTATTTAAGGCCTCCTCGAGTATCAGGAGCACTTTGAGCAGGATTGAACTTTTTGTTTCTGCTGCAGAGCTTTTCCCGGCAGACAGAAAGCCGCGGCTCCAGCGGTGTCGGAGAGGTGAGAGACATGGCTGTGTTCAGTCAGACAGCTCAGAGCTCATTAAAGAGAGCGGGGCCCAATATTTGGTGCGCGCGTTCTGTCTGTAGCCGATCTGCTGGTGGCTCAGCTGATTCACATTTCATTATTTGATGGCCCACGTTTTGACAGTCTCCTGCCTGTATCCGTCAAGGCAGAATTAAATGTTAACCAAGGCCCAGACTGGGAGAAACATGAGTGCAAACAAATCGAGCTGAGAGCAGCCAGGTTGGGGAACAGTTGACGGGAGGAAGAAGTCTGTGGTGCAGAGTTTCTCAGACCCTGAGGCTCCATGCACCATGCACCCTTAGGTCTAGGCCCGGGCGACATCAAATATACATGGAAACGGTTTAACCATTTATCATGCATCCTTACAGATAGTACTGTCTCTGTTTAAAGTCTCCACTCTCTCCAACACTCAGCCCCCTCCCCTTTGCATTTTTTTAGCTTCCTCGCAGCTGCTTGTTTCTCAAACAATGCAATATCTGTTGAATAAGAGAATGAGCCTCGATGTGGCTAGTAGCTGGAAGGGGACTTCATTTCTTCCTCAGCTTTCTCTAAACCCCTTAATCTCTGGATAAAAGCATTGGATGGATAGAGGCAAAGTAAAGTACAGTATGCAGGATCTCTATTCAATGGCTAGAGCCTTTTGTTTGGCCTTTGGCATGGCAGGGAAATCCCTTCATCAGCACCGCTATACAGGTGCACTATTGGCTTGTTGACTGATGTGGTGCGCCCAAGCTCTAGGTGATAGACTTAGCCGACACAGTCTATTGTGTAGTCGTCTCACAGCCTGAGCTCAGGCTGAATAGTGAATGCCTAAGTGAAAGGACACTGTATGTTCTTGTGCCCTTAAAAGGGGAGCTGATCCCTCATCACAGATTCCACATCCAGCTGCTGTGTGAGCGCGCATTTCAGCACTGCTGTCGGCGGGCACAACAGGCCGCGTTGTTGCCGAGGCCCTCCGACTGCCAGCTCTGCTCCAAAAGCAGCTACAACCCCAAAATCTCAAGACTGCAACCTCGGTCCTTGAGAGGAATTACTGCATTGTTGATAAACAAAAGACCTGAGCCGAGCTAAGTGCGTTAATGCCTTAACCAAAGGTTATCAGTATGCAGAGCGCACCATTTCTCAAAGGTGCTTTTCTCCAGAACGCCGGACAGCTGAGAATTCTCAATATGTCTTTGCAATGCCCAACACAGACTGAAATGAAAAGCCTTGTGTATTCTTCAGCAACCTTATTCTTTGACGCCTGCTCTTGTGCCGCATGTTAAACAATGTAAATGGCCGAAGCTTTTTTTTTTTTTTTTTTTTTTTGCTCCTCTCGAGTGGGTTATTCACAAGTCATCTCCTAGGGAAAAATGCTGGTGATTTCCATATTTTAACTGCAATATGTAGTTTTCTCTCCAAGGCTCACCAAGTGTTCCTTACTCACTGAAAGCATATTGAAATAGACTGTGTGTTTCTGTGTGCATCCATGCATGTGTGTGTCTGAAATTTCCCTCGGAATGATAGTGCGTCCTTTCTTCAGGATTTTTTTTTTTTTTTTTTTTTTGATCCGTCTCCTTTTTAATAGGATATAGCCCTTATCTTGCACTTTTCCTCTCTGTTGCCATCATGACGAATTAGAGTGTTGCAAGACGAAGAATATGTCCTCCTCTTCTATTCACAAGTCAAACACATATGTGTCTGATTTACCATTGGACGTTTGAAAATTATGATTACAGGAAGTCTAACTACAGACAACTAATGCTGTGTCTCAAATTGGATATTTCTGTTAGTACACTTACATGTAATATGCTGCGTACACAATGTACTTTTTGCATAGTGCACAAACTTTGACTGGGTATTGGGTTCTCACATCAAACACAGCCACTGTGCACTTACCAGAAATGATGATTGCAAATTTGACAGCTCTTCTTCCTCTACTTGGCAAATTGCAGCCGAACATGTATTAACACCAAAGGTAACTTATGGCCATAGGTCCTTTTGCTTACTCCACAACACATTTAACGTCTGATATGTGATGTCTGCTATGCGATATGTGCCGTTGGTAGCTAGCTAGCAAGCTAGTGTTAGCATTCACTTTATCGTTCTTACAGAAGTTATCCAATAAACAAACTGATGACTTATATCTGACAACAGTATAGTGGTATTGAAACAAACACATGCATAACTTAACTTACATTTATACAGTGTGTCAGTGTTCAGTGTGGTAGTGTCTACTTTTGGTTGCTACATCTAAAGTTTGAAATGTGTTTGTGGTCCTGCCTCTTGAACTCCGTAGGTTACTTTATGACTGTCATGAATGCACCATTCGGATACTCATGATGCACTGCATTTTGCCATATTCTTCAGTAAACCTTAGACAATATGAAATAATGGACATCACTACTGTGACGTCACCCATTTGTTTTTGGACTCCTGTTTTGGAGCCTTGAGTTTGACATTTGGCTGTTGTCATCTTGGATATTTGGAACTTGAAGTGTCCATATTTGGACAAGAGTGGGGAGCTAACTCTACCGTTAGCTGCTAGCTGTGTTAGCCTTGTGCATTCAAATCTATGCTTAACTCTGATAAAACTTTACACTAATTTTTGCCAGCAAGAAACGAGTTGTAAAACCATTAAAACAAAATGAGCTTACAAAGAAAAAACGTTTCCTTAGAGGGTCTTTTAGCACAACTGAACACTGTAAAAGACTTTTTTAGATGACCAAATCATTACAGTTAACTTTGATGAACTGAAAAAACACTGAAATAGCAACAGCTCATCACCTTGCTAGTAACTTGTCAACAGATGGCACTCTTCTGTCACACAAAGTAGTCAGGTCCCTGAATTATCCATAACTTAACGCCTTGATAACATTTAATGGGTGAGTCATATAGAATGTCACCCCCCCTTCAATGGGGCAATTACATTTAGACAGGTTGACCATATTTTGATTTCCAAAAAACAGGACACTCATCCCGGCCACGAGATAGCCTACTTAAATGATACTCGCAATTTACTCAAAGGTGCCTTATAATTTTAATGTATTTAAAGTTTATATGTATGGATAGAAAAGTCAGTTATATTACAAAAAATTATCTCTCAAAGACAGAAATTCAGATAGGCCCCTATAGGAGACACACAAACACCACTAGAGTGTGGCTAACTGATCCGAGCCTGACGGGTCCCGACGGTAGGCCTACCCGACGGGTTGGGCCGGGTTCAGTCAAAAATGTATAAATTGTATTCAGGCTCGGGTCAGATTTGGTCAGCTTTCAGTGAAAATGTAGTGTAAAAATAAATAAAATCCTATTGTCTGTCCTGTTTATTGCTTAGGGACTGTTATTTACGTGACAACACCTGAACAGAACACACACACACACTGGCTGTTTGTTTCTACCTCTCCCCTCGCTGGAAGCCTCGGACATTCCGCTGTCCGCCTCCGCCTCGATTAAACGCTGAAAATAAAATAAAAAAAACCCGTGTCAAACATGGAGGTCTCCCTCTCTGCGGAGCATCCACGGCGCACGCCCGGTCTATTAAATAGCCTGTAACCATAACAACTGTGTGACACAAACTCAGTGCTTTAGTAATTAAATAATGTCGGGTTCGGTTCGGTTTCAGACATAACGAAACAGAATGACTGTCGGGTTCGGGCAGAAATATGCGGCCGGACGCCCCGGACAGGACGTGAAAAGTAGACATGTCCGGGCAAAAGAGGACGTTTGGTCAGCCTAGATTTAGAGATCAAAACCATTCATGTACCAGGAAATATGGTTTTGACACTTATGCATTGGCACTTCATTTTTCAGCCCTTAAGTGTGAACACTTTTGCACTTGAATTACCTAGTTTAAGTACAGATGTATCTGATTTGAGACACAACATAAGATACTACATGGCCTTTAGTTGTTCACAGCCACTTTATTCTGCCAACCAGTGTAAGAATGTTCTGTAACACACTGAGGCCAAATACTATTCAGTCCATAAAGTGACAGAATAGTGAAAACATACCACACAGTTTCTTTAGAACTCAAGGTAACATGTTTAAATTGTGTTATTTTGTCCAACCAACAAAGAGAGCAGCATTTCTTACATTTCTAACTTGATAAATGACTTAAATGTTAAATAAATTCTCATAATTCCCAAACATTCAATTGTTTAGCAGAAGAAACACACAAAAAAGGTTCAGACTGTGCTCTTTATTAGACAGTAGATGAGGCATTCTTTAAATAAACTGTTGGAGTGATGGGGTTTCAAACGCCTGATTTGGTAACGAAGAACTTATCAGCACCAGAGAGTGATTTGAGCACAAACCAGATGGATAATGTGTCGCTCCAACATGTAAGAACCATTTTTACTTCTCCTCCTGCGGTGTGTTTCTCCGACCGTGGATATGGGTCTGCAGCAGCGGGACGGAAGCCATTTCCGGAAAACACAATATCCACACCAGATAGCCTAGTCGAATAGTTGGCTCAAACCCTAAGGCGCCATATTATCAGTTGTGAGTCCACTGTCTGGACAATAGTAATAATTAAATTTTCCCATTTATCAGAGGATAATATACACTATCTGCAGCGCAGGCCCTAAGTATTTAGACAGTGACACATTTTCTGTTGTTTTGGCTCTGTGCTGCAGCACATTGGATTTTAAATGAAACAATATGTGAGGTTAAAGTGCTGACTCCCAGCTTTAAGGTTGTTTAAGGTTGTTTACATCTATACACAGCAAACTTGCACACTTTCCAAGGTTAGCAGGAAAAAAAAAACAACCTAAACAACCAACCAAAGAAGACAGGGTGTTAATAAAAAGAAAGCAGAGTGAACTGATGACCACTTATGACCAAGTAGTTCTTGGAATAGTCAGTGTATTGTTTGAGATCAGACTGAAGTCAACAAGTCTGCAGAAGCTGACAGAGCTTTACCAGTGAAAATGCAAGTGTCTTCTGATGTATGTGGGTCATGGACTCCTGCAGACTTTTACAATCAGATATTAAATATGATGACTTTATTTAAACGTTTGCTAATTAGTCCAATATCCTTTGGCCCTTTAAATTTGAATACTGTGTTTAAAAGCTGCAGTTCTTCCACCGTTGAATTAAAGCTGAAAGTCAGAGTTGTTACCTTCCCTCTTATTTCAAACTCAACATGCTGAAGTACAGAGCTTTAATAATAATAATAAAAAAAATGTGTTACCGTTCAGTCACTTACAAAATGCACTGTGACTAATAAACCACTGGCAGAAAGGCCAGTATGAAAAACATTGTTGCTCCTCTCCATTTTCTCTCCATTTTCCATCACAGACTGACTTTAAAACTTCTATGGGAAAAAAGTATTTTAATTTGTTTAGGTTTGCATGGTCATGGTCAGCGACCGGAAAAAACTGCACAGTCAAATTTGTGTCTCAGCGAGTTGACACAAACCACCGGGCAGCTGTCATGCGTGCTGTTTTAAATTGAAGTGTGCAGTGGGTAGACCCAGTAATGTAAACACTTAATGGAAAATTACCTAAGCTCTGAATAACAAAATTACAAACAGTGCTGCCTGGTGGGTCATTGGGTTGAATCCTGCTGTCAGGGCTGAAAACCAAAGCCAGTCGGCACTTTCCAGTTAAATCCAGGTATCTCTAAATTGGGTGAATTTGTCACTTAAACTGAAGGATTATATGCTCCTTTATGGGCTGTGAAATTCTCTGTTGAGCTGAAATGATTAGTTGATTTATTGATTAGCTGATTCACAGAAAAAAAGCAAATAGGGAACAAATGGCTCCCTTAAAGAGAAGTTTTGCTGCTTTTCTCTGTTTAAGATTGTTGTAAATTGACTGTTGGTTAAACAAATCAAGTTTAAATATGTCATCTGGGACTCATAGAACTTGTAATGGGCAAATGTCCCTATTTTTTATACTATACAGATTGAACAATCAATGGATAGATAAAAGAAATAATCAGTTTATAATCAGAATAATTGTTAGATGCACCCAGAGCTAATTAGTTGACTTATTAATTTGCAGAATCACCAACAATTTTGTTATACAATCATTGTTTCAGTCATTTTATTAAGTTAAAATGAGAAGAATCTTTTGGTTGCAGTTTCTCAATTGAGTGAGGTTTGCTGGTTTTCTAAGTTGTCTGTGATTGTAAGTTGAACATCTCTGGGTTTTTACTCCTGGTTGGACAAAACTAGTAGTTTGAATAGGTCTGTTTTGGCTTTAGAGAGTCGAAATGAGCATTTTTCAGTATTTCCTGACATTTTATAAAGCTATAGTGCGTAACTTCTGTCGCCTCCCAGCAGATAATGTGTTTGTTACAACTTATAAGCCGGCGGCCCTTCCATGTACACAGAGTAACACTCGCCAGTCGCCACACACCATACACAGAGTAACACTCGCCACACACCATGTACACAGAGTAACACTCGCCACACACCGTACACAGAGTAACACTCGCTACACACCATGTACACAGAGTAACACTTGCCACACACCGTGTACACAGAGTAACACTCGCCAGTCGCCACACACCGTACACAGAGTAACACTCGCCTCACACCATGTACACAGAGTAACACTCGCCACACACCGTGTACACAGAGTAACACTCGCTTCACACAGTGTACACAATGCTACACAACGTGGCGAACACCAGGCTGCTAACATTACATTACATTCATAGCACCATTTCCAAGAAAATAATGAAGTACTAGGTCCAGTACATGTAACAGCAACACATACTACTCATAATATAATTATAAACCAAGTCACTTACTTATCCAACAGCAGCAAGGCAACATCCGTGTATGCCCTCAGCCCAATTTCTTCCTTTAGGGCTCTCCACCAAGGAAAAGCAACGCCAATACAAATCCTTGTTTGCCTTCTCCGTCGGTCACTTTCCTTCTTTGCCAATAGACCTTCAGCCGAACATCCAGGCTTTTTCTTTGTGGTAGGATCCACTTCTGAACCATGTCTCAGCCGCTTCTCCGCCATCTTGCTTTCTCTTTCTACCTGCGCTCTTCCTCTTGCTATGAGTCTCTCCGCTCTTCCTCCCCCTGCCCTTCATTTCCTGTGCGCCTGTGCAGGAATGTCGCCAGTCGACACGCAAACTAAAAATGATATATATTGAAAAATACTGCAAGATGTTAGAGGAGCCGATCGGCTTAATCAGCTTTGTGTCATCTCCTCTAGTAGTGACTTGGGTGAAACGGACATTTACGGACCTGTAGAAGTTACACACTATAACTTTAAGGTAAAACAGTTCGGCCCCACAGAGGTTAAAGACCCTAACTCACCAGTGTTGAATTGAGAAAAATGACTTTAAAGTTATTTTGTTGTCCAGATAAATAAATTGTAGGTATAATATTTGAATTGTGACAGTTATTAGTTTTTGTTATGAAGTTATTTATCTAAAGACATTGAGCTCAAACTTGACCTCTGGCCCATATTCGTAATTGAAAGTACTCAGTATTTGCATCATCTACTCTGCAAAATAATACAGGGTCATACCAAGGCTAAAGGCATTAACATCTGTGTGATCTCTAACTTTGTTTTTGATTACACTAAGCAGTTTGCTGTATGATGATAAATACGACCTAGATAGAATCTAGTGATCTATCATCTGACTTTTAATATAATATGAATATCAGTAAATGCATTGGCATGTGTTTTTTTTTTTTTTTTTTTTTTTTTTTTTAGACCACTTTACTTTGATTGTCTTTTGATGGTACATTACCAACTCACATCATTAGGACCAAATTGGGTAAACTAATATTTGTATTGAATTAAAACAAAACCTTACCATATTATAGTTGCAACACCAAAAACAAACCAACTTCACGTGTGGGTCAACAAAGCTTTCAAAGGACAATGAAACAAAGGAAGAGAAACCTAAGGGAAGTTATGGGATTTTGCTTTGGTTTTCTAGAACTTTGCGTAAAGGGATACTGTGCCGATGTTTAACCAGTTTTGTATCATGTTGGTAGTATGTGTAAATGAACTGTGGTAAACTTCCCTTCATCTAACCCAGCTGGAACTCCTCTCCAGATTTCACCAAATGGGAGTTCCGCTGGCTCTCCTGGGCTGTCTTTCGAACAACAGGCTGTACCTAGCATTTTCGTATTGCCTGCTACCCATGCTGCCACAATGGACAGATAGAGTACAGAAGCAGATCAAGAGAAAGACCCGCCCCTCTCTCTCTCAAAATCAAACTACTAAACTTTACGAAACTAATACTAGGCAGTGCTGATTGAATATAAATCAAGATTATGATACTGGACTGTGAAAACTGAGCTCAAACGGTTGCCTATTTCTCACCTCAAATGTTTTCAGAAACATGGTTTAGCTTACAGTTTAACTATAATACGAGATTGTTTGCTGCCACCTGACCGATATTGTATCAAAACAGCCAAGCCAAGCTCACATTTCATCATCCACCAGGGGGAGCGTTTATTGGTCCAGTGTGGCACAGTGAATTCTGGTAGTTGTAGGTTTTCTACCTCTTGAGCAAAAGCAAATGCCTCAGTCCTTTTTCTGTGTTTTCCTTTTGCACCAGTTTCAAAAGAATTTGTGTCTTTCTACTGCAGACAGCCTAGTTTTATGACCTTCTCTCCAACAGTGAAATACTTTTGTAGGCAAACATAACCCACAATTTTCCACAAAACCGATGTAGGACACATGGGATATTTGTCCACTTGATAGAGCAGGTCTTTATTGTTCCAAAACGAGCAATAGCAGACGTTTGGGGGTTTTTAGATAATGAGAAATGGACATTCTAGAGATGTATGGTTTTCACAAGACAGTGTAAAAGTGGCGTGACATGCAGTACCACTAATGACCACTAGGTGCTGGCCTAAAAGAAAGTGTTTCAGGGATTCAGTCAAAAATATTAAATGTCTTTATTGAAATACAAAGTTTATTTTTGCAGCAACACATTACAGGCTCATTTAAGTTTGGGTGCACTTTCGAGTGTATTTCATTAATTGAAAGGCATCTGAGTCATTACAGTCGACACTTTTTTTTTTTCTCCACTCTCACAGCATCCACCCAGAGTCCCTCTCTGTTTGTCCAAATTTGGGTTGTGTGGCTTCAGCCAAGTTGGCAGGGAGCAGAAAACCCAAGTGGAGGCTTCAGAACTTCATTTTAGAAACTAATGGCTGCTGTAGCCAACACTACATTCATGTTTTTCTACAGTTTACTGGTTGTCAACAAGTAGTAGCATTTGTCGGCTATAAAAGAGGTCTGGCAGTCGTCAGCAGCAAGAGACAATTAAATAAACTTTTATAGATCATCTGTGATCCATTGGCTGGAAAATAAGAGTTTCTGTTGTCTCCTTCCTATATGTTAACATCCTATCAGCTTGTGTTATTTTCTCTGCTGTCACACTACACCATCTTATTACAGATCTCACTTAGAAATGTTCATTGTAATTATGCTATCAGATCTCATAGTCATTGTGCTGAAACCAAACAAGGCCTGTCTAATTTCTTGTTACTTCATCATTATTAATGAAATAACAACACGAGGGCAATTTAATCACAATACTGCCTGCAACATTTTCGCTCATTTGACCAAAGTGACAACATGACACTCGCTATGAAAACTATAGTCCGTGCAATTTGAGCCCTAAATTGCTGTCCTCGCCCAGTTGGAAACTGACCTTGTCTCTTCGCACCCCTGCCTCTTTGTCTCTCTCTCTCTTTCTCTCTCTCTTTATCTGTTCTCCTTGGTCGACTTCTCTCCGTTTCCCGCTCTGCCTCTCCCTGTACCAGATAACTTCCCACAGATGGCTCATCAGAAGCGCTTCATCGAGCGGAAATACAGACAGGAGCTGAAGGAGATGAGACGAGAGCGCGAGCGGCAGGAGAAGGAGACCGACGAGCCGGAGGAATGCAGGAAGTGACAGCACCTTCTTCGGAGGCCAATCAGGACCCGAATTCACATTAAGGAGCTCTGACTGCAGATGTGGCAGCTCTCCAGGCAAGAGTGATGCCACTAGTTGATGGTGGAGCTGTGATAGCTTAGCAGTGATAATTGACTGTTTCCCAAGTTCTACAGGAACATAGATGGGACACAAGGGAGGATTGGTTGGCTTGGTATAAAAGACTCTTCACCTGCAAAGTAACCATTTTTATATCAGTTACTCAGTGTGTTACCTTCAGTGAGTAAAGGAAGCTGTTTTTCTTGCATACCTCTGATGAATAGGGATTCCAAACAAAGGCAAATATTCTCCATGAATCTAAGTCATTTAGCGACAGCAGAACTAAGTCAAAACATCAGATTACAAACTCTCACACAACTTGTGCAGTATTATCAAAGTCTCATTTATCCAGCTGATGCTCAGAACTTCCTAAACACATGATTTTTCTGGTACACTTACACCTTTGAGTATCGCACCCTGAGTAAGCCTGACCATGTGTTAGTGAATGAGTGGAGTTCGAACGCACGGGTGTGCCAAGGCACGCTACTCTGCCGTGCATGAGACTGTTTGTACTGACATGTTTTAAATCAGTGATCCAGCCACACGGTCCAGATTTCTCACTAGTCATTAGTTCAAGGTCCACATAGTTAATACATTCAGTGTCATACTTACGTTTGACCATGTCGTCAAGCTAGTTTACTGTCTCTGTCAAGGAGCTGGCCGTTCATCACTCACTCTACAACAGGAAACGGCACTTCAAAATAAAAGCTCTTTGCTGGAAATTCAGTGTACCTCAAAATATAAAGTGTGTTTTTTGACAAACTTGGGACCCTCCAGTTGGGAACCACTGTTTTAAATCACATTTTAGCCAAAATATTTGAGTACATGAGTGTAAATGGATGTCTTCATATAGATCCCAGCTTTCTTCAATTCATGAAAAATGTTTCCCTTTTTTGATTCTTTGTTCGAGAGTAACAACATTTTCTTAGCATATCCAAGGTAACATGTTGAGTAATTGATATACAAATGGTCATTTTGTGGCGAAGTATCCACAGACTTAGGTGAAAGTAGTTTTTAGTCCACAATTTCCAAAGATAAAGCAGGACAGAAGGCAAAGAGAATTAGAAATAAAGCAAGACACTGTTATGTTTTATGCTGTTTGGTACTGTAGCACTGTCAAAGGTGGCCTTATGTTTTCTTATATTTATGTTTGTTGCTCAATCTTTAAATATTGACTCCATGAACTAACTTTTTAACCCAGTACCACAACAGGAGCTCGTAATGTTACTGACACATGCCAAAAAAAAGGAAAAAGAACAAGTTTTTAAATGAAGTATGAGATGCTAAATGAACCATCAAATCTGTTATTGTAAATAAAGTTTCAGATCAACAGTTGAAAATCTGATTTTGTATTTATTGTAATCCTCTCCTGCTCAGCGTACCGCTAAGAGGCCTAAACCACAAAAAGGGTTGAGTCAATTATATTCAATCACCACAACGTCACCATCTGTCTCACATCTGCCACTCATCCTCTAATAATCAAAATGTGATTCCCCCCCTCCCCCCCTCTTTTTTTTTAACCTCTCTCCAAATCCGATTGGCTGTCTGACAGATCTTAATTATAGATTGTCTAATTAACAATTTCCTCAGCTCAGTCGCCTCTGGATCCAGCTATTTAACAACGGCCGTCGCATGAATTACTATCTGACATGTAGAGTTGAGTCTTTTATACTAAGATTTATTGTAGATAATATATACATACCTGTGAGGGTGGTAAATTTCCTGCCTGCTAGCCTGTGGCTGCTATCACATTTCAGATAAAACTTAAATTATCCTCTGTAACCAGAAGAAAAAAGGGAGAGTAAGTCCACTGAAGCTGCTACACAAGTATATAAACCTGTCACATGATTAACCCTCAGTTTAATGCGTTATGTTATTTTGCAAGAACACCTCACAAAGAAATTAGAGAGGCTGATTTTAAAGATATTTAATCGTGTCATATAAATATTCAGTACAAAATATCACGTTTTACAAAGCAGATTGATGAATGGCCAATGATGTAGGGCCCCTTACACTACCACGACCTCTCAAATTGTTTCTACATTGACAAAACTCCACTGCTCAATCACATTGTCACCAACATAATATACCGTAGTAGAGGTGAGCCCCGGGGCTGACCGTGTCTACACATCAACAACCACAGATCTATGTCTGGAGAAAAGAGAGCATCACCATCTAGTTGCCTCAACTTAAAAAAACAAAACAAAAAAAAAACAAAAACAGAAGTGGCGGTGCGGTACGTTACGATGTGCAAACACTTTCTGTTATCTTAGCGGAGCATGACGCCAATGCTTGGAGGCAATTATACTCTCCATAGGAAAACACAAGCACGTCTTCGTAATGGCGATATGCTGACACCCTGAATGAAGACGGAAAATAGTGAAGACTGAAGGAAGAAATGCTTTTGGTGAGTGCTGCTGTCATGTTGATTTCCATTTGAGACCTCACACTGTACCTTGAGGCAGAAAAGCAGTTTTTTCTTCGAGTGAAGGGTTTCTAAACCCATTAAATGCTTATCATGGCAACATTGCCGCAGTCTGAAATGGCCACTTGCACAATGGGAGCTCCAGCAACAAGCTAATAAACAAAACAAGGGGGCGAAAAGGAGAACACGTGTATACAACAGCCGAGCGTAAAGAAATTTTCCAACCACTGTGTTATCAATTGGATTATTTAATGCGCTGCACAGTTGTCGCTGTCAAGCCTGATTCAGGGTACAGAGAGAAAACGTGTGCCACTGTTGCAATTATACCATTGTGTTTGGTCATTACTGTTTCAAATGTCTGATAAATGTCAGCCTCTTCTCAGGTTGGCCTTTTGTGAGTGAGGGCAGAGCTTGTTTCAGCTTTCTTCTTTATCATCCTGCCCTCCAAGTTCAGCAAGCCCCATTTATTCCAGAACTGTTTATTCAGAGTTAGGAGGTCTTCAAGTAATTTGATAATATTGCTTTTTTATTTTGTTTTGAAAAATCACATTAAAATTGTTTGTGTTCTTGTTGCAGGATAATGTTTTGACCTTCTCTGGGAGCCAAGGACACACTTCTGGGTTTAAGAACCTTATTCCACACCACTCAAAGGTCAGGTGCCCCTTGATAAGCCCCTTTATGGAAAAGGCTGTTCGTCCCTCAGGAAATCAGGCCGGCGAACGCTTCGGACTGGCTTCATGTTCAACACTACATACAGTACATGTAATGAAGGGCAGGGGACAGTGTGAAATTGGAGGGACTTTAAAGGAAAATACTGGTGTTTTTATGCTTTTTGGCACATTTCCATTACTAAACCGCTATGTTACATTATTATACATTCGACTGTGCAGAGCAGAGCCCCTCTCAGGACACTAAGTCTTCATCAAACACATGTAGATTTCATCTGAGAAGGAAGGACCACTCTTATTTTAGATGCTTGTGGATGCTTTTTTATGATTGTGACAAGAATCTGACCCCCAAATCAAGAAGACTTTAGGTCACTTCTCATTGCGTTATTTGTTCTCACATTTTAAGGCTTTTGATTTACATCATAGACTTTGATGCTTTGTCACATAAAGTATAAAAGCTTTACAGATGGAAAGAGTCCAAGTTTATAAATGTGTGTATAATTCTTCTTTAAATTCCAATTGAAGTATCATCGATGCATTGATTCAAATGCTCATTTTCCTGTTTGTTTTTTTTTTTTTTCATCACCTGAACCGATAAAATGAGCCATTTCAGGGAAGAAAATAAAAATGCATGATCAATTTTAATGGTAACTGTCCACGAGATGTTTCACCTAGTCTAATTTGATGTCGCAGTTTCAAGCTCGGTGGCATCATTTCAGCACCGGGAGTTAATGTGACTTTGACTTACACCATGCTGTACAGAGTGAATCATTTACACATTTCTGTGGTCGAGCAAAAAAGTCCAACAAGACCAGTATTTTCCTCCAACTCAGCCTGGCGCACATTAGATTGGTGAATTTTTATCAGTGTATCGTAGGAAATAACACTATTCTGTGCACTTCATTTTTCAGCCAAAGAGCTGGCAGCACAGAGAAAAATGTTTCTGAAGACATTCAGCTCAATAAGGAAATATTTGGTATTTGGCTCACCTCACAGCGAATGCTCGAAGCTGTGTGGAGATGAAAATCAGATACTGCACAGATGACTAACTGGTGTGTTTGCGGATGTTTTTCGTGGCCGTAAAATCCACATTCTTTACCACAGCTTCATGTAAGCGTTAAATATCATTAGCCACTTGTCAACAGCAATGGGCCACGGCTGACGCAAATTTATCGATGCATACCTTCCCCACCCAATGTGTACTGAGATTTCTCATTTTCTCATCAGAGACGACAATACCATAATTTTCTGGTGAGTCTGTCTCGAGCACAACTGTGGATAAGTGGCTAATGTGAGGCAGACATCGCTGGAAGAGGGGATCATTTGGACGATAGAAATCCCTAGAAAAACAAAACAACTGTACAGCGTATTGTATCATATTACCGTACGTACACAAGCTAAGATAGAACTCACAATATGCAGCATGTTTTTGTCCCAGAAACACTGAAAAATACATAGGCATATCTGTTGGTTTACAAAACTGCTTGTTGAACGTGTCCATCACACGCAGCTTTGGAAAAACAAAAAAGAAAAGTATCGGTATAGATATATTTGGGCCTCATGTACACCCCATATACACACAAAAAAAGTCTTGACACAAAGTCTCTTTTCACTGCACCCTGGCAAAAACGCAACTAACACTGACTGGACACACAAAGCCTACGTCTGGTCGCCGGAGGGACAACTGAATGGTGAGCGGTGGCGGTGGAAGCGCACGGTGCTCGTTTTTCGGTCCTTTTGCCATTTTTCTCGCCACACATGCACCAGGATTGCCCACAAGTTTTGAACATGTGTTTTGTTTCACTTTTCTCTCCTTGTCTGTGTGCCAGGCTCTCGTTAGGAATCCCTGTCGCTGTCGTCGCCCCCATACATGTCCGCCAGTTTCTTAAATCGAGGTCCCCACTCACTCAGGTAGTTGTAGTCCTGGTCACCCTCGGTGGTCACCGACTCAAGTGAGCTGAGGGACTCTGCTACGGAGCCATTTCCCTCGTAGGCGTAGGTGGCCAGGGAGTCGTAAGGCGGCGCCGTTGGGTCACTGTCGTTGTCCTGGAGCCTCTGGTTGATGAAGTCCCTCACGTCCCCGTTATTGTCCCGGGTCGGGGGCAGAACCGGCCGTCGAACTGGAGGATAGAAGGTCTCGGGGACAATGTCCCTCCGCTGCTTGCTCTCCTCGATGGCCTCTGGGTTGCGCAGTGTGCCAATATCAAAGGCCTGAGTGTCCTCCTCTCCACCCCCTTCGTCATTGTAGCTGACAACGTTGTCTCTGACATCCTCTTTGGAGATGATCAGAGGCTCCTTCTTCCTCTGTCTCCTCAGGGCTGCAAACAGCACCACGATCACTACAGGGAGAACAAAACAAAGAGAACAAGTAACAGACTTTGGTGACTTTTGCTGTTGTTTCTCTGCTCCCTCTCCTTGTTCTGAAGGCCAGTGACTGTCCAGGGGGAATTGTTGATGTTGCGTGAATGTTCACTGATGTTCAGGGACTTTGTGACTTTGTAGAAACAGGCTCAGCTACCACAAGGATGCATTATGTATTTTTCCCTCCTCAGGGCCACTGCTGCTTAAGATCACAAAAGAATGCAGTTTAAGAACAAGTACACAGAGTGCTAGAAACACAACTTTCTGTACCATTATGTAGCATTGGGACATTTGAGCTGCAGTGTGATCACAATACACTTCAGGGTTTACAAGTGTAACAATCAGTAAGTGTATTTCGTTTTTTAACGTTTATTGTTTTAAATTTATAACCATAAAAGAATATAGAATATCATACAATTTTAATTTAAAGAAGTCACGGTTAAGTCAAAAACTGTCATACATATGTTATAGTATAGTATGTCATAAAAAAAATCATAATAAAGATCAGCATGGTTTGCCATATGTCATGTAAACTGTAATGAAAAGAGAAAGTATAGTATGTCATGAACAATGTCATAAAAAGCCATAGTCCAGTGTGTCATGAAAAAGGTTTTAAAAAAGGTCTTACTAAAGTATGCCATGAAATGTTCATAAAAAATGTCACGAATATGTCATAGTATAATATGTCGTATAAATTTCATTTTAAAAGGCCATAGTGTAGTACATCATAACATTTTCATAAAAATGTGATAGTTTGTCATGAAAAATGTCATAAAAAGGTCATAGTATAACATGCCCTAGAATTTTTATATAAAAGTCATGGTATAGAAATTGTCATAAAAAGTCACAGAATAATTTGTCATTGAAAAAATTGTCCTAGAATATGTCATTATGTTTTCACAAAAATGTCAGTATGGTATGCGATGGAAAAATGTCATAAAAAGCCAAACTGTAGTCTTAAAAAATTTATAATAAAGGTTTTAGTATAATATGCCCTAGAATTTTCATATGGAAAGTCATAGTAGTTTTCAAAAAAATCTGTTTAAAGAAGTCATCACATAGTATGTTATAAAGTATTCAAATATTCATAAAAATATTATAGTATTTCATGAAAAATGTCAAAAAAAATCATAAAAATGTCATAAAAAGTCATTGCATGGTGTCATGAAGATGTCATTAAAAAAAGGTCATAGTACAGTTTGTCATAGTTTATTATGTCATGAAAATGGTCATAAAAAGTCAAAGTACAGTATGCCATAAAATTTTCATAGAAATATTACAGTTTACCAATAAGTTTTCATTAAAATGTCATGGTTTAGTATGTCGCAAAAAAATCAAAAAAATTCATAATATGTCATGAAAAATGTTTTACAAAAGTCACAGTAGCCTATAGTATGTCATAAAGTTTTCATAAAAATGTCAAAGTACAGTAAGTAGTGAAAAATGTCAGAAAAAGTCATACTACAGTATGTCATTGAAAATTCATTAAAAAGGGGCATAGTATAGTATATAGTATGTCGAAATAAATTGATGGTAAAAAAGTAATAGTGTAATATGCTGCCTAAAATGTCACTAAAAAATCATAAAAATGTACAACAATAGCAATTAACAGTGATCTGTCTTGTTTTTTTCTTTTGTCTTTTTTTTTGGTAGCATTATTCCCAGCCCACATCTCTATGAATAGCAATGGGAGAAATTTCTATCACTGCACTACATTTTGATACCGCATTATATGTAGCTACCCTTTGTTGTATCTTTTTCTGTCCCTGTTTTTGCATATTGTCGCTCGCATCTGCAAACTTTGTTTTATCCCTGTGTATTGCACTGCACCTTATATACAGATGGATAACAAATAAGTCTCTAATCTTATAGAAATGTCATAGAAAGTCAAAGTATAATATGTCATGAAATGTCAGTCTAGTATATCATTAAAAACATCATAGTATAGTATGTCATAGAAATGCTCTAAAACTGTCACAGAACAAAAATGTCATTAAAAAAAGTCATAGTTTGGTTTGTCATATAAAAATGTCATAGTATAGCATTCAATACATTCATTAAAAAAGTTATGGTATGCCAGTATAGTGCCAGAACAATGTTATTTAAAAGAAAGTTGTGTCAAAATGCCATAAAAAAGTCAGTCTTGGAAGTATGTATGGGGGTGTGCATTAAAAATGTTAAGTAGGTGATTACAGTCCTTCATTTGTCTGATGCTTTTGAAGCTGACGTGGCCTCTTTGGATGAAGTCAAACATGAATCAGTGTCTCTCTGTTTATCTAGCTGAAAGCCTTCTTCAATAGATGGCTTCTAACGATGGCAGGTCATTAAAAAATATGGTGATTGAAGCTAATTTGAATGTGCCTTGGAAACTCTATGGGCGTAAAGCTAGTTTTGTAAAACATCTTGACTTGGGTCATGGTGCACTTCTTTTTGAGTCTTTAGAAATTGAATTTAAGCCCCTCACACGGCAGACATAAATTCCCCTGAAGTGCTATTGCTGTTTTATCCTGGAGAGGACAGATTCTCAATATTCTGATATGACTGAGGTTGAAAAGTTTTTTGTATTTGCAGGAAGTCAGCCATGCGTGATGCAAGAACCAGAGACCACTGGAACATTTGTACCTTGTTAGGACTTGAGAGACAGATAGTAATAGTGTTTCCTAAGCTAATGCATCTGCAGTAGGCACACGTTTTATGCAAAAATGTACTAACCTAAAGCACAAAGTTGCTCTGCAATAAAGCACGATGCTCCATCCCCCCACTGAGATGCTGTAGATCTTTGCTGCTTTGCTGTTCAAATCAAATTAACATGTCAGCTGTGGTCACTGGCAGAATTACCCGCCCACAGGAAGTGATGAATCAAATTAAGGAGTGAAATTCAAAACTGTCTCTTTATCACCTGCGAGAGGTGCTTTGCTACAGTAGGAAGCTCTCGAGTGTGGCTTTAAGAAGCGCTCAAATCTAATTTTCAGTGAAGCCACCCGGGTTAAATAAAGCTCAAATTAAAAAACAAATGTTTGCAAGATGGAGATGCAGGTGGTTGCCTGTGTTTACTCACTGAGCAGAATGATGACACAAAGTAAAATGGCCACCAGGGCTCCCGTGCTGAGTCCCGCCCTCGCTGTGAGCGCCTCCGCGTTGCACAGCTTCATGTTTCCCTCGCGGTCGCAGGTGCACACTCTGATGGTCAGGGTGTTGGTGCTGCTTCGCATCGGGAACTCTCCATCAGAAATGACCACAGGCACGTGGTAGATGCTCTTGTGCAGACTGTTGTAGCTGTTCCTCCGAGTCAGGATCCAGGCCGTGTTGTCTGAAAACAACAGGATGTCCGGTTACCACGCAGCAATCAATAACCTGAATGAATATTTCAATAAACTCCACGAGAAATTTCATTTGGTCTGTGAATGCGCTTTTAGTGCTGCGAGATGAAAAACTATAAATCACATCATGTGCAGCGCAGCACGAGATGTGGTTAAGTTTAACAACAGGTATAAGTGCCTTATGGGAGCATTATACAGAAGAGTAAGTTAATGTGATGGCCACAAGCATCGGCTGAGAGTGTATTACCTTTGTTATCGCGGACAGAGAAGTTGGCCTTCCCAGCAGCCTCTTGTGCGAGACTGAAGAAGAACCGGTGTCCTCCAAGTGGCTCGTCAGGATCTGTGGCGCTTATGGTTTGTATCCTCTGAAATAAGAAACAGACAAGAGAGCAACATGTAAATCTAAGAATACGCTGTACTGAAGGCCAGCTGCATTTGCATCGCCCACCATGGCTTAGAATAAAAGAAATAGCTAACATAGTATAAACATTTTCACACGTTTCTGATTTCTGTTGTCTCACAGTATACATTATGATGCCATATCTGGCCAACACTAGCTGTAAACCATCTAATTAACAAAGATACCAACAGAACAAGCTTGTTATTGGCGTGTATTTGCATGTTAACATCAGCTGTTCACTCTGGTTAAAGGGGTAGATTGGTCCCCGGGGATTTCATAAAGACAAACAGTTAATGGCTCGCTAACAAGTAATGAACCTCAACATTCAAAATGCTTATACATGTACACACAATACTTTACAGTGTTATCATGGTTGCCTGGATACGTCAGCAGAGCAGGGATGGAAACTAACTAAGTATATTTACTCAAGATCTGTACTTATTATTATTTGACAACTATAGTTACTTTACACACACAAATTATTAATACAACATATAGTCAACTAATAGATCTTATCTTACTATATAATGACGAAAATTCTGTCTGTCTGTGTGTGTGTCTGTTCCAAGTTTTTCTCCTCACTGACTTGGTCAATCCATGTGAAATTTGACACAGTGGTACAGACATGAAACTTTGCACAGAGATGCCTCTCCTCTTGAGAAACAAATTTGACTCAAGAACCCATAACTTCCGGTTATATGGATTTTCCACCATTTTGAATTTTTTGAAAAACACTTCAAATCGATCTCTTCCTAGGAAGTTTGACCAATCTGCATGAAACTTGTTGAACATAATCTAGGGACCAATATCTAAAGTTCCCTCTTGGCAAAAGTTGGAAAACTTACTAAAACTGAGCTTCTATAAGGCAATGAATATTGCAGAGGGCGTGGCTCATCACATAAAGGTGTATAACATCTCAAGGGTTTCACCGATCACCACGCAACTTTGTAGGCATATGACCACACATAATCTGAGGGGACCCCTCCATTATTGACCCCGTCAGACAAAATGGGGGCGCTAGAGAGGCCAAACCGCCATATCGATTTTTACTAAACTTGGTAGATATGTAGAACAGGACGCCTCAAGTTGACTGGAGAAATTTAACTGTAATTGGCAACTGGGTGGCGCTATAACAACAGAAAAATGCTTAAAATGGCTAAAATGCGACCGATCGCTGTGGCTCCCCCTGTGGCCCAATGTGGTTTTTTTCTAATTTTTTCTAATTTTTGGTATGACTAAGTCATGGTATGGTATGCTATACATAATCACGGAAACTGTTAGTGTGTCATTCTGTCTGTCCCACAGACAGAATGACGTGGTCAGTCTATGTGAAACTGCACATAGGCATTGAGGATTGGCATAGGTAGAAGGAGACAAAGCTACCAATGGGTATGGACTAGTTATTTGTATAGGTTAAACCAGTGGTTCCCAACTGGTGGGTCCCGGTTTCATTCTGAATAGACCACAAGCAACTTGTGAATGTGCTAAGTTTGTTAAAAAAAAAAAAAGAAAAAAAAAACACTTTATTTTGACGTACAGTAAATTTCCTGCTGAAGAGTGAGTGACTCATGGACAGCTACTTGACAGACACAACAAACTTGTTCAACGACATGGCCAAATGCAAGTATGACATTGAATATATCAAACTATGTGGGCCTTGCAGTGATGATTAAAGAGAAATATAGACCCTATGGCTGGACCAGTTGGGAACCACTGGGTTAAAGCTATAGTGCGTAACTTCTACAGGTCCGTAAATGACCGTTTCACCCAAGCCACTACTAGAGGAGATGACACAATGCTGATTAAGCCGATCAGCTCCTCTAACATCTCGCGGTATTTTTCAATATATATCATTTTTAGTATGCGTGTAGACCACCGACATTCCCGTGCTGGCTCACGGGAAATGCTTCCTCACAACAAGAAGGGACGGGGAGGAAGAGAGGAGAGTCTCATAGCAAGAAGTAGAGCGCAGGTAGAAAGAGAAAGCAACATGGCGGAGAAGCGGCCGAGACACGGTTCAGAAGTGGATCCTACTACGAAGGCAAGTGTTACTCTGTGTACACGGTGTGTGGCGAGTGTTACTCTGTGTACGCGGTGTGTGGCGAGTGTTACTCTGTGTACATCGAAGTGCCGCCGGCTTATTAGTTGTAATAACGCATTTTCAGCTGGGAGGCGACAGAAGTTACGCACTATAGCTTTAAGTTACCCAGCAGTACACACAGTAGTAAGAATTAGCCCCACCTTTTACAGCTCCAACATTAAAATGATGCTTACACCTGAATGCATCACTACGTATAATCCAATTATATAATATATATTATTTTTAAATAATACATTCTGCATAATGAGAACTCTTGGTACATTATGAAAAACCCTTTTGATTCTTTTGATCTGAGGACCCTGGGACTAAAGGAATATGAATAACTTACATGGTAATCGAGGAGGTAGCCAACAACCCCGGTTTTATTCATCTGAAGACCTACTATAAAAAATGAACTGCTTGGCAACCATAGCAGGCCTCTAACTGAGACAGGCCTTTATTTGTCAACATGTGTAGCCACACCGGGCCAGCAAAGGGGACTGGGTCTTTAAATGGGACTAGGCTTTTAACTGAAGTTTTATGGTATTTACGTAAATGATAAATTCTCTTTCCCCCCTTTCTGAACAAACTTTTTATCTTTGCTTAATATTCCATAGTGCAAGTCTAACAAGCCAGGGCTCGGGTCATCATACTTTCTCTGAGCCCACACAGCGACATTTGGTTCAGTCCCCAGTGCGAACACAGAATGTGTGGTGCAACTGGCAAGTGATAGTGAAACTGAAGACTCAGAGTGTCAAAGTTTATGTGTTACGTGTCACAGCACTTTGGGTTTCTAATTCAGGAGACATGGCAGCAGTCCAACTGAGGAGACAACTGTCAGACTGGGAGTGTTAAACATAACATGCAAATAGTTGATAGTGCAGCTGTTTCCTCACAAACCTCTGTTCCACAGCTGCGTTTGTGTTCTTGACATCTTTTATCTTTATTTGGAGGAGGAAACTGATCCATAAGGTGTTTTTATCATCATGAAATTTGAGCTTTAAAAAGCTATCCCACCCATCTAGTACTTCCTCTAGCTTAAAACACAAGTTACAAATGATCTCTGATGTCTGCTGATAAGGGTGCTATCACACCTAATCTGTTTGGTTCGGTTTAAACGAACTCAAGTCCATTTATGTGGTTAGTACAGTTCACTTGGGTAGTGTGAAAGCTGTCAGTCGAGCCGTGGTGCAGACCAAACAAGCGAACTGAGATCGCACAATAAGGTGGGTCTTAGTCCGCTTCCAAACGGACTCTGGTGCAGTTTGCTTGTGGTGTGAAAGAAAACAAAGCAACCACAGGATTTTATAATAGCAACTGATCCTGATAAAAGCCACATATATCCCATAACTGATTTATGCCAATGCATACATGTAACCATAGTAACACATGCACGTCAGTGAGGGTGTTTCCCCTGGTAAAAAGGCTGCTAAAACTGCCATCATTGTTTGACAGTGATCCCACAGTATTAAGCACTGAAACATTACTCTCCAAGACGGCTTCTTTACATTGTCTCTTTGTCATTACTCATAACATGCCATCGATTAATAATATCCTACAATCAGTTATTTCTCTATGAGTTTAAAATAATAACACTTTAGAAGCATTTAAGTGCTGCTGAATGAACGTCTGTCACCAGAATTTGATTTCCCCATGTGGGTCCTGATGATGCAGGATGACAAACACCAAAACTGTCCAAACAATGAGTCACCTGTCACTCGGTTGAACTTCGTGTTTACATCTCTTGGTTTGTTTGCAAAAAGTCAGTGTGAACAGGAGCTGAAACAAAACTAAAATGCAACAATGTTTCTGTTTTACACTTTGTTGCGACCAAATGAAGTGAACTACAGGTGTGAGAGCACTTTTTCATGCTGAACAGAAAGCGGACAAGTAATCCTAACGGAGAGGTTGAGATGACACCATGGCTACTGCTTTGTGTTTGGTCGTACCAACCTGATTAGCTTTGGCGTTCTCACACACAAATGTCTCGTAATTGGTGGCAAATGTTGGAGCGTTGTCATTGACGTCCAGCACTCTGACATACACAGGCACGCGGCTGATCTGGCGCGGGTTGTCTAGGAAACACAAAGGTGGGAAGAGTGAATTTACACAGATAATTATTTCTTTGCCTAACAAAAGTGTTCTATAATACATGTGGGTGTGTGTGTGTGTGTGTGTGTGTGTGTGTAGCTATTGCCTGTTTCCATGCAAACAGAATGGACGTATTGTTAGACAACAGCGTAATTGTGATATTTAAATTGTTCTTGACAGCATCACAAATGTATGTGACATGTAACTGAATATATATAAATAACTCACATAAAGAAATACAATTAAGGTGCATACACGTTTTGATTAGTCTCTACATGCACTCCGTCAGTATAGATATATTGAAAAAATATCAGATCAGTGAAAAGAGTCATAGTTGGTATGACATGAGAAAGTAAGAAAAGTTTGTGATAATATTCCCAATGGCATTTGCACTGAAGCAACTGTTCTCTCTGGGATCCACACATTTTACATAGTGACAACACAGAAATACACTTTTTGTGAAATATGATTTGGGGGTGAATTTTATTCTTGCATTGCTTTGTATATTACTTTATTTGAACTGATGCTGTCTCTGATTTTGGTAAAATAAACCTACAGAAGCGTGCCTTGTTGAATAATTCTGTCATTTATAAAGAATAGTTTTGTAAAAGTCATAGAATAGTATTCCAGAAAATTTAAATAAAAATGTCATTATTAAAAAATGTCATAAAAAAGACACAAAAAAGCCATAGTATATTAAGTCATAAAAATTTCATTAAAATAGTCATTGCACAGAATAACATTAAATTTATTTATTTTATTTTTTTTTTTAAAAAAAAAGTCATAGTATAGTATGTCATAACATAAAAAAAATGGCATACCATAATATGTAAAAAAAAAAAAAAAAAAAAATTGAATCATTTAAAAGTCATGGCATAATTTGTCATAAAAAAATAATTAAAAAGCTCACACTATAGTATGCCATAAAAATTTAGTTTAATGTCAGTGTAGTGTGTCATAATTTAAAAAAATCTTATGATTCTTATCTTATGAAATCTTATAATTTGTTATACATTTTCATATACAATGTCGTAGTATAGTATCTCATAAAAAAAACATCCATCCAAAAATCAAGAAATATATTTTAAAAAGCCATATTATGGTATGTCATGAGAATTGAATTAAAAAGTCATGATAGAGAATGTCGTGGAAATCTAAAAAAAATTAATAGTATAGTTTGAAAAAAAAATTAAAAAAAAAAAAAGTCATACTATGGTACGTCACAGTATGGTATGACAAAAAAGTCATCAAAAGTCATAGTACAGTATGCCATAAAAAAAAATCATAGTATAGTATGTCATAAAATTTTCATTTCATAGTGTAGTATGCAATAAAAAGTCATAAAAGGTCATAGTCTAGCATGTCATTAAATCTATCTAAAAATTCAATTACAAAAGTCAAAGTATTGTATGTCATAAAAATGTAAAAAAAAAAAAAAAAAGTCAGAGTATAGTATGTCACAAGGCAAGTTAAATGAATTTACAAATGGGTATAGTAATTCTTTTTAAAAGAAAAACTCAGAGCAGCATATTGGTGAGTGCAACATGACTGACGTACTAATAAAAATAAAGCTGTGGACATTATACTGAATTCATCACTACAACCAGTGTGACATGGAGACAGAAGGCTTCTCACTAATTTGTTATATAATAATTACAGGAAACCTCAGGATTAAAAAAGCCTGCTAAAAACTTTTGACTAAAAGCCTTTGCCATATTTTGAGAGTTGATGGTGTTGGAGTTCTACTCAGGGCGGGAAACAAACACCACCTACCAGCCAATAGGGGGTGAACTGGCAGTGACTATTCTAGTGCTTTACAAAAAACTCCTTTTTTACTTCAGCACAACATTCAGAGGTTAGTATAAATCCCCAAAATCCAATTTGGCCAACAGACCAACAGAAAGTGGGTGAACAGAAATGTCTGCTTCCCATCCTGTTGCACTTACTGAACTCCGTGGCGATGACGGAAATGTTGTGCCAGGCGTTCTCTTCTCTGTCAAGCTCCCTGAGGATGAAGACTGACCCGTTGCCTGAATGGACGTTGAACACTCTGTCCATGTCTGTGCGTCGATCAATAGAGTACCTGCTCAAAACACACACACAGACATCGGCTTTAAACCTATGCGCTCAGGCTTTATGGAAGTGTGTCGCATTCCCTGGGTGAGGGACACAGGGAACAGTCACATTTACAGAGTTTCTCAGGTGTGAACTGGAGTGAAAATGGTCACATTTACTGGTGAGTCTGAGTTAAACTGACAGTCTGCGTGGTTAGAAGGGTTTCGGCAAGCAGGGGGTACTCAAAACAAGTCTCACTAAGCATGATGGACTTGTCTGCACTCTGCCATTATTTCCTTTCTTTGCTATTCATACCACACAAGAATGCATTAAGAAAAAAAGATGAATTTTAGCATCAATCCAAGCAGTGGCTTGCCCTCAAAAGAAAGGCCAAGTTTTTTTGAAGAGAACAAAATTGGTTTTCACCTGCACAAATGAGCCAAACTACAGGAGGTAATAAGCCGCTTCTAAGCATTTTCAGACTACTGTTTAAAGGGTCACTTTACACAAATCAAAAAAGACATATTTTCTCAATTACCCTTAGTGTTATCTAAGCATGCAGATAGCTTCAGGTTTGTGTGCACAGCTTTGGACATATCCGCCTCTGAAACATCTGCCATCGCACAAATACAATGGTGTATGGAATTTCACATGTGCTGCGAACAAACTCAACAGCTCTTTCCTTTTACAGAAACAATGTCCTGGTAATAATAATAATGATCCAGAGACCTAAGTGTCAACAGTCCTCACATCAGGGACTATTTCATCCTTACACATCCAGATTTACCAGGATATTGTTTCTAGAAGGACAAGTTAGTTTTAAGTCTTTCAAATGTCCCCACAGATCCCTTTCACCTCCACTGTATTTAAAAAAACAATCAGTGATCATACATCAACTGCAGCCCCACCACATCCAAACCAAGGGATTGGATGCTTCTGTCACTCTCACATTGATTGGCAGGGTTTTCTACAGATTTTCTCAACTGCTTTGACAAATACCTGGATAAAATTTTGACATGACTGAAGTTCTCAGAACTACCAGCTTATTCTCTCCCTCCAGGTAATGCATTTCTTGTTTGATTTCACATAGAATCAAATGCTTCAGTACCAACATCTTGAACACCAAGCTGCAACTTTTTGGAGCTGAAGAGCGGAGCCAACGCTAAAGTTCCAAAAACTGCAGTTCCTCAAATGGCCACTTGAGGCTGGCTCGAAAAGCAAGTCAATACCCACAGACCCCTATGTTAAAATACCCAGCTTTACAACAGAAATAAACATGTTCACAGCCTGGTACAGGGATCTCTAGATCATTTTCCTGATCTTGAAAACTATACAGGGTTTAATTTTCTTATAACTCACCCATTTACGCTTTATTAAGACTTAATGTTCAGCATATTTAAAGACGTGGCTTCTTTGAGTGACGGGTAGGTGCCATCGTTGACAAGTTGCAGATTAGGTAACATAACAATTGTGTAAAACCAGATTATAGGCATAGCCGTAGCTGTTGTTATTTCAGTGGGTTTTCAGTTCATGAAAGTAGCCTAATTTATAAAGTATTAGCATTAGCATTTTCACAGTTAACCAAAGACTGTCAAAATGGCAAACTTGAGGCTTCTAAAAGGGAGCCCACAATTCATGAATGACATCACAATGGTTACTGCCATTATTTTATACAGCCCATGTTAATCAGATATAAAACCAAAACTCTGCATGACTAGATATGAGAATGGTTAGGGTGAAGTGACTCTTTAACATATAGCCCTTTACCACTAAAATTAGCATATGTATGTGGGTTTTTTAAACACAGGTAAACCCACTAAAAATAGCATATGGACTCCTTTCTCTTTGGCCGTAGATTGGAGCCATATACACGGCTGGAAAAAAGGTTAGTAAACAGCAGAAAGCAGCATGGAGGTCAGTGAAAATGCCACTATGTTTACCTCTTTTTATATTCATTTTACTTATCCAGTCTCTTTTTCATATTCGGTGCAGAATAATTTGGACAGAGACGGATGGTATTTTGTGGTGGCTTGTCATTGCATCTCATCAGTAAAAGAGCTACAGTGAGCACATTCACCCTGGTGTTGTATTTCTATAAATGCGTATTGGAGCCAGAGACGATAATTACCCCTAACTACTGTACAGTCATTTCCCACAAATCCAGATGTAAGTGGGTGTTAGTGGGGGTTTTTGTGCAGTGGGAAAGGGGCTATATACATGGTACACTGTCTTTCACTGGGTCAACAGTCTCGAGTAGTCCTGTCCTGTGTTGATGACGGATTTATGTAAGTGTTTGCAGTCCCACTCATACACACATACACACACGAGCCAACAGGTTATCCAGTCGTGTTGTTTTTCTCTGCTTCCCAGACTACTGTGATACATCAGTGTGATTAATGGAGTAGCAGGCATCAGGAGGGCCGGCGTAAGAGGGAGGAGACCCCCGAGGGGAGACTATGAACCTGGGCTCTCAATGCACCGCTGCACCGCTCTCCCCTCTCCGCAGTCCCCCCCCCTCCAACCCCCCCTCCCCCAGCCCCTCCCTACTGCCTCTCCTGCATCAACCATTTTAGTGTCTTTATCTAAACACTCCCTCCTCATCTCTGCCTGCCTCGCTTCCACTCCTTCCACCTCGCCGGCCCGACAGTAACTCTAACCTCGTTAAATCTGTGTCGGCCGTGGGCTTTACTAATTGCTTTTCTAATATTCCCAATAATTCAGCTGGCTGGGCCTAACCCTTCCCCTGATTAATGGCAGGGAGATAACAGCGCGCCTCGTCCTGACCGGGCATCCAAAGTGCTGCTCTCAGCAGGCAGGCAGCTGGCTGGATGGGAGGCCAGGCAGAAGGACATGGAGGGTTACAGAAATGTTAGTGATCAGCAGGTCGGGACATATATCCTCTTTCCTCTCTACAGAAGCTACATGGCCGGCTGGCTTGCCACAGTACTTTCAGAAGATATCCTTCAAGAACAAGAGTCAGTGGGAATCCAGCAAAGTATTGATTTGGGGATTTGCAGGTCAAAAGATGTCTAGCTTTGCCTGGGCTATATTTGGATGAAAAGTTTTATAGCTGTTGAAGAAATCCCTTACCCATAAAATGATCATTTGTATATCAGTGACTCACCCTGTGTTACATGTGGAAAAACTTTTTTCTCGCATGCCTTCGAGGTGAACGATGAATCTATAAATGGAGAAAAGTCTTCCTGAACTGAAGTTTGAATTCTGCTCAGTGGAAAGCATGAGCAGAGTTCAAATGCATAGGCTTACCCAGGTGCGCTACTCATATGCATAAATGTTTTAAATAGTAAGGTTTCAGTAAAAATGATTATTGTTTTACTGTTGTTAAGTTTGGCCCCCATTGTGCCCAATTCATCAGGAATTTTCTCTGTTTTTGGATTCCTCGTTTACAGTGGAGGCATGCAAGAAAAACTCAGTTTTCATCACAAATTAAGGGGGGCCCAAGAAAAATGGGGAATAACGTAATTTATTTTCACTATTTAATCCACTGAAAAATTGAGCCCAATGTGAGCAGGAGTCATAAGAGCGAGTTTTCTGATCATGGGTTTCATATCCCCCATGGCTATCTCCTCAACAGTGATTTACAACTGAATTCCGGTTTTCATCATATCTAACAACAAAAAGCTTTTCAGAAGGACGACCCTAAAGCAAAATGGAGGTCCATAACCTAGTGTTTATTAATTTAGGGTCCTTGAGAGGAAAAAGGTTGAGAACCACTGGTTTAAGCAACACTTAAATTACTATATGTGATATTCTGTCAAGTTTACGTCCATGTCTTGGTGTCCGGTACCCGTTTTATTTTGAAATGTGTTCTCATTGCGTTTAGTGTTTCTTTTACTTCCTGAGTTTTCCTGCCTTTTTTTTCATGTGTTTCACCTGTGTCTTGTTCTACTCACCTGTGTGTGGTTAGCAATCAGCCCTTGCGTATTTAAAGCCCAGTGTTTTCCACATGCAGTTGCCAGATTGTGTTCATGCTCTCCTGCCTTTCCTTGTGTTTGATTCCTTTGGTTTTGACTCTGTTTGGATTTATGGATTTTGCTTTTTGTGTGATTTCCCTGAACTGATTTTTCTGCTTGCTGACTTCCTTCACGTGTTTAACCCCTGACCTCTAAGTAAAGATTTGGTTTTAATAAACTGTTGTTGGTGTTTCATGTTTTTTCTCTGCAACTGAGTCCCAGTTTTGTACTGAATCTTTCCACTATATTGCAATGTAAAGTAAGTCCTACCTACATTTCAAAATATATTTCTGTAAATGTTGTTGAACAGTGGTTTTGTGGAATTCAGATGACTAATAAAACCTTGTGATCACATCACATGATAGTCAACAACAAACAGAATCTGCCTGTAGTCAAGAATTGAAGAGATTCATTTTTTAATGACTGTATGCTCTTTAATAACCTCTTATTCATGCTCGCCAACATTGACTGCTTTTGAAACAAAGTTGAAAGCTCCAGAATAGCTGCAAAAACGGACCTTGAGGTCAAGAATAAACTTTGAACCTGAAATTTTTGCTCACTTGAAACATAAATGACTAACACAGATCTTTAATTCAGATGACCAAATCCACACTTACTGACCACTTTGGTGTTTGAACATGGTGCGTTATTATTTTAGAATAAAACCGAAGACTGATGACACTGAATAATTATTTAATTTTTAAATTGTTTGATTTTTCACACCAAACTATTTTTTTCTAAAGGTCTGCCCTCGGTAAGACAGGAAACAGTATTTAGAAAATCGCGGCTCTAAAATACTTTATTGAAACCAGGGTTGATAAAAAACATTTTAAGAGTTGGCAGCTTTTTAAAACTTTTGGTTATCTGAACCCCATTCAAAAAATATCCCTGCATGTGTGACAAGAGGAAAAAAATTAATTTTTGAGAACCTTGAGTATTGTTCATGTTTTAAGGGCTTGAACATAATGAGTTTCCATCATACTGGCCTTGGATGACACTGACTGCTTAAATCTAATAGGAGATAGGCCATTATGATCCTGTTGAATCCGCCTGTGTTCTTGTGTCTATATGCCGCACATACTGAATGTTCATGTACGCAGACACCCTTGCTTACTGAGAGATTTGTGTACACATCCATGCCTAAGTGAGCTCCTCTGTCGCGGCGAGCGAATGAAGATAACCGTCTCTGTGACTTCCTCATGCCAGGCAGCCTCCGGGCTTTACCGGCCCTCCTTCTCCACTGCGCGGCTTTAAATGCCACGGGGTAGCTACTTCCTTGATGATAGGCGATAAAAGAGAATGATATCATATTTGACACCTGCAATAAAGTGGTGGAACTTCAACCTTGAGAGCCAACTCCCTTAGTGCATCATAAAAATGAAAAAGTCTTTGAGACAGAGTGGAAGGCGCAGCCTCACACCTCGCTGCCATTACTCCCATTTAATAGAATACTTGCATAATTTTGTATCTCCGTGAATTTGTGAAGTTGCGTAGGTGAACTTCTGTCACATTTCAGTACTTAGCAGAGTTTGGTATGTCTAACAGAACAACGTGTCTCTCTGCCAAGGCCTTATCATGTACTTTAATGCTGTGATTATGTGTATGGTAAAGAAACTCTCAGGACAAAGATCCACTTTGGAGCTTTTTAACCACATTTCTAATAGTCAAATAATTCATCTTAAGGTGCTCTATGTGACATTGACAGAATTAATATCACAGCAAACAGATTTGCTATTTAAAGATAAAGTGGACTAATGGCGTGCTGACCAGAGAATGAGGTCACGCTCCCTGTGTGTGTGTTGTAATCCGAGTTAATCATGAGCTGGCACCCGACCTCAATACGACGTCATTAAGACGGTGGACTCAAATGCTGGACAGATGCTAAATTGTGGTTGGAATAAAAACCATTCTGGTGACATTTTAAATGTTTAACAATTGTGTGGACAATAACGTAATGATGCTTGCAGATGTTGGGTTGGTTTTCCATATCTTGGGACTAAATGTTGTTACTCTACAACAAGATGGCAGTGGCATGAGACAATTGGAAGATGTTGGATTTTGTTTACTTCACAACACAAAACTTAAAATGAACAAAATATCAACGCCATCTGTTGTCAGTATTCTATGCCACATTTACATTGGCATTAGAATCTGTCCTGACACTGGATTTTGGTCGCTTGATGTTACAACCTTAATTCAACCAAATATCAGTGTCTAAAGATGCTGGTGGTCAGCTGGGTCTGTTCTTTTTTCTGGAAGCTGGTCCAACCGCATGTGCATGTTGGAGCATGTGTCCACTTAATGCGTGTATCCCAGTGGGTAGCTCTTTGCCGCCACTTTGTGCTGCCCTTATAAGGTGGTTACTGCTGATAACACTGTCACGACCCATGGTGGTGGAACGCCATTGTCATGGAAGTTTAATGCCCACCCTTCGCCTCTTAGCTCTGTCAGCACTGTTGCTGGTGTTAGCACCGTTAGTTGCTAGCTGCTAGTTTAACTACCTCCATGTTGAGGCCATGTGCAGGCAATCCCAGCTCAGATTCTTCATCATAGATATGCTATGAATGCTGCATACAGCTCTTTTAATTGGAGCCCTTTCACTGCTTGAATGCATAAAGTAATAAGTTCTGTAATTGCCTGACATAGCAATTCAGGACCATTTAAATTCATTTAAGAGCACACACAAAAAAAATTCACAGTTATCAGAATAAAATTCCTCCAATTTGAAAACTTGAAAGGACGACCTCTCTTATAAACCTGTGATTTACTTAGTCGCTTCTTCCTGAGCTTTTAGGTCATATCATACATAGACTGTATAAAAAAAAAAGGATATGGCCTGTATAACATCACCTATTAGTTTGTGGGCTACTGCTGTGATGCCTAGAATTTACTATGTTGGCCTTTGTTGTTTTGTTTTTTTGGAGCCAGAAGTAGATGGATCTGACTGAGAATCAGAGGACACCACTATGGTAGTGACTTGTCAATCACACGGTAGCCACACCCTAAAGCATACTGTCTGTTTTACTCTAAATGGGACCATTGAAGAAGACTTGGGCCTGGTGATTGACACCCTAAATTCATCAGGAAAATCAGTGGTGTTGCCCCCGGCTGGTCATTAGAAGGAATGAATGTTAAAGGCACCTCTGCACTGGCTTTACTTTTCAGACCTAGAGATAACTCCTTAGGACAGGCCATGGGATACGTTTTAGTCCGATCAAAACACTGTGAAACACTGATATGGTCCTTCAAGATGTGATGTGGTTCAGTACCTGACAAGACTGTTTTTGTCATCAGGATCGGACGCGCTGACAGAGCCAATAATGGTGTTCTTGGCTGCATCCTCTTTGACCTCCATGACGTAGCTGGCACGCTCAAACACCGGTGGCTCGTCCACGTCCTCCACAATAATCTTGATGGTGGCCTCGTCCCTGAAGGGGCCCACGGAGAAGAAGCGAGGATTGATGTGGGCATTCTCCACTTGAACACGGAGACTGTACTGACGCTTCCTCTCAAAGTCCAGAGGCTGCAAAACAGAAAGAAGCATGGGAAAGATGTTGAACACAACCGTGACTTTGCTTCTTTGTTTTGTTGAAGTAAAAAGAAAATTCCACTGTGACTTTTTGTTTGTCCCTTAATATTTACTTTTAAACACCCATTTGTATGCAGCAGCACATTTAGCTGTTGATTTGGGGAAAACTAATAACCATTCAGAGCATCCTGCCACATTTAATTTCAGGTCAGATTGGGATTTTATTCATTAAACTGGCAATCTTTTCCAGAGCATCGTCTAATGAGCACGTGTGAAGGAGCTCAGTGTCTTGTTCAAGGACACTAACAAGACTGCTGATGGACACACAAGGGCTGCTGCAAAGCTCAGACCTGTGCTCTTGTAATCATGTAAAGGCCTTTCATTAACTGCTGCCACATCCTGACTAACGTAAAAGATGTGGCATTTTGGTGAGGAACTAGCATGACAACAACATGACTGGGTTAATGTGCGTATTTTCAGCCAGGGAATCTGGTTGGACTAAGTGTGGTTTTGTTGTTGTTGTTTCAAATTAATTTTGGCATCAATGGGCTAAAACACATTATAAACTTTCAGCGTATTGTAATTTTAGTGGTCTGGGAGAAAGCTAGACTTCTGTAGTCCCTTTTGGCTCTGTTTTCAGGCTTTAGAAAATCTAGCCAGTTATGGAAGACTTTGGCCAGGGCCATTTCAGAGAGAGGGCGTTCTTTTTGGCTTTTCTACTAATGCAGATGCTCGTGGACATCCCTTTAGATGGTGAAAGCCTCCTTTGATGGCAGAGAATCCTGCAGAGAAACATACTATTCCAGCATTGGCAAGAAAAGCCTACACTGCAAAGCAACCCAAAGAAGGAAGGCGGACATATCAAAAAGAGAGTTTAAAAGACATGCAATAAAACATGTCAATATGGAGGAGGAGTTTCAGAGATGGAGAGAAATTGTTGCTAATACTTTAGAGTCCAGCTTACTGGAACTAAAGGCTCACATCTATGGAGCTAATTTTAGAGCCGCCTTGAATCACAGTATACATATATATATATATATATATAGATATATATAGATATATATATATATCTATATATAGATATATATATATATATATATATATACATATATATGTGAAAGTGAAACACAACCATTCATTCAGCCAAATCTAAAAGTTTGCCTTCACTCGCCTCTGCAGCAGCTGCTCCTCTCATCCATCCTCTAATCAATCGATCTGATCTGAACAGCTCAAATCAGTTCAACTGATGCATTATTCACTCCGTGACTCAAAATTCCACAAACTGCCACTGAAGAAAAACATGAGCTCATGAAGACTTAGGACTGGACTGCAAGCACAGACCCACAAAACCCTCAGAAATTTAGACAGGGGACACAGACTGACACACAGGCAAGAAAAAAGAAACATCATCAGCTCTCACCACCCATAGATTCTTATTCTGTGGGAAACACTGCAGTGTGTCCCTTGTCTTTTTCCCCCTGCTACAGAAAACCTCACACCTAGTCAGCGGCAGCAACAACCCAAATCCAGCCAGCACAAACCTCAGCTCCAGGCGACCAGACTGCGGCGAATCCAGCCAGATCAACAAACTTTCAGTTGCTGCTTTTACACAGGTTAGAGCCATCGCAGCTGCCGTGACATGCAGCACTGGAGGTTTGTGCTAGGCAAATTCAAGCCGCTACATCTGCTGACCGAAGATCAGTCTCTGGAGCTGCTTCCAGCTCTCATCCTGATAAAGCAGTCCACAGTGGCGGGGAACAAGGTGGCGGGACTGCGGGGTGGCTAACGCTAGCTTACTAATCCTTGTCCCATTTGTTATCTGATAAAATGACAGAGGGCTTTACAATAAAAGAATATTATATAAATCAATGTTTGGGAAACACTAGGTTACTGTATGAAGTGTGTGCATATGTCTGTGATCGCCTGGTGGGAGGGGCTTAGGATAGAGAGGGGAGAGCTGCAAGAGATGAATGTATTTTCAAATTATGCCTTTCTTTTTGCCTTTTCCAAATTTAGCTAGCTTTAGCTAGAAAGTCTATAGATTAGACAAATAATCTATTTCAGGTAAACTTTTATTATATTTTTTTCGTCTTTTATTGCATCTCATTAATGCAGTTATTGAGCATTGATGTTAGATAGTGTTAAGTTTCTTTTGTTCTCTGTTTCTGTTTCTTTAGGCAGAAATAAAGACATCCCAACTTGTTGGATGTTTGTGCTCTTCAACTTGATTCCCTGATCCCTGCCACACTCTATGAAACAATCAATCAAAGTTGTCTCTCGCTGTCTGCTGGGTGACATCTGTTCATTTTTGTTTTATTTGTTTGTTTTTTTGTTAAATGCAGAGATCAGTGCATCAGATTGGTTTATAAGAGATGGAGAAAATATTGCGGTTTGAAGTGTCAGTGGATGGAAGAACTTTGGTGTGCCGTTTCATTTGACTGCTAGATGGAAAACAGGAATTTTAATGCAGACAAACAACAACCACTTTAATTTGTAGGGAGTATCAAGGTTGTGCGCATTTCTAAATTCAAATCTATCAACGAGGAGAGAAGATTAAAAAGACATACAAAATAAAATAATATCATGCTGCTGAAGGACACATCTGCTGAGCACTTCTATGTCTACATTTATATTTCAGATGTTAAGTTCACATTGAACAGATGACAGTAGTAAAGCATTTTGCGAATCTCGAATCAACATGGCTTCATTTTGTGGTAGTTGCTTTTGCCTGTAAATATATTTATATACAGTAATATAATGTATATTTATGCAAGACCTTTTCTGTTTGTGTACATGCTTTCATTGTACCCATTTGTTAACTTAAAAGGAGACAGCTTTGTTATTTTTCATTGTGATCCTCTATAATCCTGCATCTACTGTACACTGCTCTTACATCCCATAATTTATGGACTGCACACAATGATTAGTAGCCTGATTCCTGCATGATTGCTAATGTTCTCTGTCCTTGTGCATTTCAGTGCAGGTTGGTGGTATGTTTCTGCTTTTATGTTTCCCTTTATGAACTTTTTTTGAAGTTGTAGCCACTGAAGGTATCTCCCCATTGATGGGGATAATTGGGGAGCGGTGCATTTTAATGAATACTGCGCCCAGCGTTGAGCAGGAGCAGCTGGATCAGAGTGAGCTTCCTTGCAGGCTGCCTACTGTACATATGAAAGGATGCCGAGTCCGTGATCGCTGGAAACAGCCAATGAAAGCATGAAAAATCCAGATGGAACGAGCCGTTTTCTGAAGCCATGAATAATAACATAATGTGAGTTTGTGATTTGCGCCGATGCATGTTGAGGCGGGGGGGGGGGGAGCACGTCAATGGGAGGAATATGTTGCTTTGAAGGGCCGGTACAAGCGGAGATGGGACACACTCCCACTTGACAAGCCCGTTTAATTAGTAGGTTCAGAATTAGGGCACGCTCACTCCCCACACACACTCTGCCCGCACACCACATCCACTACAGTGCTGCTGCGGCTACAAAAGGCAATTATGTCATCTTCTACTTAATGATGGCATGATGGAAGCGATCAATCGAAGGCTGCAGAGAGGGTGCCTGATAAGGCAACTGGCAGATTCTGTTGAATACATCAGAAACACACCACAGCACACTGCTGAATGCTACGATCCATATTAAGCATCAATATTTCTGCTTTGGTTTCAGCTGAGAGGAAAAATGAATCTCGCTGAAAACACATGTACCAGGATTGTAGGCAAGTGTACGTTGAAATTTAATCATTCTACTGTCCATCCTGTGGCTGTCAGAGCGTATGGTAATAAAAAGTTTCCATTGCTCTTCTCTTTACTGAGTGCAGTTCATTGTGTGATTTCTTCTTTGCCCAAATAAGAAGTGTGATGCCTACAGTATAAGCAACAGTGTAGGTTTGGTATAGGGGAGAGACATCAAGTGTTCTTAAACAACATTAAAAAATGAATTCAAAAACAAAAACAAAAGTAAAAGTATGTGAATGCTACATTTACAGTAGTTATAAAAATCTTGCAAATAATAGATGATGACATTGTTATCATGCTGAACTCATGCTTTATTAAAAGGATAATTCAGATTTTTTAAACTGGGGTTGTATGGGGTACTTATCCATAGACAGTGTATTAAATACAGTAGATGTTGGTCAGCATGCTCCCAGTTTGGAACAGCAGGCTGGAGTCCGACATGGAAGCTGAGCAATCTACTGCTGTGGAGGGGTCAGCAGCAAAACATATTTTAGCCACCGAAATAATCAGTGTCAGTTTAAGTGTTTGCTGTATTGAGGGTATTTTCACAGCCCATTTCAATGGGGAAGAAATTAATGGCCCCATCAATGCTCTCCTCACAGCTACCAGACTCCATTGACAAAAACAGTAATTTTAGCTCGCTGACAACAGGAGCTGCCGGTCTACTGATGCCTCAATCAGTTGGTTAGTTTGTTTTATTGTGTGATTTTGGTGAATCCAAACTAAGCCTTTTAAACACCACTAAGCACACTAACTAACTGATCGAGGCAAAGATAGACCAGCAGCTCTTGTGTCCAGCAATGTTAAATTACTGTTTTTCTTAATGGAGTCTGGCTTTAAAAGAGCAATGTAATGGCTTCATTTTGTGGAAATCGCAGTCTGACATACAGTAATGGTAAAGCAGCATAAATACCTTCCATATAGGCTACATATAAACTGATATTGATTTTTTAGGTGAGACTTTTGTTGGATGGCTAAAACACGATTTGTTGCTGACCCCTCCACAGCCGTACATTGCTTAGCTTCCATATCGGACTCCAACCTGCTTCTCCAAACTGGGGGCATCCTGACTGATATCCACTGTTTATAATAAAATGTCTATGGATAAGTACCTCATACAACCCCACGAGAAAAGAAAATCTGAACTATCCCTTTAACTGCTGCATTAGTAATAAACAAACTGGAGTCAAATTGCCTTCACACTTCAGTGATTCATAGGAAACGTGCACCACTGCTGTTTCACAATAAAGGCTTTCAATTGGCAAAACACAGGGGGGTTCTTATTGTGAACCAGTCACTGGGAAACATTTGTCACTGCGGATAGTGCCTATTGTGATTGTTCATCAAAAATATTCCACAAAACAAGTTCAGACGGTCATTTCTGGGATGCAGTCTTAAATATTGCAGGATTACAGAGAAGAAGGAGGAGCCACAGTGAGCTGTTAGATGAAGAGCTGCACACCTCCAGCTCTTCAGCAAGGTAACCACCTCCACTGTGTCCTGCTGTTGTGTGGGAAAACTACTTGTGCCATTTGCAGCATGAAATCAGAATGTGGTTGTTCAGATTGTGGATGGCCTGATGGAAAAATGCTGATTATTGACTGACTCAAGTCTTAAAACAAAGTGAGGCTGTTTGACTGAGCAGTAAACAGATACCACTGTTTTATTTCTGACCTACATGGGACCAAAACCCATGTCAAACCAACTGCAAATAAACATTTTCATTGGTCACACTGATGTGCCTGACATTTATAACATTTAGGCACATAACGCAGAGCCAAAGTCCAGGAACCTTTTGCTGTATGCTGTTTGCAACATATGCTAAGGCAGGAGTCCTCAGTGTTTTTCAGGCCAAGCACCCCCTACTATATATTTTGTAAACTGAAGCTGGAAGACCGGGTCCATGTCATTGGTCCGACATCCCATTGGTCCGACGGTCCGCGGTGCTGAACGGCTCGCAGTGGGTGTATTTCTGCTTTGATTGTGCGCCGCAACCGGCTCTAGTTCAGCTGGGAAAGGCTTGAGGTGGAGCAGGCTCATGGCTTATGAGTTTGTCACTTTCTTTTTCATTGTAACCCACACCATGATCTTTTCCTGACCCTAACCATGTGGTTTTTGTGCCTAAACCTAACCAGACCTTAACCACAGGGCATCATGATGATTTCGGAACAATGGGACTTCGGAACAATAAGTTTAATATGGTTGGAACAGTGGGATGTCAAACCAATGGGCAGTTCCCGGAAGACTGACCTGACAGCTGCAACAGAAAGAGTCAGTGTTGCCCCGCTGTTGTTTGCTATGCGAATGTGAACATGTCCATCATGTTAACACACACTCAACTGCATCACCCAGACGTGTTGATCACTGGGATAAGGAAGAAACAAAAAGCGGCCCAACTCTTTCTACCCTGTGCTTTCAAGCAGCATTTAGAGGCAAAAGAAAAAAAAACTGAAGCAGTTGGTGTTAACATTGGCATACAGCCAAGGTGGAACTAATGGTAATACTCCTCATGTTCAAGTTTTATTTCTTATCATTCTATTTATTTTGTACTTTCAATTTCTCAGCATGAGAGATACTTTTCAGTTTTAAAGCCTGTTGTGACCTGTTGCCTTGTGGGAAAGTGTTGAAAGTGTGGAATACAGAACTGTTTGAAATGTTGCTTATTTTCAAAATAAAAATAGTTTACCAAAGTTTCTTGTGGGATCCCCAACAGGAGGATTTTGTCTGTCTTTGACACTTGCACTACTGTCTGTTCACAATAAATGAAAACAAACTGATCCTTACGCAATCATTTTTCTAGGACTCGTATAGCGGAGTATGAACTAAACCATGATTTGTGTGTACTTATACCCCTAGTTAAGTTTGTATGAAAACCAGGGTTCCTTTTTTATGACATTTTACCCCAATTCCATGACTTTGTTTCAGTAGTTTAATGGGTAGACCCATACAGTGACACAGCCATACATTATTACACCTGCACTTCACAGGCATCTGTGGATAAGCAAACTCCTATTCGCTCATTAGACATTCATGTCGCCAACTAGCTGCATATGCCAATAGACCAGACAGGCACATTTGGGTACTTCACAAAACAATCAAGACAGCGCCCCTTTTTGGGGGAAAGAAAACTGACCATCCTGTAGATGTCAATGCAATTTAATGTGTATTTGATTGCATTTATTTCTTGACATTTTAACATCTAATAATATTTGATCGACCTGCCTGAATCTAAGCGTACACGATTGTTTGAATTTAAGGTTGATGGCTTTCATGTCCCCTCATGAGGCTTCCCACATTCAAGTGGATCACTGACCCAACGCGGTGGCCAGATATTGCTTATCCAGACCTCTATACTTGTTTAACAATAGAGAAAACAATGTATATTCAAGACTCTTCTCAGGCATTCTGTTAATTCTAAACTATTTCCAGGCCTAGAATACTGTTTTTCCAATTTCAGAACTTTTCCAGGAATTTCATGACCATGGAAACTCTGGGAAACTGACAAAAAATGTAGATAGCAGCCGGCTGAGCCTGTACAGTTAGAGGGGAAACACAGAAACTCTGAGCTTCTCTCCTCTGGATTTTGGCAGCAGCAAGACTAAGAGATTTAAGTTAGTGAATCAAACTGGAACTGTTAAAATAGGGGAGAAAACATGGGTAACCATGTCCCGAGAAAACCATTATAAATACGACCCCACAACACCCTTCACAGAACACCAACAGAGAGCTCCTGACCTTCCTCAGCAAGATGACGCCCTCCTGTGTGCTCCTGTTGGTGGTGATGTCAAACATCCCGGGGCCGTCGCTTCCAATGATCCTGTAGTCCATCTCTGCGTTCTCGCCGATGTCAGCATCCATGGCTCGGATCACTCCCACTGCAGACCCGACCTCATTGGACTCGGGCACTCTGAACTCATAGAGGGCTGCAGAGACACAACACTATCTTTGTGATTCTGTGGTCACATGAAAAAAGTACAGAAAAAGAAAAAAGTTGGAGAAGGAAAGGTTACAGTGAGGGTAGGTGAGTCAGAGACGGTGTATGTGAGCAGGGTCGTGACAACCCAGGTCACGCCCTTCTTTTCATGTCCACTTTCAGTTTTTCACACAATTCATTTCATTGATGTGTCTTCTGAGATTATATCACGATTAAAAGTATCATGGAGAAGCCCTAAAATCCACCCAAGATTACTTCACAAAGACACGGAGGATACACCAGCCTAGAAAAGAAACCCCTGACACCCGCCGAGCGTCACAACCTGCGTATCTTTTGTATGACCCTGTTAGTGAAAAAAGAAGAGAAATGAGTGTAAGCGGGTGAGTCAGAGAGCAAGAAGACAAGAGAGCAAGTCAGGGAGAGAGTGAGTCAGAGCCAATCAGAGAGCAGCAATGTACGAGGCAGCCGGGGAGGGAGAGCGTGTGAAAGGGAGAAAGCCGTGTGGGAGATTTAGTGCTGCAACGTTTGTAGATCAGCTGTGGAGCAGCCATTTCATATGCGGTAAAACATATTTCATTTCCAAAACAGACATTTGGCCTTTCACATGAGTTGCTACAAGCGGTATCGACTCACTACTCCAAGTTTAGAATGTAACATAAATTCTGGGCCAATTTGCTCAACATAAATTAATTGCTTCTTTTCCTTCTTCCTTTTTTTTATTCTGTAAGATGATTTCCTGGTTTGAGGCGGATGAATTGATGGCTGACTGTCGGCTGCAGCGGCCCCAGCTGCATCTCGTATGCTTAAATAAATAGCCGGACTGCAGGAGGGAGCGAGCATGATATACACACAGCCTGCGGAGACAAACAGCACTGACACACTAATAAAACATGCTGACAGTGTTTTGGCAACGCCTGAGTCGGCAGGTCTCTGTGACGCTGACACTTGCCTTCACACACACAAAAACACACACACACACACACTGGAAGCGACGCACTACGAGAAGGTTTCCCTGGGCTAACAGGTATTTAGCATTGGGTGGAAAAGAAGAGGCATCACTCCGGCAGACAACAATGATATCGCTGCCTGACACTCTACCTCCTCTGGGTGTCCCATTACAATATCTCTTCCTCTTTCTCCCTCTTTCAATCTCCCCCCTCTCTGTCTGTCCCCCCTCCCTCCGTCACAGCCTGTCTTTCTGTCGTCTGCATCACTCTTCTTCTTTCTTCCTCTATCTTCCCCTCCTGTCACCTCCTCCATCCCTCTCGTATCCATCTCTCTCCCTCCTCTCGCTGTTCATTCATTGGTGGAGGGGCTGAGATGACAGCGTCTGCCCCCCCCCCCCCCCCCACTCAATCCCTCCCCCGAGCTGGTGGGAGCGTGATAAATGGGGGTACGGCTGGAGCTCCGCGGTCGCGTGTGTGCCTCGCGCCTGTGCACACGCATCGCCCACTGTACAGTAGGCGCTTGCTGTTACTGAGGGGAAACACGACGACACCGGTAATCTGTCAATCTGATCTGGCTGCCGTTTGCCAGATGCACGAGAGGAAGTGGGAGGGGGGAGGGGGAAGGGGGGAGGTGAGGGGGGGGGGGGGTGAGAGAAGAAAGGGAGACAATGTGTGAGACTGAAAGTGAGTAGGATGGGAGTAGAAAGGGAGGATTGATGATTGATGAGTGAGAGGGTAACAAAAAGGAGGGGAAAAAAATGCAGCAAGGACAGTTGGAGCACTAAATTGAGAACATTGGTTTTTATGGAGTAAAAGGCAGCAGAAGAAAGACTTAATAGCATGAGATAGACAAAGAGAGAGGAAGAGTAGGGGAGATAAAACCCAGTGAATGTACTCTCTTCATTTAATAGGGATTACAGTGCTGATCTGATGCACTTTGCAGGACCCTTCGCTCTGTCATATGGCTCTATATTTAATTATTCGCTGCCTTTAAGAGGCCCGCCTTAGTCACACAAAACCCAGAGCTCCCTGCAATAATCCAAATTCATTTTGAAACTGACACCAGATGGGGGCTGCCTGCCTGGCACTGGCTCACACTGACAAGTGGTTTTCATGAGTATTGGTCACTCTGTATGTGTGTCGTGTGTGTGTGTGTGTGTGTGTGTGTGTGTGTGTGTGTGTGGAGGGAGGGAGAGGGGGGTGTTCCAGAAGGCTGTGCTCACTCTTCGTGAAGCGTGGCGGGTTGTCGTTCACGTCGGAGAGGGTGATGCTGACCGTCGTGGTGCCTGAGAGCCCGCCCATCTGTCCCGCCATGTCTTTAGCCTGGATCACAACCTGGTAGTTTTCTTTCACTTCTCTGTCCATGCCAGGCAGGGCTGTCTTGATGAGGCCTGAGGAGAAGTGGCAGATCTATGGTGAGAGTTTATTCAGAAAAAATAACAGCCATCTGGTTATTATAAAGTCAAGTCAAGAGCATTTAAACAGCCCAACATCACAGGTTTGTCTCAGAGGGATTTACAATCTGCAGACTCATAAAAATCCTTATCTCAATATGACAGGTGAGGAGGGGAAAACTTTTAACTATAGATGTCACCATGAAACTTTCCTAGGTGATTACTTGCATTAAAACAACTATTCTCTTTATTACAAGTTTACTGAAATTTTCTGTTTAAATATGAAAATGATGCATTATGTCATTAAATATGTCTACAACAGAAATCTCTACACTGGATAAAGCCAGGTTCAAAATTCCTGTTTCATTTTGTTTACATATTAGAGTCAAGCTTTTACCGAGAGAATCTTACATATCTCTTTTTATCACCCCATAAATCAGAAAATACTGTCAACAGCCTTAAAAAATTCATTTCTTGCCATGTTCTTAGGAATAAAATGTACTATACTGTATATCAGGCTATGAATGATATATGAACAAATCCCTCTATAAAAACCTTCAGATCATAGACAGGAATAAAAATGGAAAGTTTGGTGCACAGTATGTAAGTGCTACTGAAGTGGAGAAAAGTATGAGGAAAAATTGCTCTTAAAGATATTTAATTGTAAAATTCCATACATTTTTAGACCAGAAATGTTTTCATCAGTAGCATCTCCGCTTAAGATGAGACATAGTTGGTTGACTGAAAACAAATCAGCAAATAAAGTGGTGGGATTTAGTCATTCTTCAAGCCAAGATGCCAAACATTTGCAAGTTAGTTTTCAAATGTAAGAATTTACAGCTATTTTTTGATATATATATATGTACACACACAATACCTGATGAGTGTCTCGAATTGACAGTCAGCTAGAACACTGGCAATGGTGAATTAAAATGGCCATTTTTCACAATTTTTCTTACATGTTGTAGACAAAACAATAAATTGATCAATCAAGAAGATGATGGGAAGACTCCTTGATTATGAAAATAGCCATTTGTTGCAATCCTGACAGAATTTATCAAGGTTCATGAAGATGCTGCCACGGATGGCAGCTGTGCTTTATAAACATTTCACTTCTATTGTTGGTCAGTGATGCATTTTACACATATTTATACAACTTTTTTGTCTATAACAGACCTGTCTGTTCTTTACCCTTATCTATCCAGTGTTGTTATCTTGTTCCTGGCTGTTATATGTCTGTCTAAGTACCAGAGTCAAATTCCTTGTATGTGAGCACATATTGGCCAGTAAAGGCAACTCTGATTCTGACATTTAATTTGTTAAAAGTCTGGATGAAAACCTGACCTTGCTGAAAATTGCAGCACAAAACTTAAACTTTTAACCACTTGTATTGTATTTGCTGAGTGGGACTCTGATGCATCATCAGCAGCTCATTTGCCCATTTTACTCTTGACTTTCTATGACTGAAAGCATTTACTGAGGACCTCCTGACTTCGTTGACCCTTCAACTGTGGTCAACAGTGTCTTTTTATAGCAGCAGAAATAACTTGACTCTATAAATTCACAGTATTCCAGGAGTATGATCTGGGTAAAACAAGGCATCAGTGGCTGGGGGCGGGGGGCATGACCACCCTGATATAATTGCTGGCACCCTCACTGGCCCCTCCTGGCAAAAATATTTGGAGATCAACATAAATGCTTTTCAGAGGCTGTGGTGTACTCATTTTTTAAGCCAGCGTGAAGGTAGTGGTATTTTGTGAAACTAGACAACCCAAGGCATCCATTGGAGCCAACCATGTTGGTCTAGTTTGTTGTTCCCAGTAAATCTTTCTTTTGAAGAAAAAGGATAACCAGCCTGTTTGAAGAGTAATGAATCATCTAACATGTATAGATTCATAACGCATAAAAACAGGACTGTTGTGGAACTTTAAATGTTAACTGTGCCGACATTGGTCACATCAGATAATTCGTCATTTTAAATGTAAAATAAGAAACCCAAGTATATCAGTATGTCATTCCTTCACTTTCATATTAACAAAGTTTTCAGCTACAATGTATACAACAACACCATAAAAGAATTGGTGAGATTCAGTTATGGTTTTTGGTTTTGGTGTGCCACCCCAAAATCTTCAGAGGCTTCATCTTATCTTATGAAAAATTTCTGGGGGTGCCACTTTAGAGCATTTGAAAGTGTCAGGACTGGACTGGCACAAACACAGTGTGCATAAGTGAATGCAGCTATATGCGACTATGATATACACAGTATGAACAGTGCTAATAATAGACCCCTTTTACACTGCCTCTTCATGGTTGGAATTTCACGCTGTTACACTGCCTCGCTGTTCTGTATAAGAGGTACAATTGTGGAATGGGGGGACAGAGTTGTCTCACCTTAAAGGCTGCATAGGAGGAGGTAATAACAGCACCAAAACAATGTCTATACAAAAGGGAAAGCCGGCAGGATTGGTTTGATGATTTGACGACGTGCTACATGTGTGGCCCACTCCCGGGAGATTTAAAAAGCAGTAGTAGCAGTTAGCAGCTAACTCATAAAAGAAGTAAAAGAAGTGCAGCAGCCCAAAATGTAATTTGGAAAACACTGAGGTGAAGGAGCGCCTTACCCTCCGACCAGAGGACGAGATCAGCCGACATATGAGAGGGACAGTAAATAACTGTCATTGCCATGTTATGCCATTGTTATTGTTTAGCAAGCGCTGCTGATGCTTGTGTTATATGGCACGTCGCTTTTGCTTCCCTGCATGCTGTCTAAAATCACACACTGCATGGGCATGATGCTGCCATTGTTTGGTTCTGTGTAAAAATGAATAAGTGGTGTAAAGAGGGGACTTTGTAGTGTCCCTATAACGCAATCTGTGTGTGAAATGGAAAAGGATTGTTTAAACTGCAAGCGCGGCAGGTTTGTCAACAACCTTCACAAAATCCACCGCCAGCCTCATGACATATAAATAATGAACCTTTTCCACAGGTGGACTGCATACATCTAAAGATCACTGTACTCCCCTGAAACAGATCTAAAAATAAGCCCGTCTGCATCAGCTGTATTGAATTAATGATATTTCATTTTTTAGATTTATGCATCTACAGGCCAGATAATTAAACCACTAAGAACATTTTATTACTGAAAGGTCACTTCTCTTGCGGAGTACGTGCGGTGGCGTGGAGCTCAGCGGTCACACAGGAGCACATTTTGGTGTCTGTGTTCTTATGATTTAACTGGTAAGTGGACCAAAGGGCCAATCAACTAAAACCACAGTGCTTTCCTTTAATTTTCCACGTGTAACATTCGCCTCCAAATGCATTTGCCGCCATTTATCTCCTCTTTGGAATTAGGACTCTGTTAATGTTCTGCCTTTCAAGTGCCGCGCAGTTGCTTACTTCTCCGCTCTGACACGTTAGATCTCCAGTTTGGAGTCAGGACAGAGACTGAGTGAAACGGTAATTGGCAGCATATTCAAAAGGTGCGCTCCGTCTCCCATCAGAGCGGCTTCTTAAATCCTGTCTGCTATTACACGTTTGAATTTGAAGCAGCATAAAGAAGAGGCAAGTTGGTGGGAAGAGAGAGAGGTACACAGACAGTAGCGGAGTGGGAGAATAAAGATGAAAAAATAAATTTCACCCTAAATAAACTGCTTTGACAAACTTCATCACTTCCAGTCTGAATAGATGATTCATTGCATATCAAACAATAAGGAAGAAAGAGAGGCTGATGTGGCGCATCACTCAGGCTCAGATCAGACTGGCCTACGCTATTCAAAAGGCCCTCCAACTTGCTCTTTTCTTCCTCCCATACATAACATGGCAAAAAGGAAAATGCAAGCACAAGACAAGTTCTCTTTTTTTTTCTCCCACCTAACGATGTGCAATTTATCTCACGGACAACGCACTGTTAAGAGAGCAGCGATCGTTGAGGAAAGGAAACAAACGTATGGCCGCTTTATAGCAGCATCACGCTTGCTCTGTATCTCTGTCTACCTTTGTTACTGCTTAATGACTACAATACACACACACCGAGGAGGAGAGGAGAAACAAATCCTGCTTATAATGTGATGTCCAGGCATGTCTTTGTGTAAGAGGGGATGTCAGCTTACATACCACATGTGGGATAAACCATATTACTGTTAATCCCTCCACTAATCTGCAAATGGCTTTTTTTGTCGTTTCCCCTTTTGTTTAAGCAAAAAAGACACGAGCGGGATGTGTTCCAAAGCGCACATTAATGATTAAAACTAGCAAGCGGCTAGATTTTTTGGGGGGTTGGTGATTTGCCACTCTCTCTACTACAAATCCCCCTTGCCCATCAGGCTGCGAGAGGAGTTGTTGGTATTTTTGGTTCAGTTAAAGGAAAATTCACAGCATTCCAAGAGTTATTTTGTGATGAATTGTTTTAATTTCCTTTGTTGGTGAAGCTCAGCTTGCCTCCTCTATTTCTGCTTGCGTTAGTGATTTGTTATGTCTTCCCAGAATGGCCACCTCCAGACGAAAGGGTGTAAACTTGGGTTCGGTTACATATGTAGGTGGGGAGAGCAATGGCAGTATAGCAGAAGGATAAGAGCTTTTCCACGGAAGAAAGAGTGAGGAGTTGTGCACATTAGTCAGAAAGCAACATCCTTCATGGCTGCAGTGCATGCTGCTATACAGAGGCTACGTTATAATCTTTGCCTTTTCTATGATGGATTTCTCCCTGAATGAGTGAAAAATCTTGGTGCAAAATGATCAAAGAAGCCCCTATCTGTCTTTTGATTCCTGAAGACTAACACCAAGATCTGAAAGATCACTTTTGATGTTTTGGATTCTGCTAAATTTCATGCTGAGCTGCAAAGATCTCAACACAGCAAAACTCTCAACTACACTGGATAAATTTTGTCTGTAATCAAATCTTATTCTCTCAAGGGTTGACAGTATAGGACTTGAGCACTGACCTGTTCGAGGACCCAAGTTTAAAGCAAGGAATTGTTATTATTTAAGCAAAGAAATCACATTTTTGAGGGGCTAAAGATGCTCAAAAATGTAATGATTTGTCCAGTCTTCATAAATCTTGGTAGATATTTTCAGTATGTGTTGGGGAATAGGCCTACCAAAGCATTTTGAACTCAACTCATCCGAGGCACCACGTTTATTTTATATATGAAGTGTAAAAAATGTGGTATATGCATATACATGTATGTGTATGTGGTATAAAAAAAGGCATACCTCAATTACCAGATGACAGAATTTCCCCAAATTTGCACATGGGGCCAAGTATCAGCCAATATCTAGATAGTCATATTGATCAGTGCACATGGGCATGGCTGAAAAATATGCATCGGAACTGGGGAAAAAACTTATATTTTATTGGTGCCATACTTGAGTATGGCTCAATATTGCCCCCTACATAATTTCAACAAAGTAGCACTTGTGGTATATCTCACCTGGATGTATAATATTTGGTGGGCACATGTAACACCCCACGTCCTTAAAGAAAAACCATGGAAGTAATAGTAAGGACCCTAAATCCAACAAGATGTCAGCCATTTTGGATTTAATGTGCAATTTAGTGTATTTTTGACCATTTCCAGGCACTGTACTTTAACAAACTGTTTCTAGCGATTTAACCGAATTAACTTTAAGTTTTGGACGTACAATCTTAAGACATTAATGATGAAAAGTTGATACAATTTTGAGATTTTGTGACATGACGTTACCATGGCAGAACAGCCATTTTTCCTATTTCGTCATAAAACAGGAAACCGTTTAAACATAAGCATACATGGTCAGATCTGCCTCAAAGTTCTCATGCTTGGTAAGATTCCAGGCCTGAATACATCTACATGCCAATAATGAATCGTAGGAAGTAGGCCTTGTGTGACAAACATCATCGGATTTACATTAACTTTACATTGTGGGGTCTACATTTCACACACAGCAACATTGTTTCTCTACATAGTGGACACTGGAAGTGGTACAAAATTTACAATACAGCCAACGTGCACACCATGCAAAATGCTGGCTGCATCGACCAGTGTCCCATAGTGCCCCCCAATTTGTAGGGACGCAGTAGGGCCTGTTCATTGCTACTTTCAGATTTAATGTTAACCCTATGGGCCTGAACGACGCATAGTGCGTCCAAATTCACACCTGTTCTTCTCTACTGATTTTCTCCGTGACCGTGCTTCATAGCAAGAAGCCACACATATCACGTGAAACAGCAGAATCATAGCTTTCTGACAAGACCAAACAGTAGTCGGTAGTCCAATGTTTTCACAGCGAAAAAAAAAAGATAAATTTACACTACAATCATGAATAACAGAGCTTTCATGCAGCTTTGCACACACATTACTGTTGGATGGATTACTCGTAAATGCAGGCTCGCACAGAAATGCCACACATATCATATGAAAGCGCAGGAGCAGAGCTTTCCAGGGATACCACACACATCATTGTGCTGTCATCCCATCATGCTGTAAATCCAGATTAATTGTCTACAAAATAAAAACCTGACGAATTTCTTTACAATCCATTATACAGATCTTGTTATCAGTCACTTCATATAGTGAGGAATATCGTATCTTACCACGTCTTAGGCTTTCATGTGTTTCTCCCTGTCTATCCACATTTGTAGTCCGGCTTTCAAGATGCAAATATCTCCATATTGTCCAGTTGACACTCCATCAAACTTTGTATGACAAGACAAGCGCACTTCACCTTTGCACACCCAGACAACTGTAGCCTAATTATGCATGCTGACAGGGCCATAATCACCATATACATTGAGGGGGACATGTGCCCCCCCACCAAACACTGCAAACAAAGTGGCAAATATTATCTTGGAGGACATCATTCCACTTGGTTGACTATTTTTCTATGATCTTAGATGTAAATATTGCATGTTTCTTTCAGATAAAACACATTTTTGACTTGTGAATGAGTCAGTGGAATGTCTTGCAACAATGAAACAATACTGGCAATCATGTCCGCCTGGTACAAACCACATGTTTTGGACAGCTGTGAAGTGACAGAATGTCCCAGCATCATGGTTCTTAGAATGTCCCAGCATCATGGTTCTTATATTACCAGATTCCAGAGAGTCTCCCCTCTTCATATAGGACAGAATATGTCTTCTTCCAACTTGCTATGGTGAGATACATGTCAAAATGTAAGAATTTAGTAACACGGATTTGTTTTTTTCATTGATATAAAAATTAATATAAAATACAGAAACATAGAAGGACATGAAATGATGGCAAATCTGGATAGCCCAGGTTGTCCTGAAAAAACAAGTTATAGCATGTGTATGTAGCCTTTATAATGACTGTGATATGAGCTTAAAAGTAAAGGCAGTAAAAATACCCCAAAAACGCCTAGGGCCCATAGGGTTAACTTGAATCCAATTAAGTATTTTATAAAGTAATGTTTAGGTTTGCTTCATTCCTTTCCTTCATCCTAGTAAAGCAGAGTGTGTTTCTTCAAGGTACAGACAGTCATTTGTAAAAAGTCCTTGAAAGAAGCTGATTCTCTGCACTGAACATGTCACACTTTCTACACTTGAAAGGAAAAGCAGCAAAATGGAGACAGGAATACAAAGTACACCATCAATAGCTGTAAATTAAGAGTACATTCTGGTTGATTTGATTTTTAAGTCAACACTGACCGGTTTCTGGGTCCACAGAGAAGTACGGCTGCCCCTCCAGAATGCTGTACACCACCTTGGCGCTGTTCCCATACGTGGCGTCGTCTGCGTCTGTGGCTGTCACCTGAATTACGGAGGTGCCTGGGGGAAGAAGATTCATGACAATGATTTAGATCAACTCTTCAATACTGCTGAAAATTGCCTGCTGGATAATTGGTCAAGCTGATGCACCTTCTGATGAGGTGTCGGATCCTCTTCTAATCATGCTCATGCAGAATGTGACTGATCATCTCTGTCCCTTTGCATTACCCAAACCAATCTTTACTCCTTGGCCACTTATACCCTTATACATGATTGATTCTCGCGGGTAATCGATAAGTCCTAATGTATTTTTCTAAGTATATCTCTCTAAGCATACAAGCGGCACCGATACTGGCTCTTTGCAAACCCCAAGAAGCCTATTAGTGTATCCACAGATCTGGAGTGTCTAAGAAGCCAAATATCTGATAGCAGGCGAACGACTGTGATCCATTTTCTCTTCCAGAGAGGCTGAAGCCCTATTTCAGTAGAACAAAGGGAAACGGTTAGCCAAGTGCTACCTCCCAAATGGCGCCTTGCGGGGCCAAGTGTTGCCTCATTACATGCAGAAGAAAATTAATTGAGTAGAAATATTTAATGGCAAAGTGGTATAAATATAGAATTGTGCAATACAATGGGATAACGACCCCATGAAACTTCTCTAATTTGATGTCAGCTATGATCTGTAAGGGGTGAGAGGAGAGTTTCCCTCCTTTAAAATCAATGTCATTTGTATGTGTGGTGGATATAGGACCAAGAAGCAGAGAGAGAAAGACCACGGCTGTCTGATTTGGTGTAAGTGACAGTTCGGGAGGATTCCCGAGCAAGTTCACCGAACCTTGATCACTAATACCTTTAACTAGGGAATTAGACTCAAAGAGGCTTTTCTGACATGGCGGCTTTTAGAAAATATCACTGATCCACATCAGCCATCTCATCGCTGGCTTTAAGCTTTTGAGAAAAGAATTTTCTGACAAACAAGTCAGGAATAATCGCAGTTTTTTGTGCAGGGGGAGTAAATTACCTCGACTGTAATCGTTCAGTTGTCAAAGGAGCGGCGCATCAACGTCGTCCCACACTGAGAGTTCCGAGAGAAGAATGTCAGAGCCATGAGACTATAATAAAACTCAAAGTGTATGTCACATTTAAAGGGGCAGTGTCTCGACGCAGTCACTCATGAACACATGCTCTGCCAAGCGGTGACATCACACCTCGGTTGTTGCCATGGGCACCCGTGCTGCCCTTAGATAAGTGCTGGCCTCTCTCTTGGGGTTGCTGAACCAAGTGACAACTCTGTCACATGTCTGGGCTGCAAGACCAATGTCCCTCAGTCCCTGAAGCTCCGCAGCAGCAGAACAGAGAGTTCAAACCATGTTTCCATGCAAGTATTGATTAGGAGCCTTTTTTATATTGTTTATCTATATTCATGAGGCCACTATGTACTTTCAGACTAAGAGCCAGAGCCAAAGTGCACGGTGAATTAAAGTTTAATTTGGTGCCGAATGACAAAAAGAAATGATAATACGAAAAAAAGCAAATGGTGCTGTCTCAGAAACTGCCACTGCAGAAAAGTGGAATCCTCAATTATTCACTGCGATGACACAGCTGACAATGCCAGTAATTAAATGAAATACTGTTTTAATAAGATACAATACTGTATTTAAAAGATTATCTGCGCCAGTGCCGTAACCGTCACAGAGACGCTTTACCTTGTTTATTCTCTGGTCATAAAACAGCTCTGAGTCTCATTTAATTAGTCGGGCCCTCTTTGTTGAGTCTGCATCGTTATTATGATTGATAAAGTCCCATTGATCCAGTAAGACTGGCATTTTATAACATCTCTATCCTGTTTGAATCAGAGGCCTTTTAATCCCAGCTCCTCACACATACAAGCACACACGATAATGCGTGTAAATACTTAATTATTGTGTGTTTGATGATCAATAAATATGGTTTTACACACTAAACACACTAAATGCAGCTCTCTTTGCCTGCTGTACACAAAAAATGGCATTTTTTTCTATTCATTAATTATTTCTTTTTCATGATTTATTTATTTTTATGTTATTACTAGTGTTATTCTGGTCTGTTTCTTATTTGTTTATTTGTCTTATCTATCAACTAATTAATTTCCTTTTATGGCAAAAACATCTCCATGGTGGGGGAGGGCTGTAGCGTCCGTCAGGATTGGGTGGAGGTGATGGGGTGATTTCATAATGCTTAAAAACAAAATTATACAGTGCAGTCGATAAATACAAAGAAAGAATGTCAGTGTTTTGAATTTTAAACACATAACTTAGTGAAACTTATATTGATATTTTTTACTTAAAAGTGACATATGTCATTTTTGAGGCAGTTTTCATGTCCAGCACAAAACAGAGTGACTGTATGTGGCATCAAATAAAGATGAGCAATCAAGCTATGTTATAAGCATGGACCTCCATGCTGGTTCTGACACAGATGAGGTTGAAAATCCATATTTGTTTGTGCTTGACGGACCACAATATTGCAATTAGGAGCCTGCTAGGTGTGCAAAGGGCTGGAAACAGCCAAAAAATGAGAAAAGATAACAGCTAATGGAGGACTGGACGTACTGGTGATTGACCTGCACTGGCTTATAATTCTTAGGTCTAAACTCAGTAAAAACATTCAACCTACAAGTTGCTCCTCAGACACTCTTATGCAATATTTAATCATCTATTCATTACATTTTTTATAGGGACATCATCGCTTCGAATAGCGTCTCTAAAATAGGGGTCAGGTACCACTAGGGGTACTTTGGAGTACTGCAGGGGGTGCGTCATATTTTTTTAATATTAATTTAAAAAATATCAGTCATGCATAATTTCTTAAATGGTTATACTGTGGTTCTATAAATCACATTTCATATTCAATATTCCTATTTTCAATACAATCGTTGACTGCCATAAACTGTTAACTGCCACCAGGAAGCCAGGTCATACGTTGGCCAGGGGGTACTTAGCTGAAAAAAATATTTCAAAATGAGGTATGTTAATGAAAAAAGATTAAAACCCACTGGCTTCGACAAACACATGAGTAAACTAATCTGTTTCACTGTGTTCAAAGTTAGAATGAATAGGGACACCCAGTAGCTCAGTGGTTAGAGTGGACATCCCTTCTCTCTTCCCCTTTCACACTTATGTCTGTCCTGTCTAATAAACGCAAAAGCCAAAAAATAACCTTTAAAAAAAAGTTACAATTAAAAGGTAATGCCAGCGCACAATCTCTAAAGACTAGGTGTGAAATATGGTTGAAGAGATTCACAATACTAGTGTTTTGGAAAATGTATTTAAAAATCATTATCTTAACTCAAGGTCCACCTACTTCCAGAGCTTTCAACCACACTTCACAGTCCTCATCATCAGCTGGATGGAGTTTCTGCTGATGAAGACCATGGTATGCTGTTTAAGGCTTTGGAAAAGCAAGTAAGTGGACCTTGAGTTTTCTGTCAAACAATTTCCAAGGTCAAAGCTGAATCTTCACGCTCAATCAAATTGATCTTTGATGCAGTAAACCATTGTTGTACCATTAAGTATAACATCAAACATAATCTAAAAACATGTACAACTACAAGGGCACATCTGCTCCAGACTTTATGGGCTCTTCCTTGGCCCATGCTTCGGCCTTCCACCAAGTTTCATTAAAGTCAGGCTGGTAATTTTTCTGTAATCTTGCTCACAAACAGACAAACCAAACGAAAAACACAATATCCTTGGCAAAGGTAACAACAACTTCAAAAACTCACTTTGGTAGTTTAACTTACAATTTGCAGAATTTCGGAATCATGAAACATGATGAGCTTGTGGAATTATGAGGAATATACAGCAGGAACTCACCGATGTCAGACATTTCAGGGACAGAGGCCATGTACGGGTCCTTGGTAAATCGAGGCTCGTTGTCGTTGATGTCGTGGATCTTGATGATGAACTCAGACTGACCCTCCAGTGCCTCGTTGGTGAAGCGGTTGACAGCTTTGGCGTGGAGGATGTAGTAGGCCTTTTCCTCTCGGTCCAGCCTCTTGGTGGCGTGGATGTCCCCTGACTTCTCATCGATCTTGAAGAGAGTCCCCGCTCCCTCCCCTGTGAGGACGTACCTCACACTTCCATCTCCTCGATCTGAATCTGAGTGAAGCTTTGGAGAGAAGCACAAATATGATAATGTAGATCAATGTAGCTCCAGAACAACAATTTCAGGCAACAGTTTGTGGCGTTTTCATTTTAATAAATTTCCACTTTGCAGTGCTCTATTACTAATTGTTATGGCACAACAGTGATTCAAACTTGGGTTTATGGAAGCTTTCACATTTGCTTAATTTGCTTTCATAAACACCAAGTGTCAGCTAACTCTTTCCAGGGAAATATCTCCTAGTTGGCATGAGCAGAAATAGCCGGAGTGAACAGAAACGTCATCTACATAAAGGCCAAGAAAAAAGAGAAACATCACAGAGCTGGCTGCACTATTTGATTGACGGGTGATCTCTGAGAAGTGCAGAGCAAAAAAAAAACCATCCCAGCAATAAGCACTTTGTACCAAGGATGTCAACAAAATCAAATTTCAAAGCAGAATCACAGTTTTCCACTTAAGTATTTCTGATACACTGTGCACATATCAGTGATCTGACCAATCTGGGCCTTGGCAAAGAAACACTGACAGCTTTGATAAGTGCGTTTGGTGTTATTTAACAGATTCATATCATCTTTAGTAAACTGTCAACGCGTCATGACGATACACATTCGCCGCCTCACCTCATCTCTGTGAAATTCACATCCTGCCAAGGAGAAAAACACAGAGCCGGAGCGTTTCAAATGTTGCATTCCCTGGTATTGTTACATGCAGGTTGTCATCATGCTTGTTGCCGCGGGGCCATGGTGGCATTTTCACAGTGCTGTAAAACAGAATGCCAGTGGGTCGAAGTCTGTGAAGTACCAGCATGAGTGCGCGCACGTCCACCGCCTGCCAATCTCTGATGGATCAGCAACATGACCAACATGCCAGAGGACCACCAGAGTCCACTTGTCTGTGGAGCTTCTCATTATTATTTGCTCTCTCCCTCTCTATCTCCTGTTTAATTTTTTTCTGCATGAACAGCAGCTTAGCATGCACTGACATTTTAATTCCACCACCAAATCCCCCCAACATATTTATCTCCGAGAACTCATCAAAAGCTTGTCCAGTCGTTTCCCCTCCCACTGCTTCCCTGCCTACTTCCCTTTCCCCCCTTTAATAACCAAGGACATGGTAATAATTGCAGGGGGAGGTAAAGGGCAAAAAGAGGGCACGTGTTTGCAAAGTACAAACGCCATCTGAATGTTTACCCCAATAAGTGAGCACTACTAGTATGTGATTCGTGAGATCCTTTGTTGACACCCTGTTAACTCCAGTGAGCCGGCACGTTTGATTTCAACAGTATGAATGCATATTTTCCTTCGAGCACGAGTTGCTGTTGTGTCTACAAGCGTTGTTGGCTTCGCCGGTGGACAGACTGAGGGGGGATATTGTGCGTTGCAGCTGGGTCACGTGGGAGCACATTGCAAAGTCTCCCTTCTCATCATATATTAAAAAGCTTTTCATCCCAGGTGCTCGGAAGCTTTACTAATTCATGCTGTTTTATCAGGGCAAAGCTGGCACATGTGAGACGAACAGCTTTGTGGATTAGCATCTTTAACACTATTTTGTTCGCCTGCTTGAATGCTGGTAAAAATGACTGTTTTCATTCCTTTCTCTGTCTGTCGAACCAAGCCAGTCGAGTGTGTTGCAATATTTTAGCATCTTCGGATTAGGATCTAGCATGGAGCACTGTTTCATTAACCCACTTGAATTCTGGTCAAAACAACTCTTGTTTTTTTCTTATTCTCTCTGTCTAACCAAGCCAGGAGAATATCCTGCAGAATTTTATTTGTTTTCTATTCTGCTTTACAGTACGTGCTCCCAAACAGAGACTCAGTTGGCTGAAAACAATCCACTTCAACATTATTATCTTTCCCCCGCTGTTATAGCTGCAATGTCCTTTTCTATGATTGTCTATCAAGCTGCCTATCTCTGCCGGCACGACAATTCAGTTAATAACCGTTGAGTCCTCTCCTTTCGGCTGAGATGTGAGATAGACAGTGTGACATATGCTGTGTCATTTCTATGGAAACAGAGAGATCTTGTGGTTCTGAAGAGTTCCTCCTCACTTCCCTGAAGGATATTACAAGGCGGCTCAGAGTATCGAACTCTAGCGCCTGCTGCAGTGACCCCGTCCCTCCCAGTTGCCCACCTTGCTGGCGAGGAGAATTTACTGCTGCCCTTCTACTCAAATTAAGAGGGGAAAAAAAAACCTCTCCCGGAAATCAATGTGGCAGCCCAACTTGCATTTACAATGGCCCTTTGATCAATTTATATTGAAAATACAATTAAACTGTCACAGGGGGAGAAAAGAAAGCCACATGTGCATTCAGCATGGTCACCAAGAAGCTCTGGCACATCAATAGCTAGCCTTTTCTCCTTTGCCCTCCTATGGTACCAAATCGTAAAAAAGGCAGAGAGCATGACGCTATATCCATTAGCACTGGGACTTCTGGTCTTTTTGTAAAAGAAGACGGCATTGTAAAAAAATCTCTATCTTATTAACTCACTCCATCTAAAATAGCAGCCTACAATCTAGGAATTTGCTAAAACTAGAATTGCCATCCTGTGGTTGTATGTGAAGTTGCACTTAAAGTTTTCATCCATGTCTGTGAAAATGTAATGCGCTACACACATCTTACTCCCAGCAGTACAGCAGATCCATGCAGTCGGTACAGTTTCAAGGTGGGCACCCAAGGTTAGTGTCACCAGTTCAGAATCTGACCAAATGCCTGCTCTTCTGTTCCTGAGTTAAAGCGTTAAGTAATGGCCAGAAAAGTGTTTTTGCAGAACATTATGATGTCACAGGGAAGCTGACCTTCTGGATATAAAATGTCAACACCCCATCATTATTTTCCTATGAGACATTTGTGTGATATTTTGTCATTATTAGCATGTATATTTTTCACTTAAGGCCGAAAACATGTTTGTGAGTTCACAGTGACCATGACATTTGACCTCTGACCACCAAATTCTAATCAGTTCATTTTTGAGTCCAAGTGGATGTTTGTGCCAAATTTGAATAAATTCCCTCGAAGCATTCTTGAGATATTGCATTCACAAGAATGAGACGGACAAGGTCACAGTGACCTTGACCTTTGACTACCAAAATCTAATCAGTCTCTCTTTGAGTCCAATTGCACGTTTGTGCCAAATTTGACCAAAAAGTTCCCTGAGGATGTTCTTGAAATATCATATTCACAAGAATGAGAAAAACCTTTCACCTCCAACCACCAAAATAAAGTCTTGATGGATGTTTGTGCCAAATTTGAAAAAAATCCTTCAAGCTGTTCTTGAGAAATTGGGTTCCCAAGAATGAGTAAAACAAGGTCACAGTGACCTTGAACTTTGACCTACCAGCACTAAAATACACTCAGTTCATCTTTCAGTCCAGATGTATGTTTGTGCTAAATTTCAAGACATTCCCTCAAGGTGTTCTCGAGATACTGTGTTCACAAGAATGGGACCGATGCACGGAAAACCCAGAAACATAATGCCTTCAGCTTGGGCTACTGCCGACGCAGAGGCATTAAAACAATATATATATATATATGGCCTTGTACAAAAGTAATCCCTCTAAATCATCCCTTATGACCATCTAGAAGTGTGTAGTGGCTTGTTTTTGTACATACACTCTACCACTTGCCTGTATTTTCTAATTTTCTTCTTATTTTGCTGTGTTCTGGATGTTTATGGGTGTGTAGCCCCCAGCCAAAAACAACACGCAGGTGAAGTTTTTACAAAATTGTAGTGAACAGGTGCCAGACCATAAACAGCACACACAGGGGAGTAGTTTGCCTTTAGGGCAAAATCTATTCATTTTAACTCAAAACATGATCTTTTCCCAAAACCTAACCAAGAAATGGCTTTTTGGCTTGGTTAAGGTTAGAAAAAAGTTTGGGTTAAACTGAAAACATTTCTAACAGAGAGGGTTTTCTAGGAGAAGGCCTGAGGAAAACTTCTCCCATGTGCGCACACATTTAAAAGAAAGCTACGAAAAAACAAAAACTAGGCACCAGAAAAAAGGCAAATATAGCGAGGAAAAATGGAAAAAGCTTGTTCCAAAATAAGAGTGAATCTGGGGTTTGCTTTTACTTTCACCAGTGAAGGAGAGGACGGGGATGAAGAACGACGCAGAGTGAGTTAGCCGTCTGTAGTATGAGCTCTTCCATTATAACAATAACATTAAGACAAGTAGCTTGCAGAGGAGGAGGAACCAAGCTAAAATGTTGTCTTTACAAACTGACAATTCCTGTATAGTATACCGTCAAAGAAACAGTTTGACATTTTGGTGCTTAAGCTTTCTTGCCGAAAGTTAGATAAGTCTGTCGGTTAAATATAAGGTTACAGCTAGCAGTTGGTTAGCTTAGCCTAACATACAGTTGTTGATTTTACAGTTCACTTTTTGTACAGATTACAAGAATGAGATATGTGATATTTAATGAGCTTCAGAGGTGCTTTCTGATATTGTGACCTTTGGAAAGACCTAAGCTAGCTGTTTCTCCACTCTTTTTGCTAACCTAAGCTAACAGGCAACTCATGGTGGCGTCATATTCACCATGCTTGAGACACCAGGAGAGAGGTATTAATCATCTCATCTGACTCTCAGCAAGAAAGCAGATAAGTCTATTTCCCAAAATGTCAAATTACTCCTATTTTTCCTTAAAAACAAGTGAATCAGACTACCACTGAATTGAGAAAACATTTCAAACTCTTTGTTACTTGTGTTTTAATTTGCTAAAGACTCAGCCACTATATCTGAAGTGACAAAACATCAAGGGAGGTCGCTTCACTTGAATTTAGACAAAAGCTTATTTGAACTGGGAACAGGTTAAAATATTCTCATGTACTAAGAAAATATGTCTCAAAGGCGAAAACAACTAGAAACAATACCTGTGCAGTGAATTAACCGTGAATTGAGCGTTTACTTAAACTATGAAATCATCAGTGACAAGCTATATATTTCAAAACCTTCCACCTAATTTGCCTTTTCTTCTGAGTGATACCATAATATTTCCAATGGTTGGCTTTTTTTTTTTTTTATAGTCAAAGATATTTATTTCTATTTCTATGTGCTTCACCCTTCCAGTTTGAAGTGGGCTGAGAAATGAAGTGGTACTCATCAGACATCTGTGCGTGAGAACTTAGAAGCGAGCCGTCTTTGTTTGTGAAATTAATCTGCTTCAAGTGCAGCAAATGTTAGTGCAGACTCGATCTGGCCGCCATTTGTGCTTCACTCGAGTTAGGCCAAAAAGATGGCACTGGAAATGGGCTGCTTAGGGCAATTAGCCAGTTAGCCTTTAAGGCCTTGTGTCCTGGCCTGTCGAGAACTGGCTGCCTTCTATGTAGCCAGATGGTAGCCTCAGACTGTGCACAAAAATAGCCTATCAAATGTCTGTTGATGTGTAAACTTGAGATCTGCGGTCAGAGCTGCAGAGACTTAAAGGTGAAATGTCAGTTAACATATATTTGTCTCTTGTGGACATCTGACATCTTTTGTTTTGTGCCCCATGCATAATTTCCTGCATGTTATCTTTTAATTACAGGCAATGCTCAACAGTTTGTATTCGCTTTGCTGCAGGGCCACAGCCGAGGTCATGTCCTCAGTGTTGGATTTGGGAATTTGGGGGATTTTAACAACCTGAGTAGCTGTTTACACTGTACAATTACACGCAAACTGTACAGTGTCTTTTTATATGATTTTGGAGATTATTTTATAACAATATCCCTAAAATTTGCATTTCTATACTGCAAAAAAGTATTTTTATTACCTCATATTTGTCTTTGACCATGCTTTTTTTAAAATATTTTTGAAAGGTTGTGTAGTTTGGGGCGTCGGTAGCGTAGTGGATAGTGCCGCCGCCCCATGTACAGAGGCGATGCCTCGCTGCAGCGGTCGCAGGTTCGACTCCGGCTTGCAACACTTTGCTGCATGTCAACCCCCACTCTCTCTCTCACCCCATTGCAATCTGTCCTGTCCATTAAAAGCAAAAAGCCCAAAAAAATAATCTTTTTTTAAAAAAAAAAAGTTGTGTAGTTAGTTGTGTATTTCAACGACTTTCAAGTTCAAAATCAAGTTTAATTTTTCTTGACGCTAGTGCAACATCTTGCATAATTCTTTATTTTATTAAGATTTATTAACAGTTAGTTCGGCCCTGCAATCTGATTGGTCGAGAGACAGTAAAACCGTGATGATATTGGAGTACAACATCACGGTTATTTCACTGTGTATGTATCACTCCGCCTCACAGTTGATTGCAATCAACAATCATATCAAAACTGACGGTTAGTGTCAGTTAGGTCAGCAGTTGTGTTGTAGGCTAATTAATTCATCCACTGTCAAACAGCCAAAAATATGGATTTATTTCCTAAAATAAGTTTTGAATTGAACTATGAATGGTCATCAGAGGAAGATGAGGGAGAGGAGAAGCTGAATCCATCTGATTCGGCCTGCGGCCTCGTGCCTACGACCGAATCACAGCCGTGACAATATCACAGTACAACATCACTCCCTCTAGTGTGATATTGCTTAAATAAAGGTTATTTTTCATAAGATTCAAAGAGAAGTTCATTTCTAATGGAAAGAGGCTAAAATATGTGCACTGAAAGATTTATTCTTTTTTTAAAAATTGGATTTTTACAAAAGCACTAAGAGGCGGGTGAAAAAAATGTTTTGTTGTTGTTTATCTCATATAAAGGAGATATAGTCTCCTACGTACAAGATATTATCTCATAACCTACATATGATACCTATGAGATAATAGCTTAAATATGTCATATGTATAATGGCATGTAGGTATAAGATATAACCTCATACTTACCTTGTATGTATGAGATCATTTTAATATAAAGGAGATAATATCTCCTACACAGGAGATAAACATTGCCCATAAATATTATTTTTCACTTTGCCTCTCAGGGCTTCTGTAGTTTTTACATCTCAATTTAGATATAAATAACTTTATGTAATGTTGAGATTTTTTGCAGTGCAGACAAAAAATGAATGAATATCATATCTGATTTTATCTGAATTAAACCTGGCCATCTATCTGCTTGATAGCAGAGACAAAGCCTGAATGTTTGATGATAGAAAATCAATTAATCTCACCCTGACAAAACCAATGGGTGTTTGAACAGTAGTAGGCGGGTGATAGTGTGAAAACAATTGTGAGGTGCTGTGGTTATGTTGCCGTATCTTGCTCAGACATCGCGTCACGCCTGCAACGTTGTCAGACAGATGTTTGCTGGGCCCCATCGCCGCATGACCTCATCACACCCTTTCCTCCGCCGCTCACACGGCAAAGGGGAAGAGCATAATTGAAGTCGCCCCCTCCCAGCGTGCACGCGGGAACTTATCGCCTAATCAACAAACACTGCCAATGTGTGCTCCAGGTCGCCGCTGGAGACCGTAGGGGTTGCCATGGCGCGAGTACAACCAGGCCTGTGCCATATTGCAAACTCCTTGCCTCTTTGCCAAGGTGAGCAGCTGGTAATGGGGAGAGCATGAACAGAGACCGAAAATCACCCCAACCCCCACAAACAAACACACAAATCCCTGCACCTTTCCACTCCGCTGCCGTAAGACGCTCGAGTCCTTCCCCCAGGTCGCCTCAACCGCTGAGTCATACAGGACTGGGAAGAATATTATGTCTGAGTTCATCTGCCTTTTTTTTCTTTCCTCTGATTTCCAGCCCATTACTGGAGGCTAGTGTTGCAGGCGTGTGTGTGTGTGTGTGTTTGTGTGTTTGCGTGCACGCTGGTGTGTTTGTTCACATGCAGAGAACATTGCTCACTTGCTAGGGACTGTGTTGAGGAGTCTACCCAGCAGACCCAGAACCACTGGGGCCTATCAGGGGCTGTAAATACTTTATGAGATATGATAGTACAGCACAAACACTCCTAAACCACAGGCCATTAACCATTTTCAGTGGATATGTGCCCTTTGGTAAAGTAAGAAATAATGAAATAAACAAACATTCTCTTCCCCCAGTGACAGCCCGGGCCCTCGGAGGCCTGCATGCAGCTCGCCTGCTAATGAGAGGCAGTGTACGATTCCCCTCCTGCAGGAAAAAAAAAAATCATTGGCCAATACAGCAAGATTAGCAAGATTAGCAGCCAACCAGCTCTACAACAAGACACTGCCAGAGTCTCCTGTTCCCCTTCATCTCGATCGCTTCCCTTAATTCCTTCCCGTTCCAACTGCTTTTGTTACGCTTGTTCAGGAATGATTAAACTTTCATTTGTTAGCACTTCACAACTCGATAAAGCCGTCGTAAAAAAAGAAAAAGGAGCGAAAAAAAAGCAACCGGGGGAGATTGAGTTTACCAAATAACCGGAGACGGGATGTTGTAATTCAAGTATAGTTTCATCATTCTATCTTTTACTGTGTGTCAAGAGCTGCTCCCTTGTTTATAATAACCTGCCATTGTGTTATTTCCAATTCATTTTTTTCACCACTAACAAAAGTGGTTTTGTTCCATGCTGTGTTCTCTAGTTGCCATAATGTCACTTGCAATGACAAAAGCCTTCCCTTTTGTGTTTCTGGTGGTGTTTTATTTTTTTTTCTTCAGACCCACTGCATTGTGAGAATATGGCCTCCACCTGAGGATACAGATGCAGATGGTTGTTCTCTATGTTGAGCCATGTGCTCGACTCAAAAGCTATTCATTCTTTTTAGGGCCTCATTCATCACTCGTACTTTATCAAGCAATTAACAAACAGTAATTGCAATCAGATAGGATCTACGTACTGCAATCCTGTGTGACAACTGGCTAGTGAGCTGACAATGAGGAGGAGCGCCCAGCTGCATGTACTTGGGGGAAACAACAAGCGCTCAGAGCCATGATTAAGTGTGGTGCTCAAAGGTTGATGTCTTAATGGCATCTTCAGGAGACGGGCTCTTAGGCCGCAGCCTCTGGCTCTCTAAGTGTATACCACACTCAGATAATCCATTCTTCTTTTGCTATTAGTCCTTTTACAAGCTAAAAGGACGAGTGGCACATCAATCACCACTCTCTGAAGACAAAGTGGTTTGATCATGCTCGGTACTTACTTCTGATCTTCATTCACTCTGTGCTTTTTTTGTTCTTTTCAACTTTTTCTGTTCTTCCTTGTATTTGCTCCCCTCATACCATACTGAGTGTTGTAATCCTTTTAGACTGGGGCTGAAAGTCAACCCTCACTTTGGGAGGACGTATGTTGCAGAATCTCATTTGGTTGGATGACTCTATCCTCCGTGGACACACGATAGGAATGCAAAGCACTAGCCCCATTCAACTCCTCACACAAAACCGCCTTTCTTCCTCCTCAGTCGTCCTGACCTTGCCACAACGCTCCACAATCTCCTCAATTACAGTAGGTTGGAAGAGGAGACGGATATCTTGACTTCCGCTCCGCTGCATGTAAAGCAAGCATTATTTGGCCCGTCTTCTTGTACATCCCCCAATGTTATCTGGGTCGACACTGTGTTTTCATTTTGTTGAACAAATAATACCTTCGGAGGAAGTCATATTTTACTGTAGGGCAAGACAGCCGCTTTAGGACGGCTTGATGTGAGTGGAATGGACATCGTGCAAGCGGCCACAGAGCTCACAGTAAGCACAAAATATATTGGACAGCCAACAGCAAACAAAGCCTGAGGATGGATGGATAGAAGTCCGATATATGAGCATTAGCCGATCAGAGTATCATGTCATGTCTGTTATCCGATGATGAGATGATTCTCAGAGACAGAATCATACACTCATATACAGCTTGTTATTTATCTTTAAGCATCTCATTAAAGATATGAAATGTAACTTTTCAGCAATGAATGTCTAAAAACAACTACACCAATATTTGTTTGTTTTTTTTTAGGTAAGTTGTGTACTCACATTATCCCAAATATTTCCAAAAATGTTGAAATCTGTAATTTCAATCAAGCACATGGTCCGTGTTATTTGGCAGCCATCATATCCCCTTTGCCTCAGGGCTGTCCACTAGAAGCTGTCATTAGCTGACTTTTTAACCAGTTTAAAGCCACAATAGTTACAATACACTTCATAGATCTTGGTCATTTTTAACTACACTTTAAACCGATAAAGGATTTGAGTCATCGGATGTCAGAATCTGAAGTTATCAGAGTAACACGCTAAGCAAACATTAGCAGGAACTCCACTCCAGCCCCTGCCGTGCCAAACAGCATCAGATAAACACTGATTTTTAACATGGGACTGCTTTATTCAGTATTTTTACCGGTTTAAATCACCAGTTCTGTTTATTTTGGAGAGGAGGAGAATTCTGAGGATAATTTGGCTCCTGGTAAAAACCTCCTGAATGTCTGGATCAGAAATAAAGTGAACACACAGTAGCAGGAGCTCGTCTGGAAGCCCTACTCCGACATACCAAACAGTGACAAGGAAACACTGATTTGGTCCAATTGTTTTGGAGAAAAAAAAAGACCTCTGTGGATGATTTGGCTCCTGGTACAAAACTCTTGAACAAAGAACACTGAAGGAATTCTGGCTGGGTAAAGTTTCAGCTGGTTGCAAGCTGCAATCCTCACCACTAGATGCCTCTAAATCCCCTTAAATCTTGCACACTGTTCCTTTAAGGCATCGGATATCTGGATCTTAAGTTATCAGAGGAACAAGCTGAGTAAATGTTAGCAGCAGCTCAGCTCCAGCCCCTGCTGTGCTGCACAAACACTGAATTTAATGTGAAACTGTTTTATTCAGTATTTTTACCTGTTTAAATCAGCGAGTCTGTTTGTTTCGGAGAGGAAGAGACCTCTGCGGATAATTCAGCTCCCGATAGAAACCTCCTGAATGGCTTTGAGCTTACGTTACCAGAGAAAAAAGGTGAGCACACATTAGCAAGAGCAGGAATAGCAGCCCCTCCGTGATGAGCCGAACAATGTTGGAGAAACACTGATCTTTAATGTGAAACTGTTTTATTCAGTGTTTTTACAGTCTTCAATGAGTCTGTTTATTCTGGAGAGGAAGGAGCTCTACAATAATTTGGCCTCTGGTAAAAACCTTGATAAACACTGTAGGAATCCTAATTGGTAGGGAAAAAAATGACATTATGCATTTAAGACCAGATTTTTTTTCTGTACATTATTGTGAAACTGCATTGTGCCACTAAGAAAAGGCACCACAAGCAGTTTTTTTCCATTTTCATTGCTATTGTAGAAACTAAACTTTTCAAAATAGTTGCATTACAAATTCAGATTTTTTTGTGTGTGTGTGACTGTAATATGCAAATAAACCAATATCTTGTGAAATTAGCATTCATTTGGATTGATGGATGGAGAAGATTTAAAAAAAAAAAAAAAAAAAGCAAAGCAGAACCCTGTCTTCATGAATATGTATTGACAAGACAGTACATAATGAGGCATTTTTTAAATGAAGAAAAAATAGCAACTTTTCAAATGTTGACATGTAACAAGTTCAAGTTGTGTTGCGTAGACGGTAGCTTCATGGAAACTAAATCCTGGAAGAATAAACAATAGACATTGAAGAAAAGACACAGAGTGAGGGAGAGATACTTCAGGAGACTAAAGCTGTAGATGTAATGAACTGAGCTCAGCGTTACAATAAGTGAGATGGACACCGTGGCGTTGTTTTTCTTGCAGATATCTTCGACACTGAAGTGCTCCCTGCTGCGGTGTCTTCACTTCTTAGAGGTCACTTATCAACTTAGCAGCACGGTAAGTATCCTTGGGTTCTCTAATGATGAAATTTCTGTATGTGCCACTCTTTTCTTTTCAGCTGTGGTTGGTGGTTACATCTGCTCACACCAACTACTGAGTACTTCCTTTTTTCATTCTGAACAAACTGCCGTCAGAAATGGAAAAACAGAGTCAAAGAGTTTAAATTCTGAAGGAGCTCGGAGCTGGGCTCGGCTCCCTCAAGAGACCTGAGTCCAGCTGAAGACAGAGTTTGGACAGGTCCGAAAATAGATGCAGAGACATTTCTACTAATGCAAGGTTACTGTTTGAAACTGTTTAGTTTAGGTACATGATTTATATCAGATTTTATGATACAACTTCCAAATGTAGACAAACCCGAAAACACAAAGATCATCAGTTTTTCTTTTCCGAAAAGCTAGCGCTGATCCCAGTGCAGCATCTGATAAACCTCACAGCAAACTGAGCGCCGTAATTATATTATAAATCATGAATATTTTGATGTCTGTGTTTGTATTTGTATCCAATCTGTGATAATTAAGAGTTTTGTTAACAGTCTCATTAGGATACCCAAGTTTTAGTTGCAAGAACAAAACAATTCTTTTTCATTACCTAACTTTGAGTTATATAAGCATTTCTTTTGCTACAAAAAAGCCAAAGTTTCAAATGTTAAGTGCTGTCTGCAGCAGCTCTGTGAGAATTATGCCTGACTGAAATAATTTTTAAATAAGGAAGTGATCTGATCAAATAATAGAAGAACGAGATAACAGACCAACTTTTCTCTAGTGCAACAGTACATACGTTCGAACTTTGACACCCAGCCCTAGTTAAAAGACTGTATTGTGGTTAATTGTGGACTAGCAGGGCACGCTTTGGTGAAATCCTTGACCGTCTCAGCCCGTGCTGTGAGTGCTGTCCATGAGCTTTCTATGACTGACTAGACTAGATAATACACATGTCAAGTACGTAGGCATACAGAGTACACAATTCATGTTTTCCCTATAATATTCGGTGTGTCATGCACATGGAAATTAATAGGCCCGCCCCCCTAAAGTTGGAGATTCAAATCATCAGTTGAAGACCCCTCAGTTGACTGAGATCGCTTCGCTAGTTGAGTAGTTGATTTTTTATTTTGCCAGTCAGCGTGCTGTGCAGTGTATTTCTTGGGACATTTTGGTCCCCAGATTCTGTTGCAGTGTGAGCACTTTTGACTTTCATACTGCTCTTAGGTACAAGCAGTTGTGGACATGATACAGTGACCCAGAGGAGAGACTTTGCAGTGTAAAGTGTTCACACTAGGCTCAAGTAAAACAATTTGTGCAAGTGAATTACATGTAAAGTCAATGTAACAACGCAAATTAGACACAAATTCCCGCTGGGTAGCATGATGGATGTAACGCGAATGACGCAGCACAAATAAAGTGGCTTTGCATCATAACCTTAAAAATCAGAACTTCCGTGACCAATCTGTGCCGAGATAGCCAATCAGCAATGAGATACTCCACGTATGTATGATGCCGAGGACGTACCAGCAGAAGTTCATTCATTGATTCACATGTATGATGCAAGTTGTACGCCCATAAGAAGTGAGTCAACACAAAATATTCTAGTGTTCAAACTTGCCCAAGTAACGCAATGCGAAAAACTTGCGTTGCATTTGGTGTGAACACAACATAAGGCTCTGAGATATTTTCTGTGCCCACTAGCTAACCTGGTGGAGCAGGTGCCCCATGTACAAAGGCTGTGTGCTCATTCCCCCTCTCTCTGCCGATTTCACACTATAGCTGTCCCATCAAATAAAGGTAAAAAAATATCTTTAAAAAAAGAAATGGTGAATTAAATCTCACAGCAATTTAATAACGACACAGTCTCTGGCTTTTGTTTGATATCTAGTGTCGGCAAAAAAATGTTGCAGCACATTTCCAACCTGTTGTTAGCATATTTAGCTTGTTTACTATATTACCTGTTTGTTGCTGTCACACTGAATGTCCCGCTGAGCCCCAGTAAACTTTAAAACTTTAAATGGAAAAAAGAAAACAAATCATTGAATATTTGTTTTGAACAGCCGAATCTGATTCAACTGACACAATGCTGATTCAGGTACAGCCGTAGAAACTGATAGTCTGCCTTGTAAGCCTGTTTGGTCTTGGCATTCGCTGATGGAAGAAACTACGTTGATATCAGAATACAGACCCCCCGTCTGAGTAAATTTTTGTTGTTGGACACAATTTAGTCCATCTACATGTCAATATATTTAAACAGTATGTAGCTGTACACATTTTCCAGTGTGACATTATGCTGGTCAATTTAAGAAGTAATCAGCAGTCAGATAAAAGTCATTTGAAAATCTACAGGGATGCCTGGCTGGGGTTGCAGCCGTGCCAGCAGCAGAAGGAGCAAAATCTGAGTGTATCTTCGTAAGTTGATGATCACAAAAAAGGAAAAATCATATCCGTGGTTAGAGCAAAGATTAGGTAAATAAACAACTGTTTGGCTTACAGTTTTGCTTATCTTATCCACATAGTCACAAGACAACCCATTGTGAGCCGACGAGTACATGCATAAGGCACACAACACTCTGTGAGAAGCAGGATGCAAGGCATTGGCCCCAGGTGAAGATTTTAGGGAGTCCCGTTTGATTATTGTGTACATTTGGTTTCAGATCAGATGAGCTTATCTAAGGTGGACTCATCTGTGATCATCTCATGAAACTGCTGTGTGATCACTGGTGTAACAGAGCACGCATGTGAATGTGTGTGTTCAGCACTGCTATTAAGAGCAGCTGTAGTCTACAGCTGGTGTGGCAGTGAGGTCCTCTGAGTGTCTGATAAAGTGAAAAAGAAAGAAAGCATGCTCTTTAACTACCTTTCCGACATACTGCATGTCTGTCCCGGTGTACTCCTCCAACAAAAAGAACTGGTTCCACATCCAACCTCGTTTGGAGCGTCTCAGCGGCACTCCATTGGCGTCCTCTCCTGTCAGCCCCGTGGACCCCTTCCGCCCCCCTGTAGTCCTCCGCAGGGCCCTGAGCCCGCACCCTGGAGAGCTGAGGTGGGCCATGACCCACAGCACCATCAATACGTAAACTTTCCTTCTATCCATGGCCACACCACCACAACCTTCTGTCTTCTCCCCCCCCCCTCAGTGGTCTGTGTCCAGTGGTTTTTGGTCAGAGTATCGGATCAGTCCACATGCTGTAATCTACTGAAGCAGGAAAGGCTCCTCTGACTCACATGGGGCGGCAAACAGCACCTGGAACATTTACAGAGAAAAACAGAGTGTCAATACTGGGAGGGGAGGCAGCGATTTGTTACTGCACAAGCTCTCGTTTTGTTCCATAACCTGTAGTCAAGACCAACTGAGTTGAGCTCCAGGCTTTCTGAAGATGCAGTGCTTTTAAAATTGAGTCAAGACCAAGTGCAGATAGGGATTGAGAAAGACAGGGAAAGAAAAAAAAAACCTCCGCGAGATGTACTTCCAAAAATGTGCTTCAAGTGTTTGTTTTTTTTATAAAATCAATAGAGATAAAGATCTATGAGAACACAAAAACAAATGAAAACTAAAATAAGTAAACCTTGAACAAACACTCAAAACAAGGAATGAAACAAACCAGCGAAATGCCAGCCTGTTTCAGTGAAATCAATTGACCTAGTTTTTTGACACAAAGTTAATTTTACTCTCAAATCCTCCGCTTTTCTTTACATTCTCTCATCCCGTACCATCGTCTTACTTCAGACATGTTCTCTCCCATCTTCTGCAGTGTCCACCTGCTTTAGTGAATAAACTAAAGATGCTGGAAAGGCAGATCTGATGCGACCCTTGATATGTGGCAATCACTTGAAAAGACCTGCCTAAAATCGAAGAGCAAAAGAACAAATTATTCAATATAATTTATATAATTTGTTTTTTGGTATCATCAACAAATTTCTCCTGTAAACAACTGTATTTTTTTTTAGGTTTCTCTCCAAACACGACATTTTACAAGATCACATTTGAAACATCAACCTCCCTTGACTGTTAGTTCTGGCCACCTGCTGCTAACAGCTAACGTTAACTAGCTCTCTTCCTGCTGATTTCAGCACAGACTTAAAGTATTTTGTAGCATTATCAGGGGAACAGTAGGGTGCCTCCCCTCAGTACTGAAGCCGTCCTTGGGAAGATATCTGTCCATGCCAAAACTGTTTACTGTTGTTGCCAGGACAACAGGACAGTATTAATCTCAAGTCCTGCTTTTTAGCCTGCGCAGACTTGATGTGACACAACGGAGAAACATCTGCCCCTGCCATCAGTGAATGCCATCTTATCTGCTGTATTGGCAGTCAACAAGGCAAATATTGGCTGACACAGATGTTTGGCCGATAAAGTGGTTCATCTCTAGTTTTTACTATATTTGATACATCATAATTCCCTAGAATGCTGTGAAAACATCAAATGTCTCCTTCAAACAATCGTATTTATTGAAGTTCTCAAAAAAACAAAACAAAATTGTACAAGACTACACTGAACACATCATGAGAATAATTTACCAAATCTTAAATTTTAGTGAAATGTAACTCAGCTGTTAGCAGTTAGTGGTTGGAACTAACATCTAACGGAGGTTGCGCTAACAGCTAATGTTAATTACCTCTCCTCCTCCTGTTGATTTCAATGTGGATTTGTTTTTCACAATGTAGTGGGAAATATGAGGGAAACAAAGGTGCATCCCCTGACACTTCATAGTGAGTTTTTTTTTTTTTTTTGCATCCTCTCATGCTGAAAATGTCCTCAGAGAAAATCTGTTTGTTCCAAACACATTTACTATTGTCCAGTTATTGACAATGGTATGCCATTAGTCTGGAGCTCTGCATTTTAACCTGTGCAAAACTGAAAAATATCGCCCACTGCCATCAGCGAATGTCCTCTTATTTCTTAGCCGAAAGGCAGATAGCAGTCAACAAGGCAAATATCAGCTAATACCAATGCTCAACCAATAAATTGTTGCATTCCTTGACAATACACAGTTTGAGGCAGAAGCTTTTGAGTGATCCAGTCCAGGTCAAAAACTGGCATGAGACAAAGGCCAACACAGCAAAGAGCAGACTTCGAATCTGTAACACAGCTTTGCATGTGATTGACTTTTCTACCACCACACACCCACATCCACACAAGCTCTGATAAACATTCATGTGCACACACGTGCTGCATGTTGACTGTCAGTCATCTGATTGATGGGCAGGCTGAGTGCCGCCTAACCTGATAAATATCAGATTAGAAATATTACACATCAATGTATTGGCTTACATCTTGTACAGCATGTGTAGAGCTACTTTATCTGCATTAAGCCCCTGAATCAACATCTAATAGAGTGCAAGGCTCAATGTGGAGCGGCCCATTCTATCTTTTTAAACAATCTGCTTCGGCACACTTTGTTATCAGACCCAGCAGAATGCCAATGGAGACCCTGGGCAATGTCAACCCCAGTTTATTACCTTAAGATCAGTGTAAAGATACTGAACAAAATGACTGTTTGCAAACCACAGAGAAGGGCCCTGATGTGGGCAGTGGAATATCTCCGCTCGCTGTCTCTCAATCATTTTCTCGCATCCATCTCCTTTCCTTTTTCTCTGCCTGCCGTCCTCTGAAGGCCGGAGCAGAACGTGCTGGTAAATGTGTGGAGGAAACGGAACAAGAGGAACAGAGCAGGATGGAGGTGCAGGGGAAGGAGGGGTGGGAAGAAAGAGAAAGAAGGCCATGTATTCTGCCTTTGTTCTCATTATTCCTCCCCGGCTGGGCAATATCCAGGCCGCCAGTGTTCCGCGGCCGGGGTTTGGTAGGAGGGTTATCAGTGGGTCCGCTGGGGAGCGTCTGCAACGTTCCTCCATATCGCGCTCTCTCAGAAGGCTGGTGGGGTGGGGAGGAGGGTGCAGTCTAGCCCCAATGTATGGCAAGTCTGGCTGGCTTTCCTCACACAGTATGTTGGGGAATGAGGAAACGATGTCTCTGGACATGAATTAAGTACCCTGACCTGCATGCAGAAGTGGAGCCAGACAGACTGAAGGGAGTGAGAGAAATGGAGCGAGAGAAGAGGAGTGAGAGGAAAGGTGCCGGCTAAGGGGAGTGTAGTCCTGTCACAATATCACAATTCTGTCTCGGATACTGGCGCTAAGTTTAGTATCTGAAAATCTGATACCAGAGAAATAAAGAAAAACCATCAAGCAATGTCACAGAGCAACCGCTGAGCTTTACACAAACAGATGTCTTACCACATCGACTGGGAAAGCTTTATAGCAACTTCTGTACAGGGGTTTTGATGTCGGCTGGGTGTCTTTGTTGGCTCGATAAACAAAATACAGTAGCTGCATATTTCACTCCTGTGCCAGTCTGTCAAGCTGTTTGTGGTGAAGAAGGATACGGTTCAAAACATAATGGAATGTTTGATACAGTTGTCTGTTTTTTAGCTATTTGGCTCTGTCTGTTCCACTGGCAGGGGTTCATAAAGACAGTTTCACTCTCTCCTACAAGCCCATCCCAAAGGGCCACGATGGCTCAGAGTCCAACATCATGTAAAGATACTTGTGAACTGTTTTTTATTAACAACAGTGTGGCGTACCTCACTTTGCCACAGTTTACAGGTCCTAACATACATGGTAAAAAGAGAAAAAGTGTGGCACACTCATTTTTCCAATGACATGGAACTAGGCGTGTCACAATAACAACATTTGATGGACGATATATTGTCCCCAAAATGAACAATATTATTGCCATTTTGATACCATTTCATGCCACTGAAAAAATGATAATATTTTAGCATGATAATGCAATAAATTTGGAATTCTTAAGAATATTCAGACAATGCAGGTTTTAAAACATGATTTTCTACTTTAGGAGCTGGACCGTTAGTAGGAGCACTGTTGGAATAAATATACCGTTTGGTTATTTATGCTCAACACTCGCAGCACAGAGTGAACACTGGGCACAGGCAGAGTAGCAGAAGGCCAGGCACAGTGAAAGTGAAACTTTTAACCGTTCATTGCACTGGGTCTCAAAGTTTGCTTTGAGTCACAAACAGCTGCACCTCTCATCTATCAATCTGATTTGATTAGCTCTGATTGAACTGGCCTTTCAATTATCCACCCTATGACTCTCCATAAATTGCTGCTGAGGAAAAATCAGAGGAGCTCATAAAAAAAGACAAACACAGGCAAGTAAAAAGGACGTTTACGACCCCCCCTAGAGTCGGCAAAATGGCTGAGGTCATGTCCATATATCGAATGATATGCTGATAATGTTTTCTTTACCAAAAGGTTTGTAACCAGAAAAGTTGGTTCCCAGCTGAGACCAAAAAACAGCAAATTGTCCTTGACCTGAAGTGCACACCATGATGACATCAGTGGGCGTGTCACATTCTACAGGCTGGAAAAAGAGGATGGAGCCCGTACACAATAGACTTCTGTGTGGTTCAGTGGTTTTCAAACTTTTTGTGCCTTAGGCACACCACAGGGCAAGCCAAAAGCTGTGCACAATAGCCTCTATAACATGTGTTATCATTTATCACATAAAATGTCAAAAATGTTTTATTTACTAATATCAAATAGCATTTAACAACCGACTATTACTCATGATATATTTATTAACAAAATGATTCAAGAATCAATTTTCAACTTTTTAAAATTACATCAAAGCACCAATGAAACATCCATTTAAACAGGAAATGATGTAAGACAATGCAAAATAATGTGATGTGTCACACACTTGTGATTCCCTCAAATGGACGGCGACAAATAAGTTCCCTGTGAAGAATTTTTTAATTAAATTACATTTTTTAGGTAGAGTTTGCCAACATACTGATACAGTCAATGCTACTGGGTGGCAGTAGCTCACTCCATAGGGACTTGGGTTGGTAATTGTAGGGTCACCTGTTCAAGTCCCTGTATGGACCAAAATATGGAGCATGGACTGGTAGCTGGTGCCAGTTCACCTCCTCGGCACTCCTGAAGTGCCCCTGAGCAAGGCACCAAACCTCCCAACTGCTCGGAGCGCCTGTCATGGGCAGCCCCACTCTGACATTAAAATTTGCATCACGACACACTATTTCAGAACCACTGTTCAGTGTCATTCAACATTAACAGTTGGTCAATGCTCTTTTTGGATAACAACAGATATTTGTAGAAACAGAACTAAAGCTTGCAGGTAATCAGTGCAATCTGCCACCTTGCTACTGCTGTTTACTTCCTGTGTGAGTTGTTCAAAGATTACAGAGGTTTTGCTCAAAACTGGTGGAAATGCAGGCTGGTTCGCTGGATAATTCAAGAATCAGAGCTCATTTGGTGGGAAGGTGTAGAAAACAACATCCTTGCTCGTTTATTTGCTAGTTAGCTCTTTGTATTCTGTGTACATCATTTTTAGGTCTGCAACTAATGTATTTTTGCCTAGTTTTCTCTGCCAGGTTACAATTATAAAACATGGGAAAATCTCCAAATTCCTGCATTTGAGTAGGTGGAAAAAGAGAATGATCATTATTTTTGACTAACATTATTTACTTTTGTACAGTTTACAGATAATCTTAGCCTTTCAAACGAGTAGCCACCTCTTCAGTTTCCCAACAGTCCACTCTTCAGGTTGCTTTTGTGTCAGTGCAGCTGGTGCTATTGTTTTTGAATTGAGAGCGGATGGTTGCATGTCTGCTTTGCTGGATGACAGGGAGTTTCTGGGCCAAACCAGATGACGTCAAACTGTCTTAATGAACTTCTGCTATTCTTTAAACAAATTCAAATCCCGCTGTTTGTTTACGCCCTCGAGATGTGGTGCTGAAGTGGAACTTCAGCATCTCACAAACAGACTTGCTGAAAGTTTTTGAAATCAGATGTAGTTACCGTGACAAGACTAAGGGGCAAACGGGGAGAGAGGGAGTGAAGGAGAGGTAGAAACGTCCTGTCAGAGCAGCGTCAGCAGTCAGGCTGGGAGACTGGCCCATCCATTACGCTACCTGTCTTCCAGAGGCAGCCAAGGCATGCCCTGCTTTCCCCTTATGAGGCAAATTGCGGGCGGTTGAAGCTGGGGGTTAGGTCCCTTCTTTCTCTTTTCCCTCATGCGTTGCAGTTTATAGCACAACCCCACTCTCCCCCTCCTGCCTCCACTTCCCCATCCCCCTGCTGCTGCCTACTTTGCTTGCATAGACCTGAGCTGATATGCATTATCGCTGGGCTTTTCGCTGAAAGCCAGTCACTTTGCATGTGTCCTCTGCCTGGCTCAGCACGGGGAGGGGGAAAAAAAAGACTCCCGGGTCAACAGTGCGTGTGCTGATGGAGGCAGGTGAAAGTGAGATGGACTGTCAGGCTTCTTAATAACGCCCGTAGAGAAATAGTCTCTCAGACCACCACTCTGTACTTTCTCTAAGCCGCAACTCTCATGGCAGAAGCTCTGTTTCCTATCCAAATTTGCTACATGACTGGATGCTTTTTTCCCAGCTTTTTCTTCCCCTCTCTCTCGTATTTCCCTTTTTATTTTCCTCCCCCAACTCCCAGCGCACTCGACTTTATGAATTTACTTAATTGACGCTGGTGAGGAGCATGTGGGACTTTGAGCTATTGATTTGCTGTAGGCTTCAGCGGAGTTGGAAATACCAGTCGGTCTCTAGGGTGGACTCATGAAGCTTTCTACCTCGAGTCCCCCAGCACAAGGAAGCTGGTCTTTACAATAGATTTCTTCATAATGTCACTGTGGAAAGCTAATGCTTTCACTGTATGGAGGGCTCCGCCGTCCCTAAGGAGCGTTCGCCCCTTGACCACATTTGTCATACCCTGGAAGCCATATTGTACAGCTCCTTGCCCTGATAATTCTCTTGACAAGGGACCACGACCAGGAGTAAGTCAGCTAAAGCTTTATTTTGCTACATCAAAAAATGTCACAGCGGGTTAAGAATGCCATGGTGCCACATGTAGCCCAGTGGCTATGACAAAATGCCTGCCTCTTTATAGTTGTACTGTATGAGAGTGGAGTTGAAGAAAAGATGGAGGGAGACTTAAAGAGAATTATTGATTTCCTGCGACTTGGATCTTACTTGTAATACGGGAGAGTGGGGTCAGTTGGGACAGGGGACGATGCCTTTTTTTTTAGCAAGTTAAAAACTAACTATGCTCATACTAAGCCACACCTTCACTTTTCACTTCAAAGTGAAGACCCTCTGACTATTCCTCACATTTTATTCACAGTTTGAGAATCTACAGTATGTGGATTAACATTTGGCCTTCATCTACCATATTGTTTTTAGTTATGCCACACACAAACATATTGCTGGAAAGTCAGCCTGTTGATGCCAGTGCTGGCCGATTTAGCTAGTTCAAAGTGTATCTGTTTTTCCTGGGACAGTTGGAAATTTATTATTTGAAGTTCCTACCTTGTTACAAATAAACAAAAAGTAACTAAAAGCAAGACAAAGGCTTTTCATAGTTGAATGATTTAATTAACTTGGTTTAACTTGTGCTTTAAGTCATGTTTAGCCTGATATTTAAACTGCTAAATGAGTTAACATGTTAACATAAGACATCATAGCTCCCCAAAAGTCCAAAAGTGAAGCCAAAATGTCAGTCAGTACAGGTCATTAACCCCGCCCCCTCCACGTTAGTGGATAGAACATGTAACTTAAAACTCAAAGTACACCTCAACAATAGTTTCTATCATTTAATGTAGTGCTAATCACGCTACTGTGTATGCAAGTCAAGCCAACTTGATGTCATAATTGGCAGCAATGTGTGTCAGTTGGTCTACTCGCGGTTGATGGCACTGCTCGTGATTGGTCTGATGCTGCAGAGATCACTGATGGGCAGGCTCAAAATGAGGTCACCAGCCCAAGATGGCAGTGGCAGTTATCTGTGATATTTTCGGCGTTTTGTACAGTTGGGGTAAGTGGAGTCACGTAGTCCATTTTTTATACACATTCTATGGTTCAGACTGGTTTAATTAATAGGCCAAGTGCAAAAATGCATGAACTACATACAGACTTACATGTCAACCCCTGAGCATATTTTTCAATGTGCCACAACTACTTAACTTTTTATTAACTCTCAAGTTGTTGTTATTCTGTTTTTGTTTTGTTTTGTTATGTTCTTCAAAACAAAACAAGCTTAATAGCCTCAATAAACCTATAAGCTACATGTAGCCACCATATTGAGCTGAAATGAAAGTCGAAAGAAAGCCAAATTCCAAATCTGTAACAAGACGTTCAAATTTAGACTGCATTTTTTGTTGCAGTTTCTTTTTATCCCGGAAAGGCGGAATCTTGGGAAAATGCACTCCTTGTACATTTAACAAAATTATGCCTCTCACATTTGGATTGGGCTGTAAAGACATAATCTGTTTGCAAACACTTGTATCTGTTCAGGAATCAAAATATTTTCATTGCGATTTAAGTCGTCTTTCAGTCATATTAATACAAAAGTGTCCCAGCTGACCCCTCTCTCCCCCACTGGCCTTCACATCTACTGGCACCAAGTTAATTACTCAGATTATTAATGACAATAATGACTTGGTAATATCGCTAAGAAGCAGTCTGACAGGTCAGGAAACACTAGCAGTCAGAAAATCAGGCACATTTTAAACTAATCCCCAGTTTGGTCGCACTAAATTGGAAAGAGAAAAACAGTCCGCTGTGAACATCCATCACAGTTTACAGACTGAAGTCCTGGTTCAACTTTGACCCACCGTACTTGCTGTAATTGTGGGCACACAGTTTTATTACTAATTATTATCGACATTTCGGCTGCACTCACTTTCGCTTTTACCTTCAAATAAACCTGCTTCTTGCCCCATCAGATTTTATTGTAACAATGTCACCGTGTCTCCAGATCCCAGCAATTAACATGATGACTATAATGTTACTAAAACCAATGGAAAAACCTGCAAACCCAGGTTGTATTAAACCTGAATTTTCCTTTCAAGGAATAGAAGCAGGAACAAGACTGTGTGACCATGACAGAAGTGCCAAAAGAAAGAGTGTGTTCTTGTTCACAGCCATCTTCCTCCAACGCCTGTCGCTGGAGGTGATTTTTGAAAAGGAGCCACAGGTCTCGTCTTTCCCTGTTCGCTTTCTCAGGGAGCACCATCGTCATAATGAAGGTGTGTAATAGAACATGACACCATAATTATATTCTCCCAGTTAAGAGGCAGTGTTTACAACAAGCACAAGGCTGCCTTTATTTTCTCCCTCCTTACACACACTCACTCTCTCTTTGTCTCGCTCTCTTGCCTGCCCCGTCTTCGCTTCATATCATGTGCCATTTAATTGCATTAAAAAAAAATGCTTGATGAAAAAATGAAAAAAGTAAATTGCTTTAAATTGCCTGTCACAGATTGTGTGGAGTCGCCAAAGAGCAATAAGACTTGCGCATTGTGTTGGGTGCTGGGTAAGCAAGATTAATGTGTCTGCTGCCAATTTTCGAATGCTCCGTGATTCCATGCTCAAAGAATTGCTTGGGATAACATTTTGAATCAGGACAATTAGCTATTAAATGTATCTATTGGTTTTATCGAACACAAGACCATGAGGATAGAGACAGGGACACAGAGAGTCACACAAATGCATTTGTCAATACATATTGGATCTGGCCAGCTAATGGCCTTTCCAGTACACATGTGCCGTTACACGCAATGACCTGGGTGGCATTTTAGCCTAATCTAGACTTGGGAGTGATCTCTTAGAGTAGGCCTGCTCCTCTTCTCTCCTCTGTCTACCTCTCCCACCTTCTCTTCCTGTTTTTCTTTTTCTTTTCCCTAACGAGGGATATGAGCGACACAGCAAAGCACCCTATCGCGCCCGTTGAGCCAAAGACTTCCACAGCAACCCAGAAAGAGCCCCGGGGGTGCAATTAAAAGTGAGAGAGGAGAATGTCAGCCAGGGGGATGAGCAAGGAAAAGGAGAGGGGGTGAGGGAGGCAGGGGCGATGGGGAGGGTTGGGCATCGGTGCCACAGGTAACGTGGTCATGTTACAATCCACAAAGGAGACCCTTAAAGGCGGCTAATGTGCAGAGGTGTCAGCAGCAGGTTGCTCCACCATCTCTGCTCTCTTTGGCCTCCTCCCTCCCTTCTTCCTCCTCCTCCTCGTCCTCCTCCACACCTCATCTCAGACTCAGTTTGTTAAGAGGACCCAGCCTCAGAGTAGGTGTCATTCACAACTCATGTTATGCAGCTCGCTGGAGAAATTTACAGCTAAATCCCAGAGTGTGGTTTGGGAAAACCGTGCGCTCGACCCAAATCCGGGGCTCTCCATTTGTCTTATTGCCCATGTGGGTTAGTGGTTCACAACCGAGTTCCCAATGGCAAATGATTAAAAACTGTGTAGCTGGGTGAACGTTTGCTCTCCAAATGTGTAAAAACAAGCGGTGTGTGTGTCCCCTGTCCTTGCAGCAAAATGGACCCAGATGTCACCAAAAAAAAAAAAGTCCCTGTCAATACATATTGATCTTTTGTTTAGCTGAGAAACAGCGTCTAGACACACTGCCGCATTGTCTTGAAAATAACTTCACCCCGCACTCCAATCTGACATACAAAAGCGCACGCCTCACAGATTAAGGCGAGGAAATTGATCACTAAAAGGAGATTTCAGACAGATGGGGGATATTACCACAAAGGAAAATAAAAACTGTCTACGGATTGAGGAGGGCAAAAATCATCATCATAAAATGCCGGCGAATAAACAGCTGAAAATCCCCAGTCAAATTGGAATGCAAAGCTGAACCGAAATTCCTGACTGAATGTCAGTGCTGTAGTGCAAAACACCAGAGTCCTCTAGTCCAAATTAGGATTCAACCTACAACACTGGAATAGCACCAAGATTTAGTTAACGGTTCTCTAAGTCCCCTTTCTGCTTCTAAATAGCACATTAAGTTTCACTCCAAGATGTGTTGCCAACATTCAACTTATTCCTAACAATATCATTTAAAGGATGTTGTTAGATGTTTATCTGCAAACTAGTAACATATCTGAGGAAATATTAAGAAATACACAAGAGAACACATGGTTGGTATAAACCCTCAAAGTGTGAACTGTGTGGTTAAAGGAATACTTCAGTCTCCAAAAGATCATTTGTATATCAGTAACTCGCACAGTGTTACACTGAATTTGTGAGAAAAACTTTGGGGGGTTTTTCCGCATGCCTCTGCTGTGAACGAAGAATCCAAAAAGGTGAACATTCTTCATGAACTGAAGTCATTGGGGTCCACATTTAACAACAGCAAAACTATATCAAAAACATCCTTTTACATACTCTCACACAACTTGTTCTGTATAATCCAAGTCTCATTTATCCAGTTGTATCCTCAGTACTTTAATAACACAAGCATTTTCGGTAAAATATTACTATTTAAAGCTCCAGTGTGTAGGATTTAGAGCCATCTATTGACAGTAATGGAATATAATATTCATAACTATTTTGATGACTGTTTTATCATCATCTGATCATAGAAACCGTGTTTACGTTACCTTAGAGTGAGCCGTTTATATTTACATACGGAGTCTGCCATGTTGTTCTACAGTAGCCCAGAATGGCTACATCAAACACAAGCTTGAGATAGCTTTCGCTGTTTCATGTCAGCCACTGTAGTTCTCCTATGGAAGTTTTAGTTCTGCAACCCCCTCGCTAGATGCCGTGAAATCCTACAAACTAGACCTTTAAAACACTTCTACATAAACAATCTAGGACACAGACAAGTAGTGCAATTGTGCCGTTTGTGGAGAAGTATTTTTAATATTACAGTTTTGACTAGAATGTATATGTTTGCAAGGTACTGAGCATACGGCACAACTGGATAAATGAGACTTGGATTATACGGTACAAGATGTCTGAGAGCCTGCTCCTCATATTTTGACACTTGTCAAATTTCTCCTTTTGTATTCTGAAGCAAAAGTGGTTGGCAGATCTTGACTAAAACTTGACTTTTAGTTTCATACAAGGCACGGACACTGGTCTCCTGGGTCAAAGTCCTGTGCTTGTTAGACCCAACCGCCTTATGCAGGCTTTAGCGCTATTTATGATGCGTTGTGTATGTAATGAAGTGGATGGGTTTACAATGAAGTCTGTAGGAAGCCTGATGTGTAACCACATTGAGCTGAAATGAAACTTGAAAAAAAGCCAAATTTGAAATCTAAGTGATTCATGAAAATATAATATGTTTTTCTGAAACTGTGTAAAAGTGACATTGTAAATACAAGATGTTCAAATTTAGACTGCATTTGTTTCAATTTAAAACAAGTGTCGGTGTTCGTTTTTTAACCCGAGGAGACAGAAGTTGTACCTTTCACATTGGGGTTGGGCTGTGAAAAACTTGACACTTTCTTTGCAGATATCTGTATCTGCAAAACAACTTAACGTTGACTTTTAGTTTCACACAAGGCACGGACACTGGTCTCCTGGGTCAAAGTCCTGTGCTTGTTGGACCCAACCACTCTATGAGGGCTTTAGCACTCTTAATGCTGCATCTAGTAATGATGATGATGGGTTTACACTGACGTCTGTAGAAAGCCTGATGTGTCTTGAACAGATGCTAAAGCAGTATGTTGTCAGACTAGGCTGGTAAATGGATGTCTTGATGTAGGTTTGCTGTTGTTAAATTTAACAACAGTAAAATTACATCAAGACATTGAGGGAACCCTGTGACCTAATATACCACAAATGTTTGTCTTTTTTGGATTCTTCATTTACCGTAAAGGATTGCAAAAAAAAAAAAAAAGAAAAGTTGTACTTCCCTGAATTCAGCCTAATACAGGGTAAATAATTGATCTGCAAATGATCATATGAGGGGCTGACATATTCCTTTAACCATTGTCTGGATCATACATCACATATAGGGATGTGGGACTGTGCCTTTGACTGAATGACAGCAATCCAAACAAATTAGCTCATACTATCCCTGTCAGCGGCAGGGGTGTGCCCACAGTATTCATCCCAGTGCTCTGCTCCAGAGCTCACTGCAAACACATTACCTTGCCTCGCTGCCCAAATGCATACCAAATAACCCATATAAATCATACAATCTGGGCCAAGTCAATGAGAGCCCCCTATTTTCCCTGTTTTCTAGTTATTTCCACAGTGCCATCATTCAGCAGAGCTTGCATCACTCAGTCCGAAGCTCTAACAGCCGTCGCCGGAGTGGCCCAGTTTAGAACCCACTGAGGGCTCCTGAAGTAACCCTTCCTCTAGTGCACTTGATTTTATGTCTCCACAGCTTGGACTAAATTGAGGGTTGCCAGCTCTCCACACAGTGCTCTGTTTTTCAGCTCACTCCCTTTTCTTTCTCCCTGTTGTCACTTTGACAAAAACAAAGATGGGATTCTATGAACTTGCACCAGTGTTTATGGCTGTGTTTACCATCGAGCGGCACAGCAGCTGAAGAGGACCCTCTCAGCACATTATTTTAAAGGGTCCCTCTTCTCTGAAGTCACTCCAGATTCTCTTAGTATATTAGGGCAGCATCATTTTGTTCCAGCTCCAGTGCCAAATAATGACTTTCAGCCCTGAAATATGGTTTTGAACTGTGCCATCATAAACAACAGAGACTCTCACTTTTTAGCGTGCAGTTTCTGATTCCACTTCTCAGAATTAATTGACTAAATGGGAGCTTAAAGTCATTATCTCCCCTTGCCAGTTTCTCCAATCCTGCGCTAGGGGCTAATAAATGGAGGTTTGATTTCGCTAAATGTCCTCTCGCGAAGATTAATAATGCCTAGTACCCCGGTGGCAAACAGATGTGGTCATCCTTGCTCGACGGCAGAACAAATGGGCATGAGACATCCTCGCACATAAAGAGCAAAGAAATAATAGCTTAATGGCATTCATCCGGTGACACCTTTGCAGATGAGACATCCTCGGTTGTTTGCTTTTCCTGTGTGTTCACCGGAGCACATGTTTTGTCACCAGCCGCCGTGTGGTCTGACACAGCTCTCTTCAGAGGCACTGACAATGGCAGAGGGGGGAGGGATGGGAGGATGGCGGAGGCTCAATGGAGGGGTCTGGCGGTTTCCTGCTTTCCCCACTGTGGCCTTTGTGGTGATACACTGGTGGTTATGGGAGCCTCCGACTCTATGCAAATCAGTGTTTGCTTCCCAAGTGTTTGTGTGTGCCATGTGCAGTCAAGCACGAGACTCTGTTTTTTTCTGTACATTTAGCCCTGAACAATCAGGAGCAAAAGGCCAGAGCTGCATCAATGCAGGAATATTATTCACATTAAATCACAGAATTAAAATATGTTACTTCTATATCAATAATGTTGTTTACCTCTTGATAATATTGCCCTACCAGGATATTAGATCACACTGCAGCCGCTGTTTCTTAAATGAATAGTGCGTCTCTGGAAGCAGATGCATTGATTGGCCTACACAAAGGTCAAACTTGGTGCAGTGAATTGAAAATCAGTGAAGGAGTTGTGTTCCCACGTTCGTCTCAGCCTCCCGTTGTGACAATTACATGAGAAGGAACGACATGGAAGCACATTTCCATCCAGGCGTATATTGACTGTAGCAGTGGGTCAGCAGCATGACAGCTACAAACACAATTGTCACACAACACTAAATAATACATGGAGCTAAAACAAAGACACTGCACACCTAAAATATGGCCCTAATAAAAGGCTGCACAGACGCAGTGTGTCTCTCCCCTCGACTAAGACTAATGACCTTTCCTCGAAGCCCACCATAAAATAACACGGCGACAGTTAGGAGCACCTGTTTTTACATTATTAATACCGGAGTCTTCACACACACTCAAAAGCTAGAGACGAGCCCCGACACTATGGCTTTTGACTGTTCTTAAATTGGACAAAATTCTCTCAAACTGCACCCAACTAAAACCACTGAGGCATTCGAGTGTTAAGAAAGCCATTTGTCACAGGCAGGACTTCTGCCAGGGTATCAGCCCAGCCTCGGGATAAAAAACAAATGAAAATAATACAAATTGCATGAATGCCATTCAAGAATAAGTCACACAATTTGTGATGCTATCTGAATTCAAATGCCTTGTATAAATACATATTTCGTTAGCAAAGCTCCTCAAGAAATGAAAGGGGGGGGATTTGCTGGCTTTTCATTCTTTGCCGTACATTTTGAAAAGATCATGCAATACTAACAGTGGTGCCCCCAGAAATTTTCCAAAGTGGTGGCCACTGAAAATCTTGGGGTGGCACACCAAAACCAAAAGCCATAACCACTATCTGACGTGCATTGACTGATACTGGTATAGTTAACATTTTGAATGTTTAAATGTGTAATGTATCCACACAGGTTAGGTGTTTTGTTGTTCTTCAAATACGCTGGCTGTTCTTTTCCTTAAAAACACAAATAATTATACAGTTTTATTTTAAAGGTGTACATTGATTGTAGGGAACAAAAAGCTTATTGGGACAAGCCTTCTTAAACTTGCTCTGGGTCTGCCTCGAAGCCACCTACCAGCTGGATGTTCTAGGAAAAAATCTAATGGGAGGTGCCAAGAAGGCATCCAAATCAGATGCCTGAACCAAATCAGCTGGCCCCTTTCAACACTGGCTCCTCACCCTGTCTCTAAGACTGAGCCCCGCAACCCGTTGGAGGAAACTTATTTCGGCTGCTTGTATTGGAGATCTCATTCTTTTGGTCATTACCCAAAACTCATGACCATAAGTGAGGGTCACAGCGTAGCTGGACCTGTAAATGGAGCTCAGCTCCCTTTTTACCATGACGGTACAGCGCAACACCCGCATCATTGCTGACGGGATTATATATCTCATCACGTGTTCCTGGGAGGACCTCGGGATCCCCCAGTAAGAGCTGGAAAGTTCCTGGGGAGAGGGATGTCTGGAGTACATTGCTCAGCCTGGTGCACCCACGACCCAGCCCCAGATAAGCAGATGAGAATGGATGGATGGATGGATGGATGGATGGACGGACGGACGGATGGATGGATGGAAGCTTTCTCAAGTTTAGGGTTTACCCATTTTCATTCAGATATCTTAAGGTGAGAGTACAAGGGACTTTTGAAAATGGCCATGCCAGTTGTTCCCTCTCCAAAAGTAAGCCTTAATTTGGAGCACTATTTACCTTCTTCCTGACAAGTTATGCCAACACAGTTGGTGCCACGGATGCCTTAAGCTGTCTAGTTTTCACAAAATACCATTACCTCCACGAGCGCACAACGGCCTCTTAAAGACAGCCGTGTCAGCCTCCAATTATTTTAGCAAGGGGGACAGTGGGGGACCAGCAATTGTATCAGAGTGGCCATGCCCCCCCCCCGGCCCCCTCTTGGGGACACCACTGAGTATTGCTGCTAAAATAAGGATATTTCTGCACCGTCCTCAATCCAGGCACGTCAAAAGGGATCGGGGCGTTGTCTGAGATGAACAACAGACGGCCATGATCTCCTCTGACCTTAACTGTGACTCATGTTTATTTACCTCGGCTAGTTATCCCTGAGGGACAGCAGCCTCATCATTGAAATGAGCGCTGTGATGGGCTGTTTTTTTATTGCCACTCCTGGGAACGGACAACTCTAATGAACAAAGAAGCCTGATTGATCCAGGTTAGCATTTGATTCCCGAGCACTGCCGAGACACACGATTCAATACGCTGGCATGCCACTGGAGCACCCCTTGAACTTTGCTGTACACACATCTTTAATCACACTCACCTTTTCTCGTGGCTGGTGTGACTTCCAGCTTATTTGTAATTACCAAGCTCCTCGGGGGGGTTGGCTGAACAACAGGCCTGGCCATAGGTCACGGAGAGACACTGTAGCTGGCCATATGGGCTCCGGGCCCAGGGGCAGAGAGTGGGTGGACGCCGGCTTTGGCACCGGCAAGTTACCAGAATGGTCGGAGCAGGGGATTGAATTATTCGGAGACAGGAGACAGCCTTATCGAGCGGCGGCCACATTGCACTGACGTTTTCACCCCAGTTTCTATTTCCCATTTCACACTTGGACTATTGCCAGATAGGATATGTTCAGCCACCTCGTTTTACCCCCAGATTCAAAATCGCCAGCCACCAGTCAAAAGAGGGTATAGTGCGTTATCTATCACCACCGCACCACCCTCCTTTCTATCCCCAAACCCTCTTGTGCCCCCCTCCTTCCTCCCCTGTTGTCGCCAGCGCAGCAACAGCACGGTGTTATTACAGATAAACAATCAATACTGCATTAACGTGTCCACGGAGGCTACCTGGAGTTAAACAGGCAGACGAGGAAAATAATTCAACCCGATGTCATGGGCGGACTTCAAGCAACTAATCTTGCTCATGAACCGATATATATGTGTATTGAAAATTCAGGCCACTTTCTTTCATTATCCTCAGCCATCATTTCTTTGTGTTTGAGGTCGCCAGATACATTCCTTTTCCTTCCTCTCCTCACTGGTCACAGAACGAAACCGCACTGCATTAAAGAAGTAATACCCTACTTTATAGCAAAGGTGACCATGGATATTGGAGAGCAGGGACCCATACGATCGATTTGGAGCGAGGAATGGAAATTTTAACATGATTCCCAGCCAGGCATTTTAACTCAGGAGTATTGGACCCCTCTCTTTTGATGACTGCTTCCAATCCAACTCCATTTCAAAATTTGGATGACGTCTTTATTTAAGGGAAGGGCAGTGAGAGAGGCGAGCCCTGGTGCCCTCTTGTTGGCTGTGTGGTCCTATTCCCTTCTTTGCGAGGCTTGTATGCAGCAAATTTGCATCTACATTCCCAATGCTGCCTCTGAAAAAGGCTTTTTGTTCAGAACCTCTGTGAAAAAATGAAAACAAAGGCGTTCTTATGAGGAGGCCCAACAAATAGTCCCTGCCGCTCCCTCTCAGACTGGAATTAAATACTCCTCATTCCATCCTCATTCATTAGCCCCCACGCCCACAGCCCGAACACCGTACGGGGGTATAAAACACCTCACACGCACGCACACAAAATAAAGGAGTTGGACTTGGCTGAATGATTGCGGAGACTGTTTACTAATACTGCTGTTCACTCTGCTTTATTACAGAGTGCCAGGCTTTCCATTACTGCAAAGGGAGAGAGAAGGGGGGGGTGGGAGCAAAGGGGGGGAGCGGACGAAGAGAAAGGAGTGAGAGGGAGAGAGACTGCCAATGTCAGATTAAAAGAAGAAGAAGAAAAAAAAAGAATGGCTCAGTTGATTTACACCTTCATTACTCTCCCCTAACTCTGCTTATTGCAAATCATGATGCTGCTTTATGAGCTGAATCCTCTATTACGACAAGGCCGGGAAGACGGTGCTTTAGTCCATAAAGCAACCGTACAGTAACCGCCACCCGGCAGCACCCGATCCACTCATCCTACCACCCAGCTGCCAGAGGGGAAGGGAAGCAAGACAGAGACCGAGCCGCTGCCGAAACTCGTTCCGAGATGCAAACCCCCTCAGAACTCGCTCATTTGTTTGCTCGCTGTCCCTTTCCCTGGCCTTGTGCCCGTGGACAACACACCCAGATTTCTCAAAGCCAGGTTGTCAAGGAAGTTAGTGGGCGCACAGCTCTGTGGCTACGTTGGGAAGGAACTCACAGCGAGTGTTTAGTGTTAAGTGAGCGGTGCCATGTTTAAGTCAACAAACATGTAAGGCGCTGGAGGTGTGTGTTTACCATCTCCCCACCGCTGTGTGATGAGGTGCTACTGATGCGTTTACTCGAAGAGCTTTGTGTGTTTAGATAGAACAGAATGTTGTTTTTTTTTTACTTTTATTTATCGAACCAAGGGGAGGTCTTAGGAGCACGCTTGCACTTTTTTTCTCGCAATGATTAAATTTGTGTGTGTGTGGTGAGCAGGTCCAAGAAGAAACGCTGGGGGAAGCCAGGTGCAGGACCTAATAAATCAGCAGATAGGCTGAAGCGTGTAGGTGAGCACGGGTGTCAGTGTGCTGATGTAAACAGGGCGCGGGTGCGTTAAGACACACTGGATGGAGGTTTGTTATGTGTATGTAACACGCTGCTCCGGCCTGGCCTGTCTGACTCCCATCTGGAACAGGGTTGACAGAAAAGTTGACAGATGCTTCGCCAACGTCCATTATTTATGAGACTGAGGAGATCCACACTGCATTTCACAAGTGTCTGCTTCTGCTACTGTAGGTCGAGTTCTGACATTGTATTCCGTGTGTGCCCGCACATACACACATCCGCTTACTTCCTCATGTCTGTGGTGGAAGCTGATGAGTGAATACACAGGTCCACCTTTTTTTTTTTTTTTTTTGCACGTTTGCACCAATGCACAAGTGTGTGCTTACGTATTTGTGTTTGCACATTCACTCCAGACCCAAGTAACCACTCCACCTGCCTCTGTGAGTCTAACCCTTGACCCCTGGAGTGTCATTAAATCCCTGCTAGACAGGCAGCCCTTCAGCTCCTGCATGGAGGACTGTACACCAGCAGACTCCGGCTCTCTTAAAACCCACTTAGAGGCTTACAGCTGGGAGGCCCGACCATCCGATTGAATTAAGGCTATGATTAATTGAATCTAGTGGTGAGTAACTTGAGTGACTGATGTCTCATAGGACCAAAGGTCTAGACACAATGCTTCAGAATAAAGCTATAGTCATTTATTCAGTGACATCACAGGCAGTTTCAGTACGCCTCAGGCATGGATGGTTGCCTCTAATATTATTGCTTGGAGTGCTGCTTTAAGCCCAATACTACCGGCAGCACTGCTGCTGCTGCTCAGCGTGCCAATGTTAATAAGAGGCACAATATAATTAATACAAATGGAATGTTTAATGCAATTTTTCCATTTCAAAGAAATTCCCCCGGCATCTTTCCCAACAACGAATTCAACTCTTTTGCATTGTCCTCAGGCAAACAATAACCCAAGTTTGGCATTACCTTCATTAGATCAAACTCAATTATTGCAGAGCGCTTGCAGCTCCTCTGGCGCAGGGGCTGCCTGCTCCAGCAACTTGAAGGTCCTCTGGCAGGTCCTGCCCCATTTGTCTTTGATGGACAGCGGCGTGAAACAGTAATTGGAGGCCTGTGAGACCCATACACATCCGTTTGTCAGTTATTCATGTCAGAGCACAGTGTTCAGCTGTTGGGGTTCTCAAAGAATGACCTTTTCTCAAAGGGGACAGGTTTTCCCCACTGTCTGAGAGACACCCTGGGAATTATTCAGCCCAGCACAGTACTGCGCTGTTATTACTGTGTGTCCCATGTTGCTGCAGAAAGCTTGTATTGTGTCCTTCCCTGAGGAATATACAGTCCCCGCACGCTTTGATTCGCCAGGTAGTTTGTGCGGGAGGTCTTTTTATTTCTCTCTTTCACAATGAACCATCCTAATGTTTTGAGAAGTAGCAGAACAATGGCAGAAACCTCTCTTTTTCACTCTGGGGATTGAAAGTAAATAGGACCTTTGCTGATGTGTTTGCCTGTTCATTTACAGCACCTTAGAATACAGCTTGCACATTGTACCTCGATGGAGGAAAAAAAGAAAAACTCACAAAGGCATTCTGCAGGACAATAGCGCAGCGGAGGAAATGGGTGCACAATGGAGTCCAGATATCATTCACAACATAGACAGGAGACCATTATCCACAGAGGGAGGGGCCCATCTGAAGGTGACAGGTTTGGGAGACGGAGGAATTGTGTGCGCTACGTTGCCACCAAGACAACACTCTCCCTGAAGCCTAACCTACGAGGACAGGTTTTTGCAGCGCCGATGTCCGCTGGGTTGAGGTGTTACACGTCATCTGCAATAACCTGGATCATTACTCCTGGAGGCTGTTAGAGGGGAAAATCACATCACTCTGCTTTCACCGCTGCCAAGAAAAATTGACACGCTAAAAGTCACACAAAGGCGCACCTCAATATGCACACGCACGCACAGAAGGCCCACAAACAGCCTCGACGGCATCACCATCTCTCCTCGCACTTGCAAACAAATACACACAGATGTAATCACACACCTGTAATCTATCACATACTGTCAGGGATGTCTGGGGGGTTAACATACCAAGTGGCATCCCAGCAGCGTCCCACCAGCCAGTGTTGCCTGAAGCTGACAGCTCTCACTGCGGCTGCCTTGCAGGAGTAAAGTAAGCATCATTATCGCCTTCTCTCTTGCCATACCTCTCTCTAGTTGGAACAAGCATAACGTTCTCCCAAAGTCTCCCCTTCTTTTATCCACAACCCGACCCTTTTCCCTTCACCGCCGACTCTGTCTTCATTGTACTCCAGTCAGGCGCTAATGCTCCTTGTCCTGTGGCTGGACTCTCTGATCTCCTATTACCCTCTCGTCATCCGACAGTCAATATTATCCCCCCCTTTTCCTGACCAATCCTCCCCTCTCCTTCCCTTTGCTTTCACAAAAGTCTCAAAAGTCAGACAGACAATGTTGCCCCCCCCCCCTTCACTCCTTCATGCACTTGCTCGTCTTCCATACACTTATTAACTGGCTGTCATGTTCAGCAGCCTTCCCCCAGACAGTGTTTAGCGTTCCTCAGTCCACTTACTGCAGCCAGAGTTAAGCCTCTGGGCTTTGCACAGACAGGAATCCAACTAGAGGGGAAAGGCAGGACCTGCAGACATGATCTGTCTGCTGCACTCACTCACACTCTTCCTCCTGCACTAGCTACCTCGAGCCAGGACCAAAACACACACATCATACAAGACGTTACATTTGGGATGTTTTTTTTCTGCCCTGTAGGATAACATACGGTAGAAGAGGAGCAGATGACCAGATTAGGGGAAACTGAAATAACACACTTTTTTCTAAAATAAAAACTGATCGTTTACTTAGGGTTGAAGGATGGAAACTTAGACAGAATTCCCCATTTTGACTGTGACAATGAACTGAAAAAGTTTTTCCTAAAGATAGCATATTTTCCTATCACTATACTAACATTACATAACTTTCTCTCAAGTTTTAGTAGTTCCATACATGCAGACACCTCACAGTAGGGATGCTTGATAAGACTAGTAGGTCGTCGTTATCTGCAGATATCGGCATCAGCCCAACATGACCATTTCTGCCCATGTAACAGGCCCATAAGAGGATGCTTTAATTATGTGACTTTAATTAGCGGAAATAGGTCAGATTTGCCCTGGTTTTATTGTCAGGAGCGTCTAAAGGAGAGCATCATCCAGGGCCGTTAAAGGAGGATGGATTTCACAGTTTTATTTGAAAATGTTGAATAAAAATAAGTACAGCATGTTTAACATGTAACTCAAGTTGCCCAGTGAATGTTTATTTAAAAAAAAAAATGTATTTAATGTCTACACCTGCCAGTGGGCCATCACATTAAGATTAGGCAAAACAATATGATAATTCCGCTACAAGAGAGACTCAGTGTTCTCTGCAATTAGGTGGAAATTGGCAATCAGCCAAAATGAGTTGGAAAATATCGGCATATTGTGGCCACGCCCTTATTTATGTGTCACTTTAAGATTTAATAACACGTAAACAGGTGAGTTATAAAAACATTCACCTGCCATACAGTTGTGTCACAGAGGAGTTAAAAAAAACAGAAAATATTCACATTAAGAGTTGAGATCAGAGAATTTTAACTTTTTTTCCTGAAAAACTTAAACTGATTAATGGGTTATCAAATTAGTTGGTGTTTAATTTAATAGCTGACGACTAAACGATTAATCATTGCAGCGCGTACTTTTCCCCACAGGGCATAAAATCTATGCAAGCAAGATGCGAGAGCATCTTAAAGACTAATTTTTGATCAAGTTCATTCTTCATTTTACATTTTTTACCTCTGCTAAGGAAGTTGTATTGTCACCTCTGTGAGTTAATCTGGACGTGAGCAGGGTGTCGGAAAAAATCATGACACAAATTTCCATGAAATTTGGTGGGGAGATCAGCCTCGAGCCAAGGACCAGTTGATTAGATTTTGATAGTGATCTGGATCTGTGATTTCCACTATTAGATGATTATTGCCCCCCCCCCCCCCCCACATATTGGATACAGAGATTTAATTCCAAATCCAATCCAAACCCTAACGTTACACTCGCAGGGTCAAGAAATCGATTTCACCTTAAATTTAAGAAAGAGGGAATGTTCGACGTCCTTGAGGGTGGCTTCCTTCTAGTTTTTCTGCTCACATTTTAGATGACACCCAAACAGAATTCGACTCCCAGGCTCAACTCCGCATTGTGTGGTAGCTACAATACCAGATTTGTCATCTGCCCCTTCCTTCTCCTCCCTCCCCTTCCTGGGGCAAATGGTGTAAGAAATGAGACGTGGCTGGTGGATATACTTTCATGCCCCTGCTTTACCAGTGTCATTTCGGCAACTCTGAAATTGTGCCATGGTCTACGGGGCTTTGTTGTAAATCACTATCTCCCACTGTCAGACTGCAGTCTGCTGTACACTGTGGATGCCTGGCTTTCCGCTGCCTCCTGGGTGACTAATATATCTTGTTAAATTGTGCTGAGAAGCGTGCGGAGAACTGTACACCTTCACTCTTTGTACCGTGTTTGTTTGCTTGCATTTGTGCCTGTGTGTGCTTGTGTGTGCCTATACTTCAAAATGTGTGTTCATCTGCGTGTGTGTCTACGTTTTGTGACTGAATAGGTAGGTGGGGATGTTACTTTTGCAAATATGTTCACTAAACTCCACAAGTCTGTCAGGCTTTGTTGGTAATTCAGTTAGATTGCTATTCGGCCAGCTTCTGCTCACCACCACAGTATCGGAGTTGTGAAGCTATCTCTCAGCCACTTCATAATTAGAAAAGCTGTGGAGCCAAGCCACAGTTTGAGGGGGAAGAAGGAGAAAAAAAGCTGTTGGCAGACTGCATTATTCAACATTGGCAGCAATTTACTGTCTCCCACCCCAAAGACATGAATCTAAGTGATTTCATAGTCACATCCGTCCTAGTGTGCCATACTGTATAAAGCTGGACTCTTCTCTTATCGCCGCTCTTAAGCCATGCACTGTGTACTATCAGCTTCATCCAGCTCTATACATTCCAGCCCAGTCGCCAGTAGAAAATGTTGGCACTGTATGTTTCTGCAAACCATGAATACCTTACATTTGTATGTTTCATATGTATCGTGACAGCCTTTATAAAGTGATGTTGTATGTCAGCTGACTTTGTCATCGGGAGGTGGAAGGGATGGTGGATGGAGTGACACCTAGGCCAGACATCTGGCAAGACCACTGTGGACCACTGTCCAAGACCAACACACAAAACTGGTTCTGTTCTTTTAGTAACCCCTCACTAATGGCTTTTTTCCACCAAGAATAATGGCACAAACTGCTTTTTTCTTCCACTGAGACATCACTGCATTTCCTTCTGGGATTGTCCATTGTCTTAGGAGTCATTGCTGCATTTCAAGCCGCTTTTTAGCCAACCAAACTTTTTGTGACCAATCGGTTTTCCAGTAGCTTTTTGCCACCAAACATGTTCATTTCTTGTGATCCCTCACTGTTTTTTTTAGGGACATGTGGCTGTTTTTCTACCGGGGATAGTGCCACAAAAAGTGGTTGTTTTTTTTTTTGCGTGTCATCCTTGACTTTCCGGTCGCTTTTTAGCCACCAATCATGGGTGCTTTTTAGTGACCTGTTGCTGTTTTTCCACTGGAGATAGTGCCACAAAAAAATGTTTAATTTAATGAGTCATCCCTGACTTTCCAGCGGCTATTTAGCCACCAAACATGGATTTTTTTTTGTGACCCCTCTCTAATTGCTGTTTTTCCACCAGATTTAGTGCCACAAAAAGCTTTTGTTGTTTCAGTGATGCACCGCTGTGTTTCCTTCTGGGGTACTGCCATCAAAGGTAGTTGTTTTTAGCATCACTGTGTTTGCAGCGTCATTTAGCCACCAAACATGGGTTTTTTAGCAACCAGTCGCTGTTTTTCCACCGGTGATAATGCCTCAAGAAACAATGTTTTTTCACAGGACATTGCTGTCTTTCCTTACAACATGGTGCCATCAAAAGCAGTTGATTTTGAGCCAGCAAACTTTGGGTTCTTTTGTAACCTGTCACTGTTTTTCAACAAGGGAATATTGCCACAAAAGCAGTAGTTTTAAGCCAAAACATAATCTCTTCCTAACCATAACCAGATGGCTTTTGTGCCAAAACCTAACCACATCCTAATTAAAGCACTGTTGAAAAATAAAGAAATGTGAAGTTGCAACATATCTGCTACATGAAAATGTAAAGATGTGATGTATCTGCTGTTCGCAGAAATGTGCAGTGCCAACCTTTTTTCTGGAGACTGGGTTGTACTCTCACACAGCATATGCTTCATATCTCTGTCTTACCACTTTGAAAATAGATTTATGAGTATATTTTTGTGTAATTGGTGTTCTCCCGCACAAAGCAGGGAGAGATAATTACCCATTGTTAAGTGAGGTGTAAATTGTCTGATCCGTGTGTATTTATCTTCTCAGCACACAGAGAGCAAAACAGGCCTTTTTGGGGGATTTAGGCAGACTCTACAGCGACGTTCTACTCTCCTGGCCTCCGTCCAGCTCTCAAATCCCTTTTGCTGAAACCTGTCGAGAAACAGCCTCGCCATGGCTTAAACGTATCCCGTCTAATTCTAATGTCTTTTTTAGTCATAGCAAATTCAATCTAGGACTAAGGTTGACCTTCGGAGAGAAGGTGACGCTGGCCCCCGCCAATAGTGGATTTAACTAGAAATAGGCAGCACGGTTTCTGTCTCTATGTGTTGGTGGTTGAGAAATATGTCTTTCCTTATTTTGGTTTCTGTGCAATTATGGTTCTGACTGCTCCGTAAATAGGCGTCTCTGAAGGGAATCTGTCTCATTAGTAAGGAGCAGTTATTAAGTTGCCATTGTGCCTGCAGGAAATTTGCTCTAATGGTCACAAGACGCCTCGAGAAATAAAAGACAATGTCACTGTAGGGGGGGCAGAAAAAGAAAAGTCAAATCCGCCATTCGTCACCAAGTGGCTAGGCAAAAGTCTGTGCTGTACAGCAGGGGCATTGTTCTGGAAAAAGAAAAGAAAAAGAAGAGAAGAAAGGAAGGAAGGAAGCCCAGTTGGCTGGCACTGACAGTAGCAACTCCAGATAAATATTTGGCACAAGAAAATCTTAGGAGGAATCCCGTAACACACGCAGTACAAACAACGTCATGATTTATTATCACATCATGCAGACCGTGACTAATGCACTCAAACAATCAAGGTGCATCTAGTGAACTACAATGCCCAGGGGTGCTCTCTGCCACAAACATTCATAAGCGAAGCACATACGTATTAGAGCCACTCGCTGTGCACGCAGGCTCAACAAATGTCCACAAGTACCCAAGCGCACACATGGGAGGAGGAGAGAAGGCCATAGACATTCCCATAGGGGATTGGAGTTTGCTTCAGCGCCGGCCACCGGGATATGATTTTATTAGCTCCAGATGCTGCTGAAGAGAGGACTAGAAACGCTCAATATTATGAGCAGGACACATCAAAATGATGCTGCCCATCTGGAGCACAAATAATGTAATCAACTCGGGTCACCGGTCAACATCGTCTGGCCGTCGGGTAAACCCACCATCCTGTGACGTCACCGCTCACAGGGACAGGCTGAAGCCGGCCAGCAGATTGAGACTCCAGCTTTTTGGAATATCCCCTAAGCTGATGCACATGACCCGCGGAGTGAAGATATTTGGGAGAAGAGAAAGATGAAATGTGAGCGACTGTCTATTGTAATCTGAGCTCTGCTTTAAAACATGCAGATGGCTCTGATGTGTCTATTCCCCTGCCTGTCAAATCAGTTCTGCAGTGTTTCTCTGCATGTCTTCATACGAAGGGCTTGCACAGCTCGGACCATAAACACACTGCTGTACTGTATGTTCCCCACACACATGCTCTCACACACATACACACACACACACACACACACAGGAACTCTATTTGCAGAGCCTTTAAATATTCAGTACCTGCCGTGTTTTCTGTATGACTTTGATCAGCCACAGATTCTACTCTGTCCCTTTCATCTCTGAACTTCAAAACCAGCGTATGAAAAACCTGGACCACAAAACCTGTTCTGGTTCAGACAATCTCTGTTCACCAAGCTGCTCTCTGCCTTCTAAAAACAAGCAGGAAGTTGTTCCAATTAAAAAAAACAGAAAGAAAAACAAGCAGCGAAGTTAACCTACCCTCTACAAATGTAAAGCTTCGTTCTCAGAGCCTACATGGTTGCCCAATCTCCCCTGATGCTCACAAGTCCTTGTTTGTAATTTAAAAAGCATGTGCGCAGAGGAGTGATTATTGTGGAATATCCCCTGGGTAGTTTGAAAACACCCCCAAACAACTTCTTGGCCGCCTTCAGGCATATTACCTCAGGCTTACATTGAGCCAGTGCAGTAACTACCATGGAGCAATCTGCAGGCAACAGGAAGGACAGTAAAACTTTCTCCTAAATTCAATTTTCAAGATTGCACAGTCCAGTTAGATTCACCACACCTCTGCTCCCTTCCCTCTGTCAATACCTGCAACTTTTGAGTAAAGGAGCCAAGTTAATTCTTTTATAGCCCTGCCCTGCATTATTCAGCGAGCCCCATTAAATATTCACAGCCACATCACTGATATCATCTTGTAGTCAATAACGCTAGAGGACATGTTGTTTTAGCAAACTTGAGTCAACTCCAGGACTGTTTCCCCCCTCCACACCCAAATCAAAAAAAAAAAAAAAGAAATCGGGTGAAAGGCCTTTCCTTTTTTTAACAGCAAGCACAAAAAAGGCAGCAGGGCATCACAGCGCGACTGCAGGCAACCACAGATAGACAGTCATCCGCCTTTATCGGAGCACGCTGTCCCACCTGCATCGATTCGCAATCCCGTGGATTTGCCACTGGCTGCAGCAAGATCATCGGTGGGGAGGGAGGGGAAGGAAAAAACATCCACTGATTGATTCAATAGAGCGTTAGAGAGGCCTGAAGTTTTAGAATAAAATAAGGCAAAGGTGCGTTTAGAGGAGCTCGGGCCCGCATCACTTCTCCTGCGCGGCGGGGCAAAGCGTACTGCGTCGAGCAGGACCTCTGTACCGGAGGGGCACGTTGCCTTTTACATCGGCACATGAATGAGAATTACGCACGGAGCCGTTTAACAGAATACAAAAGTTGATGAGCCCGTTTGCAGTCTACTGACCCCCCGATATAAGTTGAATGAATCGGCTGTGGACATTAATAACTTCCGATTCAAACTCATTTCCAATTCAAAGCCCGGAGCCATTCCAATAATTAGCGCGTTTGGATTCTGCTCCGCTAGCGATTTCATTACAATGTACACAAGAAGAGATGAAGCTCTTATATAAGCAACTATTTTTCGCATTAATATGTGTGTTAGAGCAGCCCAGAATAACCCGGCTCGGACAATTCAAAACGCCGCAGAAAGATAAGAAGAAGAAGAAGAAGTAGTAAGTGTTGTCTGCTCGGGCGGCGAAATGTGCCACAAATGAGAGCATTTTCCACAGCGGACAGAAGTTGAAGGCAAAAGAGCCGCTCACCTTATAATGAAGTTTATTCTAGGAGGATATTTTTTCCCCGGGTTGTGGAGGCGCACGTCGGAGCCGAGTGTATCCGTTCACTGCAGCTTTTGTTGCCCGTTGTTCCACCTCAACTGCGCGTCTCAGTCGCGCTGCATCACTTCTCGCTGTGGATGTCAGGGAGGCTGAAAGGCTGAGGGGACTCAACCCTCCCATTGGCTGCCATTCACAAGTCCCCAGCAGAACACGGCGTAAAAAAAAAGGAGGAGAAGGGGAGGAAAAAAAAGAAAAAGAAAAACACGACCGATAAAAAACAAAAGGGAGAGGGGAGAATGGGAGATTAGTGCTCCGGTGGGGCTGCGTTTCAACTGCCATGCGATGTTCAAGTTTAATAATAAGAGCCAAGTGTTTTTGTGCACGCGCGTTCTTTACATTTGCATAATCCCTGATTAATAGTTGCAAAGTCAGAGGTTGAGTGTGGGTTTGAATCAATCAATAAATGGTTATTTTTGTAAAAGCCTCCTGTTAAGACTCGGTGCTTGGTTTGAAACCTTGGAAACCATGGATCATGTGTGATTACAATGGCTGATTAAATTTGGGCGCCTCTGTATGAGGAGAATTAATAAATGCAGCAGCTACTATCATGCCAGTGCAAATTAGCATGTGTTTGATATTATCATGTTAGTACCACAGCTTAGTGCTGCACTTCTAATGATTATATCCTTGCTTGTACTATTTAAGTGACATTTTTTTTTCTGTGTGTGTGCACCCAACGGAGATGTGCAAACTCAGTTTAGCTGGACTTAAACAATCAAGTCTTTAAACTAATTGCTGCTGCAGCTATGACCATGCAGCTACTATTCCTGCACTTCTACGGTCAGTAATAGCCCAACATTAAAGGAGCTATATGTAAGAAATCTAAAGCAAGTAGTCGTAAAATCCTCCTAATATGTCACAGAGACTAAGGAATAATGTTCATATAACATACTGATCTCACCGACAACAATAGTACAGCCAGAATATTCGCATTTAAAAAATATTTTACGGTCTGCAAATCATGTTTATGTTTTGAATTTGTGTTTTGGCCTGTTGCGCCACCCACCGCTGTCTACCAGTCACGCAGTCAGTAGAGTCTCAGCATCAGTTACAGTTACGACTGAGCTACAGCAGCACGGCAAGCAGCATTAGCAGTGTCCCAGTACATAGCATTAGCAGTCTCCTCAGCTGTATCCCGCAGCAGCGTTAGCAGTGTCCCGGTACATAGCATTAGCAGTGTCCTCAGCTGTATCCCGCAGCAGCATTAGCAGTGTCCCGGTACATAGCATTAGCAGTCTCCTCAGCTGTATCCCGCAGCAGCGTTAGCAGTGTCCCGGTACATAGCATTAGCAGTGTCCTCAGCTGTATCCCGCAGCAGTGTTAGCAGCAGAGAAGCCGGACTTGCTCAAACGGTCCGCTGGAAAACCGAAGATCAGGGACGCGGCGACACGGCCCTGCCACGGCAGCCGCCCGTGAGCAAACAAATCAGCCTCCAGCGTGCCGCTGTCCGGCAACCTCGAATCTGTAGGGGAGGGGGGGCGGACACGACTCGCGGCAGTATTTTGAATTTGAGTGCAGTAACCGTTTTGGCCACATTCTTACATACAGCACCTTTAAGGCTACTACAACTAATTAACGCTGCTGTTATGACTGGTATCATTAATGCTACAGTATCTATTACAACTAGCAGGGACGTTTCTAGAATTTGAGGACATAGGAGGCTTAGCCTGGATCTCTGTAGGGGGGGTCTGGGGGGATCCTCCCCTGGGAAGTGTTTTTTATGAACAAGCTCTATTTTGATGCTTTATTGTGCACTCTGGCATCTTATTTACCCATGAAAACTCCCAGATTAATTGGTAATGTTGCAATTACAAATTAAACTTTTGGTAGCCCAATAGAATCACTGCTTTTACAGCCCACTAGATGAACACATTCTCACTCTGACCATATTGATGTTTGGTCATGGACTTTGATGGAAAGTCCAAAAGTTTAATTTGTAATTGCAACATTAATCATTTATATTATTTAAAAAATTGACATATTGCGTTTGTGTATTGATACTATATTGCAAAATATCGCGATACGATGCTGTATGTTTTTTTTCCCCCAGCCCATAATAACTACCAATATTTTTAAAATCACAATTACCAATTAATCTGGGAGTTTTCATGGGTAAATAAGATGCCGCAAGTCACTGCTTAAGTGCCAGATTTTGATGATTTCGGAGTGAAACTTGGAGTTGACTAGATACATGTGGCTACAATAAAAATGACTGAAGTGAGATAACTTTATCTTATCAGATGAAAACAGATGTTTAAATTAAGTTTTTACTTAATTTGAAGATGAAAAATCTCAGTAACACACAATACATCGCAATATATGTTATAACAATATTCAGCATATCGCAATACATTTAATATAGCAATAATATTGTATCATGACCAAAGTATTGTGATGATATCCTGTTTGTAATTAGTACTGAGTAGAAACAGAAGACTTTGCAACTACTAACATTAAAATTTAGAGGACTTTGGGTTACTTGTACTTGAGCATTTCCATTTTATGCTATATATATATATATATATATATATATATATATATATATATATATATATATATATGAAGCTTTTAACATTATAGTGATATCTGGTAATGTATTAATTGTTTTTATTATTGGGCCTGTTCTTATTTTTGAAATTTACTTATAGCCCATATGTTTAGATCTGGGGCTATTCATAAAACATTTGAGGCTGAAGCCTTGGTGGCTCAGGTCTAATGACACCACTGACAACTAGTAGTATGTGCACCAAATTATCAAATGGACCCCAATACAATATTATGATACCTAGCTCAAAGTACTGCAGTCCAATATGACGGCATTGCTACAAATCCTTTCCTTATAGTTGTTGCAGTTGGCTGTGCTGTGCTCAAGTTGTATTGCATTATACTGAGGAGTATTTCTAAGTTGCAGGGCTCAATACTAATGTCAAAAAGTGGTTGGATGGCTGACAACCAGTCATCATCTTTGGGTTGCCAAAACTGAAAATATGGTTGCCATTATTAGTGACCTTATATTTTGAGTAATTACAATACAATACAGTTATAATGATAGATAATGAAAATGTGACATAAGAGAATGTTTGAAAGTTTTATTACACTAACCGAACAATCTTCTTTGTAGTTTGTGTTTTATCTGATATTTAACAGGTGTTTGTCAGTTGACTCAATCAATCAATCAATCAATCAGTCAATCAAGTTGTGGTGTTGGCAGTGTAGCTGAACTTTTTACCCCACAGTCAAACTTGATTTGCTTCATCACTGCCTCTATAACAGATGTCTGTGCAAACACAAGTCAACACACCACTGCACATGCAGCGCTGTAACATGCTAGAACAATTCTTAAAATCACTACTGCAACAAATATCATGGTTCCCATTCATTTTATGGACAAAATTTTAAAACTTTTCCATGACTTTTCAAGGACCCATAATGAAATTTAAAGACCATTCACAATGTATAACATGAACAGATCTATATGGTATATTTGACTCCAAATGTATGTTTCCAATTGTATGAAAACAAAACAGCAACCTTTATGTTTGTTACATTACATGGAAGCTTATCCACCGAAGAGACTGCAAAAATTAATTTTATTGCACACAATAAAATTCTAAGGCTATTCCAAAACTTTCAATGATTTTTACTAATTCCATTACATTTCCAGGCCTGGAATATGAGACTGGGACATTTAATGACTAGTCCGGGTTTTTCATGTTCGTGGGAACCCTGAAATATTAAAAAATGTATTTATTTTTGGGTGACCATTTGCTGTCCCTAATTTTTATATGTTAAAAAGCTGATGACAGCAACCAAAGGCCAAGAATTGGTTGCCAATTTCTCAAAATGGTTGCCAGTGGAAACCTTACAACCGGTACTGTTGAGCCCTGACCCAGAAAACATTTTTAAGTGGGAACCATGTGGGTTGTAAGTGGGCTGAAAAATAAGCCCAATATGGGATTGTCCATGGGTTCCAAATTGGCCACATGCCAGTTGCCCACACAGGTGGTAGGACTACCTGGGTACCAAGTGGGTATGGGCCAAATATGGGCACCTTATCTGGGTAAAATATATGATAATATCAACAAAGCAGTTAATCCATTGTATGCTAAACTGTTTCGTTTGCTTTTACTGTACCATGTGGATCAAGTTTACAACACCGTCACCTCAAAAACCTGCAGCTATACTGTTATTTTGAAAGTCCACCAAATTCAATTCCAACTTAATTTCTTGCCGGTAGATAACTGAACTTTCTTGAAGTCACTGTTTCATGGCTGGGTGCTCTACAGTGATTTGACCATCCCTACCTTGCAATTGAATAAATCTGACCTACATGGTCCATTGATGTTTGGAGCCGTTAATGGTGTCAGACTCTGTTTGGAGAAGTGTAAGAGGGAAATCTGATTACTGACCACGCCTGTAAACTGTGGGGTTTTAGAGTAATCAAACTAATGCAGCTTATAAATGCTTGATCCACTGCTCTGCCTGGACCAGATTACACACTGTAATCTGTTATACTTGATTTGTATGAGTACATGTGCATGCAATGCATTCTTGTGTTGCGTTATTCAGTGTTTCCCACAGGACAGGAATCTATTCGTGGTGGTGTGGTCCTGGGGGGGGGGGGGTGTATTAAAAATATTTTTCAATACTCATCTGTGTGAAGAAGTGAACATCCAACGTCAGAGTTAATTACTAACGAGCAGAACCACACGGCCGGGCTCCACCGGCTGCAAACCTACGTCACGTCAGCATAGCGTCGCGGCGTATTCGTTTGGGCTCCACTGACTGCGTACGGAAGCGACACGTAGAGACACTAGCGGGGTTGTTTACTGTTTGCCAAGCCGAGAGGCTGCATGTAGGCTGCATGAAATGTTAAAGCATTTTCCACCTAAGTTATTACATATATTTGAGTTATCTACAAGTTTACTGTACTGTTTGTCATCTACTCGCTTTCAAATGTCCGCCACGGACATTTACACAATGTCACGGATAAACATGGGTAAATGCATGGAAAAAATCATCACATATCACCTCTGATAATGGTTTATTCATTAAAAAACACATTGTGCTCGTTTAGCACACTATTTCATATAGTTTTTATCTGCTGGAGAGTCACGTAGGGGAGCATAGCGCGACAAAAATAGAAGAGCCGCGTAAAATAGAGAGTTGTCGCGCGACAGACGGGGGTTGTCGTGCCACTCCCGTTGCCAATGGAGCCGCTGTAATTGATTAACAGGGTGGCGAGCTGCTACGGGACTCGCGCTGCAGTTAACACTACTAACAGCGTGAGTTAATGTCTCTGCACATGTTGAGCTTCCAGCTATGTTAATACAGACACAGGCTAATAAAACAGCTAATATAACATGATGAGTTAGAGTTGTTCGGACCACTTTTGGACTTGTTTGCCCACATATTTGTACCGAGAGGTCTTTGGATCCGTTCTGCTACTACGTCTGCTTCTTCTTCTTCTGGTGGACCAGGTGCGTTAAGTGCGTCTTTACGATGCATACTGCCACCTATTGCACCGGAATTGTAACGACAAGCTACATTCACAGACACTGAGTCCCATTATAATGTGTTTATGAGCGAGGTCGAACAGGTAGCGCCAAAAGCAGAAAAATCTATATGTGGCGGAGATAATTTATTCGTGGCGCACCGCCACAGATAAATGAATGTATGGGAAACACTGCGTTATTGTGTCTGAGCTCAACAAATGATGAGGAAAAGTTTCTCATGTTATTTATTTTATGATGTTGAGGCAGAGGAATTGTTTCATCAAACTGGTGAGGTTGTTTCAACTGGGTCATGAATTTGTGATGTTAAATTTCAAGATAAAGCTGTGTACATGTATAAGGAGTAAACTCACATTCATTCAGGTTAGGCTGCAATAGGCAAATGGGCTATGGAACTTTGCTAACTTTGTGCATAGCTGCAGTTTTCATCCAGCTTCATCTTTTTTTTTTTTTTTTGAGAAAACAGTTAAACCATAGACAGTGGATGTTTTGTTTACTGCTAGCCTTGGTGTAAGTGTATAAGTTTCTGAGGAGCTGCAATAAAATGTGACAGAACATACCATAATACACGAACCATTGTGGTGTTAAGGAGATGCCCTGGTCTACAAATCATGTTCCAGTGTTCCAGACGTATGGTAACATGCGAGTTGGTACAGAGCCCAGAAAAAGTCACATCATCATCATCTTTGTTTTTGAAAGAAAATAAAATGCAAAAATAAGTATTCCTTCTAAAATTGTGACCTGTCAAGTCAAGTTAATCGCAATATAATTTGTTTCGCATATCGTGCGCCCCTTATACACCTAACAAACAAGATATGATGGCCACAATAGTTATTTTTTGTGAACTGCAGAGGATGTAAATGCATAACAACAAATGGTAGCAATAAAGCTCACAGCCACACCAAGACAAGAATCCGTTGTAAACAATGCAAGTCTCAAAGCACTCACATAACAAAATGTTGCAAAGGCAGATACTAACAATGCATTTTGTTAGATTGCATAGAATATAATAAAATGATGTAGTTTCCAGTTCAAACAAAGCATGTTACTGCAATGCTCGTCTAATTATCTCACACTGAACAATTAATAATGCATGTGTGTTTCAGTACCTTTTAGTCAGTGATGACCTTTAAGAGAAGTGTTGTACAGAGATATCCATACTGGACACTGGAACTATAATCAGTCACATAATTAAGTTGTGATGTCGCAGAAGCAGTTCAGTGTTATCTTGTGATGATGAGATAATGAAATTATAAACACAAGTAAACAAAGCGTGATTTCTGGAGATAACAGGATAATTAAGTTGTGATGATAAGATACCGGGAATAAAATCAAACTTAGCCGTTAGCTGCGCTGTGCTTCTGTACATACTTTCTATAAGCACTGTATGATTTTATTCCTGTACTAGTTTTAGCAAATGAAGGCTTTTGATATTTCATATGATATTGTGTCAGAAGGAAAGTATGAAATACACTTATTTCTCATTTGTGCCTCTTAATTTTCAAAGCACAGCTTAAGCGACACATGAGCCACACAACATGTGTCACATCTAATAAAAATGTAGTACACATAAAATGTGCAATATGAAGATGGAAGGAAAGTCTGCAGGCGTTTACGGTTTTATGGTTTCAATTTTTTCCCTTTTTTTTCAAAGCCAAAGACCCCACGCTGTGCATGCGTTACCACCCATGCAGTGTTTGTGTCATGATGACCACTGGCTGCTGTTAGATTCATGAGTTTAATCCCTGGAAGCGCTCCAAGCATCCACTTTGCTGCGGCCCTGTCCTCTCAACCAAACATCAAACTCTTGCCTATAGCGCAAAATGCAGTGAGCCAAAGGGATGTCTGCATTTGGCATCATGTTCTATCAGGAGATCAGCCTGAGACGAATAACCGCTGCCCTTGACTGCATCATTGCTACTGAATGAGCTTACATTGCCTCAGTATTTTGTGCAGTTTATTTAACAGCCTGCCTCCGTAAACATATCACAACAGTGAAGGCGGTCTGCAAACACCAATTCTGTCCCAGTATGCCATACCCAGTACTTGTTAAAAATAATATGTGGACATGCAGTTTCTTCCAGTGTAATTAGTGCTTGTTGTATCTTATCTCTTAACTAATTATAGTATTATAATATCAAAAAAATTTAAAAAAAAAAAAAGGTCAAGGCAAAGATTTTATTTCCCTCTAAAATGTCTGTGAGAGTTTCCTTGTAATAGACTGCATCATATTAAAATAGAAAGCCTGGATATTCATCCTTATGCACCATGTGTTACTTCCAGAAAAATGACAGTTATGGGGCATGGAGTTAGACAGGGGATGTAGAGGGCAACCTCAGTACAAATTTGTACTCCTATTATTCCTGACAGCTGAAATACTACAGGATTTGTCAGAGAAAGAAATTGTTCAAAGCATCAGATCTGAAAATCCAACCTCATTTGTTGCCGATACTCTCAGCTTCTGTGTTTATAGACACCCATATTTCATTAATCTGCCTCACCTTGCCACAGTCTGTGTCAAAATGACAATAAAAAATGGAGGACACAATAAGCTTTGTTCACAGCGCCTGGTAAAAGTAAACCATCCGGCCTCAGACCCAGTCCCCTGAGCCGTCACCCCAACCCCCACTCACCCTCCTTCATCAGTTATTATATGTCTTGTTTGAACTCATTACAGATAGCGATTTGGCTGTGGTTGTTAGGTTTAAGTCTGCAATTTATTCCTGTACAGACGAGGGTTGTTGTGAGTGTAAACACAGTAAACCTGGAATAAAGTTGCAAATTAGCTTAAAAAGTAAATGTAAACAGGTGACCATAAAAATTAAAAGACCAAAACCTTAATGTGTAATGAGCTAGATGACTCCTCTACTCTGTCTGTGGCACTCTGTTCTAAGCCAAATGGTTCCTACTGAACCAATAGGTAATCTTTGAAAATCAGGTCATAAATATGTAACTTTATTTTTGAAGAAGGCTCTGTAATTTGCTAACATAGCTGGGCACTGTAGTTTTTACCAAATATTACTCAAACAGGAGTAAATAGTCTGTTTTTTGGGGACTACTTTAAGTTGGGCAATATCACACATTTGGTGCTCTAGTGTGTATTTACAGTACCACCACTGTGTGTGTGGCATTGAGTCAAAATTAACCACATTGTGTGTGTGTGTGTGATCATGGTAATTAAGGAACATGTCACCCAGTGCAACAGTGTGGCTCTCTGATGTGTTTTAATCATGTATATAAAGAGAACTGGATACAGCATTGGAGGTGGGCTCCTGTACACTCGTATGAAAGTTGCTCAGTGGTGCATAAAGCCAAAAAAGCTTGACTTCCGTGGTATGAAAATACCGGGATCTTCCACATTTGTGACCCTTAGAGCAAATGCACTAGAAACTTCTGCTGGCCAAGTGACAAATTTCCCATTTAGCTCCCTGCTAACTTGAAGGGGGATAAAATGATTTGATTGTGTGTCTCCTCTAGAAGTTCGAAATGTTGCGAAACGAAATGGATCAAATCTCAATGGTAAATGAATAATTTTGGGAGTGTTTTCACATTCAAAAAACGGTATCTTCTGATTCACAGACTTCTTTTTCACAATCTGAGTCATGGGGAAAAATGTTTTTGGGCCCCATGGCATCACATGACAATCCTAGACATCACAATTCCACGATTGGTCGCTATGTTAAATTGGCTTCAAAGCCTGGCGCTGTTCCTGGGGGCATGATTTTAATAATAAACCCTTTTACAGCCAACATCATAAAAAATATGCGTGCACTTTTTGGGAACAGAAATGACATTTTGCCCAGTCATCCAGACAAGTAAGCAAGCTCTAGGCATTGGTTCTACAGAGTTTCAACAGGGTCACCATGTTTTGGTTTAAATAGTCACCGTCTCAGCTGGTTAGGCCAAAAGCGTCAGGTTGCTTGTAGTGATGGCACCCGTTGAAAACATGACCAGAGAACACGTAGGCGCCCCATGAAAGCATTCAGTGTTACCCTGATCAACTGAACTACATATTCATCTGGGTGTGTTATCTACCCAAAACGGTCACTCATTTAACCGAAACACTGACTACTGACTACCACTCAACTGAGGACACAATCAGTTAGTCTCTGTTTATGGTAAAACAGGAGCAGAGTTCATTTTTGCATAACAACTAAATTATGAAGCTCTGAACTATGCTAGCTAGCAAGCCAGCAACACAAGGTGCAGGTACAAGTCCCTGTTAGGGCATAGTTTTCTGGCTTGTTAATCATAACAGAAGCCGTCGTCTTGTGTCCTTATCTTTGGCTACGGAGGGTTTGTGATTTTTCAAAACACAAAATTCTGAGTCTGTCATGTGGGGTTGCAGCGATATACTGGTTTCAAGGTATATCGTGATATTGGAGTTGATGGGTATCGTACCGTGTACATTTGCTTAATTACGATATTGGGAAAAAAAATGCAAATGGACGGAGAATCTGCCCTTTATTTTAGTTATTTTCAAGGGTCATTCTGATTGTTAGAAATAAAAGCTTTATCATACTGTGATACCGTGAAACCACAATATTTTCTGAGAGAAATCTCATACTGTTGCAACCTACTGTCATGGGACTTGACATTCTGTACATGACCACAGATAATGAACTCATAAGCCTGTAGTTTCTCCACCAAATATGTGTATATATTTGGCACCTAAATATTGGGCCACTTGCTTACATCCTCACACTCACTAACAGTACATAAATCTAACAATCAGTCACCATTTACCAAAGTCAATTTATTAAGGTAAAGCATTTACAGTCTTTGGTGGAATACCCTTGCATAGCTTAATAAGCTATCACCATCCATCATACTTCTGCTGCCATATTGCATGCTCATACTTACATACGCCATTGTTGTTTACAAAATGTACAAGGGTCTATAATTTCTGGACAACAATGGAGCTCGACAACACAAAGAACTAAGCTCCCTATCAACATTTGGCTACACAAGCTGTTAATAGACTTTACTCTTATCTCCTACATTTTCTCATCACATTTTATCCATACTGCCATACGCCATACTTCTGCTGACATATTGCATGCTAACCCTTACGTATGTCATCATAGTTAACAAACTGTAAAAGGGTCTGCAGTTTTCAGACAACAATGGAGCTCTTCGGCACAAAAATAAGCTCAGTATTAACATTTGGGTACACAAGCTTCTAAAAGACTTCAATTTTTGTTACAACTTATCCATACTGCCATACTTCTGCTGGCATACTGCATGCGCACCCCTATGTATGTATGTCGTAATTGTTTCCGATCTGTGAAAGGGTCTATAGTTTCTGGACAACACTGGAGCTCTATGGCACGGATGAAGAACTCCCTTTATCAACATTTGGCCACACAAGCTGTCCATAGACTTCACTCTTATCTCCTACATTGTTTGTTGCATCTCATCCAGAACAAGGAAGGCAGTATGTTTGGATTAAAAGAAGACCTGGGTAGTTAAGATGAGCTGTGATAGCCACCGTTGCTGAACAGCATCAGCAACACAAAAGTCATTCTGGAACATGCAGTACAGTAGCACTGCATTAACGATACTAAAACAAAAAATACAGCGATTACAGATTACCATTAAAAATGTGTTCTTCACTATGGAGACTCGTTATTAATGATTAAGTTGACTTATTTTATTATGTGTTTAATTTAATGGGTGAGACTTGGAGCTCTGCTGTGACAGAACCCCCCAAAAGGAAATCAATAGGTCTCCTTTTAGACACACAGAGTCCTATAAACAATCCCAGAAAAAGATCAATATGCTACAGGAAAGTGAACAAGGGAGCACAGAGGAGTCAGGCGCCCAAGCACCCCCTATCACAGATATCATAGTCTTTTTTAAGGAATATCAGATAGACTGTTGTTCTGTGAGGCAAAGATAAGTTTTTATCAACATAGTTTCCCAACTCCCAAGAGAAACAAAAACAAGGCAAAATGTTTGCATCTTTCAACTTGGAGGACTCTGTGGCATAAATATTCACTAAGTCGCAAATAATGCTGCTGCTCCTGCATAAACTCCTGCATAACGTCGACCATATTTCTCCTGTCATTCTCAACCGAGATAAAGCAGCACTTAACACAAAGGAGCGATTCTGTCACAAGCGTATACAGTACATTGTGTAATTATCTTTGGAGGCATTTCTTGAATCAGTGCACTGTTTCGAGTAACTCACACTTAAAACAGCTGATGGTCACAAGTTTTCCACTGCATGGTAGATTGTTTTCCCCACTGCTTAGGGGTTTGACCTTAATATTGGTTTGACATGGCTATATGATGCACATTTCCTTTGACTGCTGACCAAGCTGCCTTTCCGAGAAAGGCAGAAAAACAGACTTTGTCCCAAGTCCTCCTGAGTTTGAGAAAAAAAAACAAAAAATGGTGTAATCAGACAAAGATGGGGATGCTATATTTTTGCAAATACTGACAAGGTGGGAGTTGCAGCAGATGGTGGATTAAGGTGAGATAAACTAAAGCAGATCAAAATTAAGTAATGAAATCCCTTTTTCTCTCTCACAAACACCACTGAAAGAACAGTAGAAACACTCATCCCACCTTTTGCAGGCAATGTTGAGCTGAAAATAAGGCGTGTCAGAGGTCTGTTCACACTGAGGATGTGTCTGTGCTCCTCTAATGACTGTGGAACATGTGACATTACCTTTAGTACATGTGAAGGAATAAGGAAACCACTGTGAGGGACTCTGCATAACCCTCTGTAGAGTGCAATTAAAGCCTCATACAGAGCATGTACCCTTACATTTAGAATTCTGCTGTAGAGCTGATCTGGTGGAGGACAATATGTACCATAGTAATAATGACAGTCTGCTGATAACGTTTGGTTGCAGGGAAATAGCCAGTGTTAAAGGTTTCCAAGGTTTCTCCAGATAAACTGTGGTCAAACCAGCATCCAAGTGAAGAAGTTTTTTTCTAAAGGCTTCTGACTTGCTGAATATTGCTTGAAGCAGGACAATAACTTTTGAAAAAAAAAAAAAGTAGCACATTCTTCCTCTTGCAAATAGAAGTTTGATTCCATCAGCAGTAAAATGCACCTCTGTTCAGTTCAGTGCATTCAGAAAATTTTGTCCAAACCAATTGCTGGAAAAATATGTTGGCATTGTACATTTCTGCAAACCATTGATACGCTATATTTGTACATTATTATGTAGTGGATACACTGAAACTTTGAGTTTCAACAAGGCAGTTGTTAGTGTGTGGTTATGTTTAGACATAAAAAGACAGCTACAGTTAGGAAAAGATAATGTTTTGGCTTAAAATACCCAGTTTTGGTGGCACGCAGCAAATGTCTCGGTAAAAGACAACCATTTTACATAGCGTTATCCATGCAGAAAAAGGCATTGATGTCTCTGTAAAAAATAAATGCGTTTTCTGGCACTACCCTGGCAGGAAATGCAGTGATGTCTCTGTAAAAAATAAGTGCTCTCTGTGGCATTATCTTGTCTTGGGAATAATGTCAGGAAAAGCGGTTGATTTTTTCCGATTCCCGACACCGGAAACACAGCGAAGGCTGGCTAAAAAACAACCAGTTTTGTTGGTCTCAAACAGCGGTCTACAGTGGTCTGCAGCTTGGCAGGAGTCTCACATAGGTGACACACCATTCATCGTTCCCACCAACTTCTGAAGACAGAGTCAGCTCATATATGATGTCACCTTAGAACTGTTGAGATGTAGAAAATGTACAAATGTAACAGGTTTGCAGAAATGCACAATGTCAACATTTTGGTCTGGTTTGACCGTTGCTATAGTGGCTAACTTTAGCTAATGTTAGCGAACCCTGTATAGATATTGCTGGCATTGATATCCTTTAATTGCGTCTTGCGGTGGCTCTACAAGAGTTTTTCGATGACGGAATCTGTTGTTGTCATTTAGTCAAAGTGCTCATATCTTCAGGAAAATCTGTCCAAATTAAGCAAAATGAGTGCACAGCTTCAGTCTGTTGCTTGCATAGCCACATATGCATTAAGCTTGCATTCGTAGAACATAGGTTTTTGTTCCCCCTTGAGATTTATACTCCTTTTCAGATTTCACTGATATGAGATTGTTTCTGTATTTCGTGGTTGCACATAAGATCATAAGTCCAAGTAGAAAAAAAATCTATATATGTACAGTATATTTATATAAATAATACCAAGGCAAAGTTTAAATTATAGTATTTTGTTCAGCAACTTCCAACTGATCGACTTTTTATAATGACCAAGGAGTTGCTGTTTAATCTAATTTACAGTACAGTGGCTCCACATATAAAGTGGTTAGCATGTTTTAATAGGACACTGGCACGGGCACCTAAGCATACACTGAAGCCAATTAAACTGTGGATCTGCATGCTAACAGTGAGACGGACTTAGTGCCGTTTCTTCTATGCACATACTACTAATTTAGAAAACTGATAAGGTCTTTGCACTTGTGTTTGGCCTCTACTGTATGTGTATATACTGAACATGGGGATATGACTTCCTCTGGTAATTCCCAATAATGAGATGACATTTCCCAGTTTCCAAAATACCCTTTCCAGCTTCAGCAGCAAGTTATTAGTGAATAGTGTTGCAATTTTTTCCCGTTTAAGAGAAAAAACACACAGACACACACACAAGGCGGGGATTATGATCTGTCCTTTGCCATCTCCGTTAAATTCCCACACTGAAATATTCAGATTACTCTCCACTGAGTGGAGATTGGTGTTATGCAGAGGAAAGCAGAGCAATAACTGTTTCTGGAAACCCCCCCCAACTCGGCGCACATTTTCTAACATTGTGCAATAATCAACATAATTCTCTGCTGACAGAATGGCAGCCACACCTCATGCTGATCAGCAGATTAGTCACTGGGAATATTTTAAAGGATTCTCAGCAGCCAAGAGACTAATTTATCCCAGATCATGAAAGCCTTACTGGCAAACATTCATATTCCTAACAAAGAAATATCGCAAAGATGTGACTTCTCTTTTCAGATGACTCATACACTGAGGCAAATCATGTGGTCTCAATTGTCATGTTTATTGAAAAGCTAATAGAAAAGCATGAAAATGGCTTGACTCTGCGCGTCAGAAGTTCTCACAGTCTCTCTGAAGCTAAAGAACACCAGGAGTGCCAGTTTTAAAGGGGGCCTGGTGCTTCAGCCGGTTCGCTTAAGCAATTTAATAAATCACAGTGAAGCATTTGAAAAGAATTTTAAATGGTATTTGGACCCAAATTTGAGGACCTCATGCTCTACAGAAACTAAAAGGCAGAAGTCGAAACCATACTCCAGGCCACCTTAACAATAGTGAGGGAGAGCGGCACGCAGGGACTGTATCAAACATGCAGAGAAATTGCCAAGGGGAGTTTATATTTGCATGACACTGTGACACCCTGTGTTTATTAGCATGCAACCTCAGCTTTTGCACTCTGCGTTGGCAAAAACCTCTCCCCTCCACCTCTTACCCTGCCCCCCCCTCCTGGTGCCGCATCCATTCCACCTCTTTAACGGCGGGGCCTAGACATCCGGGCATGCTCAGTGAGCGTAGCTAATCAGCCAAGCCGAGCCGTGTCCTTTGACGGAGAGAAATCCCTCTCCCTGTTGGAGTGCCGCTGCAGATGAACTGGTGGTGCTCTGACTCCGGCGGGGGTAGGAGGTGTGGATGAGCATGTGGGGAGGGGTGGGGGGATGGTGGGGGGTAATGAATTAGCCCCACATCTAAACAGTTTGCAATGCACTTACTCTCCCAGATTTGGCAGGAAATGCACAAACAAAGTGTCCCGTTAAATCATGATAATTCCACTTCTTCCAGAATTTTGCAAGGTGTGTGGGAGGTTTTTTTTTTCTCCACCATCTCTGCAGAGGTTTGAATAACATGGCTTCATGCATATGCAGAGGTATAAGTTAAGCAGTTCACCATTTAAGGTGATATTCAAAGCCTAATAGTCCCTTCTGTGTAGATATGCAGCTCTGCAGGTTTCTCTGTAATTGGTGCTAACATCTGAAGACTATGTAGGCATATAGCATCTAAGATACTGCTCCTTTTCAGCAACAAAGGTAGAGAATGGATTCTATCACAGCATCGAGGAATGAGAAAGAATATTAAAAATGCAGGATTAGCATTTTAACATCATATTTGGGTGTAGCAGATAAATGGACACTGACTGCCGGAGATTAGTTGTTCTTTTTTTAGATGTGAGAGCATCGCAGCACACCGGGAGATAGAGGCATCTAAGACAACACAGTGACCCTTGGTGAAGCAACCGAAAAAACAGTGTACATTTTGACGGCATCATAAATCATGGGGCTCATGGCAGGCAGCCCAATTGTGCTGCGAGGGCAGGTTGAAGCTACCATCATCCCTCCTCCTATGTCCCCTGGCTGTGTCTGAAGAAAGAAGTGGAACGGCAAAAACATGTCTGCTCTCTCTGTCTCTTTCTCTATCAGCATTGATCTCTCGGCGGGCGGGGTGAGTGGCTACAGTGGCGGCCCAGTCACAATGCTGTGCCTTTGCAGCGGTTTGATATACAAAGTACGGACAGAAACAGCACATGATCCCCGGGTGCACGAGGTTTAGCATGGGTGAGATGCGCTGAAATGCACTCTGGGATAAAGTCTCCTCAGTCTTTAAACTTGGAGAGAGACAGAGATGGTACATGAAAGTACTGCATGAGTGAGGGAGTGGAAGAGAAAAAGCACACAATGAGAGTTTGCCAAAAAAAGAATCGAAGTCAGACTTGGTGTGTGGGTTTGGAGGAGGGCCGGTGGAAATCATCTTTATCCTGAAAGTGGAAGTCTCCGGGCTTAGTGATCACAACAAACATGGTCAGCCCGGGTTTCGGCTTTGGTTAAGATGACTCCAGGGAGTATGGACAGTAGGAGGAGGCCTTGGACGCTTTCCTCTCCTTCTCCCTTTGCTTCTCATCCTCTCCACCCACTCCAGCAGCTGTTGACGTGGGCCATCATGGGGAATTTGTACAGTCTCATTCAGTCAGAGGGAAGGATTAGGCCTGAGCTCAACCACAGATGGACTGAGACTGCCCCCTATTAATAAATCCTCCTGTGATGCTGTATATTCATCTGGACATTTTCTTCCCTTTTCTGAGTTCCGAGCAGCTAGTGGACATGAACACAGCGGCATGCTAATCTGCTAAAAAAAAGTTACACAGAGAGAGAAAAAAGTGACATGACGAATTGAAAGAGGGTAGAAGGAGGGGGGAGAAATGGCCTTCTTCTTCTTTTGCATAATTTGGTTCCTATTAGCGACATCATTCAGTGGGTTTTTTCAGATGATAATTTGGAAATCTGGGGTTGCGGCGCTAATCCAGCGGCATTACACTTTACCGAGGGATTACTGAGTGACAACTTCAAGTGAAACGAAAGATGTAAGGGCCTCTTAAGCCGTGTTCCTATTAAAAGCCACAGTGCGGCGTGACACTGTGGCAGGCTTCATTGCACACTTGCCAACTAGTTGGGGATATATATCCCCTGATAAACGCTCCAACGCTCATAGGGATTTCTTCATCTTTTTTTATTTTATTTTTCATTTCTTCACCCTCTGCATTCAGCCACTTTTAAATTATTTTTTTTCAGATTGGCTTTTATTTATTTTTTGAAGGTTACTGGTTGTTTGGGTTGTTTTGGGTGTTTTTAGGCGTACTTGAAGTGCAAAGGTTGAGCATTTAAGACCTGACATTTTCTCTCTGATGCTACTTTGTTATCAAAGGAAGTGGTAAAGTAATTCAAGGTTTTATCCAGGTGACTCCCAAACAAAGTTTCAGTTCATTTCCTTTCCTTAAACCACCTTAAAAGTAAGTAAGACGGTAAATATTATTTTAGAAAGCCTTACATAAAACTTGAAACACTGCCTTGCAGGTGTTTGCCTCTATGAACCAGTCAAGATGCAGTTAAAGTTTCCATCCATGTCTGTCCAGACTCATACGTATCAATGACAGTTCACAATGCTTTAAATACAGATGTAATACATGAATGCTTCAACCTGGCAGCACAGAAGATCTGTACAGTCTCCCCCTCTGTTTCTGAGTTATGACATTGAATAATGGCCAAAAAAGTGTTTAGAACATGATGTCATAGTGAAGCTGACCTTTGACCTTTTGGAAATAAAATGCCATCACGTCATCATTTTATTCTGATAGATATAGTATGTATGAAATTTTTTCATGATTAGCGTGTGAATTCTTGACTTATGGCCACAAACATGTTTTATGAGGTCCCAGTGACCTTGACCTTTGACCACAAAAATCTAATCAGTTCATTCTTAAATCCAAGTGGATGTTTGTGCCAAATTCTAGGAAATTTGTTAAAGTTATTCCTTAGATATCATGTTCAAGAGAATGAGCCAGATGAGGTCCCAGTGACCTTTGTCTAACAAAAGTCGAATTACTTCATTGTTGAGTCCAAGTGGACGCTTGTGCCAAATTTGAAAAAATTCCCTTAAAGTGTTCATGAGATTTTGCATTCACAGATGTTCGGATAGACAGATGAAAAACAGGAACACAAAATGCGTAGTCATGCTGTCACTAGCACGGAGGCATAATAGTGATATGATGTTTTTACAAGGACATCATGGATGGGTGCAAGCAGTGTACACACACTATATTACACTGCAATCCATTCGCTGAACAAATGCTAACATTTGTTTGGAAAAAGAGTTAGAAAACATTGCATTTGGAAGTATTATGTAGCGTATACTTTAAACCTTTACTTTTTAACAATGCCGTGGTTAACGTGTGGTTTAGTTCAGGCACAAAACCACTTGGTTACAGACAGGAGACAGTCATGTTTCAGTTCAAAATGCCTGATTTTCATGCCACAATCCTGGCAGGAAAAACAGGGTGCATTCAATTATAGTCACGGTGCACTCTGGCACAAACTGAAACTTTAATAAATTCAGAGTGCTGTTGGAATGTACCATTCGGTTATTTAGAGCATCACACTCTCAGAACAGCAGAGTGTACTTTGGGCGCTCTGTCTGGGTAGACAGAGTAGTGAAGCGCCAAGTGGAGTGAATGTGTGATTAGCTTCTTTTCACTAATTCATGTAGAGAGAACGATTCGGTTCTTCGAACAATAGGACTCCCATTTTAGTGTAGAGATTGGATTTATGAACCCACCCACAGGGATGTCTCAGTAAAAAACTACATGTTGTGGCACTGTCCGGGCAAGAAATACAGCAATATAAAAAACAACCACTTTTTTGGCACTATCTTTGATTAAAAAATAAACCAGTGGGTCACTAAAATCACCTGTGTTTCGTTGTTAGGAGGCCGCTGGAAACATGGCAATGACTTGCTAAAAAACAACCAGTTTTGTTGTTAATTGGTATGTATGACATATACTACATTACTTTAGAAATGTTGATATGATATGTATAAAACCTACAAATGTAACATATTCATGGTTTGCAATATAACAATAACATTTTCTTCTGGTGACTGGGCTGCACAGTGCCTCATAACATAATAAATTTGGGAACAGCTGAGACACATTCTGTCTCTCCTTCACAGAGTAAACAGAGAGCCAGCTTCCTAGTGTCTCCACATGGGGAGATATTGGTGTCCTATGGCTCTGATGAAATGACTCTGGCTCTTAAGCCATATGCAAAGATCAAAGACACACACAGGAGGGTTAAAGCAGAAGAGGCAAATGAAAAAACAAAAAACAAAAAAAAGGTGTTGTTTTTTTCCACAGTGACCTGGATATGCAGCCGGTTCAAGACGCATCACTTTCCTCTCCTGTCTGCTGACTGGATCCCTGGAGAGGGACAAAGTAACTGTTCAATCCCAGGTAATTAACTTCACCACGACCTAGGGAACACTCGCACCAGACACCACAATCCTTTAAGCACAACACTCCATTAGTCATATCCCACAAGGCCTTGCAAATGGCAGGACAAAAACAGGGGCATGCTGGGGGCTCATCCTGCCCATATAATCACCGAGACACAGGCAAAATATGTCTATTAGCCAGGATCACAGAGTGTGTACGATGAGTTGGGATAATTTTGCTTTATCAGTATCAGTCTACTTGGCAGATTTTTTTTTTTGCTTTTCCCCCATGAGGCCAGTTTTCAGAGTGCATACATATAACGCAGTAACTTTCATCAGTGTGGAACATCGCAACGTAATGCAGATCTAGTCAGAAAACAGGAGGGAGGCAACGCTGAATCAGGTCCTTAGTGTAAAATGGACAGGTGCTGTTTGGATGGAGGTAACAGAGCGGCCAGTGCATGAGAAAACTCTCTAAATGTACATCAAGAGCTGCTTATTAGCTCTGCTTTGCTTGCAAGATGGTCAAATTACAGCAATATATCTCATCACAGAAGGTCGCTCCAAAAAAAACAGAAGTTAAATCATCGTGAAATGTGATTTTCTAATATTTCACTTAAAATGTTATAGTAATTTATTTATTACAGCTTTTCACATGAATGGCTTCACAAGTAGGCCTGGGATCAAAACTTGCATGTCTTAAGCATGTGTTTGAGCATTTCACAAATCCAATGTCCTGAAAGTCTTCATTACACACACGAATGCTGTGCCCATTCAAAACATGCCTACTCCAAACAGGTCGATTGCCTGGCCTGTGGTATTGCTGCTTGCAGCTTTATCGAGATCCGCTCAACCAAACAGCTTCACACTGGACACAACACTTCTTTGGGTCCTGATCAATACACCTGGGCCCCAAACAGCGATAGATTTATTATAATGTTTGGATATTAAAAATATTTTATTATGGTTTTTATCATGAAAAACATGTTACACAGTTCATTACACATTTCTTTTGTTGTTAGGCTTAGTTTTCTTGTTTTCCCTCTTTAACAGTTGTAAACAGACATGTCAAATCCATGCCAGTTCAGGGCAATCAAATAAAACAGAAACCAAAACCCCAGGCATGCTCACACATTAGGAGTAAATAGTAGTAGCTATTGCATGTACAGGAATTTAAGCCATATACTCATCATGGAAATGTGATATCAGAGGGAATATATATTTTCAAGCAAAATATAAATTTAGACAACACCGTTCATATTGGGTCAAGTTGCGTTACATGGTGCATAACAGTGCATCTCTCCTCTCTCACACTCTTCGCACAGCTGTGACCCACTCACAACTTCTTCAGCAACACTTTTTAGAGCTGTAACCTGATGTACACCTCCCCAGAAATGTAACTATACATTGCAGCAACGCAGACCTCCTGTCTGTTTTGGAAAGCTTAAACCATTTCCCTCAGTGGAAACAAAGCTTTTATTTAGTTTAATTTACAGATAAGAAACAATAAATTGTGAAGACAATAAAGCCTCCACTAAATAGCATTTTAAGTCTTGTGTGTGATTTATCCTGGCTTCATATGAGCTGAGGAAATCTCAGCTATTCGCTAGGCTAATGTATAAAATGTAAAATGCCATAGGCTTGTGCTATTAACATTAGCATGTTATATTTGTTTGGAAAATGTGTTTAGTATAAGACACTTGTTTTGTCGGTGAATCTTGTGACTTATAATGGAGCCATATTTTGTAACATTACCTTTGTTAAATGTTACTGTTGTTCCTGGATTCATATGAGTAGAGGAAAAGTCTGCTAGCTGCTAGGTAAATTTATACAATGTAAAATGCCATAGACTTGTGCTAAAAACATTAGCATGTTGTATTTGTGCGGAAAATGTCTCCAGGAGGAGACATGTGCTTTGTCTGTGAATACTGTGACTTAAAGTGAAGCTGATTTGTGTGCTTGTGTTTGAAACTGTTTGAAACTGTTGCTATTAAGCCATGTTTAAGGTGTGTTCTAGGTGTGTTTTTAATCAACTTAACTTTACAGCACTTCACAGAAACCCCGCCGTTAAATGTTTTACAATATGCTGAGTATTGCAATAACATTGTAGGCAACTGGACTTGCTTGAGTTTCTTAAAGACATTTTACTTCTCATCCAAGAGGCTTCTTCACTTCTGACAACAGTTGTACCCAGTGAAGTCCTGGGAAATGTCTCCAGGTTTGTTGAGAGGGCACAGACCTCACAACACACTAAGGCCAAGGAACGACAGACAGAAATTCCTGACACGAGAGACCAGAACTGAAGAAGCCTCTTGGATGAAAGGAGAGAAACTCAAGCAAGTTCAGTTACCTACGATGTAACACTTAGGGTCACTGGTAATGTTGCCGATTCAGACATTACCCACGAAATATAATGATAAAAATGTGATGCATTATTCATTAAACTACTCAGCAATATTTTAGAACTGAAAGCTCCACCATGAACACATTGATGAGTAAATTTAGGTAGGGTAAAATGGGGGAAGATGCCTTCATTAAACTACTCAGCAATATTTTAGAACTGAAAGCTCCACCATGAACACATTGATGAGTAAATTTAGGTAGGGTAAAATGGGGGAAGATGCCTCCACTCCTTCAATTCCTCTCCCAACCAATAGCATCTACTGAATGGCTATGCTCTGGTGAATTGTGACATTTCATCTGAATTGCTACATTCTTAAGATTTATTCAACCAGAACGGTTTAAGTGCAAACTGATCTAATTTTCTGTCACTGGAAAATAGTAATCTGTGTATTTATTTTTGAGTTGTACATGAAAAACTTATCTAGAATTAGCCAACATTTATAGCAAGCTTGTTGGAGGAAGGCATGGTGAAATAAAAATAATTAGCCTGAGGGAAAGGCTACAAGGCTTCCAGATAATTCATTAATGGATAATAGTTGGGATTTTAGTTTGTTTTATTTAGTTAGACAGCTCGTTTAAGCTCGGGGGCTTCTTTCCCCGGGCAAGATTTTCATTTTTGTGCCATAACAACAGAATTGGCCCATGTTTACCAATATATTTCCCTGAACAGTGTGCTGGTTATGCATCATCATCCTAGACATGCTAACATCATACCCATTTTTTTTAAAAATTTTTTTTTTTACTTTACAGTATTTGTTTTTAAGGGGGATATCTTTTACTCATAAAATGATGTTTTACAATGAATGATTAATAGTTTAACCTCAAAAAAAACACAGGGGGTTTGAGCACTTCCTCTACCACTGCAGATACTAACATTCCCAGTTAAGGCTGATTTATACTTGTCTGTCAGCTCTATGCAGAGCCTATGCACGTGGCAAGGATTTATACTTGTGCAGTGGTGTGTCTGTGTTACTACACAGTTACAACTTCAAAACTGTAGCCGGCAGTGGGATTTCTGTGAAGTGCCGTCAAGCTGGTTTGATTCAAAACACACATTAATTAATTAATGACAGTTTCAAACACAAGTACACAAATCAGCTTCACTAGGCTATAACTCACAGCATTCACAGACAAACACTTGTCTTTATCTGGACACATTTTCCCCACAAATACAACATGCTAACGTGGCCTATGGCATTTTACATTGTATAAATTAGCCTAGCGGCTAGTGAAGTTTTCCTCTACTCATATGAAGCCAGTGACAACAGCAACATTTAACAAAGGTAATGTTACAACATTCAGCTCCATTATAACTCACAATATTCACCGACAAAACAACTGTCTCATACTAAACACGTTTTCCAAACAAATACAACATGCTAATGTTATTAGCACAAGCCTATGGCATTTACATTGTATAAATTAGCCTAGCAACTAGTGGAGATTTCCTTGAAACCAGTCACTTGCTTTAACTTAACCACAAAGGTTATAAAATACATGGGTTTAATTGGCGGAAGGTAACGTTACAGGTGTTTTAGTATGGCAAACTTACATAGAGTTGCAATGGCAGAGTGGCACTGTTCCTGTATGAGCTCATGCTGATTGACCTCAGGGAAGTGAAGAAGTATTTGGTTGTAACGTCATTACATCCAGCATTCAACAGTAACCTGCAGTCAGCGGGCCACAGCTGGCTGTCTGAGGACAACAAGCTTGACTCAGTCCGCAGAGCCGTAGACTCCATGGAAGTGAAGAGGAGTTCGATTGTAATGTATATCCAACATGCAGTCAATGAGCTGTGGTCGGCCTGCTGCGGAGGACATGCTGCTTGACTCTCTGCAGAGGCCTGAAGCCCCGCCCCCTCCGCTGCACAGAGCCACATAGTGCTGTTAGCTTGTTCATTCAAAGTTTCCATAAATGTAGGGTGAGTACTGGTAAATTGAGACATCTGGCAAAGTGGGACAGTTAGGCTTTGCAATGAATAACTTTCAGTGAATATACAAAATCACTCACTGAAAAGGCATCTGATATGGAAGAAGAAGTCACACTGATGAGACGCCATATAGGTAGGCATGGCATTGACCCTTGATTTCAGAATCACACCAGTAAGTGAAATGACTGTTTTGATATAAATATTATTAAGTCTATAAAAATCTAAAAACAAATACTCACTGTTTTTAATGGGACATAATCGTGTATCAAACTGACTTTGAATCAGTTCAATACTCATTCAATACCGTCCCCCTTTTGAAAAAAGTGAAATTTGATCACGTCCCATTTTGCTGCTATCCTACTGTTAAAATGGGACACCCTGTTACTGTCAAATTGGGACACTGAATCATTTTAATAGATAAAAAAAAAAATTGTTTTTGAGGATCACAAAACACACTCTGTCTTGAAATAAATCAATTTTCTAAACTGGATCAAATGTAATTTCTCTTAAATATGTTCTTGCTGGATTTTAGCTAGCTTTACAAGAAAATGTTACCACACCAATAAATACATAAACGTTTTAAATAAGTAAATAAATTTATGTAGCCTACATTTCAGAAGCCAGTGTTGACAAAAGGAGGGCGACAATAAGTATCTCAGTTGTGTTGTATTTCCATTTGAAGGTTATTTGTTATTTGTTTGTTTTTTTACTGGATGTGTCACATGTCCAAACTGCAGAAAATTTGGCAGTGCATGTCCTTTGGTCCCCAGCAGTACATCTGCTCAGAGTGAAGTAGATGGGATGACCGCTTCTAGTGCTTGAGATATACAAAGGATACATACACACATCCCTGCATACAGACATACAGACAGAGATTCCTCGCTTCATAGTTAAATGAGCACAGTAAAGGCACGGGCGTATTATGAGACAATGGGTTGCTGGGTACAGATTTGCAAAAGTCCCCACCGTATCTCCTGCAGAGGAACAAGACCCACAGATTTGTGGTGTCTTTCTTTTCTGTTCATGTTGTTTTTTTTGTGTGTGTGCCCCATGTTTTGTGTCTCTTTATTTCTCTGTAGTCATTTTTTGTCTCTTTGACTTAATTTTTGTCTTTCTAAAGTCATTTTGTGTGTCTTTGGGGTCATTTGGTATCTCTTTGAGTTCACAATGTGCATGTTTGAATAAATTTTGTGTCTCTTTCAGATCATTTTGTGGTTTTTGGTCATTTTTGTCTTTGTCTTTTGTCTTACATTGATTTTGTGTCTCTTTTAGGTCATGTTGTGTCTCTTTGAATTTACTTTGTGTCTCTGAGTTAATTTTTTTTGTCTTTTCTTTGGTTGTTGGTGTCTCCTTGCAGTCATTACATGTCTCTTTGTGTGTCTTTGAGTTCATTTTGTGTCTCCTTGGGGTCATTTGGTTTCTCTTTGACTTCACAATGTGCATCTTTGAGTTAGTTCATTTTGAGCCTTTTTTGTTGTTTGTGTCTCCTTGTAGTCTTTTCATGTCTTTTTGTGTTCACTTTGTCTCTTTGGCATAATTTTGTGTTTCTTTTAAGTCATGTTGTATCTCTTTGTGGTCTTTTTGAGCCTCTTCCTGGTCAGTATGTGTTTATTTGAGTGACATTTTGCAGGTGAAAGCTTGGTAGCCTGTACCCGTTAAGTTATCTATCCATGAGTAAATGTCACTGTACAAGGGTGGAAAGAATACTAGAAAACCGCACTTAAGTAAAAGTACTATTACTCCAAAGAAACTATACTCAAGTGAAAGTATACTTGTGAAAATATTTAATCATTTTATCTGAGTAACAGGCATTAAATGTCAACCACCTCACTAGTTGAACAACATCAGCAACCTAAGCCCTTGTGCCAAAACAAACAGTAAATTCCAAGTCTTTAAACAGTGCTGCAGCCTGAGCACACAACTGATTATCAGTTATTTATCTACAACCATCCTCCTCAGTGCAGCCTCACATGAACTGACCAGTAAAGAGACAAAACTTACTTGAATACAATCACGTGTCGTTTCGGGGCATGTTGGGAAACCACTGATGCTGGCAGGGTAGTGTAGCTTAGTAAAAGCTGTGAAACCTTCGGCTAACTTTACTTTAGATAATCTATAAATCAATTTTGGAAAAGCAATATTTTCAAATGCTTCTTTTGTCACTTAATTCACAGGATGCTCTGCTTCTAAAATAATGCCATGATGACAATGCAGTTCAGCTTTTCTCAGAATAGGAGGGCACAAATCCTTTTGGCCTTTAAACAAACATAACATTCAGCAGCTATATTGTCAGTCCCTGTGAAAAAAGCCTTGTGACTCTCAGGGCTGGGTGATATGGAGAATATCAAAAACAACAAAATAGCCAAATGACAAAAATAATCTGTTAAAGATAATGCAACAATATTGAATATTTGTAGGGTTGACTCTTTTTGACAAATAATCATGAGTAATGTGGATATAATGACTAGCAGCTAGACCAGTCTGAAAATCGCAGCATTTTACTGTAACTCAGTCTTTAAAACCAGGAAGAGACAACACTCACGATATCCAAAATTCAAGGTAATATCTCGTCTCATAACAGTATATTGATATGATATTAATGTTTTGCCATTCCTAGTAACTTCCTGTTCTGATGTACAAACAACTGACAAAGTGCAAAGAAAGCGCAGATGGTACATGCCTTACAGACCTGTATACAGTCATTTCGACCAAGAAAAACAAGGCGTGGGTTGATAAAAGCATTCAGTTCAATACATTTAACACAATCAAAGTGTCTGCTTCAGAAAGACATCTCTCTATGTATCTAACATACATAATGTCAAACAGCACAGCAATTACTTACATGCAAATGTGTGATGTTACATAAAAAAAATTTCTCAAAATGCTTTATCTTTCCTTTCAGACAAGCATCTTGGCTCATTGTCATACAAGCCAGCAAATTAAGTATAAATACAGACCATGTATCAGGGTGTAATAGAATGAATTCAGTCAATAAAATATCTGCAAATGTTAAAGTGGCTTGAATCAAAAAGCTTATTGAAATTTCAATGCAGCTATATGGGTGTCTCTAATGAGGTAAGAAAAGAACAGTGTTTCTCTGACTGTGCAGCAGTCTAACCAATTATCAGACTTCCCTGCTGTTGAACCATGGGAGAAAGTCCATAGGTGATGGTGGGGAGGACGAGGGGAAGCCACGCTGTTTAAGTGAGAGAGAACAGATAATGGACTTGGAGCTTCTCTCCCCGCTCACTCTCCCTCACTTCCTCCCCGCCACTCTCAACAAAGACAGGGCTGGCGTTTCTAGCTGACAGCCATCAGAGAACCCGGCGTGTGATTTGACTATATATGTCAAAGCGAGTTTGATTGTCTTTGGAAATGTTTTATTCATCAGATGGGGTTTGGATGCTGCTTACCTCTGTTTCTGATTATCTGGTAAAACAAGTCTGTCAGACAACATAATACAGGATGTGTAGCAACTGTTACACATGCCTAAATGCTCATTTCACCTCTGGTCCTATCATTTCAGCGTTAAAAGGAGGAAGATGATGGTTAAATTCACAGTTAACATCTTGGCACAAACATTTACTCAATCATCATAGTCATTTTTGATGCATTTAGAGGGTGCATTTTAAAATCAGTCGATTCCACCTGAATCACATCTTCCAACACCCTGTTTCTTTCAACATAGGCAAAAAAAAAAACAAACAGAAAATTGTGTGTTCCCGCAAACCATGGATACATTACATTTGCACATTATTATGTAGCGGATACATTGAAACTTGCTGTGGTTTATATGTGGTTAGCTTTAGGCACAACAACAACTTGGTAATGGTTAGGAAAAGATCATGTTTTAGCTGAAAATACCTGAAGCACAGCCTCAGCTGGAAAAGCAGCGATAGAGAGGTAGAGAACAACAGCTTTTCACAGCACTTAGAATTACCAGATCGCTAAAAAACCTCTGTGTTTGTTGCCTAAAAAATCCCTTAGAAAGAACCATGGGTTGCTAAACAAGCCGCTGGGAAACCAGTTAAAAGCTGCAACAACAAAACCCTTAATTGGTGCCTACAAAGCCACTAGAAAAACAGCAACAGGTTGTGGAAAAAAACAGTGATGGGTTGCCACAAAACAGCCATGTTTGATGCCCCTGGAAACAGCCATGGGCTGATAAAAAGGCTGCTCGAAAAGCAGCGACTTGTTGCTACAAAACCTCTAGGTTTGGTGTGTAAAAAAAGCCTCTGGGAAAACAGCGACAGACTGCTCCAAAACCCCCAGGTTTGTTGTCTAAAAGGCCACTGGAAAAACAGTGATGGGTGGCTTAACAAGCCACTGGGAAAACAGCAACAGGTTGCTACAAAACCACCAAGTGTGGTGCTTACAAAGCCCCTTAAAGCAGCCATATGTTGCTAAAAAAAAAAAGCCACTGGAAAAACAGTGATGGGTCACAACAAAACACCCAGGTTGAGTGCCTAAAAAGCCCCTGGAAACAGCCATGGGTCATTAAAAAAGCCACTGGAAAAACAGTGATGAGTTGCTATAAACCCCCACATTTGCTGCCTAAAAAAGTAGCTGGAAACTAGCGACAAGTTGCTACAACACTACCAGGTATAGTGCTTAAAAGGTCCGTGGAAACAGCCATATGTTGCTAAAAAAAAGCCACTTGAGAAACAGCCACAGGTTGCTAAACAAGCAGCTTGAAAAACAGTGACAGCTCGCTACAAAACTCCAAGGTATGTTCACCCCTGGAAAAACAGCTACAGGTCACAACAACACCACCAGGTATGGTGCCTAAAAAGCCTCTGGAAACAGCCATATGGGGCTAAAAACGCAACTGGAAAAAAGTGATGGGTGGCTACAAAACACCTGGGTTTGGTGCCTAAAAAGCACTGGAAAAACAGCTACAGGTTGCAACCACACCACCAGGTATGGTGCCTATAAAGCCCTGGAAACAGCCACAGGTTGCTAAACAAGCACCTTGAAAAACATCACCAGGTATGGTGCCTAAAAAGCCAATAGAAACAGCTATATGTGACTAAAAACGCAGCTGGAAAAAAAGTGATGGGTGGCTACAAAACACCTGGGTTTGGTGCTTAAAAAAGCCAATGGAAAAAGACAGACAGGTTGCTAAACAAGCAGCTTGGAAAACAGTGATGGGTTGATAAAAAATCCACTGAAAAAACAAGTGGTTGGTGGCTAAAAAGCCCCTGGAAACAGCCATATGTTGTTGAAAAAGCTGCTGGAAAAACAGTGACAGGTTGCTACAAAACACCCAGGCTTGTTGCCAAAAAAATCCACTGGAAAAACAGCGACAGGTTGCTAAAAAATCTGTTGGAAAAGCAGCAACGGTGGCCTGAAAAACTTGTTTGGTGCTTAAAAGCCGTTGGAAACACAGCAATAACTCACTGTATCACAGCTGGTTTTGTTGTTTGTTGGACTTAAACAGTGGTCTGCAGCTTGGCAGATGTCTTGCCTAAGTGTCATGACATCCACCATCATCTCCACCTTTAGATAACAAATTCTGCTCATATACTTCTTTAAAAACGTTAATGTGATATGTCTGAAATGTGCAAATGGAACATATCTGTGGTTTGCAGGGATGTAAAATAACATTTTCTTGTGACTTCTGTGCTGGTTTATTTATACATGGCTGCGAATCAGTTCCATGAAAAGCTGAAAATGCACAGTGCAGTATAATGTGATGCATTTAATCTGACAAGCCATCAATACTGTAGGTACTGGTGCCCAGCATTTGTTTTCTGTTTCTGTCAACCAAAGTCAGACTTTACTTTGGTGCATTTCTGCATTTGGCTCATTTAGGTCGGCACTGCCCAATTACAAGCCAACCAGGAGCTTGTCACATGGACTCATATGTAGCTTGTTAATTGGAGAAACTTTTGGTAACCTGTCATCCTGCCAAGTTCGAGATTTGGCGTGGGCTGCGGGGCGTAGAGGTGGGTGGTCGGGCAAAATAACTCTGAATTGACTCCCTGCAGCAGTGCTGTCGCTAATCATTATGGACTTCTTTGCTTTGACTACCTACTCTGGTGTTAATAGCAGTTCTGAACACATAAAGAAGTAGCAAAATATGAGTTTTGCCCTCCGTTAATCTTTCTGGCTTCTGGGTTTGATGAACGGCTGGCCATCAGATGCCAATATCAGCCTCTTCATGAACTCTTATGTTCGAGGTTGTTTATGTGCTGTGGATATCACTCTTTCTCCAAACAAGCTGCCCTGCAGTTCTCTTGAAACCTGCATTTTCCAGTGCAGTTATTTCACGCCATCCGAGTTTAAATGGTATTGTTTGCAACTACCCAAGTAAACCGAGCGAGAATGCTCCTAAAAAGTCTGCCTGCCGACAAGTCGGACCTGCCAGTGACACCGCCGGGCAGGGAAGTGGACCTGAAGCCCGTGCCTGTGGGTCACACAGGAATCAAAGAGCGGCTATTCCAAACAGGTTCCTGCAGAGATGAGGAGAGCAGAGCTGTGGCAGGCTGGCCTGCTGCTTTTGTCAGTCAGGCAACGAACGGCAGTGAGTGGAGGTCGCAGAAGAGCAGGAGATGACTGATTCATGGGCGGCTAGGGGTGTGTGTGTGTGTGTGTGTGTGTGTGTGTGTGTGTGTGTAGGGCACACAGTGGATGACAGATTGGCAAGGCCACGGATGGGCCAGGCTCCATCAGCACCGCAGGCTGCTGTGATGTGTCCATTCTCCCTTCACTCACCACAGCCGGCCAGACTAGAGTTGTCTGTGTGATTGCCTGTACGTGCGGGAGTGTTTCGTTGTCTCTTTCCCAGTTATGGCTGTGTTGTTTCGAAATCAGAACCACAATCACCACATGTAAGCAACAGTTTGCCAAGTACAATAAAGGTAAAGATGTGTCTTGGCGGTTCTGCTGCAGAACTGTGTCGACAGCTAACATTGTAAACGAGAACGCAGGGACACAGCAGCTGGTTATGTGAGTGCTGCTCACTGTTTTCCTGCTTTGTGTGTGTTGGTATCTGTTCATGGGCACAGCCCACATTTGTGTATGACCATGTGTGCATATTGTTTTCTGTTTACAAATGCTTCCACATTCACATTCAGGGGCAACACGAGATAATAGAAAAGCTGAACAATTAGTCACAATGAGCGCCGCTGGATTATGGAACAAATTGCCTGAAGAAAGCAGAATAACTACATCTGTATCATTTTAAAACCATCTAAAATTATTTTTCTCAGATATGGCTATATCATAAGGGGTTATCTGGTGTTATTTGTATCCATTTAATACTATTTGTTGAAAAATTAATCACAGTATGCTGCAAAATGTGCAATTTGTATGCTTTGAATACATGAATATGAGTGTGTTTTAGTTAGTTTAACATCTGTTTTGTACATGACTTGCATATGATATAAAACCCTATATCATATGCATTAAATATGAATGAAAGTGAACATTATCATGTAAGAAAAATAAAGCAACACTGAATATTTCAGCATACAAACTGAGGTTTTTAGTAGACCCCATTTTATCATGTTTTGTGCTACTACTTTGCAAACTTTGCAAAGTGTTGACTTCTCACTGACTTTTAAGTGTTGATTGGAGTCCTTGATGGTTTTATAGAGTAAAAATAGATGTAGATAAGTGTTTTCAAGTAACCAGGGTTTTAAGTAAACTGATAAGTGTGCACAGGTGTCATTAATACTGGAGACGCTGGGGAAACGGCCACTTTTTAAATGCATAGTTTGTTAAAAATGCTCGGAAAAATAGCTTGCACCAAGAAATGAGAAAAATTAAGAGTGCTTTGAGAAAGGTTTATTTTTACAATAAGAAAACAAAAAATGTGATGTTAATAGAGAAGATACGTTAAAAGCCAGAGAATAAAAGTGAGTCTTAAGACGAGACTTAAAATTTTCAACTGTTGGGACTATTTTAATCTGAGGGGGTAGGGAGTTCCACAGTTTAGGGGCGACCACAGAGAAAGCTCGGTCACCCCTGGTTTTAAGTCTGGTCTTAGGGACCATGAGCTGGAGCTGACCAGTGGACCTCAGTGATCTAGGGGATGTGTAGATTTGAATGAGGTCCAAAATGTACGTAGGGGCCAGTCCATTCAAAGATTTAAAAATGAACAATCAATTTAAAATCAATGCTAAAATGAACTGGAAGCCAGTGCAGCGAGGCCAGAATGGGGGTTATGTGCTGTGTGTTTCTTGCTTCTTGTTGAAAGACGAGCTGCAGAGTTCTGGACTAACTGTAAGCATAACAGGGCATTTTGATTAATTCCTGCATAAAGAGCATTACAGTAGTCTAAACGTGACGTGATAAAAGCATGCAGCACATGCTCAAAATCATTAAACGATAAAACAGATTTAACTTTTGCTAAAAGCCGAAGATGATAAAAACTGGATTTGACGACAGCTTTTATTTGTTTGTTGAGTTTAAAATCTGTATCCATTTTGACGCCAAGGTTGGTGGTTCTAAGACAGTGACTGAGGGAGCTCAGAGCTAAGGAAGGGTTAACAGAAGCTCCACTGGGTCCAAACACGATTACCTCAGTTTTGCTTTCATTTAAATTTAAAAAAAATTGGGCCAACCAAGCCTTGGTGTCATTCAGGCAGTCAAGCAGGGGTGTCAGGGAGCCACAGTGGTTCTTTTTCAATGGTACATAAATCTGTGTGTCATCTGCATAAAAGTGGTAAGAGATGCCATGTTTTTTTTTAAATTTGCCCAAGAGGAAGGAGGTACAGCATAAAGAAGGTAAAAAGGTGTATAATCACCAAAAAAGCACATCATCACCAAAAAATGAGAATTGTTGGGTTTTTGTTACGGTACAATGAGCAGTTTATATCTACATAAGCCATGTTTCCACTGAGCAGTACGGTGCAGTTCAGTTCGGTACGCTTTTTTTCCCCATTGTGGATGGTACCAATGGAACCTTTCTGTTCCGTCCCCAATTTTGGTCACTCCTCTGTTGGGGTACCTAGCACACAGATCTGGTACTAAAAGTGGGGCTGTGAATGCTGCAGTTCGTTGATTGGTCAATAGCGGACGGTCACTCTGCTCAGGGCTGAGTTGTGGCTGATTTTGAAGCTTATGTAACCACTGTTCATACCGTGGAGAGTTTTACTACTGTTTGAATTTGTGTTTCCCTTGTGACGGCCATGGCCGTGTTTTGTTTTCCTGTCTGGCTGGCTGTTTGCTGTCTTTTACAGGTGCTGGGCTTGGGCTGGTTTCACTGCTGCTTTGCAAGGCCCTCTGCTGTCTGCTATGCTGATCTCCTGTTCATTTACCTTCCTGGTTGCTGGGAAGCTCTACCTCTGCTTGTTGGGAGGCTCCACCTCTATCTGAGATTGCTGGCTGGCTACACCTGTGAGGAAGTCTATAAAAGCAGGCTTCCTCAGTTCATTCCCTTACCCGGACAGCCAAGATCCTGCCAGTTTCTGTTTGGTTTGGTTATTTTGTTTTGTACCACAAACACACACACACACACACACACACACACTCATACTGATTAGTGACTTAACATTTCATACCTTTTTATTGTTCTTGTAATTATTTGTTATAATTTCAAGTAAAATCATTGTTTAAAACTTAAGCTTTCTGTGTGGCCCTCCCTTCTTTGTTGTGGCCTAAACAAGCGGGTCATAACACCCTTTACATGAATAAATACAATTCCACCTTAAATTGGTGGATAAAAATGTTTCAGAATGCAGGAAATTAAGTGTTTGATGCTTAAAATGTCTTGGGGGAAGACCCAAGGACCCCCTCCTCAATATGTGGCCCCCAGAATGCTGAAACAAAAACATACGCCCTTGGTGATAGCCTAGGCTATGCAAATTTTATGCACCATCACGCATTTTTTCCCCGACTTGTCGTAACTATCGACTCAGATCTCATACTAATCCCCCATTACACTGGCAAAATTGTATATTCTGAAGACCATTTAAAAACTGTTTTGATCCACCACTTTTCAACACAAAGTGACCATGGATGGAGTACTAAACGAGCCTACCATGCACAGATCCAGGGGTTTAAAGTGTCAGCCCTCACGTCATCAGTAACATGTACAGACCAGGAAAAGAACCAACATTACCACATGTGGATGCAACAGTAAAAAACAAAACAACCAAAAACTGCACATAATGACTTCAAAGAGGCAAAACCAGAAGGTCTCTGTGTTTTGCTTCTCTATAGGGGGCCTTTTGCATATCTGTGCCCAGGCGTACATTGTCTCTTGGTCTGCCCATTAAAGCGATGCCCATGTGAGTGTTGACTTATGTATGGTAAGTATTGGCTCAACACTCTGAGAGCTGAATAAGTACAGACTGTTCTGCGGGTGTACTGTTTAACTAAAGATGAGATATTTGTGCATTTTGAATTTGTCCTAATCCCTTTCAAAGTGGAGAATTGAGTTCAAGTGTCCGACTTGTGGTGAATGTTTTAACCTCCCGTTCATCGCACTCTGACAGACTATGACTGATGAAGCAAAGACGGGAACACGCCTGGCACCTCACTGACAGCGCCCTCCATCCTCCACTTGTCAGTGTCAGGTAACCATTTCCCAAGTGCCACCTTCAATTACTTAGGATATTGCTAATGATTATACATTGTGTGTGAATGCAAATGTGCGGCGGGAAGTTTCATGATAGAAAGCTCGAGTCAGTTGTAGCATGACTAATGATGTTCCAAATGAAGGGTAGACTTCAATGAGTGTCTTAAAGAGCAGAAGAGATTTTAATTACTCATCTGTCTGGCTGCCTGCGTGACCTTCAGTCAAGACCTGGACAGAAGTCAATTACAGTGATGATGTGCGATCTCCATTTCTGGCCGCATACCTTGCGACTGGGCTGGCCTTGGAAATGGCAGATTGTCAAAGGTCATTATAATATTAATCTGAAGGTTGGGAAAAGTTAAAGTTTGATATCAACTGTGCTACAGTAGATTCAATGGTAGTATTGTCAGTACAGCAGTAGGTAAGTCAGAGCTGAAGCTTTTTGATTTATTACCCTCACTTAAGCTGCAAGCAATTTGTGTTCAGTACAAATAAAGAAAGCTGGTCAAGTAACACTGTAAACTGTATAATTATTCCCTCATTCATTCATTTTTTAATCAGCCACCTTTTGGCTATATATCTCAGTGTTTTGAGTGGATAGCAACACCAATAAACACACTGACTCTTGGCGGCATCACCACCCACAGCTGCACTGGGAGAGAGCTGTTTTACTCAGGAAGTCAGTTGCTTGGAGTCTATTTGTCTTTTGTAATTACCATTCAATAAAGGAAAACCCTTGGTAATTATCCTTGGCGCTCACTGAAACCAATCATTGTGAGTTAACATAAACACAGACCCGTTTTTAAAGAGGCCAATTCAGACGCGGCCCTGCCTCACCGGGACTGTGACTCGGAGATCAAACACAGCAGCGAACGCCGGGCGGCCAGGCCCCATCTGTGGCCGCAACCCCCTTAGAGAGTGGGGCTGCAGCCTCATCTTAGAGTTCAGAGTGAAAGGGACTCTCACCAGGGTTCCCCCCTCCCCCTCCTGCTGAGGACCGCATCATGTGCATCATTGGTTAGAGGATTGTCTGGGTCAAGCAAAACAAGGAAGACTTGAGGGAGCTCACTGGCGCTGATGGCACTGAGGCGGCACGTGGCTTTAATTTGATTGAGTGGGAGGTGAGTGTTGGAGAGGAAAACACAAATCAGACATTTTCACTTCACAAAGCAAGTTTGTTTTGGTGATGGTGCAGAGCAGTGGCCTAGAAACTACAACTGTTTCTTCACAAGCCAGACTTTGGTGCTCATAAAGCTCAGAGGATCACAGTGTGGCTCTGGAAATTAATTTGCTTAATGAGTTTTGCCTCCAGTAAATAAAAGATGGTTAAAGGGATAGTTTGGACTTTTTGAAGTGGGTCTGCATGGAGTACCTATCAATAGTCAGTGTATTACATATAGTAGATGTCTGTCGGCACGCCCCCAATTTGGTGTAACTGCAGGAGTACCGACTTGGTTGTTATGCAATGTACTGCTATGGATGGGGGCAGTAGCAAAACATATTTCAGCCTCCTAGCCTACAAATTCAATAACGATTTGAGTGTATGCCATATTCAGAATATTTTCATCACTTTACCTTTCAGTCAGACAGCCTGTTATAACGAGGAAGCTGCTAACCGATTTAGTTCCCAATATATGCTCTCATCAAAACCACCAAACTCCATTGACAAAATTAGTAATTTTAGCTTGCTAAACACAGGAGCTGATTGTCTTCTGCTGCCTCCGTCAGTTAGTTAGTTTGTGATATTGTGTGACTTTGATGAATCCAAACTAGCCCTTCCAAACACAAAGTCACAAAATGACTAACACAAACTAACTGATCGAGGCAGTGGTAGACCAGCAGCTTCTGTGGTCAGCACTGTTAAATCATTGTTTTTCTCAATGGAGTCAGGCTCTGAAGAGAATGTTATAACAGCTTCAGTTTCCTGTTGACAATCACTGTCTGAGATAAAGGTAAAACAGTGAAAATGTTCTTAATTTAGTGTACACTTAAACTGATATTGATTTTTTTTTTAGGTGGCTAAAATACTGTTTGTTGCTGACCCCGTCCACAGTTCATTGCTTAGCTTCTATAGCCCCTTTCCGACTGCACTAAAACCCCACTAACACCCACTAATATCTGGCTTCATATGTAATTGGAAAGCTTACGATTGACCTGTGGCTAAGCCACGCCCCCCTCCACTCACTCGACAAACTATCAACATTCAGTGACCGGCGCTATGGCAGGTGTCACAGTACACGGCATTTCGCGGGAGGCAATTGATGATTTTTGGGGATATAATGATCAGATGTCATTGAGAAGTAACCAAAAGGGCCTAAACTACGCATTGGAGGGATATATTCATCATTTTATTGTTGAGAAGGTCGATGAAAAGCTTAAAGCAGCTGTGTGAACTTTTTACCATTAATAAAACTCTCCCTAGTTCATATCATCCCCCCTTGAAGATCCGCTCCGTTAGTTTGGTGCTACAGTATTTACATTAAATCATTCAGCATAACATTTGCCAACCTTTGTTATCTCTGCCATTACAGATAAGTTAATGAAGCTAAGCTTCAGAAGTTAACGTTAGCTTAACTAGAGCCCTTTGGACAACAACTAACAATGATGTACGATCACCAAAGTACAAAACTAGAACAAAATAGGCTAATGAACTTGTTAGGCTAACGTTAATCTTAGCTAACGTTAGCTACAGATGTTAAAGATAACTTGGAAATGGCTATTTCTTTCCAGCAAAGTGACAATATGTTGCCTCAAACATGATGTTGACTTACCTTAGAACAGATGTAGACATCCTTGTTAATCTTATTCACGTTGAGTTGATGTTGTGGCCTAATGTTACCACACAACTTTATCCAAAGGAGACACTTTTCTCGGTTGAGATGTGGTTTAAAGGGTTAAAAATACACCTCCCAGCCTCTCAGGATACTTTGTGTCGGAGTTGCATGTACCCCATGCACACCGTTTGACCATTTTTAACTTCAAATCTCAGAAAAAGCTCATGAAACTGAACAAAACTGACTTTCTGTAATGCATTTCAATGGACGTCCAGGCAGAGAATGTCCGAGTGTATGGGAATGGCTATATGCACTGTGATTGGCTCATCGCATTTGAGGGTGGGACTTAGCCATAGGTCAATTGGCATTCACACCTGGGTCAAATGACTCAGCATTAGTCACGGGTATTTATTGGCTCCAGCTCAAATCAGCAGTGATGAGAATACCACACCTGGATGGAGATACCCGCGATATGCGATGACACACCACTACAAAATACCATCTGTCTATGTCCAAATCTGCAGTGAGTTTAAAAGAGAGAATGAATAATTAAGAGATATGAAAAAAAGGGGTAACCATCCTTACATTTTCACTGGCCTCCATGCATCTTCCTACTGTTTACTAACCTGTTTTCGGGCCAGTCAGTGATGCTGAATGTGACACACCAGGAAAATAAAACAGAAAGGCATACTTGTTTGGTGCAGAGGCGTGTTCATGTTCTATTGGCAACAAGAAATCAGAGAAACCTGCGTAGATGTGTCAGTTTTGGTGGAAAAAGGGGAATATGTCAGACTCCTGCCTGCTTCTCCAAACTGTGGGCGTGCTGACTAACATCTACACTATGTAATACACTATGGATACGTATCTTATACAACTCCACTTCACAAGATCCAAACGATCCCTTTAAGGAAATAGCATGCATGCGGGTGTCATTCACAGCGGGAGTCTTATCAAAACTCACCAGTTCATCTCACGCTTAAGAAACGAGGAGAGATAAACTTTGGATCGGCGTGGGTGAAAAAGGCATGGCAATCCTAAACACAGAGACTATAGCACTCAGTGTGCAGCATCCATCAATACCTCGCACTGGTGTGTATACAATCCCTTGCTCTCTACCTCTACCCCCGCATTGTTGAATGTGCCTTGACGGCGGTCTTCTATCTGGGCTTTTATCTCACTGACACGCCTTTGCTACTGACATTTAGATGAAAGCTATAGGCCTGGCTGGGAATAATCTGCACTGATAGGAAACGTCTTGCAGCTGCGGGAGAAAGAGGAGTTGTAGTGCAGGCATCTTTCCACTCTGTAGTATGGTGCATCACAGGGCTGCTTGTGGAAGCAGCGTGCTCACAGTATAGGAATGCCTGCATACAGCACAGCGATACAATCACAGATATAGCTACTGGGCTGTACTCACACTGCGGAGAAAAAGATGCACAAGATACAGAATACTTCTGTACACAAATATTTGTGTATACAAAATATATGGAGGTTTTCTTTATCATTTCATTCATCTCTTTTTTCTTGTACACAAAGGAGAGTATATATTACAACCTGCTCAGTCGGTCTAAAAATTCCCCCTCTTTTTAACACCACGTTTTGCCACTTTTGGTTAAATCTCAAGAAGTGTGCCTTTTGTAAAGCCTAAATTAGAAAATATAAAAGAGAAATAAGTAAAAATGAATTGAGAAATGTGACTTCTGGAGATCCATTAGGATTTTAGAGGTTGCAAATTAATAGGTTCTTAAATACATCGACTGACGTCGCTGGTGGAACACTCTGAGGCACTCAGCAGTCATCATGGGGAAAATGACAGCTCACGACAGGGAAGGCAAGCTGTTCTTACTCTGAGGAATGAAAGACTGTCATGAAGAGAAATAGCCCAAAAAAAATAAATTCCAAGAGTATCTTTGAGCGCTGTGGTTTTCGCTATCAAAAGGCGTTGAGGAACTGAGAAGGACTGTGATCAAAAAAAGGCCTGGCAGACCCAGATCGACAACAAAATCAAACAAGTTCATAAGTTGCTGTAGCCGGCATAACACAGGGCCGGCTGCTGCAGCCGACATCAAGGCACAGCTGAATGAGAGTCAACACGAAAAATTCAACTGTGCAGAGAAGACTTAAGACGCAGGGCTGACGGGTCGTGTAGCCGCTCAGAAACCTTTATTAAAGCATTGAAACAGGGTTAAGAGGCTCAGGCTGTGAACGTAAACACTGGACTGCTGCAGGGTGGTAAAAGGTATTGTGGACTGATGAATCCAAGCTTGACATTTTGAGTTCATTAGGCACTTTCCACTTAAATCTACCACAGTGCCACAAAACATTTCTTACTCATAATTATTCCTTATGTATATCCTCTAATTTATGGCATTTACAATCACATCCTGCTTGAGATTCCCCCCCAAAAATGCTAAAATATAGGGTGCTCGAAAACTTTTGACTGGCAGAGTACTAATGCATAAAAACATGAGGATAACAGCAAGGGGAAAACAAGACACATTGCTAATTAGCTTCCTGGTTAACACTGGAGTTGGCATGGCAACCAATAAAGCTGCAGAAGCCATGCTTAATGGAGAATATCAGCAGGACGCAATGCTTCTTTGACAAATTTGATTGCCTTGCTGCCATATAGCCTCATACATATGACCATGTCAGTGTTATATTAATGTGCATGCAGCATAAAGAGAGATGAGGAGTCTGATTCTTCCTGACTGCGTAGCACATCAAGAAGCATTAGAACAAGCACGTATCTTTTGAATGCATTTTAAACACCCTTAAAGAGTCCTAAGGGAGGGAGCCGGCTCTCCAGTCTTACAATGGACATATTTTCCTGTGTGAAAACAAGCCTTGGGCATGAAAAAGCAGGGCTTGGAAAACAAATACAATAACTACACAAAACAAATGTTTATGAATGATGAATGAGAGTGCTTTTGGAATTAGAAGTGGTGCTTAATAAGGATGCTTTGTCTGTGTATTCATCAGCACTGAAGCCAGCAAAACTTTTCTTCACCTCATTTATCTTGAATAAAATCCCCCCTCCCCCACAACCCAATAATGATAATTGTTCAAAATTGGTGGAAAATTAATCTGGCAACATGTCTGTATGAATAAATTGTGTCATTATCACCTCATAAGGGAACTGAAAGAGAGTTTACACTGCATCATAATCCAATCAGCTCATTAATTCCCACAAATGTCTTTTATTCCGCTGTTGCAGGGGAACACGTGTGACTGAATCAATATCACACTCATGCTTCCAATATGCGATATTATTCACATCACACTATCGCAGCACACAAGGCCTTTAAGACGTATGTCTAATTAACGGAGCATTTTTAAACCAACAAAAGATTCATCTCACTGAGTCATTCTGTCTAGTGTTGAAGACCCTAATCTGTCCTTTTTTTAAACATATAAAGTACAATTATATTTGCTCTTATGATGATAAAAAAATAGGTTTTGTTGTTTTTTAAAGAATCAGCATTCTATATATAGGATTGTTTTACCCTAAAGCAACTCTGTCTCCTAAAATATTCAAATATGATTGATTTGTTTTGCAAGTGCACATACAGCATTTTGGGTTGCATTTTGGGTCTATAGAAACAATCCCTTGTTACACTGACTGTGACCATAAAAGCTCAGTGGGAAAATGTTTACTTAAGTAATAAACCAGGTGAGAAATAGGGTAATTTTCTCATAAACTATACAATCAGTGAAGATGCCCCTGCTGGCCGTTAGAAAGAATATAGGTTACAAGCATTTCCACACTGGCTTCACTTTTCAGACCTGGAGGTTGCAGCTTGGTCGTAAATAGTAAGGCTTTAGCAAAATGCATATGTTTGGTAAGTACTGAGCACATGGCTGGATAAATGAGACTTGGATTATACTTCATAATGTGTGTGAGAGTTTGTAAACAGATGTTTTGATATAGTTTTGCAGTTGTTGAATGCGGACCTCTGTTACTGTAATCGATCAAGAAATTTCTTGATTTTTGGAGTCTTTGTTCACTACAGAGGTATGCCAGAAAAATGATTTTCTTCAAGAATTCAACGTAACACGGAGTGAGTAATTCACTTACAAACATTAGGCATTCATCATTCGTCATTTTATGGGCAGAGTAATTATTTTATTGATAAGGCTAATAGACATCAGCTAATCTTTTAGCAAAGAACAGTAGAATGACAGCGTACCATTGGTTTTGGTATATCCATACTTCCAAAAAAGAGTACTGAAACCATTTCTAATATTTAGAATCGATATGTACTGATAGATCTATATTTTCGATTGTACTGTTGCCTAGTATTAAGCCTTTTTCCCACTGGACACAAAAACTGTTTAACACCAGCTTACACCTGGCCTTACACCATGGGAAAGGTTCCAATCAGCATTCACTCCCAGGTCAAAAACATTTTCACTGGCCTCCATGCTGCTTTCTACTATTTACTAACATGTTTTCCAGCTTGTCTGTGGTGTAGAACGTAAACCAGAGAGGCATACTTGTCTGCTGCAGAGCTGTGTTCATGGCTCTGGTCTACTGGCAACAGGAAAGAAGTACACCGATCAGCCAAAACATTAAAAGTCCTGACAAGTGAAGTGAATAACTTTGACTGGCAACAGTACCCCCCCAATGGCAGTGCCTGCTACTCAGTAACCATTCACTCATACTCACAGACCAATAGAACAGCCATCAGGAGCAATTTGGGGTTCAGTATCTTGCCCAGGGATACTTCGACATGTGAACTGGAAGAGCTGGGGATCGAACTGCCAATCTTCTGATTTGTGGACTCAACCCGCTCTGCCCACAGCCGGCCCTAGTTTATCCCCCATTTTTAACAGGTTTTCCCATTTATAAAAAACCTGCAGAGACACACTAATTTGGTGGAAAAGGGGTATTAGTCTGTCAGTCAGTTGTAGAGATTTTGCACTACCTATGGTTCAGGGATGGTGATCTTTAAGTTCTGAAAAGGCTCTGAATTGAACAATTTACCTGAAAGCATGAGAGTTGTTCTTCACAGTAATCTTGCTGCCGTTCCAGAAAATCTTTCAAACAACCTAAATTGTACTGAAACAAGTACAATTACCTTAACTGATTTGAAGACGTCTTTACTCATTTGAAGAGAAAAACAACGCTGTTACAATGGAAAAGCTTTTCCAATGTGTCATCAACTGCAGTAAAACTCAGAGATGTGTCACAAAGAGGGCTTCCTTTGTCATATTGTGATAGAGCCGGGGAAAAAAAGGAGGACAGAATCAGTCATTTTCAGGTAGAGGGGTGTTGAGGCAGAACCTATTCATTTTGACCTACATAGGATGGGTCGTCTAGAGCGAGGTTAACGCTCCAGCACCCCTTTCCAAGCGTCATGGGATCATTAGTATCCTTTGCTGTAGCAGCGCAGAGCTCTTTTGATGCCCCCGTCTCCGATGAAACTACACTGGGGGACGGCCTATTTTCCAGGGCCTCTTTCAAAGTGGCCATTTCCATTCGGAGGATGACTCCCCCTCTTCTTCATCTGCTTCTCCTGTCTCTCTCTCTGGTTGAGTGCAGCTGGATAGAAATGAGATGAGGAGGAAATTGGAGCGGGGTCAGCGCTGAGCGTCGACAGCGTCCCTGTCATCCTCACCTGGGAATGTTCACCTCGCCAATAAGTGAGCCACATCGCAGGAAGATTAGAATATATTTTAACAATGCGGACGAGGTAATGGAGGAAGTGACAGGTAACCATTGGTTTGGTTTGGCAATGAATCGCTGACAGGTTGCAGGAAAGTGGCGCCATGTCACTTGATTCGCATTATCCAGCCTAAAACACAGCACTTAAGTGGGTCTATTCCACTTTACACGCTGTCTGTCAACATTGTATTCATACAGTATTATTACCATAGACTGTGTAACAGCTGTATGATATAAATATCTTTTTTTTTTTTGCTCATGGCAACACAAAATATTGATTTACACATAATGGGCCCACAGTGGCGTCTGCATATCCCCACTGAGTTAACCGCAGACTCTCCCCCTACATATAGAAACATACCTTACCACAGACTACCTGAGAGTTTGATTTTATTCTGATACAAGTTTGACATTTCTCTCAGGCTTCAGATTGACTGTGACATTTGAGAATATAGGGCAAAACAAGGCCTTGAAAATTAATAAGCTGCAGCGGTTTTCATTTGCATGAACACCACTGGAACTGACTGGTCTTTGGCCTCATAGTTCCTTTTTCTCCTCACACCAAGTTTTGTATCCCTCTATCCTCCTCTACTTCAGAGTGTCAGTGCCTAAAAATGTTGTCTTCAGCTCTTTCTTCTCAACAAGCCTCTCACCTTCTCTCCAATCCTGTCTTTCTCTCTTCAGGGCTCTTTACAGTCGTTTACGTTCCTATCTGTCACCAGGACCTGGGTTAAAAAAGGCTTGCCTTCTAAATGCACTGTCTCCAGCTGCTGCAACAGAACAGTCAAACCACTCCTCCTCTTTTGTCTCCTGTCCGCCCTCAACTAACATATCAGAATATGGTTTACTCAACCGGTGCTGAATGTCTTCAAATAAATATCTACAGTATTTCTCCCCTCACTCTTGCTGGCTGATATAACCAGCCTAGTATTCCAAGGAGGTAAGTTCATAGTGGGTGAGGGCATTTACATCCAATGCCAAAACTCAGTGCCAGTGCAGATAGTAGTGACCTTTAGGCAGCATGGCAAAAAGTAAGGTTAAGACATTCAACTTTGGCAGTAGAGTAGAGTAGAGACTGTGGGTCACATTCTGTGTCAGACCAACAAGTAACGCTGGTTTTTAAAAAGCCAATAAGTGCAGGATTGTTTGAGTTGGCAGGCCCTAGCGGTAGCATAAATATATTTGCCCTAACCAATCAGAACTGAGTGGAATATCTGCTCCATAAACACAATTTTCTGTAGTTTCTATAAAAAGACAACAACCTGTATAGCTGCATCAATCTCACCCAAGCTTACTGCCATTTTTGTTTGTAATGGACTCTAGTACAGGGAGATGACTTTCCCATTCTTCATCCCACATACAGCACTCTTGGTTGTTTAGAATCACTAAGAAAAAAATGCCTGATGTGAAATGTAATCCAGGGGTCTAGAACCTAGCATTATAATCACGTAGGCACATAGAGTCGTATGCTCAGTACTTCCCAAACAGACAGACCTTTCCGATGGGAACTGAACCAACAGTGAAATGTCCATGCTGTCGTCAAAGCCAGTGCCAATGCAGCCTTGATTGTTAGCATGTTGCATTATCGTATGACTTTGGTGAATTCAAATTAATTCTTTGAAACACCAAAGTTACACACTAACATAGACAAACTAACTGGTCAAGGCTGCAGTAGACCAGCAGCTCCCTTGTTCGGTGAGGTAAAATTACTCTTTTTGTCAATGGAGTCTGGCATTAAAGTGTTTATGAAGTACTGACTATACAATGGATACATACATGAAAACTCTGTGTGTGTGTGTGTGTGTGTGTGTGTGTGTGTGTGTGTCTCTGTTCCAGGTTTTTCTCCTCACTGACTTGGTCAATCCATGTGAAATTTGGCACAGTGGTAGAGGGTCATGGGAGGATGAGAATGAAGCAATATTACATCAATTGGCCAAAGGGGGGCGCTATAGCAACCGACTGAAATTGCAAACTTTAAATGGGCATATCTCATGCCCTGTATGTCATAGAGACATGAAACTTTGCACAGAGATGCCTCTCCTCACGAGGAACAAATTTGCCTCAAGAACCCATAACTTCCTGTTACATAGATTTTCCGCCATTTTGAATTTTTTGAAAAACACTTCAAATCGATCTCTTCCTAGGAAGTTTGACAGATCTGCGTGAAACTGGGTGAACATAATCTAGGGACCAATATCTAAAGTTCCCTCTTGGCAAAAGTTGGAAAACTTACTAAAACTGAGCTTCTATAAGGCAATGATTTTAACTATCTGCCTTTCAACGTGCTACCTCAGCTACTAATGTACAGTTTTAGCCCAGTAACTATCCCACTACTGGCAGTTTTTTACTACTGTACTTTCAATAAAGCAATCATACTATCAAATTCACAAAAGCTCTGTCTGAATACATTGCTCTTAATGGGTTCAGTTGGCTATTTAATCTGCAATTTCCTATGACCTGTATCCCAAACACACACCATGTGTTGAGGCATGCAAGAAAAAAAAATTCTTAATGAATTCAGTGTAACACAGAGTGAGTACTTGATATACAAATGGTCATCTGGGGGGTGAAGTATCCCTTTAAGCTTATTTGAAGCCAGCCCAAACCATACTGCAATTACCTTGCATGGATGTGGTAGTAGTAACTGAATAAGTGTTGATATGGATGTGATGTGGGGTTGTACACAATCGTTCTGCACACCATTAGTTTCAGATTGCGTTACACCAGTTGCTAAGTTCAGTATGAAAACCTTGAGCGCATGTGGCTATGCTTTTGTTTTGAAGTTTCAGCAACAGCAGTGACTTTAAAATGAATAAGGACTGAGTGAATAGCATTTGGATGAGCGTATAAAAGAGTGCCACTCACAAAAATCCAAGTTTGAGAGCCAAACAATCCACGGAAAAGGTGTCACTGTACCAGTATTGTGGTAAATGCAGTGCAAAAAAAATTCACAGCAATTAGCTCTCAGCACCTAGATAAGAGATAAAAATAACAACATAAGCTTGCAGTCTACCACTTTTTGTCCTCAAACACTGCAGGCTGGAATAATAACAGGAAATTATCCAGCACCAAAACTAAATAATATGACTAAGGTGCATTTTTAACAATACTAATCCTGGTCTAAATTGGCACTTGCTGCATTTATTATTTTCATGGTTGATCACTCGCTAATGGAGGTTTTGTAACCAACTGTAGCATGGAAAACAAGCAATGGCTTCCTGTTAATTCTGGTCAGTGATAGTCCAGTGAAAAGTGACATTATATGATCCCCCACATAAGGCCAGTTCAGTGGAAAAAACACCCATTTTTATCCCTCTTCATCCCAAACAGCTCATAAAGACTTCCCCCTCATTCTCACAGCTCAGCCCTTTTGGCCCCAGCCTCTCTCTCTCGTGCTTCATCTCCTTGCATCCGTGTCCTGCCAATGTTGTTGTGACACTCGGCTTCCATTACAGCCCCATCACATCCTCTGTCCACCATCTCACTGAGGAGGAGGATGAGGAAATTACTGCTGCCCCCGTCACCCCCTGTCCTCCACCAGTCACAAGCTTTGTCACACAGAGATAGAGATAGATAGATAGATAGATAGATAGATAGATAGATAGATAGATAGATGTGTATCCAGTGTTCCTGTCATCACTTTTTGTTCAACAACTGAATTATTAAATTATTATTAAAGGTTTTCTGAACAAAACACATCATGTTTCAACAACTGACACTCCCAGGGTACCTTGCACGTCATATGTGGACGTGGAAAGTCCATGACCAAGCATGTCAATATGTGATGAGGTCAGAGTGAAAATGTGTTTACATAACATAAAGTACAAAGGCCAGGTTTAGGAAAGTACAGCGGATGAGGTTTAGAGAGCGAAACATGGTGACGAATAAAATTAGTCAGAGTTTAGTCAAAGAAGACAAACACCTGTCCTCTGGGGGAAAGTCCTGTGTTTGTTTGACCCTTCGACCACCTCGACCTATCTCCTTAGGTGCACTTAACGCACTTTATACTACCTTTTGTTTACTCCCGTCAGCTTATTGGCCATGTGACCACATCCTTCCGGATTACGTGGGTAATACAAGAATTACTGGCTCATGATTATGAGGGTTACATATAAATTCTGTTGCATTACTTTTCATAGGTACAAACAGTGCATGAGAACAGCCTGATGGATGGGTGGGTGAATGCAGATAGATAGATAGATGTGTATCCAGTGTTCCTGTCATCACTTTCTGTTCAACAACTGAATTATTAAACTGAGTTTTTCTGAACAAAACACATCATGTTTGTGCGGCCATGTGGATCAAATGAAACAATGTTATCCAAAGGGGTGTGTCTCTCTAAGGTACACACTTTGTGTGTCACTGGCAGGGAGCCAGGGGTCCTCTCTTAACATTGTTTTAGTATTACATTTCTGATTTTACCAGACTCCACAGAGACCCGGTGGCTGGAAAACTTGGATTGCCTTCTATTTTTGGAGCTCACCAAAATGACCTCTAATTTCACTGTTTTATCAAAGTACCAGAATATACTGTGGGCGGGAGGAGAGAGAGAGAGAGAGATGGAGAGGGAGGGAGAGAAAATTGAGATGAAAAAAGTACAGCTGTATTACTGTACTGCCTTTAAAAAAAAAATCTATTGCCACCACCATAAGTAATGCAACACCAATGGCTTCCGCAACAGATGTCAAATCGCATTCCCGTGGCTGTGTGCAGACGTGGTTAAAACAAGCTTGTCAATTATGGCTGAGATGATGAAAGTCTTTTTGCAATCCACAGAACTGAGCGGTGGACCACAGAGAGGCGTTGGTGGAAACTTCTCCATATGGAGACCATGTGCAGGTGGGTTACACACTGGAAATCATGACAAACAGTTTCATTAGAAAGAATCATTGTTTTACACTTCTAATTAAGCTCCACATGTGCACAGATTGTTTAGCATGAACATAAAGTGTCAAAACGCACACAAAGAAGGGATTCCAATAAACAATAGCTTGTAGAAAATCTAGATAATGCCTTGCAACTGAATGGCAGATGAGATGTTATTATTAGCCAATATGGAAACAGTCCCTGCCCTCCAGCTGCAGCACAAGGCTCTTGTCATTGTCCAGGAGTCAGGTGCAAGAAAAAGAAAAATAGTGAAATTAAACATAAATCAAATTGTGTTCACACGGCCCGGAGAGCTCAGCTGCTCTGCAGGAAGTTTTAGAAATATTTCTTTCATTCGGCACCAGGGTGCCCATAATTCAGTGCTCCTCCTTGAGCCTCTCCATGGTAGGAATTCACAAACGCAGCTCGCTCCTTTGTGATTTCCTGAAGAGGGGTTGCAAAAGAAGTGAGCCATGTGGAGGAGGGAGGGAGGTGATCAGTTTATCAGAATACCAAAGACAGACGTTTCCATCTTTCATCTTTATTTTCCAAAGTATTCTGTATATTCCTGGCACATGTTTCCCTGCAACATTCACCTCGTTGTGTACCCACTGTAGATATCTGAGACCAAACACTTCCCCCACACACGGAGTCCTCTCCTTGCCTGCTACTTCTTCTCTGTCTGCAGGACTTGTTAGATGCTGTTAATTATACGCCGTGCGTGGTTAGATGGTGTTTATGTAATTATCCTCTTTTGTATTCAGAAATCAAATTCGAATGGGGTTTGGAGAAGTTCATCAAAAAGACCTATTTAAACAGTCAACGTTTGTTTTGAAAATAGTGGCAGGCCTAGTGGGTCTGCTGCTGGCTGGCTTTATGGGATGTTTTTTGGCTGTGTGTATAGTCTTAGGGAATATTGTCTATGGATTTTTAAATGGAGGGCTCAGCTGTTTTTGAAAGTTATAAAGGAATGATAATTAACCAGCAGAGTGGCCAGGGAATCTATCTGGGAATCTATTGTCAGCAGATGCTTTTTTCTGCAGCAACAAACTGTCGTGTGTGTCCGTGCCGCAGTACTGTGTCGGAAAACATTTTTTGATCTATCTGATGCAGGAAGGAGCTATGACAAACTGTGTAGCCGTGTCACTTTTAGCCTTCCGAAAGAATTGCTGCCCATGATGGAAAAAGGTTCAAAACACGCCCCAAAATCCCACCTAGCGGGTCATCTGCCCTGTTATCTAATATGATCTAATCTCCAGGTTTTTCTCCTCTGGCAGGGGACACACGGGCAGACAGCTGAACATGTCAGGGATATTGGATGTGTTATGGTGCTGTTTGCTAGAGGTGTCTTCCTCAACTTTGCCTTGGACTCTGATGAGCTGAGGGACCGTTATTCCCCAGGTGATTCAGCCCGAGATTAACTCTGCTGATTCCTACCGTGTCATTTCCTTGTGTGTGTGTTTAGCACCAGAACCAGTAATCTCGCACAAGAATTGGTGAGTTTTTTTCTTGTGTGTGGGCTTGTTTTGCTGGGGATTTTAGGATTTTTTTTCAGCTTTATTCCTAAAAAACCTGGTGTGGTTCTACATTATTTTTCTGTCCTGATACAATCTTGAGATTTTCTCCTTTTTTCTTCAAAGTAGTAACAATAAGTTTGAGGAGGGATGAGATGTTTCACCAGCTATTGTGCTGTAATAAGGATGCAACGGTGTAACATTCTATTGGAAGAACAGAGATAGAAATGTTGCCTTGAATCTCTCTTTATTATCTGATGAATGGAGTTGCTACTCGTGTTTTATTTTTCATTTTTATTTTTTTGTCTTTTATTTTTTGAGGGATGCCTGCATACTGCAGAAGGTACTGGCAGTTCATTTCACACTTCCATTTAAAAAAAAAAAAAAACAAAAAAAAAAAACACCCTCATACTGCATCTGAAATTAAGTGAGTGAAAGTAGATCTGATTTTTACTGGCCTTTTTTTATTTTACTTTTGAAATTTGTGGGAGGCTAAAAGAAGGCCAATGAGCCATTCAGTGAAGCATCATTCCAACTCATTTCTGATTTTTTTTTCTTAAACAAATATGCATATTGAGGGAAAAGTCACGGAGAGACATTCTGACAGCTTTGAAACTTCAATTAAAGAAACAGGAATTTAAATAAAGAAGGAGCTTGGCCTTTGCAACATAAACACAACAAAGGCTGAGTCATGGGGCAACTACAAAGAATGGTGAACTGTGGCATAAACAGAAGATAATTAATTTCCCTTGCTCGTGTGATTAATTATTCAAAGAAACCTGGAGGCTGAATAACACGATAACATGATGATACATGATGTTTGTATATCAGAAACATGATATTTCACATAAATTATCCTTCTATCCTTTTTGAGAAGCATTTATATTGTGCAATTTCTTTATTTTAAAATTTGGCTGGTTTTCGTTTACACTGCCCAATTACAGGCAAACAGGGCCTCTAAACAAAAGCAGCTTGTTAGCTGGACAGCGTTTTTGGTAACCTGTCATCCTGCCAGGTGCTGATTGGAACAGATCTGATTCTAGTCCCCTTAACTTCAGCTAAGCCTGATGGACCTGTCTGAGCTCTTTGCCGCAATTTACCTCCTCTGAGAGTAAACTCTTCGGAGTTTGAATAAATGCTTGTGTGACTGCGTTGCTGCAGTTCAACCATAAAGATAATACCCCCCCGCCACAGCCTCAGAGCGATAGACTTTTCCTCTGAGCCCCTGATGGATGGCTGGCATTATTTTTATCACTGTAACATAATCAGCCCATGTGGCCTCTGTCTGTGTGCTGTGTACGCTCTGTTAACATAACTAAAAATACAGCCATGTAATATTTCATACTGTACGTGCAATCTATCAGGTGAAATTGGAGGTGAAAGATCATTTAGTGTATTAAATATGCATGACTTATTGGGGATCTACCGCACACATGCATCAATCACGTCTCATACAAGCAGGAGAGTGCAGTTTATCTGGCATGCAGTAAGTTACTCCACAACAGAGGCGGAGCAGGAGGGAGGCTTCTGGGGCTCTGGCCCCCAATGTTTTCTGAGAAGCCCTGAATCTTTTAGGTTTCAAAAATACCTTCAACTTTGTCTAATTCAGACAATACAATAGTCCCATGTTCAGTGCAGAACCTAGAACATCAGGCACCCTGGGCAAGCTTCCCCTGCTGGCCACCCTTTCTGCTAAAAATCTTTTACCGTACCACACCGTCTTTTTTTGTACTGAGCCCTGGACAGCACTTGCCTTTTCCGGTCTCACTCTGAAGTCTCTGAAATCTGGTGCTTTGGCAGTGACTTGCAGCATCAGACACCTACAAAAATGATACGCTGCCGGTTGCCATTATCGTTGTTGGCGCCCACCTGCGTCAGGGGGAAATGCAGCAGGACAGAACAAAAGTTATGGCGGCAAAAGTCCAAGTGGGGTGGGTGGATCCAACAAATCCTGCCCTTCACCTGGGAGAGCAGTGCTTGCGTCGCGTAAGATTCTAAAGCCAAATCCTGGCCTTTATTCCTAAACCCAACCATGTGCTTTTATTGCCTAAACCTAACCACCTAACCACATCAACCCACAGTGTTGTACCGATGTAGTGCATTTATTTTGTGTTTTTGACTGTAGGTATACGTTAAATTTCCTGTGAAAACGAAAATGTAATTTGAAAGACAATATATGTAACAGGCAGAACTTGACACAGTGTCCCAGAATGTCAACAACCAACACACCCGGGGTACCTAGCACGTCATACGTGGACGTGGAAAGTCCATGACCAAATGTCGATATGTGACGAGGTTGGAATGAGAGTGTGTTGCCTATTCATTTTCTCTTATTCTTGCCACAAACTCTCCACAGATGAACACATTACGGTGAAATGTAGTGCCAGGACTAGAGTTGGTACCCCTATGACAGAATGACCAAGAGCATTAGATCTTTGGATAGTTTTTCCATTACCTTGATTTTTTTTAAATGTTAAATAAAAGAACAAACAAACAAAAAAACAAATAGGGGGCAATTTTGACAACCCCCTAGGCGGCTGCCTATGTCGGAAGTTTGTCATTGCCTGTGTTATTTATCCCACTATGCTATTCCTTAAAAAAACTGATTTAATTGAATAAATGTTCTTTAGTTGACCTAATAATTATTAGTACTGGAGATCACTTGGCATTGTTAGTGATCCTTAATTTGCAATTAGAGCAACCCAGATTATTATGGCATAGATTCAAATGTTGCAGATTTGTTCGCTGAACATTTATTCTGTGAACTCCAGCATAGTATGGTAATAATAGGTTTCAAGATTAGTGTTGTTAATGCACTGTTGTGTAACCTAAAAATAGTAACAGATAATTTTTGTGTCTTCTTAGGTAGCAGGAGTGAAAATGAGTCCACTTTAAGATTTATTGTGTTAGGATTTTAGAATGATGAAGACAGCTGGAGAACAATTAGATATGAAATAGGATGCAGGATGATATTTTTCTTGCCAATTTTTAGGTACTCAATCTAAAATGGTTTTAAAATAGTCCATATAGCTACTGTAAATGGGAATATGATCTCCTCCTTAGAGAAGCGTGCCCTCTGACCTCCCTAGATTTGGGTTCAGCTCCACCCCTGCTTTACAATACCTTTCACAGTAATTTATTCTAACATTAGAATACTGGTGTAAAGATGAAACTCCTATATCATGTTTTGGAACTTTTCTGAGATTTTATCTTGCAGACTTTATTGTTTCTGAAAGTGAATAACAGTTTTTATTCTTTTTTGATAAGCCACTCAAGATGCATGAAAATACATGTGGGTCATAACACCCAAAATTAGGCTAATTTGCGATTCTTTCCCCTGCCTCTAAAGCTTAGAAGGTATAACTAGAGGGCCCTAACAAATAAATTATGAAATGCCTGCAGTTTTTTTTTTTTTTTGATAGAGATAAAGCAGATACAATATTAAATCCTTCCCAAATTAGTGGCGGATGTATAATTCAGTAGGTGATGAACATCAGCTGGGCTGAAAGCAGGCACTAATGAGATGTGGGCAAACTGCATCTGAGGTAACTGCCCTCCTCTGTCTCTCTTTGTCCCTCTTTCTATCTCGCTTCGTCTCTTTCTCTCCCTTTAATGTCTGCCTCCCTCTCTCTCTTGGGTTTTTGGCTGAATCAACCACCGCACAACACCCATAAACACAAATTTGCTGTAGGCCTCGTGCGCACAACAGAATGGGATGCTGAACACATGGCATAGCACAACAAAGACAGACAGTTTCATCAGAAACTGAGCCAAGCTTAGTGCGGCAGACATTTTTTTTTATGAACCCTTGTGTTCTTTGCCATTTCCCAAGTTGTTGCGATATTACCAGATTACCCATCTGAAAAGGACACTCAGAATGATTGTACAAACATTGTGTTTTCTGATACAGCACATATAACTTGATACTTTTCTGTGAGGATTTCTTTTCTGTCTGTCTTGAATAGTATCTGTGTCCTGATGGATTTCGGGTGGTACAAGAGGCTCCATTACATATGCAGTGGACTCCTTCAGTTTTGCACTTTGTAATGGAACACTGGCTTGCTGAATTTATCATCTACCCCTACAATAGACCTTTCTCTGAGTAACATCTTGAGATGCTTATTTATGATCAGATTATCCACAGAAAATGATGAAAGTGAATGTTTTGGTTCAGCGCATATGACCAGGCATTTTTCTGCAAGGCTTTCTTTGCTTTCGACACCATCTGATGGGTTTGGTGGATGTGTGCTACAAGCTGCCAACAGCTTGGTTGAATGGTTTCTATGTCCTGATGGATTTCGGGAGGCTCCATTACCTATGCAGTCAGCTGAAGCTTTAAAGTTTTCAACTGCTCTAGCTTTTGCTCTTTGTAGCATTACATTGTTTTGCTGAGATACAGTGCATTACATGCCCAAAAGTATGTGGACACTCAAAAATTGCATCCTTTTTTGACTCTTTCCAAAAGCATCAATCAAGCATCAACCTGCTACTTCAGCGTTGGACACCAATGGCAAAAGCCACCTTTCATGATGGTAATGGTACGCTGCCGGTCGGCTGGATGTCACCTGTCAAGGCAGTATGATAAGCCACAGGATGGTGACATTTTGAAACGCTGCCTGTAACAACGTAATATAAGGAGTTGGAAAGTCACCATACAGTGGGTGGGAGGGGTGGTGGATGGGTCCAACAAACCATGGACTTTCATCCAGGAGCCAGGTGTTCTCTTCCTGTATCAGTGTAGAGCCAAACCATGATGTTTTTTTTCTAATCCTAGCCACATGCTGTTGTCGACATTCTGGCATTGGTAGTGGCTCCTGGATTGTCAGCAGCAGGTGCAGGAGGATACCTAGTGCCTAATGTGTAGACGTAAAGTTCCACTGACAAAACAGCAATATGTGACGACTTGGGATGAAATCGTGTTGAAATATCACACTTTATATTGCAATCCTTGTACAAAAGTTTATACATCTGAATAAGGTGTTACATCCTTCATGTAAATTTATGAAAATAATTTGAAGTAATGGAGGTTAGGTTTAGGCAAGTAAACTTACTGTGGTTAGGTTTAGGCAAAGAAACATGGTGGGGATGTACCTTAAAATGACTCAACGTTCACTAAAAGTTCTGAACATCAGTCTCCTGAGGAGAGTCCCAATGGATTGTCTTGTGTTTTGTGACCCATCCAGCACCCCTACCTGCCTCCTGGACAGGGCTGCTCGGGACCACTTCCTTGTTTACTCTCGTCACATGATCACACCCCTCCAAAATGCATGGGTTATGCACAAGTTACTGGCATATCATTACACGAGATGTAGTATTTTGGTACGTTACTTTCTATGGGGAAACATATGAACAGTCTATGAGAACAGCCTGTATTTTTTTTTATATATCTGATGTATTGATGTGACTAAATGGACCTTGCATTATGGTTAGGACATCTGTCATCTGTTGCCTAGACTTCTTTTTTTTTGTCCTAGAAACTTAAAGAGGTGCCCTTAATCAGTAAACCTGATCCAGACATCTGCAATAACTTGTGCAACTTCACTGTGAGTACATTTTCTTCAGTCAGTGATTAGCTCGCTTTCAGCTCGCTGACACTGAACAGAAATTCAGTTCATGACCATGTTGAAAAAGTTAAGTTTCACATTGTTTTCTCACTTTACCAAGGCTTTCGGGTAAGTGTGTATTATGTGTAGTTCAGGGCTTTCCTTTTTTAACACAAGTGCCATTTATTAGCTACTATTCTCCTTCAAATCAACATCCACATTATTCTGTGGTCTTATAGACAAAGGATAGGGTAAATTCATTATACTTAATGGATTTATTCATGTTTGCCAGGAATCTGAGCCAATGTTGACTCATTTGCACCATAGGCTTAAGGGATAATTGGTGTTTATTACAAATTGGGAGTTTCTTTTTTTCGTAGTGTTGGCAGTCACGATATACAAAGTCCAGTGGAGCAAGAAATATTGCCAATCGGGAAATCAGACAAGGTGTCAAAACAAACAAACAAACAAACAAAAAAACAACAACCCAAAATTTTGCCAAACATTTTAAATGTTTAAAACTAGAATTAGTGCATTGTATGCTGCATGTGTATACATCCATGTCTGTACAGACTGGTATAATATATGTAGTCAAGACTTAAAGTGAATTTTCATTTTTTGGCTAAATGGAAGTTATTATTATATGATATGTATGATTCCAATGAATAATTTCCATTGAGACCATTGCTGTCTTCACTTAGATGCTAAGTTTCATGTAGCATCAGACCAAATGTGAAATATACTTTCCCCTTTTGATCTTGAGTTATGATGTTAAGTAATGGCCAGAAAAGTGTTGTCATAATGCAAAACATTATGATGTTACGACAAAGTTTACCTTAGACCTTTTGGATATAAAATATAATTACTTTGTAATTTTATCCAATGAAGCCTTCATGAGAATGGCACGGACCAATGGAAAACATAATGCCCCTGGCCATGGCAGTTCAAAACTACGAATTTGAATCAGGATATTAGTCTGTAAACTATAATGAATGGTTACAAAATTTAGTATGGATAATGACGTGTTGCATAGTGTACGTATATGACAGTTTTATCATCAAATACCATCACTTGGTCAGTGGTCCAACATGCCAAACTATGACGCTCTTGGTACCCCTCCATGGTCACTTTTGGACGCTCACGGATGGCTTGTCAATTTCTGCTTGTTACATACATTGTGTCTTTTCAAAATAAGATTCACCAAGGGCCATGACCGAGCATCGATATTTGACGAGTTGGGAGTGAGAATCGGTTGGTTTTGTTGCCATGTTGTCAGCCATTACCACCTAATTCATCCCTCTCTATTGACTTTGAATTGCATGATCTAGCTAACAACAGGAAAATGGCTAAAAGCTGCTGTATGGTGGGATGGACCACCAACAGGGTAAAGAACCCAGAACTAAGTTTTAACAAGCTGCTGAAAGAGAAAAATTGAACCTTTGACAAAACAAAAGCAGATACAGGCAATAAGACGCAAGGTGAAGAATGGGAAAACCGTGGAATTCTGACAATCTTAAATAAATTACAGTCACTAATTTGGCCAGACAAACAATAGAGGTTGATGCTAACTATGCTATACAAGGCCTGGTTTCCCATTGTCACTAGACCAGAGATGTGTATACTGCAGCAGACAAGTATGTCTTTCTGTGTTTGTGGGTTTTTTGTTTTTTTTTTGGTATGTCACAGTTATTGTAGGTGGCACAGTGGTACAGTGGTTAGTATTGTCGCCTCATAGCAAGAGGATTCCTGGTTCGAACCCGGGGTGGGGGGTTCAAACCCTGCGATGGGGGAGCCCTTATCTGTAGAGTTTGCATGTTCTCCCCGTGTCAGCGTGGGGTTTCTCCGGGTACGCCAACTTCCTCCCACAGTCCAAAGACATGCAGGTTAATTGATGACTCTAAATTGACTATAGGTGTGAACATGAGCGCTAATGGTTGTCTGTCTCTACGTCTGTGATAGTCTGGTGACCTGTCCTGGGTGTACCCCACTGACAGTGACAGCTGGGATAGGCTCCAGCCCCCCTGCGACCCCAAAAAGAATACATTTTTACAGAAAATGAATGAATGAATGAACATTTGTTGCACAGATAGGCCAGAAAACAGGTTAGTAAACATTATTGAGCAGCATGAAGGCCTGGAAAAACTTTACAGATGTTACTTCTTTTTATATATCTCTTACTTATTCAGCCTCTGGATCAATGTTTGAGTGCTGCTGGATGGTATTTTGTGTTGGCGTGTCATTGCATCTCAGCGGTAAAGAGGCTAAAATTAGCTTGTTCACCTGGGTGTTGTATTTCCATCAATGCCAATTAGAGCTGGAGCCAATAAATACCTGTGACTGCGGCAGGGTCATTTGACCCAGGTATGAATGCCAGTGGTAACCTTTTCCTTTACATTAAAAAGCCAGATGTTGGTGGGTGTTAGTGGGCCTTTTTGTGCAGTAGAAAAGAGGCTTATGTTTTCACTTTGCTACATTTGTTCTGAAGACCATTAGTGCAGACATTCAGCATTAAGCCACAGCACCGTGTGCGCTTTGACTGGGGAGGAAAACAAATCCCTCATTTCCACATTAGTGAGTACAGCACCATTGACCTTCATCTTAAACATGCAAAAACATATCATAAACAAGACATCTCAAACCTTCATTATTAATCATATTTGCTGGTCATGCACTGTGGGCTTAAACAGATTGTGTGCTTGCTTAAATAAAAGTTGTGGGGAACTGGGAGGCTTTTAAAGCTGTTATCAACTTCTCATCCTCTTTGCTCTTGCCAGGCAGAACTGTGTTCACAAAACAAAATGGAAAAGCACAGAAACACAGACATTTTACTGGTTGTTGACGTCCGCTGAGTGAGAAAAGTTCAGCAGCGGCCAGCTCCCCTCGGCCAACAAGCTCGTTGAGTGTCTGCATGTCAGCCAGGGGTCCCCAGTCTCTCAGCTCTATAGGACATGTTGACTTGTTGTTCACAGCACTCTCAGTGCAGAGTCACTGTAGCTGTGCTGAGGGAGTGCCACTTCAGGATTTGGAATTTTTAAACATTTAATTAAAACTACTATCAACATTAAGCATTGCTTCAGTCAATCACGGAGAGACTGTGACACGTGGTAATGTGATTTTAGCTTCAAATATTGTTACAGCACTCTGTAGGTTCACATTATAGCTTCACAGATGCTTTCCTTCTCTCCCACTGCAAGCTCATTTTATACTTCAAGTGCCTGGTGGAATCGTCTCTAGGAAGCACACAATCTGTAAAAATAGCCCCTGAAAGCACCTGTAGGAATGCCCACTCATAAAGGCTGCCCAAGCACCGCAGGGAAACATATTAACAATTAACTTTAGCAACTGTTGCAGAAATGATCACCTTAGGGGACCATATGGGTCTACAAGGCAGAGGCAGCTGTGGAGCTGAACACCGTACATTTACTCAAGTACTGTACTTCGATTAATATTTAAGTACCTCTACTTTGCTCAAGTATTTCCATATTCAGCAACTTCTGACTCCTGCAGTTACACTGCAGTTTGATGCAACTCTCCACAAGCTTTACTTAACTTTGTGTATCTGGTATTTCTTACTGTTATTGCTTATATAGAAGAAAATATGTGCATTCAACAGTTCAGATATTTAATTAATGCTAAGGCAAGATAATGTTTGTTATCTGTCCAGTAGTTTTTATTTGTTTTTAAATACAGTAAATAGGCAATTACAACCATTCTCCAGGGCCTCAAATACCTATGCTTGGCCATGCCCCTCAGTGTCTGATACCGATGCACAAGGCACCTTTTAGCATCTGTATCAGGGGCGTAATTATAGATAAGGAAGGCACTTTGGTTGCACTGGGGCCTATAGAGAGAGTGGGCCCTTCAACAATGTGTTGGGCAGAGGGCAGGTCAGATTGCCACCTTAGAAATATGCCAGTATTCATTGTTTGTCATTTTTTTTGGAGACAGTCGGGAAATCTATAATACAATGATATCCTAATTCTACCACCGTGAAACTTCTGTTAATAGCCAAGGCTAATATTTGCTTAAATCGCTGAGCTCAAAGGGCCTATATTTAGGACAGGCATCTATATGGGATAGGCCTCTAATTTCTTTCACACAGGACTGTTGCTCAACAAAGATGGGAAATACAATGAATGAATATTACTTGCATAAAAATTAAGCTTCAAATAACATTAATTATGACTCATTCATTTGATCTAGCGTTGACAGACAGGGCATCAGGGAGAGAGTGACTAACACAACACCACTTCATCGTGTTAAAACAATATCCTCAACTTGCATTCATTTGTATGAAAAACCCTTTTGATTCTCTTGATCTGAGGACCCTTACAGACTGAAGCAATAACTTAAAGTCTGAATAATTTACAGATTAATCGAGGAATGGACACATATTTTGACTTTATGACAGCTTTACAGATTGGGAGTCACCACTTCTTCTTTTTTTGGGGGGGGGTCTCTTTTTACCAGGCCAGTAAATTTGAATGAATTACTGTCTTCTTTGGTGCTCATGGCTATATTTGTATGCGTTATTGAAGCAGCTAACTGATACTAGCGTAAGTGGGTAGCCAATGCCTAGTTCTATACATCCATTAACTTCTATAATAATGAACAGCTTGGCAACCAGACCAGGCTTTTAATTGAGACAGGTTTTTATTTGTTAAAATACGTCGCCACACCGGGCTAGTAAAAGGGACTGGGTTTTTAATTGACCTATGGCTAAGCCACGCCCCCCTCCACTCACTCGGACAAACAATCAACATTCAGTGACCAGCGCTATGGCAGGTGTCACAGTACACGGCTTTTCGCAGGAGGCAACTGATGATTTTTGGGGACATAACGATCAGATGTCATTGAGAAGTAACCAAAAGGGCCTAAACTACGCATTGGAGGGATATATTAATTATTTTATCGTTGAGAAGGTCGATGAAAAGCTTAAATTACAAGCCAAAATTTACAGGTCACAGTGTACACTTGTGAACTGCATCTCGTTGCCGTCACCATCAAAGACAACAAGTTAAAGTGCCACTGAAGTTAAGGTTTTTGGCTCAGAATATGAGAAAAGGATAACAGCCTTTTTACCATCTTTACCAAGAGTGTCTCTCTGTTAGTTTGGTGCTACAGTATTTCCACTGAATCATTCAGCATAATGGTTGCCAACCTTTGTTATCTCTGCCATTACAGATAAGTTAATGAAGCTAAGCTCCAGAAGTTAACGTTAGCTTAACTAGAGCCCTTTGGACAACAGCTAACAATGATGTACGATCACCAAAGTACAAAACTAGAACAAAATAGGCTAATGAACTCCCAGCAAACAAGGTGACATGATGAACAACGCAGCTAGGAGCTAACGTTAGGCTAACTTTAGCTAACGTTAGCTAGAGATGGTAAAGATACCTTTATATTTCTTTTCAGCAAAGTGACAATATGTTGCCTCACACACAATGTTGACTTACCTTAGAACAGATGTAGACATCCTTGTTAATCTTATTCACGTTGAGCTGATGTTGTGGTCTAACGTTACCGCACAACTTTATCCAAAGGAGACACTTTTCTCGGTTGAGATTTGGTTTAAAGGGTTAAAAATACACCTCCCAGCCTCTCAGGATACCTTGTGTCGGAGTTGCATGTACCCCATGCACACCGTTTGACCATTTTTAAACTTCAAAGCTCCGAAAAAACTCATAAAACCGAACAAAACTGACTTTCTGTAATGCATTTCAATGAATGTCTAGGCAGAGAATGTCCGAGTGTATGGGAATGGCTATATGCACTGTGATTGGCTCATCGCGTTTGAGGGCGGGGCTTAGCCATAGCTCAACTGAGTTTTATGGTAAACAATAAAAACTATTCAATTAGATTAATAATTTCTTATTTTATACTATCTACAGATATTCAAAAATGATTACTGGGTAATATGTATGTTGATGTTGTTAATGTCTTTATTTGTCATGTGATGAGACAACACAATATATGGCATGTGAATGTGTGTGCCTAATAACCAGTAACTAGCATTGCCCATCCATTGCAATTTTAGACACTCATACCCCTTTTTCCACAAAATTGGATCTGGCTCTTGACTGGCTCCATTTAGGATTTGTGGGACCTTTGTGCTGACTAGTAAACCAGCCTGCATTTCCAGTTTTGAGTGGAACCACTGTAATCAAGCATGATCAGGTGTTGCACAATGCACAACAGTAGTGAGCAGGAGCAAAATCATGGATCACAGTGATTACCCGCAAATGTTTGTTTGTTTTTTTTAAAGCAAACATGGACCAGCTTTAAATGAGACCATGGCATGCTATGTTTTTTTCCCCACAATTTCTGACTTGACTGCTCCATTGTTGCTTTCTCCATCCTCTCTTTGCAACCTGTAGAATAAAGTTAGGACAATTCCAAAATAGGTAAAAATTAATATAAAGTTATTAAACCATCATCATTAAAATATTTTTTTTTTCAAATATAGAAGTAAGATTAATGATCTCTTTGTTTTTACTTGTTTTTGTCAGTAAAAGTTAAATATCCCCATTGACCAAAAAGTAACCATCCTTATTGACTGACCACCCCCCTGTATCTGCATGAAATGGTTTGGTCCTGTCTTAGCGCACTGACAGTGACGGTGCGTAGTAGCAGTCAGTAGTTGCGCTAGAACGCTGTAGTCATCATGCTACCTAGCACTAAAAGAAAATCCGGTTTTCAAAAAAGGAAAGAGAGAAAGTAGAGAGAGAAGAGAAAGGGTGTCAATATGTGAGCCAGTCTTTCTCCAAGAAAGGTGGGTAGCCTATAGTCTGAGTGATAAAAACGAACCTGTTAGCTTAATGTCCATAGTGAAATAAGCTAGCTACAGACTAGCGTTAGCCTACATTTCACCCCTTTTAACCTACATTTAATCAGTGCAGGTAAATGTTTAGCAAGATATTCATATTAAATCAGTTGTCCCTGTCCCTTTTACCAGACTCAACAACAGATGAGTCAGAAGCAGCAGCCCTGTCTGCCCATAACTTTACCCCTCCCCGTCCCAATGAAGACGGTGAGCAACATTGTGTTGAATGACATGCCAGTTAGCATCATTGTAGGGAGTCTGTGGCAATTTCTCTCTCTCTCTTGCTCTTTTTTACCATTACAAAAAGAAAACGAAATATTTTTTAATGACAGAAATTCAAACAAATTATTTTTCCACATAATGATTATTATGAAACAAAAACAGCTGACAACTGTCTGTACTGGATGCTGGACAGTTGGAAACATTAAGTAACCTAACTCAAACTGTATTAAAGTTACAGGCAATGTTAAAATAATCCAGTTAGATGCTTTCATTTAGACTGAATTATGGCCGTTAAATGACATCTATAGATACAGACTATTATTCCCATGAAGGGCAATTTATTTGAGCAGCTTGCACACACACACACACACACACACACACACACACACACACACACACACAAACAAAACAAAAACATGTATCTACTGTATGTAATCTAGTGGTGGTGATACAGAACTGTAGGTAATTTGGGGGCCCAGTGTGATTTTTTTTCATGGGGCCCAAAATACCTGGCGCCCACTGATTTGCAGTTTGCACTTAAAGGACAACTTCGGTATTTTTCAACCTGGGCTCTATTTCCCTATGTGTATGCATGCGTATGATTCATGGGTACCACTCGTTCTAAAATTGGTTCAGTATTGAGCCGCGAAACGAGCTAAAACGGTAATGGGGGCAAATGCGTCCCATATAAAAGTGCTTTTTTCCGCCACTGACCGGTTCAGATCGCCAGTGCCATCTCTGTAAATAGCATATGGTAGCGGCCCTGGGGCAGTGGTGACTGTGAATGAGTGGACTCAGCTGTCAGTCAGTGTTAGAGCAGAAAGGCGGAAGTTGTCCCCGCTCGGTATTGTAAATGAATATGTGTGTGTGAAGTGTGTGTTTTTTCGCCACTGACCGGTTCAGATCGCCAGTGCTATCTCTGTAAATAGCATGCTAACTTAGCCTTTCCCTTACCTCTGGGCTGTGTGATGTCACGAGCTCTGCTCCACTGTGTCTGTAGCTCTCTCTACTCGTGGGACAGCCGTTTTCTTGAGGAAGAGGTTTCGGGATTGGATGTCTTCTCTTCTTCGGCTGGCAGTAGTCATCTTGGGAGAAGTGAGCACTGCAGACCCGATGGTCTGCAAGGCACAGTGTCTGGACAGGAGTGTTAGCATCCATTTGTAGCACAACTAGCCACAACTTCAGCATCTCACCGTCCGACAGAGGCAGCCTATGAAAGCTGTACGGGGTGTTGCGCAACATCCTGTTCTTGCGTTTGGGAAAAAGGCCCGTTTATTTGAGCACTCCAAAATCTCCGGTAACACTCCAGGGGGTAGCACGTAGAAGACTCCGTCCTCTGACTCTTCTAGTGTAACACACACTTCACACACACATACTCATTTACATTATCAAGCGGGGACAACTTCCGCCTTTCTGCTCCAGCACTGACTGACAGCTGACTCCACTCATTCACACTCACCACTGCCCCAGGGCCGCTACCATTAGGTGCAGGAACTGGAACGGAACCGGTTCCATGTTGGTGGAAACCAGGTATCAGAGCCATGGATGCTGAATAAAGAGAGACAGTCCACATCGTCAGGGGGTTAGTGTTGATGGATGGGTCAAAAACATTGGACTTCAATCAGGAGATGTGTTTGTGTCCCGTTTGAAACTAAAAGTCAATGTTATTTTAACCCAAATCCTGCACTTTTTCCTAAACCTAACAAAGTAGATTTGTTGCCTAAACCTTAAAAAGTTAATTCAAGAAAAGACAGTGTATGCATGTAACGAGAGAGTGACACTTCCAAAACAGATGCTAGAGAGCTACCTTGTACATCATAGTTTAAGTGCAGGACCACTGACCAAGAGGCCGTATCAGTGGGGTTGAGAGTAAGAATGTGTTGCCTAAAACACCCCTGTCAGAGCATGTTCTATTCCCAATTTTTTTTCTAAGGGAAGGATTTTGGTTCTCTCCCTACCCCTGTATGTACCTCCAACTATGAAGCAGAGAACAGAACACAATAAGTGATTTAGCTTTTAAATACTGTCTAGTAAAACAGACAGACAGCATATTTAGGTACAGTACGATACAACAAAGTGCACCAACATTCATCTCTCTACTGAGACTGTTTCTGTCCACACAAATTTATTGTAGCAACAGTGGAACTGAATTAAGGACAAAAAGTGCACTGTCAAATACAAGCAGATGCATTTACTGCCACACAGCCTTCATGTTTGTCTTGAATGGATATGCAGTTATCTGTAAGATCTATTCCTGAAGCCAGCTGGCACTGCCGTCAGTGACCTTTAAAGACAAACACATGGCCACTCGAAGCCTTTTAACAGCTTAAACTGCAAGAAAGAAAAGAACACAAACATATGTTACATTCACTGAGAATCACTTACAGCGAGCACAGTGGTGAAAAGTAAGTTTAAAGTACATTTATAGCATTCCAGTTTAGCTGAATATTTCCATTTCATGCTACTTTCTATTTCAACCTTCCCTTAAAGCACATGATGAGCAGAACCAGTGATTCACAACATTTTTGGCTTGTGACCCCTTAGTCGGGCCTCGCTGAGTTGTTAGCAGTTCCATCTGTTCTAAACATCTCAGATGGTTTCATTTAAATAAGTGTTTGAGGTACAAAGAGGTAAATTATCTAATATTTCACAAAAAAGCACAAATTAGACCAATGAATAGAAATTAGTGCAGTGGAACTTAGTTCTTCGTTCTTCCTTTCCCCATTAATCAACACACATCCCCTCAGATTTATTTTGGCACGCGACCCCGTGGTTGGGAACAACTGGACAAAAGTACCAAACTGTATAGTCTCCTGAGACCCGAGCTTTTGTTTGGTATTCATTTTTCATTTCTCCTAGCTATATGGGATAAGTAGGACCTGAAAAGTATAGTGAAGTAGTTATTATGTTTGAACTGTAAGTTTAGGAAAAAAAAAAAAAAAAAGATGTCCTCATATGGAAACATAGGGTTTACTTTTAATGGTCGCAAGTGTGTATTAAAGGCTCTCTAAGTCTTCTTAAGCATGAAAAGTTTTTGTCACATACAGCAAACATCTCCTCACGATCCACTAGCTACATGTCCTCTGAATATGCTGTGAAAAAGTCCGGTCTCTGTAGGCAGCCCAGGCTCCACAAATGGCAACAAAAAACATTTGGGTCCAGGCTGCACCAACCAGCCAGCTCACCATCTCGCGCAAGCGTGCACACGTGAACGCAGTGCCCAGAGAGGCAGTTAGAGCTACAGGCTACAATGAGGCTAGCTCCGTTGTGTTTGATAACATTGCTGAACGTAAACAGAAGTGTTTTTGTTTCCAGTTGCGGAGCCTGGGTTGCCTACAGAGACATGAGAGATGTCTCTGTAGGCAGGAGAGATGTGACAAAAACTTTTCAAGCTTAGGAAGACTTAGAGAGCCTTTAAAGTATAAAACTATTTATTTCAATGTCTGAAAACTGTTCTGCTAAAACAAAGTTACCAACAATGCAACATCAGTTCAGTTTTTTTTTTTTTGTTTAACGCTTGCCTTATAAAGCCTTATAATTTGTTTATTTTGTAACTCTGTATGAATTTTTCTTGCTCCATATTTTACACTAAGAAGGTCCTTACTGTCTTCAAGAACAGTCTGCCACACCTAATTGGTCTATGTGAAATGCTAAAATAATAATTTAGTCTCAATGTCCTCAAATGAGTACTTTCTAATTAACAGGGTGTTAGCTTGTTACTATTGCTAAAATTAGTCAGTGTATTGCCATATCAAAGTACAAATGTTAATAAGCATAAATAAACAAGTTTTAACCATAAAATTTGATCAGGTTTTGTACATTGTCCACTTCTGCGTCAGGATTGGCTGCAGAATGATTTGGCCGAGATGGCTGCCATGTTCTCACATCGATAGTGTATAATGCTCTAGTTTTGACTAGATAGGACATAAAAATGTCCACAAAAGAGGACAACAGGTCTAGGTTAAGCAGAATGAAGTAGGTACAGGAAACCCACAATGTAATGTCCTTATATGAGGATGCAGGAGGATAGAGGTGGTTATGTCCAACACATTCTCACTCTGAACTCGTCGCATATAAGCATTTTGTCATGAACTTTTCATGTCAAGATATGACATGCAAGGTACCATGGGTGCATTGGTTGTTGATGTCCTGGGACACCGTGTTAAGTTCTGCCCGTTACATGCTTTGCCTTTTTCCAAAATACACTTTTGTTTTCACAGGAAATATAAAGTTTGCATACAGTCTCTTTCAAAATAAACACAATACATTGGTACAACACCGCAATTTTGAAGGACGCTTTTTCCTTCAACAGCAATTGCACATGGTTACATTTTGCCAAAAAAACACACGTGTTTGGGTTTAGGCAGCAAAAGCATGTGGTTGGGTTTACAATCTTATGGGGTACCGGTCCCATAGGTTGAAAGTTGGTGGTTGTTGGACCCATCCAACACAGCTCCCACCCACCCTACTCAGACTTCCGCTGCCTTAACTGTCAATGTTGTCCTGCGAAGTTTCCTCCTGACACCCCCAGGCACCCTTAAACAATAGCAGTGACGGCTAATGTGGCTTATTTCGTCTGACCAAGCACCAAATTTCGAAGACTCTGGAGTGAGACTGGGTTGTTTTGTCACGAGATACAATAGTGAAATTTAATTAATCTAACAGTCTAATGATATATAATATAACACTGACAGGGGACAATTTCTTGGCAGAATGAGTACATTCACTTTGATACTTAAAGTACAATTTGCTGCTAATTCTTTTGTATTTCAGATTTTGACTGCATGACTTTTACTTGTATCAAAGCATTTTTGCATTGTTCAGTAAGAATCACCCACAGTAAAGCATGAATCCCTTAATGCAATAATAAATAAAACAGATGCAGTATAAATGCTACAAATAATTTGTTTACAGTTTTGGATATTAAAATACATTTTAGAAATCAATAATTACAGTGTCAATAATATCTCAAATAAACACAGTCCAACCAGAGCTAATTACAATTTGATCACTCTTTGACATCATGCCATGTAGATACTTACCTTCTGGCATCTTAAACAATGTAAAAGATAAACTTTGCTCCCGTAAATAATGTCAATGCTCAATTTGCACTTCAGCTACAAAACAGCAACATACATTGTTAGAAGCTTTATGAGCTAAACCACTGGCTAACCAACATTTTTACTTGCGCAAATAAGAAGTTGCAAATAGTTTCAGTCCTCAGTGGCCTTTTAACACTCAAATACTCAAAGGATAAAAGCAGAAAAACTGATTCTCTCTATTGTTCATTGTGACTTTTAAAACTCAGAATCAGAAACTATCCTCAAGCTGAAAGGTCACAGGTTTTCATCATTCCAACAGACAATACGCTCGCCAAAGAGCCACGTATCCTGTCAAAGTGTCCTTGAACAAGACTCCGAACCCCTGCGTGCTCACTCACTGCAAGCCATTCTGAATATAAGCGTCAGCTAAATGCCTTAAATGCAAATGCATACCATTTCTCATTTAAATCAGATTCAGCAAAAATGATGAAATTGTACCTTGCAGTGGCAATATTTTTAGAGCCTATTATTTATGTGTTTAGGACCTTAACAAATGCTGCTTAAACAGTTTCCTTTCTGTTCAGAAACACCGGAATTTACATGATATTCATTGTCTGAAAAGAGCAACAATTATGTTAATTGGTGAGATCTTAATTATCTATTTCAGTAAATTAAAAAAAAAAAGAAATTCCCATGCAGATGTTTTACAATTAGAACATTTGGTAAGACATGTAATTTCTCTGTGTTTTGATTTGGAATGAGTCAGATATATCAGAAGTTTAAAGTGCCTAGTTGAGTGGTTCAGCTTATCAGAGGACTGCCTGCTTCGTTTATTGCGATGCATTCCCTCACCATCCATCACCTTTTAGCACCACTGATTATCCTGGCTAAAGATAATTACACGGCACAGCGCTGCACTGCAGAGAGGAACACTAACAGTTATCTGACCACCTGAACAACAACTCTGGGAGGAGAGGGTGAAACAAGTGTGCAGGTCTGACCTCAACATTACAACTGGGTGCCCGTTTGTGTGTATGTTTGCTGCTTGTGCAAATCGAGTATCTGAGTTTATATTCAGGTGAGAATATACCAAATTCTTCTGCACACAGTTTTATAAAATGGTTGCTTAGTTTTGTTTTGTTTTTTCTGCAGTCTGAACAGCAGGAAAAAAACTCACAGAGGTTCTTCATAACAGATGAATACATTGTCTAAATTTAAAGTTGCATTAGTTGATTTATCGTCCACTAGGGGACAGAAAAACTCCACAACATCCTGAACTCCTGAGAAAAATACCCAGCCTATTCTCATTGCTAAGCTGTCACATATTGCCTCGTTGCCAGTGATTTCAGCATGAAACAATGTTGCAAAAAGGCATCTTTTGCGGCGGTGTGATACACTGCCAGGCAGTGTCAGTGTTTAACGCTGCGGGATGGAGTCAGTTGGAAACACTGCTGGTAACAACGTCTGTATGATACGTGCCAGGCAACATCAGTTTATAACGCCAGCAGTAACAATGTTGGTATGATATGCCGCTGGGCAGTGTGAGGTACAAACACCAGTGGTAACAATGTCAATATGATACACGCCAGGTGGTGTCAGGTAGAAACGCCATCAGTAACTATGTTAGTATGATACGGGCCAGGTGACGTCAGTTCCTAATGCTGCCAGACAACGCTGGTTTAGAATGCCACTGGTAACAAATTAAAATAAGAAGCTGGCAAGTTGGTGGACTGATTCAACAAACTCACCTGGGAGCCCCATGTTTGCTTCCTGTGTGAATGTGAAGCCTAACCCTGATGTGTAATAGGTAGACATGCCATTCCACCAGTGTTGCCAGGTCTACAATAATTATTGTATTTGTACGATAATTTGGCCCTCTGTACGATGTACGATCAATAATCCCAAAAAAGGCCAAATGTACGATAATTTGACCATTTCATGAATGTGTGGTTGTAATCAGGGTGATGTTGGTCTCTGAACAATGAGCACGATTGGCTGAATGGTCAGCTGTACCCGCCCCACGAGGTGCTAGGACCAGTCAGGAAGTCAAGCGAGAATGACATTCAAAACAGAAGAAGAAATAGGGGAAAAACAGAAGCAAGGAAAATGGAAAAAAAGTAAACCAACAAAGTAAACACTAGAGTGACTATATTTGCCTATAGCGCATCAGTAGGATTATTATTTTGGTTATGACGGATGTATGATAATTTCCCTCAAAATACGATAATTTTGAGTCTCTGGTACAATAATCCTACATTTCCCACCTGGCAGCGCTGCATTCCACTGACAAAGCGGCAATATGCGACAATTTGGGATGAGAACATGTTGAAATATGTGGCTCATCCGCTGCTAGATGTTGAAATTTCTTCACAAGCTAGTTGTTATAGCAGAAGTTTGACGTGTTGCTTTCTTGATGAGAGTTACATGGTGACAATGATACCACTCTAATGACTGACTGTTAGATATGAGGCTGCAACCGGCAGCTGGTTAGCTTAGCTTAGCATGAAGACTGGGAACAAGGGAAAACAGATAGCGTGGCTCTGTCCAAAGGTAACAAAATCCATCTACCAGCACCTCAAAAGCTAAATAACTTGTTATATCTTGTTAGTTTACTCCATTGAATTCTTCATTCGTCACTACTTGATTTTAGGAATTACATTGACTGTTAATTATTGAGCTTTAGAGGTGCTGGAAGGCAGAATGTGTTACCTTCAGACAGAGCCAGGCTGTTTTCTGCATTTTCCTAGTCTTTATGCGAAGCTTAAGGAAGCTAACCGACTGCTGGCTGAAGCTTCATATCAAATGGACAGACATGATATGGTATTAATCGATCTCATGTTGTCTTCACAAGAAAGCAAACAAAAACATTTCCAAAAATTCCAAAATGAATTGTCACTTTAACTTTATCTGCAGTTTAATATCCGGTAGTTAGCCTAAAATGGGTCTTCCAAACTGATTTTGTTAAAAAAAAAAAAAAATAATAATAATAATAATTTGCAAACAAAACAATTCACCAAAGAGGCTTAAAAGTTCCTTGTAGCTTTTTCAGGCAAACAGCCCCTTTTACATTACATACAGTCATTCGATCCACTGTCAAAAATAACGATAAGCAGAGCTTTACATCTGAACTGCAATTCATGTTGCATCAAAAAATGGAAATCAGTCTGTCACTCAGATTGGAGTTCACACAAGATGTATTTAGCGTTTCATGTTGTGCAGAACAAACAGGTAGAGTGATCTGTTCTTCAACTTAACGTTACCTCACTACCATTTGCTGCCATAACAACTGAAGAACAGAACACTTTAATTATAGTACAAAACGTCATGATGTAAATCCTTAGTGTGTGTATGCTCTATGTTTGAAGGTCTTTACAACAGTAAAACAAGTAAATCATTTATTCCTACCCTCTAATATGACCCACAAGAGTGTGTCCTCAATTAGCACCTCTACCGGTGGCAGGAGATCAACGCATCCTCATACCTAAACGGCAGAATAAGTCCTATATCAGGCTGTTCTCATGTACTGTTTGTATGGTTTTCTAGGAAAAGTAGTGCTCCAAAATTCTTACATATCCCACGTGATGATGAGCCAGTAATTTGTGCATAACCCATGTATTTAAGAAGGCTGCGATCATGTAACTAATGCACTAAAGAAGGAGGCTCTTTGCTAAGGAGGCGGGGTAATGGATGAGTCACAAAATGCAGGACTGTCCCTTGGGCTTTCCCCAGGAGACTGGTGTTCGGAACTTTGTGATCTCTGAGTGAACTTTGAGTCATTTTAAAGTACGTCCTCACCATGTTTCTTTTGCTAAACTCTAACTACTGTATCTTTACTTGCCCAAACCTGACCTCCACAACTCTAAGTTAATTTGGTAACTTTACGTTAAGGATGTAACATCATTAGCGAGGGGGCTAATTTGTAGCATTTCATGGTAACCAGTGAATTACAGTATTTTGCGTATATGGCTGTTCACTTTTGCAGTTTTAAACACAATGGAGCCAAAAAAAATTGTTAAATGTTGCTGTTGTCCCTGGCTTCACACGAGTAGAGGAAAAGTTTGCTAGCCGCTAGGCTAATTTATACAATGTAAAATGCCATAGGTTTGTGTTAATAACATTAGCATGTTGTATTTATGGGGGAAATGTGTCCAGCAAAAGACAAGTGCTTTGTCTGTGAATGCTGTGAGTTATAATGAAGCCGATTTGTGTACTTGTGTTTGAAATTGTCACTATTAAGTTATGTTTAATGTATGTTTTAGGTGTGTTTTGAATCAACTAAACTTTACAGCACTTCCGAGAGACCCCACTGCTGACTAGTGTTTTGGAGGTGTAAATGCAGAGTGGCAGACAAACCTCCGCACAAGCATAAATGCTCACAACTGCGTGGGCCACGTGCCTAGGCTACAGCGTAGGCTCTGAAGAGAACTGATGCACAAGTATAAATCCAACTTAAGTCTGATGTTTGTTCGTCCATCACGACCGCCATCCTCTGCAGACTTTCTTGCTTTTAATACCACGTCAAACTGACTTTCTCCTTTGCTCCCGTCAGAATTACTATGACCGAAGTCGCTGCCTAAAAATAAGTGTAAATATGTGTTGGAATAAGCTGCTTGTACAAATGATCCGGTCTCATTTCGAAGGACAGTCTCCAAACCACCTTCACATCCCCTTAACAAGGCAGGTAAGGTACTGCAGCATTTTATATCTTAGGTTCTGCTGGAAAAAAAATGGTAGTGTGTGCTAGCAGAAGGCCGCTTTGTGTGTTTGGGTTTGTGCAGAGTATATGTGTGTGTAATTATCGCCTCTCTCTCAGTGGTGGTGGTCTTGTCTCATTACCGTCGTGGTGGGGTGTCCGTGCTTTCAGTGAACAGCGTGATGTCTCCTGCCTCCCAGCCCCTTGAGCTGACGACATGGACGCAGAGGTGTCCAGTCGTTTCCTGAAAGCACCAGCCGCAGCTGTACCTGAAAACCTGCTGCTAACTTGCTGCTAATGGGCAGCCCCTATGTGCAAATAAGACCCTATTTTACCTTGGATACAGAGAGTGATGCATTCACTTGGCCATACCTATTATTCCCATTGCCTATAATTCTCCCTCTCTCTCTCTCGCTGAGCAGTGTTTCCACCACCTCTCCCTCTCTCCTCTTGCCTTGCTGTGTGTGACGCGGTCCTCCTCTCCTCATACAGAGGGAGTTGTTATCTCCAGTAGATAATAATAACACCAATCTAAAGGAGATTTTTTGTGCCAGATAAAAAACAGAGTAGCTCCGGAATACGCCTGCCTGCCAGCTTAGGTTGTACGGTGTTACAGTCGAGTTAGAGCTGTTTGGGAAGATGTGCTTCAGACTACTGATGCTGCATCAGGGATCTAGAACTGTGCCCTCGGGTGTGTTTCAGAGACCTGTTCTCACCTCTGGATCACATCTGGCACTTTCAGCCAGGCTACGGAGGTGTCTGTACTTGCTCAGTGGTAATTGCTAATGGTAATTACCAACCTTTTCCATGAACCAGGAGGCTTATATAAATAAATGACTGGTGAGGTGGGCATGGCAATTTCCCAGCGCCCCATATCTCTAACGCCGTCCTTCACCCTAATTCCACCGCTGGGACCTTGACTGGGTCTCAGGTTCTCTGGCCCGCAGACTGCACCTATTATCTTCAATGGCTGAGGCTATTAACCAATGCACTTATGTGCTGTATGTTGGCTCTCTTATTAGTTTGGCCTGGCAAGTCGGTTCTCCTCAGTTCCCAAGTCTCTCTCCACATCATTTACTCCAAAGCCCCACGCGGGCTGATACCTCCTGACCCTTTTGAAACTCTTTCAGAAGCAGTGCCTCTCAAGTTGGTTCTTTGAGCCTCGATACTACACTCCCACCACCGATAGTCCATCTGCTGAGATTGAGGACTCCTCTCTGCATGACTACTTTCCCCCTGGCACTCTCACCAGGGCCACCTGCATCGCACAGACAGAAAATGGCTGAAATGGCTGCAGTGAGATTTGCCTCCAGTGCAATCCCCTCAACATCTAAGTTGGAGGCGAGTTGACTTCTTAAGACTGGAGGGATTCAGCCCTGCTTCCTACTGCGTTGAGAGTTGCTGTGAGAGCAGTAGAGAGAAAGAGACACAGGGAGAGGGAATGTAAGGTGGGAAAAAACAGTATGCGATAGTGAGTGAACTGAAGTCTTCCCTAATTAGGCACTGGGCCTTCATTCAGCACATTTATAGTCTAATAAAGCATGGAGGGTATGTGGTGCACTGTGATTAAACAGACGTTTGCTTTAATACATGGTGGCTGGAACAGTACGTGGGGGCTGGTTCTGGAGATGTGCCACAGACATGAACAGCCTCTGCTCATCTTCTGGACTAATTATCCCAATGTTCTCATCTTCGTGATTTTAACGCTCAGCAGACAGCAGGACGGGGCCTGAGCAAGCCAAGGCAGCCACAGAAATTGTCAGAATCATTTAATCCATCTCCCGAGCATGCTAATGTAATTGCTTTTTGATTAATTGCGCCGGTGGAAAAAAAAAAAAAAAAAAAGCTTGCTGTTGTTGTTGTCAGATTATAGTTCAATGAGATTCCTCAAAGTGATTGGTTGTAAACAGATCCCTTCATTTCAGCTCTTAATGAAAGACTGCTCTTGAAATCTTCATGAAATGTCAGTTTCAATAATTATGTTCTGAAGTTCATCCAAATGTTGGAGCAACAGTTTTGACCCCTTCGTCAGAAACTGGAACTTCACTCACAAAAAAACTGTCCTTTTAAGGTGGGAGTTGTAGTTTATGTTGCTGACAAGAAAGACTTCTAAAATTTGTTCACTGACATTTACATGTATTGGAACACAAAAAAACAGACAAATAAACAAACAAACAAAAAACCCTATTTATGTTGTAAAACACCAGTGAAAGGATCACGCCAACAGGCCTTTTCCACAGAGGACATTTTGATTTGTCAAGGAAGAATAAAGCAGAGGTGTAAATAATAACATTAATGATGCGCATGCTTGCTCACCGTCACACCATCATGGCTGTCACACACACTTGAAAATAACAGAGCCATTGTTAACGTTATTAGTAACACCTTTGTTTTTCCTACTATGGCTCATCAAAATATCTTCTGTAAAAAAAAAAAAAAAAAGGTCCATTGTTTTGGTGGTTTTAAACCATTTCATGCAAATCATTTATACTTTGCATCAAAGCCATAGAGTATATAAAAAGTAACAGACATAGCCAGCACAACACCATCCATGGCTCTATGGAAGAGCTGCATGATTAAATCATTTTTATCCCCATTTATTGTAAGGGCTAAACCAGAAATTAACCACGTCTGGTGGAAACTTGCCATTCAGCTGCCATAAGAATCTGGTGTGTTTGCTCTGTGGGCCCAAGAATGTGAAAGATCCAGGTAATGTAATAACACTGAAATCAAGCTTTTTAGGCTTAATGCACACTGAGCAGCTTTCATACGAATTAATAGCGGCCTACCTCCAATGCTGTAACCGGTTCTCTTTATTAATCCATGGTTTTAAAGCCTTGAGTTTGGTGTTTTGACTGTCACCTTCTTGTATTTTTGGAGCCAGAAATGACCATATTTGGATGAGAAAGTGAAGATAAGCCTAATACGAGCTGCTAGCTGGTTACCACATTGCATTTAAAGGTATGGTTAACTGTGACAATGCTAATGCTTGTTTTTTTTAATTACCAAAAATAAGCTTAAAACTATTAAAACACAATGCTCTTGCATGAAAAACTGAACATCCGACTAGAGGAGGTCTTTTAGTACAATCAAATGCTGAATAAAACGTCTGTAGGTGAGTAAAAAATGTTATCTTTCATGAACTGAAAATTCACTGAAATAGTGACAGCTGTGGCAATGCCTATACTTTGTGAATCTGGGGTTATGCCATGGTTACATTACCGAACCATCGTTGTCAACAGTTGCCACCCACCTGTCACTCAAAGCGGCTGAGCCCTTAAAGGGATAGTGCACCCAAAAATGAAAATTCAGCCATTATCTACTCACCCTCATGTTGAGGAACGCTCTGGTGAAGTTTTAGAGTCCTCACATCCCTTGCGGAGATCGGCAGGGGAAGCGGCTAGCACACCTAATGGCTGACGGCGCCCCAGACTAACATCCAAGAACACAAAATTGTAGCCACAAAATATCTCCATACTGCAGTTTTTACTCTACTCAAAACAAACTTCCATTTACACAGGAAATGTACAGTTTGCATACAGTCAAAAAATTCAAAATAAATGCACTACGTCAGTACAACAGTGCAAATTGGTGTTTTTTCCTTTAACAACAAACGCACATGGTTACTTTTTGACAACACGCATGTGGTTGGGTTTAGGCAACAAAAGCACATGGTTGGGTTTGCGGCAAAAGACCAGGTTTTTGGCATTGCAATCTTATCGGAAGCAAACACCGGCCTCCCTTGTGAAAGGCGGTGGTTGTTGGACCAATCCATCACCCCTCCTGCCCACCCTACTTGGACTTCCACTGGCTTAACTTTTGTTGTTGTTCCCCAGTTTCCCCCTGACGTTGCCGGATGCTGTAAAATAATAATGACAACCAGCCACATATCATGCTGATGTGAAAGGACGGCTTTTTCGTCTGTGTCTGATGCCAGAAGTCACTGACCAAGCACCGGATTTCGGAGACTTCAGCCTAAGTCTGGGTTGACTTCCATATTGGCTTCATTTTTCAGCCCAAGGACGTTGCTGCTTGATCACAGCTAACCAAACCACGCTGCGGTGTTTCTGAAATCAGGATGAACTTTTCATCATTCTTCATTCAATTTCATTCTACGCAGCCTTTTGTTTCCATTTATTTCTGCCTATATTTTAAATCTGCTGGCAGACTATTGAAGTATGCTTTACTTGTAAACTCTATCACAGTGAAATTGATAGCTGCATTCATTTATGTAAAATGACAATATTTTCTAAGTGACTGTGCTAGTTAATGTGCTGGAGCCAAGATCTAGAAGTCTTACATTAGTATTTCAAAAGATTAAAAGAAGTTTATTATTTACACCCAGCTGAAACTAATCCTACCCCATATGCAGGTTATATTATTCAGTTTATGTCAAATCAGCTTTATGATCTTTTTGGAGGATGTAGTTTGATTATAGTGTGACGTCAGTGACATTGCTGAAAATAAAATATAAATACATCTGGCCGGTTTTCAATTGCATTAATTTCCCATATCTCAGCAATTAACTTGGTGTGTACAATGTTATCATAACTGATAGAAATGATGGCCAAAGCTCCAAAAATAAAATTTAAATGGAAACAATCTGGAATTATCCTTTAAGCTCTCCTTCAGGCATATGACACTAATTATTAATTCTGATATAGGTGAAAGTGCATTCAGATCATATCTAATCTCACTGGCACAATCGTAGATCTTCAGACTGAACTTTTCTGTAAACACTTTTTTTTCTTTTGTGATGCAGTAAAGAGGCACTATAGTGACCATGGGTCCTTTTCCGTTCAAACTCACCGACAGTTCTGCACTCTTGTGAGGTTTAGAAGTGGAGATGTTGGCAGTGTCTGCTGGCGTTTATGCAAGCACAAGGAAGAGAGAGAGGCAGGAGGGAGGGACTGCACATGGAGTAACTGTGCCTCTGACAGACAGTGTTGAGGCTAGTCTCCGGTTCTCAAAGGGAGCCTGCCTATCTTTTGTAGAGACAGAGACTGCAGGCTACCATAGTCAGATGCAGAGCTCCACTACTAAAGGAAAGTTAATAGCTTGGGCTCCCTCAGACAAAACGCAGAGAGAAAAAGAGCAGAGAGGAGAGAGAGGGAGGGAGAGAAGGAGAGAGATGCAATGTGGTAAGGGTCCATTAGCATTCCTGCTCTCAACCTGACACTGACAGCTGACACTGACCCAGTGTCCAAGGTGAGCGGGAGACATGGCACAGGAAGCAGAAACCCCCCAGAGGCAAACACCGTGTGTTTTTATGCTGTTCTCTGTTTCCTTTGTGGTTGCAGTTGAGTGGATTCTAAATGTCACAGTTCTGTGACACATGTAGATGACTTTGACCCTGTTACACCCCAGCCATGCCATCCCTTTGTCACTTAAAGCTGCGCAAAGCAGGACTTTATGAAAAAGAATACACTCTCTCTTATCAGCCTGAATCACAAAAGGGTTCAGCTGAAAAGAGTATCTCATTTAACCTGATTGATACCCTGTAGATTTGTCTAAATTAAGTCTGGGTGTCGGTTATGATGACCTCTCTGCCCACAGAAAGTGACACAGCTGAACTTAGTCAAAGAGTCAAAAGCAAAGTGTCTCAGTGGTTTATTTAACAGACAGCTGGACTCTGGTCCTTCTGGTTTGTATATTATAACGCAAAAACAAACCAATGTGACTTACGTGGGTTTTGGAAATTAAAGTTTCTAAAAACATTTACATGTCATTTCTGTTTATAAAATGGATTGTTGCAGTTCTCATTTATGATTGACGGAGCTGTGTTCAAAGCCACTGTAATATATACTATAAATACTATAAATTGTCCATACACATTGAGTGCACAGTTACCCACGTACAGTTTTACATGGTGTGTGTTTGGGATACAGGTCAAAGGAAATTGCAGATTAAATAGTCAACTGAACCCATTAAGAAGAGCAATGTATTCAGACAGAGTTTTTGTGAATTTGATAGTATGATTGTGAATTTGATAGTATGATTGCTTTATTAAAAGTACAGTAGTACCATTGCCAATAATAGTAGAATGGTATCATTTGTCCAACATGGGACTGACAAAATAATACACTGACAGTTTATGTACAGCATACCCTATCCTGACTTAGTCATACCAAATATTAGAAAAAAAACAACAACATTCGGCCACAGTGATCAGTCGTATTTTAGCCATTTTTAAGCATTTTTCTGTTGTTATAGTGCCACCCAGTTGTCAATTAGAGTTAAATTTCTCCAGTCACCTTGAGGCATCCTGTTCTACATATCTACCAAGTTTAGTAAAAATCAATATGGCGGTTCGGCCTAGATAAGAAATTAGCTCTCTAGCGCCCCCATTTTGTTTGATGGGGCCAATAATGGAGGGGTCCCCTCAGATTATGTGTGGTCATATGCCTACAAAGTTGCGTGGTGATCGGTGAAACCCTTGAGATGTTATACACCTTTATGTGATGAGCCACGCCCTCCACAATATTCATTGCCTTATAGAAGCTCAGTTTTAGTAAGTTTTCCAACTTTTTCCAAGAGGGAACTTTAGATATTGGTCCCTAGATTATGTTCACCGAGTTTCATGCAGATCGATCAAACTTCCTAGGAAGAATTTAGAGAACTTAGGAAGCAATTTGAAGTGTTTTTCAAAGAATTCAAAGTGGCGGAAAATCTATATAACCAGAAGTTATTGGTTCTTGGGGGAAATTTGTTCCTCATGAGGAGAGGCATCTCTGTGCAGTTTCATGTCTCTACGACATACGGGGCATGAGATATGCCCATTCAAAGTCTGCAATTTCAGTCGGTTGCTATAGCGCCCCCCTTTGGCCAGTTGATCTAATATTGCTTCGTTTGCATCCTCCCATGACCCTCTACCACTGTGCCAAATTTCACATGGATTGACCAAGTCAGTGAGGAGAAAAACGTGGAACAGACACACACACAGACACAACCAGAGACAGACAGACATAGTTTTCGTCATTATATAGTAAGACACTAGGGGTTGAGTGAAAGAGGACTGCATTTTTTCAGGATTTTTCTTTGTTTATATGAATTAATTGATATAATTCAAATGCTAAGGGGAAAACAAGTTGCAGCTTTTATTGTGGTAGTTCATAAGAAACATGATGTCATGTCCAAGAAAAACAAAGCCAACTGAGAGAGCAAAAAATAGCAGACAGCCAAGGACACAGACCTTCAGCAACTCGAACAGCAACTAAAATGTAGCCAGTCTAAACTCCCCTCCGGATCAGCAAACTTGCTGTTGCTGCCATTACACAGATTAGACCCAGCCTGTGATGCACCCTGGCACTGGGGACACTACTAGAAGTCTGTCTCCAGAGCCTCTGCCCACTCTTCTCCTGGTCTGCCAGAGCGAATCAAAGTGCTGAGCTCAGCTCTACAAAGGTACACGATTTTAAACTTTTTAAATACTAAAAAAAAAAAAAGCAACTCAGTCAGTGGTGGTCAATGTTGATGTCTTGTAATGTAATGGGAACACTGCAAGAACAGCTAAATGGAGCAGGTTAACTTATGTTAACTTTACCTCACAAAGTATTTGGTTTTATTTATATTTAATTAATTCAATGTTGTACCTTTCACAGAGCAAGTTAACAAAGTGCTTCACTGGAATAATATTGTTAAAAATAAGACTGTAAACCAGTTAATAGTTTATTTACCACATTTCCATGCTGTATACGTGCTGCTGGAAAAAATGTGATGTGCATTGATTTTAGAAATATGCCTAATGATATAGAGTCTCTAGAAGAGTATGATTTGACTTTTGCCATTGTGCAGTAGTAAAAAATTGCATAAAATCATATGTTTGATTTGCAATACTGAAAACCCGCAATACATATCAAATCGACACCCAAGTATCGTGGCAGTATAAAAATTGGGAAGTAACCATATCATCCCAGCCCTAACAAACACATAGCTGTGACTTCATTACAATTACAGTATTACTGTGTCAATTAGTCAACTATTGTCATATGCGACACAGAGCTAAAGCGGCAACCGCAACTGAAGCCCGAATTATTTATCATCCGCTAGGAAGAGATCAGTCCAAAGTGTGCAATGCTGTCATTCAATGAATACACAAAAATCCAACAGAATTGCTGCGAAGTAAAACAAAGAAATACCTGTTGTTGCTGACGCCCAATCCACCGGCCTTTTATATCCACCAAAAGCGGACAAACTACACCAACCATATCTGGTAAGTTAATGACGTAACATTAGCAAGCTTGAATGTTTTTATTTGTAGCTTGCGATGCTCATCTTCTCTAGAAGAGAAGATCTAAATCATTTTTCCAAGTAATCCAAGTAACCAGACTACACTGTAACAAAATAATATTCAGGAGGTAGAGCTGGGAGATATGGAGAAAGTCAGACATTGCATCAGTATTGTAGGGCTAACTAGTGGTGCTTTTACAAAATATTTACATAGAATATTTTTAATAAATAATCATCAGAAATGTGGATTTAATTACTAAGTGGGTAAATGCCAATTATAGAAGAGCTTGTTAAGTTCAGAAAATGTACTGTAATGCAGCCTGTAAAACCAGGAAAGACAGCGGTATTACAAAATTCAAAAATTGAAGACGATCAGCTAAGGGGGTTTTAGGCACTCGGGTCGCGTCGTGCCAAACAACACTCCTTAGCTCTTCTAAAATCACTGTGAACCACCGCCTCAAGTGGCTTATTGCTTAAATTTACCGTAACAGCTTGAAGCAGCCAGAGTGGATTTACTACACATCAGAAAACAAAAGTATGAACATGTAATGTTGGACAAATCCAAAAGGAGTAGATTTCTTATGCTGTACATCTGGTATTCAGTTTCGACTGCACTTGAGATGCAGACATCATGTCTACTTTTGCGTTTCTTCCAGTGGAGACGAGATTTGCAGTAATGCATTCAAAGAGTTTGGCAGCTGATGACGGACATCTGGGCCAGAACAGCAGGCAACCTCTACCTAAACAAAAAGCATGCAAATAATTATGTTAGTACACAGATTCATATGCTCCCCACTGCAAACATATTGTCATTATCTCTCTCTCTCCCTGTGCAACTTTCAGATTTGATTTGAATTAGTGACTCCACCAGTCACACAGCAGGGTGAGGGAAAACAGGGAGAGTGGGAAAAGCGACAAGTTTTAATTGGTCTTGTCTTGCTGTGCTGAGCTGAGGTGCATTCAGGAGGCAAGGTTTCCCTGTGAGATTGGAGGGCAAAAAAACATCCCAAAACGTTGAGGTTGCAGGCTCAATCCCTGCAGAAGCCGGTGAGTTCTTTGACAAGGCACTGACCCTTCCCTGCTCACTCTTTGAATCCAACTCTAAATATAAATGCCCACATTTTGTTTCTGATTTTTATATCCTCATTTACTGTTTAGCTGTGACACATCACATTATCGCCTCATGTGCAAAAGCCATTAAAGACCTGATTCAGCTTGTTAATCTGGTGATAAACAGTGTAGCAGTGACAACCTCAGTGGCTGAAAAAGGAATGTAAAAGTGCCAAAAACTGCAGTATTTTGAGTGTCCACTTGAGGCTGGCTGCAAAAGCCAGTCAATCCCCATAGTCACCCATGTTAATATGCCTTACTTTATAGCAGAAATAAACATTTTTATTGCCTGGTACAGAAACAGTTGTGGCCTCTGTAGCTAATTCCCCCCTTCATGACAACTTTAAAGCAAGATTTATACTTCCAAGACAAGTCAATGCTGTACTCAACACCGTAGCCTGATGTGCACCTCCCCGGAAATGTAACTACAGGTCGGGGCGATGCAGACCTGTTTATTTTTGTAAGCTAAATTTCCCACAGTGGAAACAAAGCTTTAATTTACTTTGATTTCACAGATAAAAACAAAAATAATTTGTGAAGACAATAGAGCCTCCACAAAATAGCATTCTATGCCTAGTGTGTGATTTATCCTGGCTTCATGTGGATAGAGGAAATGTCCACTGGTTGCTAGGCTAATTGATGCAATTTACAATGTCATTGGCTTGTGCTAATAATGTTAGCATTGTATTTGTTTGGAAAACATGTTTAGTATAAGGCAGTTGTTTTGTCAGTGAACCCTGTGAGCTGTAATGGAGCAACATTTTGTGATGTTACTTTTGTTAAATGTTGCTGTTGTCTCTGGCTTTGTATGAGTAGAGGAAATGTCTGCTAGTCGCTAATCTTATTTATACAATATAAAATGCCTTAGGCTCGTGCTAATAACATTAGCGTGTTGTATTTGTGGTGAAAATGTGTCCAGCAAAAGACAAGTGCTTTGTCTGTGAATGCTGCGAGTTGTAGTGAAGCCAATTTGTGTACTTGTGTTTAAAATTGTCGCTGTGGAACCATGATTAATGTGTGTTTTGGGTGTGTTTTTAATTAACTTAACTTGTGGTTTGGAGACTAGTGGTTTGGAGGGTGTAACTGCAAAGTGATACAGATACACCACTGCACAAGTATAAATGCTCACAACAGCATAGGCCACGTGTGTAGGCTATGGCATAGGCTCTGCATAGAGCTGAAGTATAAATCCACCTTAAGGAGGATGAATTTTTACATAACTCAATCGTTAAAATGTTATTCAGGATTTAAGTTACTGGTATGCATAATTAGGGTGCAGCCACTTTGAGTAACACGTGGGTGCTGGCTGCTAACAAGTCACTACCATGGCAACATTGTGGTTGGGTAACATAACCATGGTGTTGCCCCAGATTAAGGCATAGTCATATAGCTATTTGTTGCTATTTAAGTGTGGTTTCAGTTCTTGAAAGTTAATTAGTTTGGTGGTCTATAAAAAAGTATTGGTTATATTAAAATACCCTCAAAGGAGTCATATATTCCGTTTTTCCAGTAAGGACATTTTGTGTTAATAATTTTATTTTTTGGTAGCAAAAATTAGTGTGCACATTCTCACAGTTAACTATAGCTTTGAATGCACCGTGCTATTCAGCTAGCAGCTAGCGTTAGGCTTATCTTTTTCTTCTTGTTCAAATATATATAATATAAATGATTGAGCCCCCTAAATTTGAACAGAGCATCTCTATTTTAACCTACACAGCATGTGTAGCACTGGTTTAGCAGCCCAGGTAACCCACAGACTACTTGCATGTGCGAAATTATCTAATATGATGCTACAATCAAATCTGTGTATTCTGATAAGCATTGCAACAGTGAGTAAGATACACAGACAGGAGGAGATGAGACAAGAGACAATATAGAAATAAGTGAGTCAAAGAAAAATAATTTCATATGACATGTTCTAAAGAGAGAAATGCAATAACAGAGCTTTTAAACAAGAATGGACAGACTCTTCGTTGATTCTTCCCACAAGGGAACTCAAAGAACTGGGCCAGTTTCCCGTGTTAAAAATGATCAAATCACCTCTCCCTTGAAGTGTTAGCATGCTAGCATTTGCTAAATAGCACTTAACCCAAAGTACAGCTGAGGCTTGGATGACAGAAATATTTCATCTGATGATTGCACTAGATGAAAAGAAGGGGACAGTTTTCAGCGTTTATACACTAACAAGTGCTTTAAAAAAGACAGTAAAGCAGAAAATGTACTGGCCAGCGTGTCATAAATAATACAGAGTGATCGCTCTAATGCCATATAACTTCAAAATTCATGGTTGAATATCCACAGACATTATGTTCTCTATAACATGAAAACCAAAGCTTTGTTTCCACCAAACACTTTAAGTACTGTACCCTTAGAAGCCATATATAACCCATACCTAAACTCCAGATCTGTTCTGCATTTCAACCCCAGACAGTACTCTTAAATGTAGGCAGGGCTGTTGCCAGATATCAATAGCTGCATTTTTAGAACTAAAAAGAACAGGCTAGAATGTTTAGGGTCTCTTTTGTAATTGATGGGATGTTAAAAATGGCAGGTGTGTGGTTTGTACATTGAATCCATGTAAGGCAACAGTGATGATTCTCTCTTGACCAATCAACAGTATGCAGTGTTTCTCACTCTGCCCTTTGGTATCAGATCAGTCTGCTAGGTACCTGTAAAAGAGTGGTTGGTACCATCAAGGATTTTTGACAATGGAAAGAATCACTTAAGTCCCATTTCCACCAAACAATTTTGATGTGGTACCTTTGGAACCAAAAGTAACAGATCTCAGAATCAGAATCAGAATCAGAAATACTTTATTGATCCCCGAGGGGAAATTATTTATGTTACAGGTGCTCCTTGCAAGAGAGGAAAGATACGTGAAAATATAAGAAATTTAAACAATAGTATTAACAAATATAGAATTAAATAAACAGGAATTATTAACAAACATAAACTTAAATAAATATATATATATATACATATATATTGTAAACTGAACAAGATTATTTACACAAACAGAATATATACAGTCAGGGTGAATGGGGTTATTGCACAAGTTAAATTAAATTATTGCAGTGTGTGAAAAAGTCTCAGGGCCACTCAGAGGGAGGAGTTGTACAGTTTGATGGCCACAGGCAGGAATGATTTCCTGTGGCGCTCAGTGGTACATCTTGGTGGTATGAATCTCCCACTGAAAGTACTCTTGTGCCTGACCAGCACATGGTGGAGTGGGTGTGAGACATTGTCCAAGATAGTTCGTAGCTTAGACAGCATCTTCCTCTCTGACACCACCATCAGAGAGTCACACTCCATTCCCACGACGTCACTGGCCTTGCAGATCAGTTTGTTAGTGTCCGCCACCCTCAGCCTGCTGCCCCAGCACACAACAGCATAGAGGATAGCACTGGCCACCACAGACTCATAGAAAATCCTGAGCATAGTCCGGCAGATGTTGAAGGACCTCAGTCGCCTCAGAAAATAGAGACGGCTCTGGCCCTTCCTGTAGAGAGCGTTAGTGTTCTTAACCCAGTCCAGTTTATTGTCAATGTGTACCCCCAGGTACTTATAGCTCTCCACAATGTCCACACTGACCCCCTGGATGGAAACAGGGATCACCGGTGTCTTGGTCCTCCTCAGATCCACAGCCAGTTCCTTTGTCTTTGTCACGTTGAGCTGCAGATGGTTCTGCTCACACCATGTGACAAAGTTATCCACAACAGCCCTGTACTCATCCTCATCACCCTTGCTGATACATCCAACTATAGCAGAGTCATCAGAAAACTTCTGAAGATGGCAGGTCTCAGTGCAACAGCTGAAGTCCATGGTGTAGAGGGTGAAGAGGAAGGGAGAGAGGACAGTCCCCTGCGGGGCCCCGGTATTGCTGACCACTCTGTCTGACACACAGCGTTGCAAGCACACATACTGTGGTCTGCCAGTCAAGTAGTTTACAATCCAGGACACCAGGACACCTGCACCTCATGTATTGTCCACAGGACGAGGTTGCATGCCAGCATTTTCAGAACAAAATACAACAGGCTGCAGTGAGAGTCTCTCTCCATGAGAAATTTAAAAATAACAGGTTTGTGCATTTTGTCCTTCTCAGGCAAGCTCAGGGGTTTAGTGTTGCCGGATCCCACAGGAAGTGAGGATTAGCCTGTTAAACTTTGAGAGCGACTTTGCAAACAGAGTGTGAAACAATGCACTGATCACAAAGAATATAGTGATGTTGCACATCAAATTAAACAGCAGAACCTGGGCTACAAGGCTGTATAAACCCCATTTACATGCCGCAAACACAGCTCAAACAACACCTAAATAAACAACAACAAATCCAACTCCATACAGCACCGATATCCTGAGCCACTCGGGAAATTTCTCGATGACACGTTATGCAAAACACACGCCATTCATCTCAAATGAAAGCAGAGACTCCCCTGTTTCCACACATATGCGCCAAAGCACGCTACACCAAAGCATTAGAGAGATAGAGGCCAAAGAACAACAACAACAGAAATCGTTTCGTCGAGCTATAGTTTTAATATTTCTCTTACCTTTGTTGTTTTTGCCGTGAAAAGCTCATTCTGCTGTTAAATTACGCTACATTCCCATTGAGAGAATTAGAGAAAATCAGTTTCACATGTAGTAGATGTGTATTGGTCAGTTTGGAGTGGGAAATTCACGAAAAAAAAAACAACCCCGAAACAGACAGATGTATGTGTATACCCTAAACATCACTAGGGATTTACAGAAACAAAAAATGAAAGATACAGGATTGCACGACAAAAATCACATGCAAACATGGTGCAATTTTGGAGAGCTCACCTGAATTTTCTGTACTAAAACCTTTCTTATATTGTTCTGCTTCACTTTATCAGAATCAACCTTTGCAGAGTTAATGTTCACATATTGAACTATGATTTGATAGAGGTTTAGAGCTGCAGCTGTATCATTCCAAAGGGATACTCATCCTGAAAATGCTTTTTTTTTTTTTTTGTTTTTATTTAGGCGAACCTCAAAATGTTTAATTTGTGCTGTGTGTCATCTTCATTTACTCTTCACATATAACACATATACTGATATTTACACATCTTAACAAATCTCACAAGTGTTCCCTTTACCATGACACCGAAAGTATTCAAATAGACCTTGTGGTTGCAGAGATATATTCATTTCATTATGGGTATGCAATTTTCGAGCAGAGGCCTATAAAAAAGGCTTAGGGTTTAAAAGGTTTTAAAATATATGCAGTTTCGATAATCCAGTTGAAATGAATGTATTTTTAAACATTTGAAGATCCACTCATTACTAAAAGTCTGTGTCATCCAAAAGAGACAATAAAAACTGATTGGAATGGTGGATTCATGATGGATGATGGATTCACGTCAACAGCTCATGCATTGAGCAACATTACAAGACGTTCCCCCTTAAAAGTTGCAGGCAGTCGGCCAAGTGAATTAAGTTAATTTTCTTTACAACTGCTGCAAGAGGCAGCTCCACCTTTTAGTACCAGATGTGTGTGCTTGGCACCCCAACAGAAGGCTGACCAAAAATGGGGAAGGTACGCAACGATTCCATTGGTACCATCGACAACTTTTCACAGTGGAAACAGGAAACATGCATACTGAACTGAAACGTACCGGACTGCTTGGTGTAAACGGGGCTTAAAATCACTATTCTAATGTGTAACGAGCTGAACTGAGCTGAACCAAACTGCTTGACTGAAATGAGGCTTGAGTGAGAAGAAAAGAGAACTGCAATGCCTGAGTGTTAGACAGTAAAACGCAGTGCTGATTCAGTGTATTGCCACTTCATGAGAGCTTGTGCAGTTACTGTTGTGTCGGCCTTGGCCTGTAATAATGCCTTGACACACAGTTAGAAGTCAGTGTGGCTGAAGAGACAAAAAGAGTGCTGCCTACAGAAACTCAGATGTCAATAACAGGAAATTACAGTTTCCTGCAATTTGATTGCCACAAGATTTATTCATTATGGTACCTTCACCACAGAGCATGTAAAAATACAAATACAACCACAGGAAAATAGAATAGATTTAGCTAATAGTTAATTTCCAGCGATGTCCTGGCAAGTATACATATTGATCTGTTGCTCAGAGCCACGCCAATGACTGCTTAGCACAAAATATGTTGTTAAAGAATTAAAAGGTTTTTTGCAGATTGTCATTTTGATGCGCTACCAAAGAAAATCCAATTACCTTCTCTACCCTTCACAGCAATAAGAGGTGTTTGTGGGTGGGTGGGTGAGCGAGTGTGTCATATCTGCACTCCTTTTTGGAAAGTTGAACTATTTGACTACTGTGTTGCAAGGAAAACGGTTGGCAGATGTTTTGAGGTCGATCACGAGTCTCAGAGAGCACTCCCCACAGTAATTTTCTGGCACTCTGGAGAAGTCTGCTATGTTGAAATCAAGGTTCTTTCTGCAATTCTGAACAGCAATCAATAGTATTTGAGATACCATATGTGTCAGAGACGCAATTAAGTGTGTTTTGAGTGACTGTAATTTGTGGTATCAACAGAACAACTTCCAAATGTCTCTTAAGTTCAGGTTTTTTAAGGCCAGAGCTCTCGTATTCACTCTTCAGTCACCTTGATGTAATTCTTTTCTAAATGGCGAAGGCCAAATTATAGAATACTGCAAAAAAAATTGGTTAGTTATACCAATTTTTCTATTAACTTTGATAGCAGAAGGTTAACAGTGCAAATTACATAGTGACTTGCGTGTGATTAAGAAGATCTTTGCCCTTGATCCTGTGCATGAGGTTGCTTTAGTTCAAAATGAAAGGTACAACAACCTTGCAAATGGTATGATGGTGAATGGAAAGTAACAGGTTCTGCTTTGCCAACCCAGCAGCACAGAATTAAATCCAACACTGTTCTCTTTTATCTACGCTATTATTCTCCTCTCTATTTCTTCAATTCTTCCAATAATTGCAAGTGCCACATATGTATCGGTGAGTCAAAGAGTGATGGGCTGCAGTGTAATAAGGTTATAAAAGAAGAGTGCACTTTGACAAGGGCCGCAGCTGCCTCTCTAGTATGTCTTCGTGACTCCATCATCGCCCATATCTCAACTTTTGAAAAGTATGAGACTCCTTCTTGGCTTTATTATCAGAGAACATCCTGTGTTTCAGGTGGCCTGATAATGTGAAATGCACTGACAGGACTGAAATAAAGTGGTCCTGCGGAAGAATGTGCAGAGCTCCTCATTAGACCACTTAGCACTGCGTGCATTGTCTTTGAAAACCTTGTCTCTCATCCCTCCTGATGCATGAAATTTATGTATACAGAACAAGTCCAAGCATTGACCCTGACTCTTAATTTCAAAGTACCGTACGTATTTCAGAAATTAGCATAATATTCCAAGTCTACATGTACAGCACGGAGGATTATTTGATAGAACAGGCGCAGTATATGATGTCTTGTCTGTTCACATCAAATCACACATTACTTCGGTACACCCCGCAGCACGTACATTACAATTTTTTATGTGTGTTTTTCTCTTTTGATCAAATGCCGTTGTCAGAGGACTGGACAGGTGACCCCTGGGCAACGTGAGTGGAAATCTTTTTTGGGGTTACGTGATTTCACCTGGCAAGGTGTTGTCTCTCTCCATTAGCCATGCAACCAATCACGGGTAAATTCAAACGTATTACTGCGAGGTCTGTGCATTTTCAACCCTAAGAGCTTTTGCGATAGAGATGACTATTACCAAGAAAAAGCCTGTTTGTTGTTTCTCCCTTTGATAACCTTAAGTTACAATAAAAATAATGCATCTCCACTCAAGATATTAACTATGATCGGGAGTAATGTGTGGTTGCGTAGTGAGTGCACAAAATGGTTGAGTGCTTGGACAAAGGAGGGGTGAAGGATAGGTTTGAGTTGTGGTTTTAGTAGAAAAAATACAAAAGCTATATTACATTACCCAAGGAATAGGGGGAAAAATGTTGTTGTTTTTTTGTTTTTTTTTTATTGAAGAGCAAGTTTAAGTCTTAATTTGAGAGCATGTTGGAGGGAAGTCATCACTCATAACCTGTGTCTCTGCTGAATTTATATCTACAAGAAGGCAGAGCTGTTTTTAATTAATCTACCGAGTTTATGGCTCCAGCTGTTTGTTCTGCCAGCGCATGTGAGTTTTCCTCACTTTATTTATCTTTTCACTAAGTGTGACCTCCCTCTGCTCACCTGTTCCCCTCCATTTCCTTCTCCCTGCATATTCAGTTGCTGGCTTTGTGATGCGTCGTCGCACATTTTCTTATATTCAAATTGACAACAGTGAGGCTCTTTAAACGCTATCAGATCACTTTGTGATTCATGCTGGGAGTGCTACTGCTGAGTGTTTTGTGAGTTTGTAAACAACATGAATCTCATGGCTGGGGTTAGATGGTTTTAATGACAGGAGTGCCCTCTCTTAAATGGACAGCTTCGATATCAGTTGCTCAAGTGCCTAATTTACAGTTTATCCATGTTCTCTTCTATAATGTTCTGCCACAATAAGGATAATAATTAAAGACTACATTTTCCAGGTTTTAATGCTGTGTCCTTGTGTCAAATACTTATTTATCTCTTGTTATCTGCCAAATTAATAAATTAGAAAAAACCTGTTTCAGAGTATTTTTACATCAAAATCCCTGTTACTTCTATTTCTGTAAAATGGTCTCAGAAGTTTGATGAGTCATCCAATTAATTGTGGGCAACTAGCAAGCCATACCTGTCACAGAAAAGTGCATCTGGCTGTGTTGTTGTCATGGCTAACAGAGCAATATGGAGAGAGATAAGAAAAGATGTGTGTCTGGATATCAGCCAGCCTTTGTTTTCATTTCCAGAGTGATGTGGCAGAGGTCTAAAGCTGAAAACACACCGGCGCTACTGTGGCACGGTCCATCGTGATGTGTGACAAGTGTCGCCCCTAGCACACACTGGATGCGTTGCGCTGTAGCTCATCCGCAGGCAACCACGCACGTTATTATTACTTTCACTGAACAATCTGTACAGTGGTGGAAAAAAGTTTTCGGACACCCTTAAAATTTTACACAATCTCTAATATTATCATGAAATATTTGTGGAAAAATCTTTTTTGTGTTTCAAAAGGTGTGGCTGCATTAGGCAGATACAAACAAATACAAATTATATTTTTTTCTTTATTGTTTACAAGAAAAACTAACAAAACTAAATTCTTGACAGTTTCAATATGTCAGTTCTCAACATTGTCGGTATCAAAGTCAACAAATAACAGAGAATGTGTTCAAAACTGAACAAAAAATAAATAAACCATCACATCATTCATTCATTCATTCATCTTCTAACCGCTTCATCCTCTTGAGGGTCACGGGGGGGCTGGAGCCTATCCCAGCTACATCGGGCGAGAGGCAGGGTACACCCTGGATAGGTCGCCAGACTATCACAGGGCTGACACATAGAGACAAACAACCATTCACACTCACATTCACACCTACGGACAATTTAGAGTTATCAATTAACCTAGTCCCCAGTCTGCATGTCTTTGGACTGTGGGAGGAAGCCGGAGTGCCCGGAGAGAACCCACGCTGACACGGGGAGAACATGCAAACTCCACACAGAAGGGCTCCCACGCCCGGGATCGAACCGGCAACCCTCTTGCTGTGAGGCGAGAGTGCTAACCACCACACCACCGTGCCGCCCGACCATCACATCATCAAATTAATATTTAGTAGTCCTGCCATTGGCACGTAGTAGAGCTCTAATCCTGGCTGGCATGTTCCCCACGAGCCTTTCACACTGTTGAGGGGTAATCTTGTCCCATTCTTCTTGAATTACTGCTTTTAATTCTTCTAAATTCTTTGGTTTATGCTTTGAAACAGACCTTTTGATAATCCACCACAGATTTTCAATGGGGCTCATGTACGGGGATTGAGCTGGCCACTCTGAGACCTGGATACTGTGCTCCTGCAGCCAAGTTCTACTGGCCTTGGATGTGTGGCAAGGGGCATTATCTTGTTGAAACATCCAGTTTTTACCTCGACGGAACAGTGCACGCGCAGAAGGGAGCATGTGGGTTTCGAGAATGGTACAATACTTGGTAGAGTTCAATGTGCCATCACAGACAGTGAGATGACCAACACCAGCAGCACTCATGCATCCCCAAACCATGATACTGCCTCCACCATGCTTGACAGTAGGTACTGTACATGCTGGAGATAATGCTTCACCTGGCCTTCTGCGTACCCTCACATTAGTAGGAGAAAGATAAAGCTGGAAACTGGACTCATCTGACCACAAAATCTTCTTCCAATTCCTGGCTGTCCAGTTCTTGTGTGCCTGGGCCCAAAGACGCCGGGCTAACCTCTGTCTCTCATTGATCAGGGGCTTCTTGATAGCCTTGTAGGACTTTAAGCCATGATCTAAAAGTCGGCCACGTACAGTGCAGGTGGAACACTGGGCACCAGTTTGGTTTGACCACTGCTGCTGAAGCTCCTGTGATATCATTCGGCGGTTTTGCCTGCACATGCGGATCAGGATGCGGTCATTACTTGCTGAAGAAACCCTTGGACGCCCAGATCTTGCCAGATCTTGGTTTGTCTTCCAAGCTGTTGGTTCGTCTGTATTTCTGCAGAGTGTATCCAACTGCTGAAGGACTGCATCTGCACTTCCTGGCTATCTGGCGGCAGCTGTACCCTTCCTGGCTGAGAATCTTTATCTTCAGGCGTGTTTCCTGCGTTAGGTTCCTTGTTTTAGCCATTTTTGTGTCTGAAGAACTTTCAAATGTGCTGGCTTTATGTAGACACAAAGCTTGGCAAAAATTGTGTCTTTTAATAAAAAGAACGACCTTCATCACTGGTACCAAAATGACCCAATAGTCAAAATTTCTTATGTATTTTTATGGAACCAATCAATTTTAAGTTTTTAATGGCTTTTTTAGGATTTATTTAGTATTTTGGCTGTGACTGTACTAAAAGAAATTGCACTTGAAGACCTAAGAGTGATCCTTAATGCAATATTGCACAAATGCATGGGGTGTCCGAAAACTTTTTTCCACCACTGTACTTCCTCCACCTATGCGTTTGCCTGAGATCAAGTGTGGACATCAGCTAATTAAAGTTGATTTCTCCCCTGAAGAGCCAATCTCCAGAGCTATGACTCGCTAGGCAATATCTTTTTGGCCATTGTCCTCATAATGACGGGATTTTGAATTGTTTAGCCCGGGATATTTCTCAACCTCAGCAACAATTGTCTCCCTATCCATTCTTTGGGCCTGTCCCAATACTCCACCTTAGCCCTGCCCTTTGGCTCTACCCCTACATTTGCGTGTTCCCGCGAGGGGTAGAGGTGTCCCAATTCCTTTTTGCGTGTAGGGGTAGGGGGCATAACAAGGGGTAGTGGGTATGAAACTAGCCCTTCGGAGCGAGGGATTTCAGATGCTGACTTGCCAACAAGAGGTAGACGTCGCCATGGCTACCACTGAGCAAGAGACGGGGAAAAAAGTTCATACATAGCTAACGTTACCGTCATCAGGTTGCTTGTTAGCTAGCTAGCTAGCTTGCACTATCTGGTGTCTGTCATCTGTCCTGTTCTGGAAAATTGTCGGATTTTTCACATTACGATAACATGCTAGCTAGTATAACTATGCTGCCTCGTAATGTTAGCTGGTTAGCTAGCTAGCTAGCAGAAGTCCCCGTCATCTGTCATTCATCACACAAAGCATGATGAATACAGCATACGCGATAGGTAGGATCAACTCAACTGGAGACTCCATTTAGATGCCGGTAAGAAATGTAGATGGCTCGCAGCTTCGTGTTAAAAATAGTTATGTATGCGTGAATGTAACTGAGACGTAGTGAGTGGTGTCCCAATTCCTAGGGAAAGATTTCAACCTGTACCCATCGTTCCTTCATTTCGAGGGCCAAGGGTTAGTGGGCAATGGCTAGGGGTAGTGCTAAGGGCTAAGGGGTAGTGGACAAGGGGGGGTATTGAGAGGGTATTGGGATTGTGTTAGGAGTGTATGTCGCTGACAGAAAGAAAGAAAGAAAGAAAGAAAGAAAAGAGAAAAAAAGACAGAAGAGCAGCGTACACCTCACATATTTATTTCTCACAGTTGCGCACATGTTTGGCTGGCATGCAGAAGCACCATCTGTGTGTCGAGGGTGCGAGCCGCAGCTTCAGCTGCTCAGGTAGAGAGGCTTAGCCCGGTGTGTTTTTTCGCTGATTCGGTTCTGCAGGTTCTCTGCTGGTACACTGGAGATGGGGATCAAGCAGTTTGTCTCACTCAGGATAGATTGTGCTTTTTTTGGTTCATAGTTTATGATTGTTGTGCAATTTATTCATGTTTAGATGGAATACATTTCCGTTATAACGGAAACGTGGGCACAGTTATCTATACAAAATACACAGACTAACTAACTAACTAACTGATTGACTAACATAAAACTGAAAATTGGAAAAAAAAAATAGCTTGCACCGTTAGCTCCGGTAAGGGAAAGCATGAGGGAAAGCGGCTGACCGGAAGTCATGCACAAAAAAACGGAAGTTGATCACTATTTACTTCTGTGTTTGAAAATAAGGTGGATAGGCACCAAATGTTTTTTAGAGACTTGTTTATGGATGGGAATTGATGGGATTTTATTGATATCAGTGCCACTCTCGATTCTGCTTGTCGATCCGATTTTTTATCGATTCCCTTATTGATTACTCCTGTGAATTTTCTGTGTAGAAAAAGTAGACCTTACAGGTTTTTGGTGTCAACAACATAAATTTTTGTTGAGTTTCTATTCTAAACAAGAAGTAAGTGCTAAGTAAGTTAAGTAAATAAAATATGAAACTGGTCCACTGCTATCATCTAAAATGGAACAAATGAAAGAATATTTGTACCGCATTTGTTACAGTTACAGTTACAGAATCTGTTAGTGTTGTCACGGTACCAAAATTGGGACCCACGGTACAATACCAGTGAAAGTTTCACAGTTCTGAGTAGTATCATGATACCACAGCAAAAATTAGGCAGATGTGCCTTTTGTCATTTATAAAAAGATAAATCATTTTTCTATAATACATCAATGATATTTCAATGGAATAAATTACTTACTGACTTATTCATACTTCAAAAACAGCATCAATCAGTGATTAACATAGGGGGGATCAAAATAAAATAAATAAATAAAATAAAAATCAACTAGCCACCCTCCTCCCCTGACAAGTTAAAGGGATAGTTCAACATTTTGGCAAATTCGCCTATTGCCGTAACCGCTATAGTCATATGAGTAGGTACATTACCTTTAATTGTCAGTGCATGCTGTTCTGAGATCGGTGGGCAGAGCTGCCCGCTGAAATGGAGGTGAACGGTACAGGTCCCTCTCTCTCTCAAAACTAATCAAATACACCATCAAATGACTCCAAAACGCTCTAGTGGACAACACATGGCTTGCGCATTCCCCACGCTATGAAATAATAATGTATAATTAAGTAACATTACGACACATGAAGCAAATAGTGTTTTTGTAAATCATGGTTTACACATGTATTGTAAAAGGTTGCAGTAACAAGCCGAAGACATGGAGCAAAGTGAAGTTTCATGTAGTTCCAACCAGTAATACGGACAGGATGAAACAATGGCTATTTGTGCTGGACATCGATCCCAACACGCCTGTGGAAATGGTCCGGAAAATGTTTGTGTGCTCCTGCCATTTTTTTCCGGAGGACTACGCTGAAAGGATGGACCGCAGAAGCTCAGGAATGGTTCAAACGCTTTTCTGGAAAGATACTCATACCATCTGTCGGCATCACAAAACGAGCAGATGTGGTAAGTGATCGTTGTGTAATTTGCTCACCAATCCCTCCACTGTAATGTTACCTCCATGTTGAGTAACATTAGCCTACAACCCAAGCATGGTAAATAAGGCTAAAATGCAAATGTTGTTGTGGTTATGTTATGGATAAGTGCTTGCCCAGAGCATATAGTGAAGTGACTGGCATTACTTCGGGAACTGCCCATTGGTTCGACAGCCCATTGGTTCGACATCCCATTGTTCCGACCATATTAAATTCATTGTTCCGAAGTCCGTTCCGAAATCATCATGATGCCCTGTGGTTAAGGTCTGGTTAGGTTTAGGCACAAAAAACACTTGGTTAGGGTCAGGAAAAGATCATGGTGTGGGTTAAAATGAAAAAGAAAGTGACAAACTCATAAGCCGTGAGCCTGCTCCGCCTCAAGCCGGTCGCGGCACGCCATACGCCCGCCGCGAGCCGTTGAGCACTGCGGACAGTCGGACTAATGGGATGTCGAACCAATGGACTGTCGAACCAATGACATGGACCCATTACTTCTCATTGTTGGGAATAAACAGACTGCTAGGGAACATTTTATGTTGTTGTTCCTTCAGGAGTTGTGGTGATTTATGAGTGTGGAGTTAGCATGTTCTCCCCGTGTTCCAGTGATTATTTTGAGGCATACTCTATATTGCACAGGTGTACCTAATAAAGTGGCAAGTAAGCCCCACATTTACACCACCGGCTCTGGGTCTCCCCTCAGCCCCTGGTTGCTCGGCAGCCTCAGCCTCTCTTGTTGTTTTGATGATGGGAGTAACTGCACTAAACATATACTGTTTGAAATCACTCCGCCCAGCAAGTACTGTATGTCTGGAATGTAGTTCCGGCTCTGCATTTGGCTTCAAAACAACTCTGTCTCGCAATATTACATTATTATTTCATAGCGTGGTGAATGTGTAAGCTACAAGTTGTCCACAAGAGCGTTTTGGAGTCATTTGATGGTGTATTTGATTAGTTTTGAGGGAGAGAGGGACCTGTACTGTTCACCTCCATTTCAGTGGGCAGCTCTGCCCCACCGATCTCAGAACAGCACACACTGACAATTAAAAGTAATGTACCTACTCATATGACTATAGGGATTACGGCGATAGGCTAATTTGCCAAAATGTCGAACTATCCCTTTAAGAACAGTCCCTTAAGTGGGGTGAGGTTTGTGGAAATGTGAACGGCTCATTTCTCCTCTGACACGTCACATACCTGTGTGCCGCCACGGCTCGGCTGTTCAGGTAGTTTTGGGCAGCCATGACACCAAGAAGAGGAACTTATTGGACCTGGAGCCCAGCTTCTCGGTCGCTGGTAAGCCGTTATCTTGCGCTGCAGAGCACTATGGCTGCCGTATTTGACAGGAATACGTATTCCTGTCCGTGTCTGTGTCTGTGACCCCCGTTCAACCCACAACCGGCAGGATTCGCCTTTCGTTTCTGCTGCTGGTTGAAATATGTACTCGCACAGCGTGCTGAATGATTTATTTTGCTCGCGCAAAACTATTTTTAGTCGCAAATGCGAGTAACGTTAAAATGCTCGTACAGTAGAGCCCTGTAGTGGAAAACAAATCACTGTAGCACTGGTGGTGTTTCCGCCCTTGCATGTAATTACTGTGCTGCATAAATTGCACGCCATGCTGTTGTGATGAGTGAATGTCATGAGTCTTTTTTGGTGAAGTGAAGCCAAGCTTTCGATTGCTTCTGTCTCTCCGCCATTACGTCCTCTTTGTTGTTGAACGTACTGCTGACTGACGAGTGTGACGTGCGTCATCGACGTAAAGATTCGCCGGAATCGAAAACCAGTTGGAACCTGTTCTTAACAGGAACCGGTTCTCGATTCCCATCCCTAGACTTGTTGGTGTTTATCCACAGGGAGTACTGGCACAAAAAGTGGTTGTTTTTTACAGAGACATCGATGCCTCTCCAGCGGGAATTGTGCCCCCATACCTGGGTGTTTAAAACTGAAAATGCAATATTTTTCTAACCATTACCAAATGGTTTTTGTGCTGAAAACCACATGTTTATCACAATGTTGTTGAAAAGTAAACTGTCAACATACCCGCTACATAATAATATACAATGTAACATATCTGCCAATTTATTTTTCTGGCAATTGGCTGTGGTTAAGTTGTGTCTCTAGTTTTAATGCAGATATCCACTTTTGCTTCCTGATTGGGTCTCATTAGTCGTACTGTCTTTGCTTTGCAACAACTCCCAATCTATGTTTTTTGCCCCTTGACCACCTTATACAGTGAATTTCCAGCTTGTCGTTGGTCCAAGCAAATAAATCTCAGGTCTTACTTTTCCCCATTGCTTCGTACGTGGTATTTTCTGCAACTAAGCAACCAACTGCAGAGTGGCAGAGAGCAGACAATCTGCTTTTTGTTAACACCTTTAACTAAGACGGTGCTAAAATGCTTGTGTGTACATTGTTTTCATTTAAAAACGCTGTGAATGAAAATGTATGTTGCCTGCCAATAAATAATCAATTGTCTGTTCATGATACTTTTTCATCTCTTAATGTTAATACTTGATATACAATGTTGTTAAGAAAAGTTTAAGAAATAAATAATACACAATAAATAGAGTGAGTGGTGATCAGCCCCAAAAATCCTGAATAGAGCACTCTTAATACCAGAATATATGTAAAAAGGACTGTATGTTCTCACAGGCAGAGAACTCAACAGGCCAACAACAACAGCTCCTCTAATCTCTTTCAAATGCAGCAAAATTTACCTGATTGGCAGGATTTTTGTAATTGTTTAGCAACTTCAGCAAATCAACAGCGAAAGCAGTTGTGACTGTTGACTGGAGTTAATCTAAAACTGCCTGTAAACAAGCACATAATTCATGATAAACTGCAACCAGTCTGGTGTTAAAACGACTCGCTCGGGATTAAGACTGCAGTCTCTCAATGTTGCAAAACTTCTACTTAGCCATAATGACTTTATGAGTCTCATTCCCACATTTCTTTGCATTAGCTCAGCTGGCAGTCTCCTGAAACAGCACATGCATAGTGATGGATTTCAAAACTTCTGGGACAAAGACTGAGAGACTTTAGTTGCTCGTCACAACAAAGAGGCTGGAGTTTTGACAAAATCTTTTAATTAAATTCTAAATTCAAGCACTGAAATCATATTTCAACAAAGTCTGCATGAGGAACTTGTGTGCACACATGACAGGCAGGGCTGGGTAGTGATACACATGAGTAGTAGTTTTTTAACAAACCAGTACTTTTCAAGTTTCTTTTTTAAAACTGTGCTTCTGCTCTTTAGTCAAATATATTTTGAGTCAATAATCTACTTTGCACTTTACTACATTTGCCTAGAGAGTATGAAAAAAGCCCTCCTGATGTTACGATTAACAGCGATGAAAATGAAGCTGACTAGCAACACACACAGCACAGAGCTGCCAGCCTCTGACTTTATGACAGCCACAGCTAACTAAGACGGAATTTATATTTCTGCGTCGTATCCCCAGAAATTAACGACGACCCAGACTTGTCTATTTTTGTAAGCTGAAACCATTTCCTTCAGTGGAAACAAATCTTTTATATATTTTAATTTCACAGATAAGAAACAATAAAATTGTGAAAAAAATAAAGCCCCCACAAAATAGCATTTTATGTCTTGTGTGTGATTTAACCTTGGGATTTATCCTGGCTTTCATATGAGCAGAGAAAATCTCTGCTTGTTGCTAATCTAATTTATAGGCTAAAATGTGAAATGCCATGGGCTTAAATATATTTGGAAAACATGTTTAGTATAAGACAGTTGTTTTGTCGATGATCCTTGTGAGTTGTAATGGAGCTGAATTTTGTAACGTTGCCTTTGTTAATTGTTGCTATTGTCCCTGGCTTCATACGAGTAGAGACAAGTCCACTAGCTACTAGGCTAATTTATATAATGTAAAATGCCATCATGCTATTAACAGTAGCATGTTGTATTTGTGGAGAAAATGTGTCCAGATAAAGATAAATGCCTAGTCTGTGAATGCTATGAATTATAGCGAAGCTGATTTGTGCATGTTACAGGTACCGGGTTGCAGCACCAGTATACAGTTGTATGAATAACTGAAACAAAAGAAAACAGAGGATGACACGGGAGACATGGCTCGTCTTTGCTGAATCTTCCTCAGCTGAATCTTCCTCAGTTATATTAATTTACGTCACATGTCATTCACTGTACTGTTAACACTGTCCATTTTAATATTCACTCAGCATCATACTGTATATGTATTGTCTTTCCAGACATATTTCAGTGTTCATAAAACACACATTTTCCACAAAACACACTATCAAACTAAAAATAACCACCTTTCGTCACAATATCATCTTCATGTCACCTTTCCATGTCCCAGCTCAACACTGGTCATAATTGCACTTTAAATGTACTTTAAAGAGAATACTGTAGTATTTTCCTGGACTTACATGTTACACAATAGCATGTAAATAGACATGAGCTTTTAACCTTTTTTTTTAACCAACTTCTATATCAATCCATACATATTAACTTTTTAACAAACATATTTCTAATGAATTTGTATACTTTTTACTCAATTACTTCTGACATATGGATTTTCAATATTTCCCATCAACCAGTTCTCAAACCACTTCCACACAACATGAACCTTTAAACATAATAAAATAAATCAAGGAGTTTACCATGGTATGTATTAAACCAAAAGAAATAGTTGTGCAGCCCACACTAGCCCTCCACATCTAGCTACTTGCTAGCAATGACAGAACATGGCACCGCCACCACCACTTCCTCGGCGGGCGTCGAGTCCGAAAACACTCAAATACTACCTCATGGCTTACAAACAAACCCGTACCTAATGCAAAATTATCCTCAAACATTTATCCACCAGTTACAGCTACTTTCATTACGTTTTCACATACCACATACCTGAAACAAAAGAAAACAAAGGATGACACGGGAGATGTGGCTTGTCTTTGCTGAATCTTCCTCAGTTATGAGGGAAGACAGCGGGATGCAGGCAAACCACAGGCTCACAGTGCCTCCTACTGGCAGGAACGTGGCAATTATCTATACTGCATCTGGCTTTCCTAATTTGTTACTTGTAGTATAAATAAGCATTTAAAAAAAATGAATTTATAATGTACAATTAATAAGTAAGGCTTGTTTTAAACAACTAATATTAAACCAATATACACAAATGTGAACACACATTAGTGGGCTTCACATGTACTTGTGTTTGAAAGTGTTGCTATCAAGCCTTGTGTGTTTTGGGTGTGTTTTGAATCAACTAAACTTTACAGCACTTCACAGAAACCTCCGCTAGCGGAGGTGTAACTGCAGAGTGACACAGACACACCACTGCACAAGTAACGTTATAAATGCTCACGACAGTGAGGGTCCCATGCGTAGGCTATGGCGTAGGCTCTGTCGCACAAATGTAATGCTGCGTTCCAGGCAGGCTTTTGAACTCGTAAGTCACGACTTCAAGTCACGAGTTACGACTTTGTAGCATTCCAGGAAAGTTACGGCAAACTGCCAGTTACTTCCTGTTTAACGTTGAATATGGCGAACCGTATATGTGTGCTTCCCCAATATTTCTATTGCCAAAGGTGCCTGCTCCTTGCTCATTTGAGTGAAACGGAGGAGGAAAACAGCGCACAAGGTCACAGATGCTATTATACTTTTTATTTTATGTTATCTGTGTGTTTGGAAACGTATTTTGTATTGATTATTCTTGCACTGGAAACCAGCTGTTAGAGCGGCTGCCAATAATGAGTTAACATTAGGGTTATTTTATGTCTATTTCTCACCATGTATCACCTGCATCAACACCGCATCCATAGGGCTGCCATTGTTATTTAGAGGAGTAAGGTAACTGGTTTAGAGGGCTGTGTGACGTCAGAAAGCGTAACTGGGAGTACATCGATCTGGTACGAGTTCACGGGTGGGAAGTTACGGGTTTGACTGCCGTTCCAGTGCACTTTCACGGGTTACAGGTTGTGAAAACACGAGTTACGGGTTGCCTGGAACACACCATAAATCCCCTTAAGAATCCAACCCAAGTCAGTGAGGTAAGAAGTATTAATGCTAATGTTACCGGTAAGCTAACGTTAGACTGTTAGACTGTAATGTTACAGCTAATGCTAACGAGTCTGTTGTATTTTAAGCCAGTGGCGAAGTGATCACAAAAGTTCTAACTTTTTTTTTTAAACATTGTAATGAGTTGTTTGGCTTTTGGGTAACTGCCCAACACCGTTGTTACACTTTTTCCAGTAATAAGTAGTGTAACTAATTACTCATAAAATTTCAGTAATAACTGTTAACATCAAAATTAGGGCTGTACTCTAACGTTACTGTAGAATTATGTCAGTTGAATCAGATTCATCCATACCAATATTCTACAATTCATATTTATTTTTTCATGTAAAGCTTTAAAGTTTGAATGTGGCTCAGTGGGACGTTCACTTTGACAGCAGCATTCATGTAATATAGTGAACAAGCTCTAACGGATAAAAGCTAATGGGTAGGCCTAGTTCAGATTCTTTGAAGTACAGTATATGTCAGTCAGCATGCCCCGAGTTTGGAGAGGTAGGCTGGAGCACTGTTGCCAACTCCTCAGTAAGAAAAGTAGCTATTGGTTGTCCTAAAAGTCGCTAGAAGTCGCTAAATAAATACATGCCTCATACATGATCACATACGGGACAAGTGTTTGGATATAATGTGCCTAACAGAAACCTGGCATCAACCAGATGTATTTTCAGTTTTAAATGAGACCTGTCCTCCTGGCTACTGTTACCTCCAACAAGCCCGCAGCTCTGGTCGTGGTGGTGGCTTGGCTGTCATCTATCGCAATCACTTGGTCCTGTCTCCCCTGCCTCTCCCTGAACTGTCCTCTTTTGAATGTCTTGCATTCAATAGCAAGTATCCTCTCCCCATGACTGTTTTCTTAAACTACCGTCCGCCTAAACCAAATCCACGTTTCATCCCAGAGATGTACAATCTTCTTTCCACCTTCTGTTCAACTTCCCCCAACATCATAATTCTTGGAGATTTTAACATCCATGTCAACACCCCCTCCTGCCACCTTGCCTCCGAGTTCCTACAGCTACTGGACTGTTTTAACCTCAGGCAACATGTAGACTCTCCCACACACATCAAGGGGAACATCTTGGATCTTGTTATCACTGACTCTGCCCCTGTAAGTGCACCTTCTGTGTATGATATGGGTGTGTCTGACTATAGGTAATCTCTGTGGAGTTACATTTTCTGTCATCACATATCAAGCCCAAACGTGAAATATGTTTCAGAAACCTGAAAAACATTGACACAAAAACTTTGGCTTCTGACCTCAAACACCTCCACCTTGTGCCTATGTCATCAGTCACTGAAACAGTGGACTTCTACAATACAACCCTGAGAAACATTCTGGATTTCCATGCACCCATCAAAGTCAGGACAGCAACATTCTTCTGCTCTGCTCCCTGGCATACAAGTGAGCTGTGGAAAATGAAGGCAGCTGGACGTGCCCTTGAGCACCGATACAAGGCTTCTGGACTTACTGTCCACAAGCTGGCATATCGGGACCACCAAAAGACTTACTCCAAGTCCCTCAAAGACGCTCGGTCACAGTTCTACTCCAACATCATCCAAAGCAGTCCTGGAAACTCCAAGCAATTGTTCTCCACTATAAGCCACCTCCTTCAACCTCAAACCCTCCACTTACAGGAATTATACAAGATCACTGTAATAACTTCATGGACTTTTTTACAACCAAAATTGATACTATTCGCTCGTCCCTCTCCGTTCCTTCCCCCTTGTCTGTTCCAGCTGTCAACCCTCAGACTGGTATCACGTCGCCCCTCTACTCCTTTCCAGAAATCACTCAACTTGAGGTGCAAGACATCATTAAAGGGATGAAACCCTCCACTTGTGCCCTCGACCCCTTTCCCACTGCCCTGGTGAAAGCGCACAGCTCTGCCCTCTGTCCTCTGATTACCACAGTTATAAACCAATCTCTTCAGACTGGCCATATACCATCTGCACTAAAAACAGCCATTATCAAACCACTTCTCAAGAAACCCACCCTTGACCCTCAGGTACTTGCAAACTACAGGCCCATATCCAATTTGCCATTTCTCTCCAAACTTCTAGAGAAAGTAGTTGCCGGCCACCTACAGGATCACCTCCAACACAACAACATCTTTGAAAAGTTTCAATCTGGCTTCCGCTCCACCCACAGCATGGAAACAGCTTTACTGAGAGTTACAAATGATCTGCTGATGACTGCTGATTCTGGTTCACCATCCCTTTTCATCCTCCTCGACCTATCTGCAGCATTTGATACAGTCGACCATCACATACTGCTCCAGCATCTACATGACTCTGTTGGCCTCAGAGGCACAGCATTGAGCTGGTTCGAGTCCTACCTCACTGGCAGGTCAGAATACGTTGCCATGGGAGGATCAAGGTCTCGCTCACATGCTGTTGGCTGTGGGGTTCCACAAGGATCGGTGCTTGGACCCATCCTGTTTATTCTCTACATGCTCCCCCTCGGTAAAGTCATCAGACGCTTCGGGATATCTTTCCACTGTTATGCAGATGACACGCAATTATACATCAAAACGGACACTCATTCATCACCATCAGTAGTATCACCTCTCTCCATGCTCACTGCATGTCTGGAAGAGATAAGGGCGTGGATGAGACATAATTTTCTCCAGCTGAACAGCTCGAAAACTGAAGCCATCCTCATTGGTTCCCCTCATCAGATTCGAAACTCATAACCTGCATTACTTTCTCTGGCAAGGACATCCCTCTATCATCAACAGTCACTAACCTTGGTGTCAGGTTCGACCCCCAGCTAACCTTTGAGGCCCACATAAATCACCTCTGCAAAATATCATTTCTCCACCTGAGGAATATAGCCAGACTTCATCCCACACTCACCTTAAGAGATGCAGAGAAGCTCGTCCACGCCTTTGTCTCCTCCAGACTCGACTACTGTAACGCACTTCTCAGCGGGATTCCCAGCAAGAGCATACAGAAATTACAACACATTCAAAACAGCGCCGCTAGAATCCTGCTGAGAGTACGTAAATATGAGCACATCACACCCATTCTTCACTCACTACACTGGCTACCCATCTCCGCTCGGATTGACTACAAAGTCTCCCTCCTCACATTCCAGTGCATCCATGGCAACGCCCCCCAGTACCTCAAAGAACTCCTCATCCCCCAGACCTCAGCACGCTCACTCCGCTCCACCAACAGCCACAGACTTCTCCCCCCAAGGACTAAGAGCTGCACACTGGGAGATCGAGCCTTCTGCTCCTCTTCTCCTCAACTGTGGAACACCCTCCCAGAACACCTGAGGGTTCCACAGTCAATTGATTATTTTAAAAAGGGCCTTAAAACGTACCTTTTTAAAAAATATTTTAATCTGTAATTTTTGCTCATGTTACTTTGATAACTGCTTTTAACTCTTGTTTTAACTTATTTTTTTTCTTTTCTCGCTGTTGTAGCACTTTATATTTAACGAAAAATCTCAAAGTGCATTACAAATAAAATGTATTATTATTATTATTATTATTATTATCATTATTATTATTATTAAATGACGTCATCGCTGAATTTGCATAATAGTCCATATGCATGTAATTGTAATGGCTGCTGTAGGAGAGAGGAATAACGTCATGGGAGAGACAAAAACTGAGTAAAAAAACACCCTGAATATGTTTAGAACTACAAATAAACCTTCTTTCAGTGATTTATATTAGACAAAGAAAATTTTACATTTACATCCCGCCTTGACTGTAAACCAGGTCGGGATCAGCCAGTGGCGGTTCCGCGCATGCGCGATTCACTTGCAGTCTGGACATGGAGGGGTTAACATCTCCTGCTCTGACTGCAGCTGGGAGAGAGGACTGGGCCATCTGTGAGTGCTTTGGGGCGAGAGAGGAGCCCACGTCACGGCAGCATCCACTGCTCGTTGAGAAAAATAAGAATGATATGTGCTCTCACAACAGAGTCTCCAGAAGTCTTCAATAACATCAGAAAAAGTCGCTAGATGTGTCGCTAGTCGCATTTTTGAAAAAGAGTCGCTAGAGGGGTCTGAAAAGTCGCTAAATATAGCGACAAAGTCGCTAAGTTGGCAACACTGGGCTGGAGACGGAAGCTAAGCAATGAACTGCTGGAGAGAAAGGCAGCAACAAAATGTATTTTAGCTACCTAAAAAAAAATCCCACCAAAAACAATCACTATCAGCTTAAGTGTACACTAAATTTAGAACGGTTTCACTACGTAAAGTTGCTGTCAGACAGTGATTTCTAACAAGAAAGTAAAGCCGTTATATCGGTCTCTTAAGAGCCAGACTTCATAAAAAGACAAACAGTGATTTAACATTGCTGAACACAGGAGCTGCTGCTATCCTGCTCCCTTGATCAGTTAGTTTGTCTTAGGTATTGTGTGACTTTGGTGTTTAAAAGTGGTAGATGAGATTCATCAAAGTCACACAATAACACAAAGTAACTAACTGATAGTGGCAGTGGTAGACCAGCTCCTGTTGTCAGCGAGCCAAAATGACTGTATTTGTTCATAGAGTCTGGTAGCTTGATGATAACATAGATAGGGAGCTAAAATTGTTAATGGCCTCTCTGTTGGAGGTAAAACGCTGAAAATACTCAGAATTAAAAATTAAACTGATATTAATTTGTTAGGTGGGACTTTTTTTAGGTGGCTAAATTATGTTTTGTTGCTGACCCCCATCCACAGCAGTGCATTGCTCAACTTCGGTGTCGGACTCCAGCCTGCTTCTCCAAACTGAGGTTGCGCATACTGACATTTACTCTAGGTAATACACTGACTATGGATAAGTACCTCATACAACCCACTTCAAAAAAAAGAAATTATTCCTTTAACTTATCTTGTAGCTAGTGGTCTTTTGACCTTTTGAATTCATTAAGTTAATTCATTAGGTTTTATCAACAAGTGCTGTTTTTTTAATCTTTTTATTTTGCATTGGCCCGCACACCCTAAAAAATATCAAGATGAAAAGTAAGTTGCGCTTTGAGTAATTGCTAAGATACTTTTTTTTTTTTTTTTTTTTTTTTTTTTTTTACTAGGGTAACTTTTTCAAAGGGTAGTTTTCACTTCTTTTTTTTTTTTTTTTTAAATGGGAATAATTGTACTTTTACTTGAGTTTAGATTTTCAGTGCTCTACCCACCACTGATGACTAATTAAATTCCCTCACTTACAATCACCTTTGGACTGTGATACTGCTACTGCAATGACAATAGTACATTCTTACTCCAGCTCCTGACAAAGTCATCACAACTTCATAAAGACTTAAATTTGCAACTGCTAATTCACATGGAGTTCTGTTTCTCAATCACAATGTCCTGAGCCCGTTTTATGTCCATTAGCATGTCCAAATTGTTTCATCAGAATGTCAGACACAGTGTTAGTTAAGACAATTAGAAAAACAACAGGAACATCATGCTTTTGCACATAGCTGATTAAGTTCTTAGGAATATTAAGCAACTGCAGTTAGCAGAGCAAGTTAAATATGAAACAAAGCAGTGTGCACCTTTAGATTGGCTCATAATGACCCAATAAGGTTTTAAAATGCAACCTTTATAAGCCAAGGTCAGACACCTTTGGATGGAACAGATGGCTTCTGCCACAAACACCCCACATGATACAGTCTAATTGGCAGTAACATATTATTTATTGGCCATTTACGGAATTGGTCAATTAGGTTAATAGGTAACTTCACTGTTTACTCTGATTTACAAACCTGCAACTCATGAGCACCTGCCTAATTCCAGGTAATAACAATCACCCATCATACGGATGGTTAAAGAGCATATATAAACAATTCACCCAAAAAACTCTCATATTCGGTAGGACATTCTGTGTAGCATTCTCCAGCTGCAGTTTTCCCTCCTGTATGTGAATGTTTAAAACAACAATCATATTTCATTTCAAAGGACAACCTGTCTGAATGTACATTTTCTACGACATGTGTCACACTAGCCCTACGAATCTGTCTTAAGAGCCGGACCCACACTCATTTAGACCAATTTTTTAATGTCAAGGTGCAGCCGACCTTACGGAAAGAGCTTTGGCAACCCTGACAGCTCAAGGCTAGTTATCTTTGAACCTGAATCCATATGGTGCCTCACTTTCCCTTGACAAGAGCTCTGCCCATCTCGAGGGTGAGCTCCGGATCTCTCGCCATAACAGACAGACAGGAGGCTGTGAGTTTGGGGGATGTGGAGGAGGGGTCCTCAGCGGCACCGCTGAAACCCTGGCTGCCACCCGGTGTCGAACGCAGCACGACACCCGACACCTTGTCTTAATGAACACCCTGAGCTGTCACTATGCCCCTCACGTTCCAGAATCCACTTCACTTTGTTTATTTATTCATTATCTCTTATGTTCCTCTAATAAGGTGGGGCCTGTGCGAGACACACCGAGGGGTGAGACGTCTGTGGAGGATCTGAATGGAGGTACTGTCTCGGGCAACAAAAGTGGCAGCATTGAAGGGTAATGGGCCCACCCACAGGCTGACAGATCTAAAAGGGTGATTAACGAACACCCCAGGGAGAAAGGCAACAGGGAGTGAGGGTGTATGTGTGTGCTCATGGATGTCTTTAGATACTTTTTTTTTTCTTTTCAGCTCTGAGAAACTGAACACAAATTTATTCACTTGCTTGTTTCTTCTCCAGATGCACATAAAGGAATACAAACAACAGCACACAAGCAAATAGGTCTGTCTTTTGCTCACTCGTATTGCTTCACACCGGGCTCCCGAGGTAATCTGGATCATTTTGCTCGCAAACATGTTGAGATGCTGACAGGTTGAGCAGCTTCTATCAATCTAAATAAGATTCAGTGATGTAGCCCATACATTTTCTCTGCCTGAACGTCCTCCCCCTGAGAGTGAGTGTACAAAAGCAGCTAGATGGTGGGATAAGTTAAGCTCGAAACATGGAGGCCTATTTTATCGAGCTATATAAAGGCCAGGTTGATGGGGTTCTAAAAATATGGTGGTCTTAAATTTCTAGACATTCTTGTCTCTAATAAAAGGATGCAGCGGCTCATTGTTCTACTTTTTTTTTTTCCTGCCTCTGATGTGTTCTGAAGGCCTGTCCTGAATTCCAATGGGGGAACATCCTTTCCTCCACAACACTTTCTCTCTGCTAATCTCTTAACCTGCCTTTTATTGCCACGTTTCCACCAAAGTCCTCAACTCTGTGACTCCTCCCATTCGTCACCTCTTGTTCTGCTATTCCCAGCAGGCAGTGTGGCGCTTCAGACCTCTGGCTTCCCCAATTACAATCACAATCTGAGCATAATTTATCTTGCTTGTGATCGGAATCACGCATGAGCCATAACTTTCCTCTGGCAGAATGTTTATGTGTTTAACACCGCATTGCCAACTTCTTCTGTATACACCAGATGCGTAGAACTATAAAGGATGGTGTTGATTATGATGGATGATAATGACGATGTCAAGGCTGGCAGAGAATTTCAGACCAACAAGGATATTGTTGGGGTTAAAGCCCAGATGGAAGGGGTTAAATGATCGCTCACCACCTCCCCCGATCCTGCCCACTTTGGAAAATGATAAACAAGCATACCCAAGGCGATAAAGAAATGAATGCCCCCCTATGATATCAGCAGTGTTTCTTCAGTAAGTCAGGCTGCTTTCATTTATACTCCTCGTCTTCCCTTCAATTTTTACTCTTCCTGTATATCATCCTCATTCTGTCACATCCATCTGCTGGTCATTAGCTATATTCTGTCATTGCAGGATTAAGGGAAAAGTGAAGAGCTTGAGCGACTCCAGCAGCCTTCACATTAGCAGTAACAGCAACAGCCGAGGTGCCTTGTTTTCAAATCACTGACCTTCATCAGACATATGCTCCTATGTGTGCGCAGCTAAGAGCGCTGCCGAAAAGCATATGCAGATATGTGACACTTAATGCTCCGCGTCCCAGGCATCTGTCACGGCCACTGGCTTGTGTATTCGCTGGGGAGTTGCCATGTGGGTGCTTTGAGCTGAACACAAGCGCGTTGCATTGCTATTCTGCTAACGACGTGGCTCCTCCTCTCTCATTTTGCACGTTTACGGACATCAGTGTGCTGTTGTGCTAACGGGGGGTTGGCTGTTTGATCACCTCCTATATGGCGACGACAAGCGGGGTTGTTTTGTTTTGATGGGGAAGAAAGAGGGTTTAAACAGGCCGGCCTATTACTGAGGCCAGAGGTGGAGAAAGGGCAAGACAGAGAGACCCAACCTAGTTTTCTATTCAGTTAGCGATGGGAGAAAAAAGAAATGCAATTTGTACACTGAAAATTGGCCATTGTCTTCTGGAAGATTGTTCTATTCAAATTATGACATTGAAATGACATTGGCCCGAGTCTGCAGACTCTGCAAGGACACAGAAGAAAAGACATAGTTTAATGAATAGGGACTTTTTTTTATGATTATGGTGAAAAAAAAAGATGGAGCCTGAATCATAATCTGGCAATAAGCATGAACATGAAATTGAAAATGAATTGAATGTGAGCTGAATGAATGGCACTTACTTTGTTTTTCATCTTTTAAAACAATACATACCTCTGATCAACTCAAGTCTTGTTTTCATGCTGATAAACAACAGTCTGTCTTTTGGGCTTTGGGCTCTCTGGGTGGCCCTTGTCAGCCTCTACGTCTGATTGTCTGTTATGATGGCCGCCTTAAATGTTCTGTTCCTAAACTGTGTTTTTTGTTCTAATATTTGCACATTTCCGATATGTGCTCATTGACATTTGGATTTCCCAAAGAGTGTCGAGGCAGGATGCCAGTACCCTTTTTTCAGTTCCCTCTGAGCATGAATTTATAAATTGAAAAACCAGGCAAAAATGACCTTAATCCGCTCTCCGTCATTCTGCAGGAAATGTTCATGCTCTGCAGGGACTGGGTTTACAGCCACCATCTGTTGCATTTTTCATTAACAAAATCTATTTCTTCATTTAACCATGCATGCTCAGACAATGCTATGGCTCCCATAACACCCCTAAATCCTGGATTGGAAAAGAATGAAAACACCAACTTGCCATAGAGAACATGTTTTCAGATTAGTGCTGTAATTGCAAGTATAATGCAAGTATATTCATCAAGGATTACGGCTATGGCATTTTGTATGTATTCAGGTAGCAGGGGACAGCAAATTCATCTAATAGAGCTGAGTCAGAATGGACCTGAGGATAACTTTATGTGACGACTATTGCTGACTCTCTCGCCCAGAGAATCTCATAATGCCTAACCTAAAGGGGAGTTCATTGTTTCTTGCTCAAGGACACTTGGAGAAGACACACAACCAAACCTGTCTCACTCCAGACTCATCAAATACTGACACCTGGCCAGCTGCCCTCATCTTTAGATACCGACACACCATGGCACCCTACGCCAGGGTCCCCGATATTACGAACAACTGCTGGGGTATAAAGTCCACATAGGACGGGCAGGGGTGGAAGCCTGCTGTTTGTCTCCTGTGAGAAACTACATGACAATCTACTTTAACCCTATGGGCCCTAGGCATTTTTGGGGTATTTTTACTGTCTTTACTTTTAAGCTCATATCACAGTCATTATAAAGGCTACATACACATGCTATATCTTGGGGTTTTTTCAGGACAATGTGGCCTATCCAGATTTGCCATCATTCCATGTCCTTCTATGTGCCTGAATTTTATATCAATTTTTATATCAATGAAAAAACAAATCTGTGTTACTAAATTCTTACATTTTGACATGTATCTCAGCATAGCAAGTTGGAAGTTGACATATTCTGCCATATATGAAGAGGGGAGACTCTCTGGAATCTGGCAATATAAGAACCATGATGCTGGGACATTCTGTCACTTCACAGCTGTCCAAAATGTGGTTTGTACCAGGCGGAAAATGATTGCCAGTATTTTTTCATTATTGCAAGAAATTCCATTGACTCATTCACAAGTCAAAAATGTGTTTTATCTGAAAGAAACATGCAATATTTACATCTAAGATCATAGAAAAATAGTCAACCAAGTGCAGTGATGTCCTCCAAGATAATATTTGCCATTTTGTTTGCAGTAAACAAAGTTTGTTGTTGTTTTTTTATATAATGTTATATATTGGGGGGGCATTTGAGGTATGGGGGGGGGGCATGTCCTCCTCAATGTATATGGTGACTACAGCCCTGTCAGCATGCATAATTAGGCTACAGTTGTCTGGGTGCGCAAAGGTGAAGTGGCTGGTCTTGTCATACAAAGTTTGATGGAGTGTCAACTGGACAATATGGAGATATTTGCATCTTGAAAGCCGGACTACAAATGTGGATAGACAGGGAGAAACACACACAAGCCTAAGACGTGGTAAGATACGATATTCCTCACTATATGAAGTGACTGATAACAAGATCTGTATAATGGATTGTAAAGAAATGCGTCAAGTTTTTATTTTGTAGACAGTTAATCTGGATTTATAGCGTGATGGGATGACAGCACAATTATGTGTGTGGTATCCCTGGAAAGCTCTAGTCCTGCGCTTTCATGTGATACGCGTGGCATTTCTGTGCGAGCCTGCATTCGCAAGTAATCCATCCAAGAGTAATGTGTGTGCAGAGCTGTATGAAAGCTCTGTTATACATAGTTTTAGTGTAAATTTATCAGTTTTTTGCTGTGAAAACATTGGACTACCGACTAGTGCTTGGTCTTGTCGGAAAGCTACACTTCTGCTGTTTCACGTGATATGCGTGGCTTCTCACTATGACACACGGTCGCGGAGAAAATCAATAGAGAAGAACAGGTGTGAATTTGGACGCACTATGCGCCGTTCGGGCCCATAGGGTTAACCTGATCTCACAGAAATACGTGAAATGACCACGACCTCTTAACACCGCATTCCGTGGTGGCAGCACGTAATGGGTTGAAATTACGTGCTGCCACCACGAAAACAATGCCAATGTAAAGTCAATTAGGGTCCTCTCCCGTGGTGGACACACGGATTCCCTGATTCAATCACGTCACGTCAACCTCGTTTTCCTCAATGATATCTTTAACATTCCTGTACACACACAAAAACGCGGAAGTGTTCTTGATATTAAAACGGCAAATATATTCCTCTGTTATAATTTCCCACCAATAATAATAATAATGATAATAACGTGATAGTTCGGCTGTTCTAGATATTTGTTATAGCCTATTCAAATATTCAATCCCAAAAACACCGTTTCTAGAGAACTTGCTAAAATATCTGAAATGAACCATCATGCCTACTTTTTCTTAACATATTTCATCTAGGTGCAGTGTCATTACTACTTCGGCTTTACTAGATATTAGATTTATTCAGTAGATCTATCTTTTTACAACCCTATTTTACACGCCGCGAACGAACCTACTGTCCCAAAAACGCCGTTTCTAGTGTATTAGCTAAAATATCGAAAATTAGCCGACATCTTTACTTTTTCTTACCATAGTTCATCTAGGTGCAGTGTAATAACTAGTTCGGCTTTACTTGATATTAGATATATTCAGTAGATATATCTTTTTACGACCCTATTTAGAGCCCTACTTTGCAAATCAGAAGAACTACAACTATGTTGCTGATATGTATCAAACTGCATGGTGCGGTCCCAGGGAATTGTAGTTTTTTAAAAATCTAAGTGTTTTTCCCAGATTTGGAAGTTGTAAATACTGAATTGAGAGTACACTGTGGACTTTAAGGGTGGTAAACACATTTGTGAAATCAGATTTTAAATATCTAATTTCTAAATGGGTGAAAATTAATTTTATCCATATTTTATCCATATCTGACAGCACCCTCAGTTGTTGACTACACTCACATGATAGCTGAGGTCAATAGCTCTCTATAACAGTTGGTCCCATGTCTGAAACCCCTTTAGTTGCTGAGTTATAAGCCCTCAAACATGCACTGAGGTCAAGGTTCAAAGGTCAATGGCTGAAAGCAGGAGCCATGTAGAATCTTCATACTGACATATGTTACTCTCCAGGTTGAGACCTTTCCAATGATGTATTTGGTTTAGCTCTACGACAAAGTTTAGATTTTTTCATTTTTTGGACACAAGCCATGCCAGGTGTAGTTTCAGAGAACACTTTGAAGGCCCCGTGTATAAAATGAGTTTTGTTTGTTTCTTTGCTTGTTTTTTTCTTTTTTACTGTAGATAGTTACTAACATGAGTCATCCTCAGACAATACAATACTACTAAAAAGTAAAACCAATAATAACAATAATGAAATAAGCAAAAATAATATTAAAATCATATTGAAATTTTAAAATCTATTTACAGAGTGGAATGGTAGCCTAATAGATAACTTAAATAATATTTATTATTGTTTAGACACTTTATTATTGCTTAGATACTATTTAGCCTATTATTGTATTTACTTTTAGCATGTTCTACTTTTGAGTAATTTCCGAGAAGTTATGATAAAAAAAAAATAAAAAAATTACAGACTATAGGAGACAACCTCTTCAATGTCTCACATCAATTAATTAACACTATTTGTTGGCTTTTTATAATACCTTTTTTTTTTTTTTGCTGCTGTCTCCAGTTGAGAGTGGTGATTTGCTAAATACATTCTACAATAATAATTAGATTAACATTTGGTCTATAATATTATAGATTTTATAGATATTATAATATTATTATTATACACATGTTGAACACGCGATTGAATGAATGAATGAATGAATGAATGAATGAATGAACATTGGAAGTGGTTCAGCCACAGTCCCGCCAGCTGGCGTGGTCACATTGAGATTACATTTGTTTTTTATTACTAACAAAATGTTTTATATTGACCGTATGAATGGTTTCGTTTTCAAATAAATATTTGGAAATGAAAATATGCTTTGGCGTACTTTTACAGAGTTTTGCAATATGTATATAGCCTACCTGTATCAAAATGTATTATTTTCAGCAGCGGTTTGTGTGACAGCTGCCACGGTCGGAGGTATAACCAGGGGGCAGCCGCTGGTTCTGTGGCGCTGGCTTGGGGTCCGCTCTCCCCTGGTGGAGTGGAGGGTGGCCGGGTTGCCAGGGGCAGACGGCTCCATGTGATGGTGTTTCCTCTCTGGTTCTTCCGTGCTCGGCCTTATTTTTATCTTCTTCTTTATTTATTTATTAGTGGCGTTTGGATTCAGTTACGGCAATCTGAAATGGAATGAAGCCCACAGACGGCGGACAGCAGCTACAAAACAGTAGTGGAACGCGCCCCATCCGCCCACAGCACAATGCTCTTAAAGCCCTACGCTATCAAAAGCTGGCAAAATACATTTATTTTATTTTATGGCCTTGACATTAACCTGTCATATTGTTGAGTTAATATGAGTGTAAATAGAGTGTTTTTGTGTGTGTACAGGAATGTTAAAGATATCATTGAGGAAAACGAGGTTGACGTGACGTGATTGAATCAGGGAATCCGTGTGTCCACCACGGGAGAGGATCCTTGACTTTACATTGGCATTGTTTTCGTGGTGGCAGCACGTAATTTCAACCCATTACGTGCTGCCACCACGGAATGCGGTGTTAAGAGGTCGTGGTCATTTCACGTATTTCTGTGAGATCAGGTTGATAGGGTTAATAGCCACGTATTGTGGTAGCATTACACTAGAGACATAGGCTATGTCACATTATGTATGTGAGGTTTGGGATGTGAAGTTACATTATGTTAGAAACAAACAAACTCATTATTTTCTAAAGCTAACCTAATACTTTTGTTGCCTAAACTTCAGCCTGAAGACAAGTTTTTTTGGACCCACATTCTAAGTTTATTTTGAAAAGACACAATGCATATAACAAATTTTTAACAGAGAGTCAAAAACTGACACTGGAGGGGTACCTAGAGTGTCATAGTTTGATGTGAAGTGCCACTGACCCAAGGCCGTAGCGACAGAGTCAACACTGGGAGAACCAAATCTTCTGGGGGGTTTTGGTAATGATAGATCTTTATACATGTCCTGACTAAAATAAATTGTTATTTTTGGTATGGTGACACAATAATAAGTTTCCCATCAACAACTGATGGGAACATTAGCGGATCCTACCTTTAGGCAAAGCTAGCTAGTGGAATACGCTCAGAATGTATGGGCTATTTGCTAGCCAGCAATGTTCTGACAGGCATTTATGATAACATAGTGAGCAGATGACCATTTATGAAATTAACATTTTTTTCTCAACAAAAACTCAAACAATAGACATTGATGTAGCCAACATAACATATTACGTTCTAGTCCTCAACTTTTTACTACATTTGAAAGTAATAAAATAGAGAGATACTACAACATTCGACGGAGGTTGTAACTTAGACTCATAATATTTCAGACACTCTTTGCGGTTTATTGTCTTAATACATGCACACACAAGCTTGACTGTTTGCCTCCCCTCTGGTAATGGGTCAGGTGCTGTATTCAACTCATGGTATCCAGGACAGCAGGCATTTCCAGTGCCCTAAAACCATTATATATTTGTTTTATTAAATGTCACTGATTACAGTGTAATTGTTATTTCAAAACACTTACATTCAGTTTTTTAACAACTTTATATCTGGCAGTGATGTTACTTCTAAACTTGTAAAGTTTATAATTTAGGTACAAAAACATTATAAAAGAGGAGCTTTGAAACGCTGTATGACCATTTAAGACTTTTTTATTTTATTTTATCAAACTTTATCATGATTAAAATCGTATTTTGCTGACACAGGCTTCCCATCACAAAATCCTCCACCCTGCCATGGTTGTGCAGATTGGACATTGGAAAACCCCTGATTTCTCTCAAATAACTTAAGTAGATGTTTCTTCAATGGTCAAAAGATAAAATGGATGAATAAATGCTGACACAGATTTAAATTTGATTTGTGACCTGTACGTCAAAAGGTCAAGCGCTCGAAATTCGGTGATGTCCAAAATACAGTGAGTGTACGCTACCTACCCGCAGCAGTTAAACAAAGGTTTCTGCTGGGGTACGGGAACACTACTTGGACAAACCACATACAGGAGTGCAGTAATTCTTGAACCAGTAGTAACAATAATAATGGTGAACAAGTGTTGGTATTTGACGAGTAGGAAAATGTGTTGACACAGCCGATGCTGGCACTTGAGCTTGTGTCTTCTTGTGTTATGAGAGAACCTCTCTCGCCACAAAACCAGTTTATGCCTCAGATTTAAGGCCCTAACAACACTAAATCTTACTTTTTGTGATAAACGACAGGCAAAGACAACTACCGATAAAGTTTTGTTTTTACTGTGCACAGTTTATGATATTTTAAGTAGCGTATATTCATCTTTTCATGCCTTTGCCAAGTCCTCCTGCTCTTGTGGAGTGGCTACCCAGCCAGCATATATCATGTCACCATTCTCTGATAGGTTTATTGATTTTGCACTCCCCTCAGCACCATCTCTCAAACTTTTCAACACCAGAACTAACTGAGACAGATATTTTCCAACTGCTCAAAATAGATCATTAGCCAATTGGAAAAGATGGACTTTAAAGCCCTACAGATCTATACAAAAGATTAGGAGAGATGGTAAGAGGAAAAATCCAGACAATCTGCAGCATAAGTCCATGTAGAGAAGAGAGAGTTTGCCTTTTGTTCTCAGCTCTGGTGATAAATGCAAGTGAGTAGGAGGGACAACAGCTGGGCGATGAAATGTTTATGGTAAATATATGAGAATAATATCTTGTCAGGGTGATAATAATATGCAGCTGTGCCAGTATCTTCCCCAAAAAAGCGTCATGCCTTCAGGACCACAGATAGAGAGATGATGGACACTGCAGAAAAGAGGACCATCGCTGCTTTAAATCCTCTCCCCACTGATATGACTATAGGTCTCCATCACTGTGTCGGAACACATCCATATCACAGGGGACAATCTACCCTCTGGGATGGGCTGTTGTCTCAATGGTTTCTGCCAGCTTCCTCTTTCTTAGGACAAATAGGGTAATAATTCCATCAAGGGGAGAGGATGAGACAATAAAACATGCCAGAAAGGGAGGGGATTTTTTAATGTGCTTCGTTGTCTCGGATGCAATTACAGTGCCCATCATGTGATTCTTTATCTCTCTGTCTCTGTGGATTCTGCTCTTGCTCCCTCTTTCTCTCTCACACGTGCAAAAACCGAAGTATGTAGCATGTGTGCCAAATAACAGGAAATAAAAACAAGCAGAGGCCAAAGTGTCATGTTCAATTTTAATTTGTTTGTTGTTATAGTACAAACCTGTTCAACAATGTTCTGTAAGTTGGAAAAAAAACAACACCTTGAGCCAAATAAATTATGATAGCACATTCCCAGATCACTTCCCCGAGAGTAATCTATGAGGATTTAAAATTAGGCTGCTCTCTATGCATACTAATTGCAGACAGCTTGGGATAAACATATGATTTCAGAATTTTTAATGTAGTTAGTCATTGCCATGACATTTTTTTCTGACTCTACTCCGACTTCAGGCAAGGTCTTTTCTGATCAAGTTAATTACTTTGAGGGGAGCAGACAGTGAGGCTAATTAAGAAATATGTCTAACTGAACTATGGTCAATGACAGCCCTACTCCTACCACTGTGTTCTGACCTAGATCACTAATGCCTCCTATTTAGGAATTACCACATGACAAATATCCAATCAAACCTCCAGAAATTGCCCTCCATCATAGCAGGCTGAACTGTCATCGCAGGCAGGTTTCCTGGGCGGCTTATGAAGTCACCAGTAATCAGAGGAGTTCATGCCAAGTTGTTGATTACCTCAAATTAAGTGTCTAGAGGCCAGTGAGACCCAACTGTGTCACCCATGGCTCGAAAAAAGAGGCGCAATAAGACACAGTGAAAATTATAATCAGTGATATTGGTGGACAGCAAAGACCCTGGCAAACTACTAATCAGTCTCCTAGCTTCAAAGGTCTGAGACGTTGAAATAAAAAAAAAAAGTTGCAATAACTTCAATATTAGAAAAAAATGTTTTTCCATTGGGCTCCCCTGTGCAAGCAAAAATCAATACAAACTGTGGTCTCTGGCCATAGAAATCTAAAATGTTGTGTAACATCTGACTTATAGCAAAAAACACTGCAGTCTGATACTAGCATGCCTCAGACTTCCCTTGACACACAAAGTTCTAGAAAGCACCAGCTTTACTTAAAGGATCTGAGACCATTTGTATCCAATTAATGGATTCTGGCTCTGGAACATATCAGCTCAATTTATTAGATTCTGGATCCATTTAACAGATTATGGTTCTGGAATTGAATTGATTGCTTCTCTTGCCGAGAGGTAGATGTTCCAGAACACATCAGTTCCATTTGATAGACTCTGGTTGTGGAACATGTCTGCTTTATTTCATGGGAGATGTAAAAGGGTGGCTGGGTTCAGACTTTAGCTGAATTCATACTTCTGCATCACATCGACACTGTACCTATGGGATGAACTCTGCTTTGATGGGTACCCTAAGCTGTGGTCTGATGTGCACTTTCCCAGTAATGTACGACGATGCATACCTCCTGTTTATTCTTGTAGGCTGAAAAACAGTAAATTGTGAAAACAATAAAGGCCCCACAAAATAACATTTTAGGTCCTGTGAGTGATTCATTTTGGCTTCCCATGAGTAAAATAAAATCCACTAGCCACTAAGTTAATTTATGCAATGTAAAATTTCAGAAGCTTATGCTTATAGTGTTAGCATGTTGTATTTCTGGGGAAAACTTGTCTAGGGAAACACAATTGTTTCGTTTATGAACCTAGGTAGTTATAACAGAGCCACATTTTTTAATGGAACCTTTGTGAAATGTTGCTGTTGTTCCCTGTTTCATATGGGTAAGAAAAACTCTACTAGCCACTAGGTGTAAAATATCAAAGGCTTATGCTAATAGTGTTAGCATGCTGTATTAGTGGGGAAAACGTGTCTAGCTAAACATAATTGTTTTGTCTGTCAACCTTGTGAATTGTAATGGAGCTGAATTTTGTACTTTTGTTTAATATTGTTGCAATAAGTCATGTTTTTGATGTGTTTTGATTCACAGAAACTCAAGCCAGTGGCACAGAAACCCCACTGCCAACTACCATTCTGGCGGTGTTTATTGCTGAGCGATACAGATACACCACCACAAAAGTATAAGTGCTGGGGTGTCGGTGGCTTAGTGGATAGAACAGGCACCCCATGTACAAGGCTGTTGCCGTCGCTCCCCCTCTCTCTCCCCCTTTCACACTTGTCTTTCCTGTCAATTAAAGGCTAAAATGCCCCAAAGGATATCTTAAAAAAAGTACTCACAGTGCTCACAGTGGTGTAGGCCACTTGCATAGGCCTTGGTCTAGGCTCTGCGTATAGCCAACATACAATGATTAACCAGCTTTTAGAGATGTGGTGAGGAGCTCAGACATCTGGAGGGAGTTTGGAGTAGAGCTGCTGCTCCTTCACCTCGAAAGGGCATTAGGCCAGGATGCCTCCTGGGTACCTCCCATTTGAGGTTTTCCAGGCACGTCCAACTGGTAGGAGGCCTAGGGGTCAACCCAGAATACCCTGAAGGGATTTTATATCTCACCTGGCCTGGGGATCTCCCAGGAGGAGCCGGAAAATGCTTTTGGAGAGATGTACATTTGGAATGACTTCCTTATCCTGCTGTTCCTGTGACCATCCATGGATGAGTGAAAGATAATGGATGAATGAATGGAGATGAAAAAAGTTCTGTAATTCAATAGATTCTGGTTTGGGCTACATCGGTTCCATTTCTTAGATTCTGGTTCCAGGAACAACCACCTTCTTTTAACAAATTCTGCTTCTGGAAGGCATCAGTCCCGATTATGAGATTGTGGTTGCAGAACACATCAGTTCTATTTAAAAAGCCTCTGGTTCTTGAACACATGAGCCTCATTTAATGGGTGATGAAAAAAGGTCAAGCGCCGAGTAATTCAGAAAGACCACACAAGTGCTGGACCAGCTCTAAGTGAAAAAGAGACAGAGAGAAATTCAGTCAGTGTGTGGGAGAGGGGGAATCCAATACAGAGGTGGGGGTGACTTCAGAGGCCATAAACAGTGTTTTTCATGAAAAAATGCCATATAGTCTGAGGCGCCCATGGCCATAAAGGCAGCTGAATTATTTATGAGCAACATTTTGGAAACAGCGGTGAGAATTTGTGGATCGGGTGATGCATGTCCGGTGGCCTTATTCTGTGGCAGTCCTCTAATGCTTTGATAAATGGCTGTTATCTACACCCTTTGGTGTATGACGGCCATCTGCTATGGACTCCTTAAGGGCCAATTGGAGACGTTCAGAAATCTGGGTCAGCTCAGGTGGCTGCATTAGAGGAAAAGGTTGCTGACCGTGAGAAGTCCGGCAATCTTGGTCTGTGTCACACGGCCACGCTGACCTCCTTATCAGCGCGGACAGAACTCGGTTTTCAGTTTGTACTCGGAGGCTCGCCTCAGAGGGATTGGCTCTGAATCAGGATAGACTTTACCCACTGCACTGCCATTTCTGCACACTCATGTCTGCCGGAGCAAAGCACCGCAACCTCTGAAAAAGTCAACTTCACTTTCATGAGCATGCATTGAGAGTTAATGTGCACATAGTCAGCTGCTTGTGCACGCATATGCATACAGGGAGGCAGGTTGAACTTAATAAAGTCAACAATGAGAACTTAGCCAGTAAATTATTACTTTTTTATTGCTAGAGGATTGCAGAAAGGTGCTTTAAATGCAGGATAACCTTCATATATCTGCCCAAAGATGCAGAATGATTAAGAGTGCAGTGTTGTAAGATTTATGCTTCCCTTGTGTCCACGGTTGTCAGAGTATATCCAGGTGGGTGGATTGAGTAGTAACCGGAGGCAGAGAAAGCACTAAATGGTTAAGTAGGTTTGTTTGTTCCTTAGGGGTTCAGAGCCTTTTCTGGACTAAAAGTGATGAGACCACCCGAGCAATTAATCATGCTGGTATTGGCGTGGTGGATACTGTATCCACTCAAGGACAGCTTTGAGATGCATTAGGCCGAGTGCTGCCAATCCCAGGGCACGGTCAGCCCAGGGGGGGAGGGGATGCACACATCTCTTGCTAAACCTTGCATTTCCCTGGCCTTACACTCACCTACTTCTATTTGGGTACCCCGGCACTAGTGGGCCCTTCTAACGATTCGTTACTCTGAGCTGCAGGAGCTGTTTGGCTCCGTCAACCTCTTCTGTCAGAGAACAGGAAGCTGATGTGTGTTCACAGCTTCACTCTTCCTCGTATCGACTATGCCGCCAGTGCTTTAATCATCCTTTACAATAAATCTCAATCAATTCAGCACTGAGGATGCGGGACACGTGCAGATGGCATGGGCTGATAGTCCTGACACATTGCAACTCAATCAAACAGTGGCACAATAAAGCACCCCCACCCCCTTACCCCCCCATCCACCTACCCACCCCCTCCCTTTCTCATAGGACAAGGATCTGTGAAGCGGCACTCTTGCTAATCTGTGCCATCATTGTGCCATGTAGTCACAGCTAGTATCATCCTCCTCCATTTTCCAATGTCAAGCCTTGACAATGATATGAGGACTTATTAGTTTAATAGGCAACATAAACAAATCACAACCACTTAGCGGAGCGATCATTTCAGCAGCACTCAGTGGACGTCTTCTGCAAGACTCCAAAATTGAGACTGTGGTCGAGGGGATTGGGTTATGGCGTGACGCTGGTAAACAGGTGGCCCTATCGGCGCTTTGCCAATACACGCGGCACCAAATGGAATAAAATGGTGAAACAGATGTTCTGCTGTGCTGTGCCTTGATTTGAGTGGTGCTCACGCTTTTAAAGCCTACTGAAGTATACACTGTCCCTGGCATGGCTGACGGGCCTGCTGGAGGACTTGACAGCGGCTGTGAACCTAGTAAGTACTGACTCTGACTCCTTGCTGGGCATGGTCTGACAAGGGTGTCAAGCAAATGAGAGGAGCCTGTGGAGGGGCGAGAGAGAGAAAGGAACGGAGGAAGCAGACATCCGGTTGTATAAGCAATGCAGCTGATCCGAGACATGCAGTGAAAGAGGAGGGAAAACGTGAACAGAATGCATAGGTGTCACAGAACTGCTTATGTCAGTGACTCTGGCCTCTGTTGGGTTTGCATTACACTGCGAGGCCACTCGAATGTTTAGGTGCCTTTGCCAAAATCACTGACCTCTTCCCTCTGAGGCAGTCAAGCAGCATTTAATGGCGGTTAGAGAAGTAGTAAATCTGCATTACAGTGAGTCAGTAATAACATTTACAGCCAGAGATGAGTCACTCTCAGACTAGAAGGTTATTGCAACACTCCTCCTGCAGCGGCGACGGTTGCCGGGAAAAGATTGGATGATCAACTAATAATTGGCATTTTGGTTTTGATATGCTTTTAAGAAAGGAGGAGGAGGAAATTCACAATGAGGAAGAGGGTCTGAAAGCCTGTAATGACAGCGGCCAGCGCGCGGAGAGATGTAGCGGGGGCGGATAGTGTGGATAGCTGTGAAATTGATGCGACCTTGAAAAGATCTGGAGACAGGGAGAGTCTGCCTGGTAATTACGGTGAAAACGTGTGTAACTAACTACCATGTTCAGACCGCCAATGAGCACAGGCTCCCTGACCACGCACCATACTCAATTACAGGGGGGGAGAGACGAGGAGAGGGCCAGCAGGAGAGAGAGGAGGGAGGAACCAGGGTCATTTTCCCCTTCGATGACCTTCAGACTAATGCGGCCCAGGAGAGCCAGCTATTTTCTGAATCTCCCTGGAAGATGTCCCCACGCTCTTAGAGTTGCTTCTTTTTTCTTCTTTGCCAGCCCACATCTACACAGGTGGGGAAGGAGGGGAAACTGGGAGAGAGCAAACAAGATAAAGTAAACATGCCTGCTTGTGTTAAACAAAGAAGAGTAACTTAATTGGATGAAAATGTGTTCATTATTAAATCTGGAACTCCCTCTTCATATTTGTTTAATTTATGTCCTACTCTGTTATACACAGTTTAAGTAGTACACAACAGTTTTATATAAAGTCTTTTGTCACTCTCAAGTGCGACATCTTTTATTTCTGTGATGAGTTTGCCAGGATGCGCTGGTGTTTTCCTGATGGCTGCTGACGGACACTTCACACCCAGACTATCTAATGCACATTTATTTTGTGCGGCAAATGAATTGATTTTGATGCAAATACAACCTCCACGAGGCAGTTATTTAGTTAAAGTTGCAATGATTGGCAAGCCGAGGGAAACTTTGGAAATGTTTGAATATAATTAGAAGGATGATGAAATTATTTTCTAATCGCAGGCTCAAAGCTCATGGTGTGTTAATGAACTTTGCCTCCTAACTTTGAAGCCCCAAACAGATTGTCCATCTGCACGCTGCCATATGCGACTACAGGCTGCTGCTGCAGAATGAATAAGACCCTGTGTGATCGCACAGCCTGCTTGTAAGGAGACTCTGTTTGTATATGAACAGCTTTGTTCCAAAATGAGATATACAGCGTCTGAAAAGGGGTGACACCAATTCACATTAACTGATTCATTACACAAAGTAAAGAATATAAGAAATATCATTAGCCTGGAATTACATTTGACATTTTGGCAGTCTGGAGCCTCTAATTTGTTGAGCTCACGGTAATGATTTATTTACTTGATGAATATGTAGTGTTCAATGTTCCTTTGCTTACAGAATCATACTCCATGTGCCAGTAATTAGTGTAATGCTGTGGTTATAAAATCCGTGTCACTTCATACTCTAATACTTGTTATTTGCTTGTTTGTATTCGAGCACTAATATTTTGGTTTGCCTGTCAAGCGGATAGTATAATAACAGACTGCTGTTTGTTCAGATTTGCTGTATTTCAGATTGAAAGGTGAGAAAAAATAGTCAGTCCTGCAGCCCTGCATTTTTTTGCACTTTAATTATTTGATTATATCATTGAAAAATATTTTCACACCTGTGAGAGGCTGAACAACCGAAGCAGCTCCGGGGCTCCACATACATATGTTATTACCTCCTGCAGGAAATAATCACTCACACGACAAACTAAAATTACACGTGATAAACACTAAAGGAATAATTATCCATTTACCTTGTCTCACCGGATGACAGCTGCTCTCTTAACTCCATATATTATACCAATTCTGTCGATTTAGAGTATTTAGTACAACGGGCTCTATTGATGCAGTTAGCGCTCATTGATTGGCTGTCACTGTCAGCCCAGTCAGAACAAGCAGGCCCGGCCAATGCAAAGATCCAATCACATATTAGATATTGCTTTTTCACCAACCAGCTATTCATCTCTGCCATTATTATACATGCTATAAAAGTGCTTTATACAAGCTTGAAACACACATGCTCCATTCCGCAGCTTGAAAGCAGAATATTTGATTACCTTAGCTGTAATTTCCACTGAAATCAAGGCACAGATACATCATTGGCTAATGAATGCATTTTGACATGATGAGATAATTCACTGGAAATGTATTCAACCATTTTGGCAATATTGCCCATGTAGTCATACCAAAACCTGTGTACTCATACTAAAAAAAAAAGGTGTGAGGTTGTTACATGATGGTAGCCTGTTTCCAAATCAGAATCGCAGCACATATCTCCCATATTTTTGGGGGGTGGGGGGGCTGTACATAGGTCGGGTATTGTGCTTATTGATGGCTGTTGCACCCGTTGGACAAACAACAAAACCAATCAGCATTTTGTGAGCAGGGTTAAAGAAATGCTTCACCAACAAAACGATCATTTGTCAATTAGTGTAAAAAATAGTGTGGTTGTTTTTTTTCACATATGCCTTTACAGTGAAAGAAGAATCCAAAAACCAGAAAATACTTGGTGAATCGTATTAAAGAGCGACTGTGTTAAACAACATCAGAATGATATCAAATCATCCATTTACAAACTCTAACACAAGTTGTGCAATATGATACAAGTCTCATTTATCCAGTCCTATGCTCGTGACCTGCCAAACACATACATTTTTGCTAAAACGTTACTATTTAAAACACTTATGAATAGCATGCCTGGGCAACTGCGTGCCATTTTATTGAGCAGAGTTCAAATACACACACTTGCCCAGGTGAGCTACTTGTCCATGCATGAGACTGTTTATGCATAAGTGTTTTAAATAGTAACATTTTAGCGTACTAAGCATGCAACTGTGGAGCCATGACAGGAAAAGTAAGAAAAGTTTGTCTTCAGGAATTCAAGGTAAATGGTGTAAGTAATTGATACACAAATTATCATATTTGTGGGTGAAGTATTCTTTTAAGACTGGAGACAGTGTTTACATGTACCCAGAAATTTGCAACAAAAAACAACCACAAAAAATGTGATGAAAGTGGAGTAAATCTACCAGGTAATACAAGTTGTTGTAAGTCTATAGATATGATTTATTGGGACACTGGGATATTATTTCTTTCAATGAAGAACTACTCAATTTCCAGCCGTGTTTGTAGCAGCAAAAGTGGGTATTTTTTAAAGAGCTTTCTGGACATTTCCAGGTGTGTCTGTAACGACAAAAGCAGCTATTTTTTAAACAGAGTTCTGGACATTTCCAGCCCTGTTTGTAGCAACAAAACTGGATTTCCAGGGTAGCAATAAACAGGGATGAAAAATACCCAGAGTTCTTGCGAGAGCACAATTTGAATTTGCTCAGCGAGTCACTCTGGCAATCAGTAATGATGCTCATTACCCATGCTGTTGGAGCCAAGCTGCACCAATCACATCAGTGTATCTGATACAGGCGGGCCAGAGGCGAGCTAAACAGATGACAACAGGGCTGCGATGACGAAGTCCGGAATCAGTCAGTAAACACTGCAAGATGGCTACGGATGAACACCAATTGTTTGAAACGGCTTTGGCAGCTACAATGAACGAGATAGACTTGGCTTTTTATCTAAAAGAGGAACAGAAGACGGAGCTTGAATCTTTCCTTTGCAAGAAGGACGTTTTTGTTGTTTTGCCGCCCGGATACGGCAAGAGTCTAATCTACCAGTTAGCTCCGCTGGTAGCTAAGCTCTGCATACGTCACCCTGTGTATTGTTCTGATTGGTTGTAGTGTTATCCAATTGCGTGCAGTGATATTTTCAAATGCATGCTTGGTGCCAGCCCTCGAGTTGGGCCATTTGCATTACTCATAGCCAGACCCTAAATCTTTCTAGATTTGGGACCTATCTGTGGTTTGCAGAATTGTACAATGCTAATTTTAATTTTGGTGATTGGGTTGACATGACAGTAAGCTGTAACTTAAATGCACATATATATGTGCACTGTAATTACTATCTTATTCTGGCTTTTCCCAGACATGATATACACCCTTCACTCCTGGTCTACCACCACCAGTTACAAAGAGAGATATACTCACACCTGCACAAAGTCACACCAGATATGACTGTCTGAAAGTCAGTTTGAGGAGAAGTAAGACAGACAACTTGATAACCTGACAGAGCCCTGACCTAGTTGACTTGTGTTACTTTTTCCAGCTGAGGATAGACAGAAAGGGGAGGAAAGAAACAAAATCAAGACCCTACTTGTGCTTTCCGGCACTTTGAAGGTTCTCTGATGCTACTGAAGTTTCTTTATAGTATACTTTCTGTGGAGACATAAAACAAAGTCGTACAGGCACACTCTGTCTGAAGTTATCACTTCCTCACAGTGTTATACAGCCAGTGCACAGGACTGGGCTCCACTACAAAGTCTGAAACAGACGTTGGACTTGCTGTGCATCAAGGACGCTGGCTTCATCTATTGCTGGAAAACAGAATGGATTTTAGCTTTTTAATAGAAATTAAATTGTCAATAAAAATGCTATTAGTCAATAACTGTGACAAACTTTTTTTTTTTTTATTAACAGAGTTTCTTGAAATGGGTATAATGCGTTCAGTGCCTTTTATGTTTGTTTTTTTTCCCTCGATCTGGTGGTCCTTGTAACATGATTATGTTGCCATTTTGGTCAGGACTGTTTCTAAAATGAGATTTCGATCTCAAGCGACCACTGTGATTAAATAAAGGTCAAATAAACAAATAAAATAAACAATTTTTCTGTTTGTTCGAACACGGCCTTGTTGCAACACATTCTAATTTTTTTTAAATTGTGGCTATAATTTGGGAATGAAAGGCTTTGTCTTTATAATGGGGTTCATTTCAAAATGCTTAACATAATGTGTGTTTATCTGTGTGTGTGTGTGTGTGTATACATGAAGTTATATAAGACCTTTCTCTGCTTAAGCACTACTTCTGCAGACAAAAACAATGCCTCCTCTTGGCCACATTGAACATTTTAATTAAAAGCTTATGTGCTTTTTACATCACTAGATCCAGTCCAACTCACATGAAACAAATAAACAAAAAAGTGAGTCCATTTCCATTCAGTAGCTGATGAAGACACTGAAAAAGAACAAGGACTCCAAGAAAATATAATTTAAAGCAGACAGCTTGACTATCTTCACAAACTACAGTCCCCTCTTAAGTTGGGAACTATTCATTTAGTCTCTGTCCCCATCTGTTTTCTATCTCATCTTGAAATTGTCAGTTTCACTTATTGTGCAGCTTCCTTGAAAAATAATATTCCAGTTGAAATTATGCTCATAATGATAACATTCACAGGCTCCCCCTTGTAGATTCAGATCAAAAGCTTTTTTTTGAAATGGTAGATAAAAGAATGGGGGGGAAAATTACATTACAGTGTGCCACTGAGATCGACCCATCCAAGAAATTCAGTGGAAGTGGAATTCAGGCTCTTTTGCGAGGCGCTTCCAGCTGACATCAGAGAAACTGAAGTCTGGGACCATTAAAAACATATCCCAAGTTAAGTTCAAGGATATCCATGGAATTTGTTCATAGTTGTCCACAAGAGCTTCCTTCAATTCAATGAAAATCTCCAAATACACACACAAAAGAAGAAGAAAAAAATATTTACATTATGGTTATATAATGTTAAAAGATTATCCTCAGTATGTTTAACCTGAGCTTTATTTTCTCAGCATAATAATTACATTTAGTGTTTGTCACTCACTTTAACATTGTCTTTAACTGATGTCAGTTTTGCAGGGAACACACCCACTCATCTGATTTAATCTTCACCAGCTGGACTCCAAACATGATTAAAACCTGTCCGTTCAAAACACAAGCATCAGACTGTAATCGGATCAGACGTTTGATTTTTGCTATGAGTGTTTCAATGACCTAAATCACACATTTTTATAGTATTTAATGAGTTCATTTAAAGGATAATTCCATTTTATTACAACACTGATTTTATTTTTGTATGTTTGTCTGTCATTTGTAGGTAGTTATGATATAGGAACACAGTGACATTAGTAAAAATAAACACAAGTCAGACAATCAAACCACTTTTAATCAAACCCCCAGGTCAGTCGAAGTTAAAGGGAAAATAATTGTTTTCGGATTTACTGCCAAAAAACATGGTAAAGATCATTTCACTTTTTTGTTTTGTTCCAATCTGTTTGCTTGTCTGTAAGCACATGTTTCTTGTCCTATTCGACTTTGCTGTTGTTTTGACTCCATGTTCCTAGATCTAAGCAAATACATTGATAACAACAGGGGCGGAGTGGAGAGGTCGTCTCTGGGGCTCCAGCCCCCCATATTTTCTCTAAAGCCCAGAATCTATACTTTTTCACACAGGTATCTAATATAATTGAGTAATTGTTCATCTGTTGGCCTGAAATTTAATCCAGAGTATAGACCCTTCTAGGGCTGACATCACAATGACATCATTTTATTAGCTGGAGGCAAAACAAAACCTTTGCCACTAAAGGGCTGTATGCTACATAGGAGTGTTAAAATGTTATTAGGAGCCAGAATAGAAGGAGTCATGGCTCAAAAATGAAATTTTATAGAATACCAGCCACCACTGCCCTACAACAAAAAGGACAACGATGGTTAAATAGGAAAAGATGAAAGGACTGGACGGAGGTGATCATCAAAAATGTTTGCATGTGCAGCGCACACTTCATATCAGGTTAGGGAAAAAGTATTTCCTGTTGTAGGAATGAATAACGTTATGTGTATTTAGAGTTATCATGTCCACATAATCAGAAATCGGGGAAGTATTAAGAGGAATATTTGATTTCTCCGTATCGCTAACTTTTAGTTCATTGGCTAACATTAGCTTTGATATCAAAACAAACCGGAGGAAACCACTCAAGTGTTGTTGAAAAAACAGAGTGTTATATTTCTATATAAATTAACAAATGGTTAAAATAATGACACGTTTACTCTGCTTGGAGCTCTGCTGCTCTTTCCCCCTAGACAGAGTGCCTACAGTACACTCTGCCACTCTGAGAGTGCAGTGCTCTGAACAACTGAACGGTACATTCAGACAGTGCTCAGAATTTATGAACAGCCCAGTTTGTGCCAGAGTCTACTGCGGCACTCAGACTGAGTAAGATATTTGCCAATATTATAAAGTCTGCCATGATACAATTTTGATTTGATGTGATTAAGGGGCCTGTGATCAATATGAGATAAATAATTTTTCAATAAAATCGGTTACAGAAGTTGCCACCCCTTTCTATTTAGCTTTTGGCCATAAAGGATATAACACACAAACGATGTAAATAATTGTAACCACTTAAGTGCAGTAAAGTTTACTTTAAACTGAATCCTCTAACACAAATAAAACAACACATATGATAAGTAAGCCTTTCCGGAGGAAATGCTTTCATTAACCTAATCTGCTGTTTCCTAAAACTTAAGGATTATCTCACTTAAAGCCCTGAAGGGGCTGCAAAACATGATAAACTACAAAATCATTTTACAAAAGTCAGCTCAGTAATAACTTTCAAGGTCAGATAGACAATTTGTTTTTGCTAGTCACCCATTATTAGCATAAGCACTTTTATATTGCATTATAAATTAGCCTAGCAGCTAGCAGACTTTTCCTCTACTCATAACTTTAACATAAATTATTTTTTTCCCTCAGCAACTATCATATTTTTTCAAAATAATGGTCCGATTTAAGAGCATTCTATTATCTTAAATGGCTTAAAAATAGTGCGTAAAGATGCCATAAATTAGGGGGGGAAATCCTTGGGGAAGCATGCCCCCAACCCCCCCAGGTTTGTGTTGAGCCCCAAATGTTTATGTCTTGCTCCATCCCTGTAAAATAGTATCAAAACTGACAGATATAATGAAGTGTAAAAAAAAAAAAAAAAAAAAAAAGTTATGATAAACTGGACTGAATAACCCTTAAACTAATATGAGCCACTTAAAGTCACAGTGGAGCAGCAGCTGGAGCATTTTTATCTCCTATCAAGTGTTGTAGTCTAATATGCAGGCGAGGTATAGCTATGATAATTCGATTTGATCACTCAAACATGGGCAGGGCATAGTGGATACTGCATAATACAGAGTTGTAGACAGATATAAAGCTGTAGAGGACTGTTGGCCTCCACCCACACATCCCTTACCACCATGTAAGATCAGGAAGTAGAACATGAAGGAAGAGCGTCTTCAGCCACATTCTTTAGGCAAAGTAAATTGATTTTTTGTTGACTGAGATCCAAACACAGATGTCCAACTGTGAAGCTTTGCAAGCTGAAACCTCAGTGTAGTTACATATGTTGAAATGGGTTGGCTGGTTGACCCACATTACATTTGACTGAATACATTTATGTACATGTCTGCTGTTCAAGATGAGTCATAAACATAAAACCACTCAAAAATATTTTCTTGACATTTATTTGTCTGATGTTACTCAACAGTTGGCAAAGGGACACAGGATTAGAACTTGAAAGCTATTTTTCATTTCGCTGTGTCTTTAAGTCATCCAACAATATTTACAGAAGTGCTGTCAAATGGACGGAGTCTTTAGTAACTGAAAATACAGCAATTTTTGTTACATTATGGACAGATGAATCATGATAATTTAAACAGCAGCACAGATTTTAGCTTCAGGTTGCCTGGAAGGGACTGCATAACTGGTTTTGTGAGCGCTCGAAAGCGTGTGTACATGTAGAGCAATTAAAAAAGAACAGCCAGCTTGCCAGAGTAATATATTGGCATTGTACATATCATACCTATTATGTCAGCATTTTCAAAGGGACAGAGTGTCAGAGCTTCCTTTGTTGGGAGGTAGTGTGGATGGTGGATGGGGTGACTCCTAGGTGAGATACCTGCTGTTCTGCCGATCACTGTTTAAGACCAACAAACAACAAACCAGTTGTCTTTTAGCGGGTCATTGATGTGATTCCAGTGGCTTTTTAGCCCCCAAACATGGGTGCTTTTTTTTTGGCAAACTGTGGCTCTTTTTCTAGTGGAGATAGTTCCACAAAAAGTGGTTGTATTTCACCTAGATGCTACAGTGTTTTCAGCCAGCACAATGGCAAGAAAAGTGGCAGTTTTTTTACCAAGACGTTGCTGCATTACCACCAGTGAATGTGCCCCTAGAACCGGGTATTTTAAGAAAAAACATTATCATTTCCTGACCATAACCAAGTGGTTTTTATGGCTAAACCTGAGCAAATGTTAAGCACAACATTGCCAAAATGTGAAGTTTCAACATTGCTACATTTTAATGTGCAAATGTAATGTATCCATGGTTTGCAGAAATGTACAATGCCAATATTTTTCTGGCAACTGGGTTGAAAAGAAACAGCTATAAGCAGTGCCTGCAGCCATGTCCTGCATCAACAGAAGCTGTGATGCTTCCTCACGGCAATTTAAACAGACATCTTGTGTAGTGCAGCATTTGTGGCACTCAATTTAAAACTAAAAATAAGAGACGAAGGAATGCATCCAGACACCCTGATAGAGACAAGGTGGTATACTGTGATGATATAGAGAGTGAACAACTGTGATTACTGCAGTCTAACCAAAGGACAGGGAATTTTCAATTGATTACCAATTCAACCTAACACACAATTTGGCCTGGATAAAAGAAGAACAATGGGGTAATAATCCTTCTGCAACCCTTTAGAGACTCGTTTTTTGTCATCAAGGATACAATCAAGCATACAAATCTCTGAAGCTTCTCTGGGACCAGGCTTATAATGCTGGTAAAAATGAATAATGAACTCGGTACAGCCAACGGCCTTTTTAATGTAATCCAGCGCTACTGTCTCTCACAGCGCATTTCATCAGGCTTCAATAAAATGATACATGAAAAGTGACACATTATTACTGAAGGCCATCTGAGCTGCTCAGAGACAAAACAATCAAAGAAAGCAATCTGAAAAATCACAGACAACAATCTCGACAAGTGCTGGGCGAAATTAGAAAAGATTTAATTTTGGCGGCACAGTAACAATCAAGGAGCGCTTCAGGCTTCGGTAACATTAGAGGGCTAACTTCTCATGATGCAGGCGGACACGGTTTGTTTGATTGCAAATGAAAAAAGTCATGTCAGAGGTGTACTTTTGTGTTCAAACAAAGAACACAATCCCATTAGAGGGTAAAGCGCCCATTGTTGCTCTCTGGGCTCACAATCAATAAAGACTCACTCTAGTTCAAGTTTTTAAGATTAGATCCAACGTTTCAGTGGGCTGAATGCTTAAGTGTGTTGTTGTAGTGCTGTGCTGGTATAACAAGGTTACACCAGCCAGAAAAGGCTTTAGGTACCAGCAAAGTTATTTTAAGTGCAAGGGTAGATAACAACACGTCTCAAACAATGCCTTGTTTAAGATAGTTGTGCCATGCAGGGTCTGTTATGACAGCAATTATTTTGAGTTTTGCAATTATATAAAGCAAATCAAATGGATTTTCCACTGATTGTTGTATGGATTTGAAAGTGTTTTGTTCAGAGAGGACTGGCTGATGCTCTTTCTTTTTTAACTCAATCAATTAACCGATTCCACAAAGAATGCCAAAGAAGCATTATTTCCTGTGAAAATACCACATCCAAGCTTTTAAAATAACTTGTGTGATCACTTAGTTTGGTGTGCTCGTATTAGAGATACAGGCTGAGTCATTCTGACTTTAAAGCTCAGTGCACAGACAAAAGTAGCCAGTCACGTCCAAGTCTCAACAGGCGAACCTGAACTGTGATGTGTTCCTTGGTGCTTGTTGATGTGATATTATATAAGTACAGATTTGGTGTTGCAAGTCAAAAGATGTCTAGACATCAAGGTTTGAATTGGGCAAAATTTGGCTGAAAAGTGGAGATAAAGAAATAGAACAAGATGCTTAAAAGCATTTTAATGACTCTACTTCAGTTTGAAGCAGGTCCTTCTTACAGGGTGAAATAACAGTTACTGAAATGTTGAAACAGCATTTACTTGTAGCCGAGATGCCGACAAAAACATTCACTTTCTTACCATATTCTGCGAAAGATAGATTCTTAGAAACAGCAGTTTGTACCAAGAACTGCTCAAAAAAATTGGAAAAAGATGGTTGGCAGTCAGTTTACTGAGGAAACTTTTGGTACAATTCTACAGCAGTTTCATCTTGTCAAAAAAAGTTATAAACACATCTTCTTTTTAATTAAATAAAATGCTTGTGTCAGTTTTTGGGATCACTGCGTTCAATACGTACATTGCAAGACAAAACACTGAAAGTGGTAGGTGCTAAATTAAAAGGAAAACAACATTGATCTCTGCTGGGGTATTTTTTTCAATGCGTGTTCCAGCATTTGCCATAATTATGCATCAGAATGTTCACTTAAATAAAATATAGCTATGATGCCAATTTGAATTGAATTCACATGAAAAACAAACTAAAACCAATGTCATTTCAAACAGTTCTAGTTGTTGCAATTTAAAACAGGTACCAAAGTTGGGGTGGCATAATGTATAAACGAGACCAAGAGTTGGCACAGCAATGCTTTCAGCTAAATGCTAACATTGACATGCAAACGTGCTCCATGGAATCCACATGGTAGAATATATGTTGGCATTGTGTGTCACTGCAAACCTTGGATATGTTACATTAGTATGTATTCCCAGATAGCACACATATATCTGGCCGCCGTCGGCCTGAGGACGACACATCGGCCCTGAATTTATAACGTCTGACAAGTGTTGGCCGCATGGGCGGATATCTTTAAATTTAATACTCTTTTGTCCCAGCTTATCAAACGTCTCTATTACGTCGGCTTTGGGTTGGCCCAGTGCCGTAGAATGTCTGCCCACATACGGAAGTCACCACAGAGGCGGAATTTCATCTCTGCGGTCTTTGTTTGGAACTGAGCTCACAGGACACAGCATCTCATCGCAGTTGGTTTCAGGTAAGCTAACTGGAGTAAATTGGCAGAAAATAGATATGTTGTTTATTCTGTGACCATTAAAAGAGGTTCCTGGTGAGTGGTGAGGCACGACTGTGTGCTTAGCACAGCTCCCCACCAGCTAACATTATCTTTTGTTAGCTGTTAGCTAGTTTAGCGGTTTAGCTCATGTTAGCAAACAGGCTATAACTGTGGTTTTTTCATTTTATTTTCCCTAGTTGACGTTATCTGCTCATCTGGTTATCGTGAGCACTCGTTTGGGTTAAAGTGGAAGTGCCCGGAGCTGCCACCCGTGGTCCCGCGGCCCCCCGGCCTGATCTCCGGGGCCCTGGACGGATGCTCAAGTGTGGGTGACAGGAGCGGAGAGGAGCGCGGAGGTAAGGCGGGGTGGGCCGACACTGTGTATCCCAGAACGGGTGCTCGAGTGTGGGTGACAGGAGCGGAGTGGAGCGGAGAGGAGCGCGGAGGTAAGGCGGGGTGGGCCGACACTGTGTATCCCAGAACGGGTGCTCGAGTGCGGGTGACAGGCGCAGAGAGGAGCGCGGAGGTCAAATAGTGAAGTTTAAGGATGCCTTTGGTATGTTGTTCATGTGATTTTATGGCAATTTATCAGTCGAGGTCTCCTCCTCTGCAAAGCAAACTGACCCGGTGGCTACAGGTAATAGCGCAGTTTTGAAGCCACTGTTTTTCCAAGATGAAGGACTGATTGTTGAGCTGCTGTTAACAGTTAACAGAGTTAACGGATTCCGTTATTTAACCGTTTCAACACTAAATGAAGCAGAGTGACGGACCCAAAGCCTTCAATCTGGCTAAAAGACAGCTGAAATGCTAACAAACAAAAAATACAGTGGTGAAGTTGGGATTTGTTTCTTGAAGTTATGTGCTCATCATCTTTTCTGTCTCTTGCAGGCTGCCAGGAGAAGCGGACTGGCCGTCAGATGTTGTTTGTGGAAATTTGAAAATAAAGTTTCTCATATTGACTTTTGTCTCTTCGTTGTGCACACTTACACACGAAATACGGTAACATCAGCTATTTTTGAATGTTAGCATTGATTTCTCACATTGAATGGTGAAATATTTGTAGTTTGAAAGGTCCGACCTAAATGAATAAAGGTCGTAGTTAACAAAGCATATGAATATTAATGAAGGAGCGCCCACTGAGCACAGCTTCTTTTATTGATCGTTTGAACATCGCGTGGTGGTCATTTTCGATTAAAGGCCATCGTGTCAGCGACGTCTTGGCAATGAGCAAACGCTCTCCCTGCTACGTCTTAACGATCTAAACTTGATACATCAGGCCAACGTTGGCCAGATGTATGTGTACTATCTAGGTTATATGTAGTTGATTTGTTGAAATTATAGATTTCTTTGTGTTTCCATTCTCAATTTTAGAATGAAAATAATAAGAGCGTTATGTTGTAACAACCCTGTGGTAAACCTTGTTAGGTTTGGGCACAAAAAACTTTTTGTTACGGTTAGGAAAACATTACAACTTGGGTTAATATCCCGGGTTTGTCCCCACAAACACATCGGGAAATGTGTCATTAAAAACTACTGCGTTTTGTAGCCACAAATATGGCTGAAAATTTTCAGATGTGTCGTAAAAAGATACCCAGTTGTGTTCCAACAAAGACGCCTTAGAATGTCCCAGTGTGTTAAAAAATACTGGTTCTGTTACAACAAATATGGCTGAACATTTCAAGATGTGTCATTAAAAAAAAACAAAAAACAGATTTGTCTCAACAAACAGTGAAGGAAATATCCTGATGCAATGTCAGGAAATTCTTCATTTGGTTGCAACAAATATGGCTGAACATTTCCAGATGTATTGTGAAAAAATAACCCAGGATCGTCGTAACAAACTGTGAAGGAAATATCCTGACATGCTTTTAAAAAATACTAGGTTTTGTCACAATAAACATGCCTGGAAATGTCCCAATCTGTTGTTAAAAAGTTTTCAGGCCTTTTTTTTTTCACAATAATCACAGCTGGAAATTTCTTTACATGTCATCAAGCTGTCTCCATTAAATTTCTTGCCATCCACCAACCCCTTGTCCTGCTGATGAGAAACTCAGCTCATATTCATGTAATCTGAACTGTCCTTTTAGAGATTATGATGTGAGATGTATGAAACATACAAAACATTTCCATGGTTTGCAGAGATGTACAATGGCTACATTTTATTCTGTTGATTGCGACTACCTCAGTGAAAATGTTAAATGCTAATATTTAGAAGGTACAATATTAAGCACATTCACTGTAGTTTAGCATGTTAGCATGCTAACATTTGCGAAAAAATCTCTAGAGCCTTTATGCTAGCATGGATAAAACCTCTGACAATGGCTTTACACTATTACACCCATTTCTTCTGAGGCATTTCATACATTATTGTTAGTTTATTAAAATAGAGAAACACTTTTTGTTCTGATAAAGGAGTGTGAGACAGAGCTCTAAAAAAACTGACTGAAACATGTCCGCTAAGTTGATAGGGTGGGTCAAAGCGTTTCGACTGCTCCTAATAAATAGCAAGACCTGTGTATTCCTATGTAAACTCTCCTGGTCTCATGCAGTTTCTTTACTACATAAAACATGACATTTCAGGGAAGCTGTTATGACTGTGAAGTAGCAAGCCATCTTATGACATTTGTTACAAGAAAAAGATCAAAACAGAACAAACTGCACTGGAAACCAAATGATTTCAGCCCTCACCACTCAGCTGCTTCTCGCCTTTCCCTAAGCCCCACCTATACCCTAACATCTACCTGTACATTGTGATTTTGACGTGCTGTCTCCTCTGGATGTGACTCACCTGCATTTTTACCCATCCATCTGTCTGATTCTGAACAGAAATGCTTTTATTTTACCCTGTGCTACATTCTGTACTGGTGTCATCACATCCTGGAATGGTTGCCTCGGGGCTTTTTTTTGTAAGTTTGTTGAAAGCGTAAACATAAGGCCCTTGTCTGACCAAAAGACATAAATTCCCTGATATATCTACACTGAGAGCCCACATCCTTCAGCACTCTAGAATAAACATATTCAGTGAGATATATGGAGGGCAAGTGAAAGAAACTGAGGAAGAAAAAGCGTCAAGTGTTGACCCTGAACCAACTTTTAGAACAGTGCAATGCAATGCTAGTCAGCAACGTACAGCTTTGGTCAATGAAATACACCAGATGGCCAAAGTGTTTGGACACTTAAACATACCACTCCTGATTGCTGAAGATCTCAAAACATGGGTCCTATTTAAATCAACCATAGTGCATGGTCTAAAGCGTGTGGTGCATGTGCATTTAGGCAGTGTCCAACTCCATTCCTGTTAGTCAGATGACACATAATTTGGGTGCAAAGTAAGGCGCAGGGGGTGAAGAGGTTGTATTTAGTCCTTTGATTAATCATAGGTGTTTAAGGTGTAACATAAGTTCAATCAATTACAATGTCATCTCCTATTCCCTTTAAAAGCCAGGTACACCTGCCCCTGGTGCAGTGCTAATTGCGATTTGGCAAACTGGAGAGGCAAGCAGTTTTCTGCTGAGAGTAATATTATTAAATTAAAAATTTTGGGGCATTGAAGCAGCAAAATAAAAAGGACAGAGGAAACAGAACTAAACTTTTAGCTTTTACGCTGCTCCTCGTGTGTATACACACACACAACGTCTCTCTTAATGGGGAGTTGGACAGCAGCTCTGCTCTGCTCTCTGCTACGTTCACATTTTATGGAGGTAATATTTTTCTTGTTATTAATGTTTTATTTCAGTCAACCACAATCCATCTGCATGTCCGCATGAGCATACAGACATTACGATATCGCATTTATAGGTGCATCTTACTATCTGAATAATGTTCCCTTTAAATAGCAGGAAAATACTGCAAAAATTGACTTAAGACCAAGTTTTTGTTGGTCAATGGTGCAATGGGGCCTCAAAATAGCAAAATCCAAACAATGCACCTGACCACACCTCATTTTTAGACCTATAAACCTATTAGTGCACAGAATGTGGCAGCTAAATTTGCAACCTAATGGATGCTTGCCTTGAAAATGACAACTGCACCAGACTGAAACTAGCAGTGATGGCTCTGCTGTGCCGCTTTGCGACAGGTGTAAGATAGGGCCCCGTGAGTAATAATCTGCTGCACTAACAGCCTTCTGCCACTCTTCTGGGAATACAGTACCTTATACCAGATTCTGGAGCTGGTGTATGAGATGGCTGCAGGGATTGGCTGCCATTCAACCATGTTAGCATTAAGAGTGTCAAACACTAATGCTGGTCTAGAAGGCCTGGCTGCCATTTCAGTTTACCCAAGAAGTGTTGGACGGAGTTGAGGGCAGTATTCTTTGTGCATGCCAGTCAAGTTCTTCCACACCAAACTGGCAAAACCGTTCTTTTTCTAATGAACCTGTTTTTGTTCATGGGTAGTGCCAGGAAGTTCAAGTGTTATGTTGCCTCTGCATACCAAGGTCTGGAACTCTAAATATATCAATCTTTTGAGTTCTTAAGGGCTCCAATTATTAAGGCATTGCACTCCTTTCAGTCATTTCAGTTTGGTAAAATATGAAAGCACAGTAGGCGTCAGAAGGTGAGCTTTGTTAGTATTTTGACTCACACCTAAAATGTGATTTAATGCTGTAGCATTATGGTTTCCTTTCATTAGAACTAAGGACAAAAAAACTCAGACCAAAACTGAGTGGACATCCACATATAGTGCATCTTATAGTATGCAGATTGTAGCATTCTGCATGAGACAAAGGAGAAAAACGAGCAAACTCAGTGCTGTCTGCCTTTTAAAATGGACCTGCTGTATTTCATCTTCTTACTGTTACCCTGTAGCAACACGGCCCCATCAATGTGACCCCTCGCTTTTGTTCCTTATCGCTTAAAAAAAAACTAGTGGAATTTTTAACTCAATGACTCTGGTAACCTCTTGAGTCCCTCAGCGGTAGCGTTTTACATCTGCAATGAAGATAACAAGTAGCAAGGTGCAAATAGACATCTGACTTCAAAATGCACGATAAAAATGGGATAAACTTCACAGGCTGAGTAAAAAGCACAAGATGTGTTTGCCAAGATCTAAATTCAGTACCGTCAAACGGTGTTAGTTTATTTCAATTTTCATGTCGTGCCAAACATTTGGCCCGTTCCACAGGGGATTACAGAACAACTTTGTGGATAAAACATCACAAATACAGGAGACATTTTCTGGTTTATCATATTCAGAACCAAAAGGAAACATCAATAATGACATTTTCAATTTACAATATTGCAGATAACATTTCAGATATAGTCAGTATTCTTACATGATTTCAAATTCATATAAACCAATTACAAAGGTATTAATTGGCTTTGCAATGGCAGTGACTATGTACAAAGGTTTACCAAAATAAGCATTTGTTAATGAGTTAAATATTTTGGTACTCTTTCCCCTCTGTGCCAACTGAGCATTCTGCACCTTCAGAGACTAGCATGTTGCAGACCTGTGGGACAGAAATGCCCCCATTCTGCATGGGGAGATGGAGCAGACCCAGCCAGGTATGAGGCAGAGTTGGTTTTGTAGAAAAGACGGGAAATGTGCCAGGTTGTAACAAATCGCTAGAATGCCAGGCCAGCAGGCAGACATCCCTGAGACGAGACAAGATGGGTGTAAATACATCCACTCAATGGGAGGCTGGGTAAGCTCTGCAATGCAGGGTGACTCTAGAAATGAGTTTTGCAAGTGTGTGCTCGTGTGTGCAAGGGGGTGAATGTATATGTGGGCAAAATGCCCATATTCAAAGTTTATGAGGACTCACCTGTACAGATCAAACTGATTTATGCCGATTGACAATGGCAAGAAGTGAAAAACTGACAACTTACAGTCCTCAAGCAGCAGTAGAGAAAGACACCTCTTAATGCTAGAGCACTGAGAATGAACATCATTCTTGAGAGTATCTTATCCTTGAAACATATGCGGCACACATTTTCATCACAGGCAATCGAGGAAAAAGCAAAGATCCAAGGACAGCTGCTGCAGTTTAATGACTTTATCTTCATTTGAATGGGTACCCTTCTCAAAGGAATCGTTCCACATCACTGCTTGAAATCCATTCAGGCAATATGATGGCCACCTGAGAAGCGCATCAACCAGGATTCTATGGCTGTGAGTTGGTTTTGAGAAACATAATACCTTCCTCTCGCTAGAATTATCTGCTCGGAGATAAGTTTGGCTATGGTGAATCGGCGCACCTCAGTCTCCTTTCCTGCTGATGTGTGACAGAAACCTGAGGCAGGGATGAAAGATGGAGCGCCCTGCAGTGTATACATACATCAACACTAGAAAACTTAATCAAACCGTGTTTACCATGGAAGACTGACGGAACTAATTGTGTAGTATCTCAAAGCACTGGACCTGAGTCATCTGTAAGAATCTTTAAAGGCTGGCTGTTTATATACTGTATATACTAACTGCATATTTGCAAAACAGAGGACAATAATCACAGCTGGTGACTGAACACAGCTGGGTTCTTATTGCTGTAGGGAGCTTCATTGGACTCAGCAGTGCATTTTATGCATACTCAAAATGTACATATCTCTACATTTATATTAAAAATAACACTACCTGAGACATGAGAGGCTTCTCATAGATAAAGAACTTACACTTACTTCTCACCAGACTTTGAGGCTCTACTGAGCTTTTTGGCCTGTTTTAGCTCATTGTTTTTGGCATAAAGCAAAGTGACTGTTTGGTTCAGTCTGACAGCTCTCATTGATTTCAGTTTTGGCAGCTGTAGGCAGCTGTTCTCAGCAAAAAAGCTGAGATAAATTAACTGTATGTTGCTTTCATAGTGTCAATTGACAATCAGACAGAGTTAACACCTAGCTTGTGAGAAAATGGTACAAATATATAGCAGCTATGAGGCCAGATATTTATGTCAGGAGTTAGTGGAGATTGAGCCAGAGTTAAAAGAGGGTCAACTTTCATCAAGTGGACAAAAACACAACTCTGTTATTGTTAGTGTTGTTGTGCTTGCTGGGTGGTGATAGCCAATTGTTTGCTAAAATGTTAGCTAGTATATGGAGTTTATCTGCCCCTAGTTAGCCAACCCCCCATCCCCCCCCAAAAATGAACAGGTAATAATGAAAGTTGAAAAAAAAATTGTGGGCGATGTTGGCTAAAACCTCCTACTTACAAGATAATAACTCATAAGTAGAAGACAACTTCCTTTACGTAGGAGATAATAGGCCTATCTGGTATGTTGGAGATAACCTGACTGCCCACAATTTTCTTTTCACCGTGCCTCACAGGGCTCCTGTAGATTTAAAATTTAGCATTTTTTAGAGTCTCAGAAAGTCACATAGTACATGTGAAACCATTGGCACGGGAAGGTGGGTGCTGGGGGTGCTGGGGGTGCTGCAGCACTCCATATTGACAAAAGGTGGAACAACACAGTTTGTAAGTAATAGGCCAGTTTACCGTGAATAGTGGGGTATGTGAACATTTGTTTTAAATTTAGACCAGCATATGATAAAGGTGCCTGTCAGATAAATAAAAAGCTGTTTTAAATGTGCATATGTGATTATTCCTCCAATCTAACAACACTTGAAGTCAGAACAAGTGCAAGGGTCAAGGTTGGTTTATAAATCAACTAAACTTGGGGACAGATTGCTGTTGGTACCAGCTAATAAATAGCACAGACAGGCTAAACAGGCTGAGAAAGACCAGGAAATTGCCAGGACAGTTTTGGAGATGATTTTTAGATCATAAAATATCTTGGGACTTCCAGTGCTGGGGTGTAGCCATTGGGATGAAGTTTTATGGCAGCTATTGATGGAGCAGACAACAAGCGAATGCATGCTTGCCCAGGGCACATGAGTAACTTCAACAAAGAGACAACTGGATATCGGATACCATTCAAAATGAAATATTTTGGCACATGCAGGCCAGATTTTTTTGTGTGTGTGAGGCCAGGAAGCGCACATTATTTAGACCAGCAGGTGACAGAACCTCCATATAAGTACATCGAAGCAGTCTCCCGTGGCTCCTGTGTAAATGAATGCACATACATAGTTATGTGTATCGTGCAGCACCCCTCAGCAGAACAATGTTCCTGCGTGCATGTGTGAAACATCTGTGCAGGAAGTGGTAGGTTTGATTGAAGGTACAGTGGTTAAAGAAATGTCAGAGTAATTTCTGTAGCAGTATAGCTTGTTCCAGGACATTAAAATGTTTTCTGGATTCATGATATATTTAAAGTACATAACATGACAGGAGTGTTGGGGGTACGGTGTTACAAAAGTACAAAAAAATCATTACAGAAGTAAGCATTACAGTAATATACTTTGTTTTAGCAGTAACAAAGTAATATAACGCATTACCAATAGGATTGGGGTAATATTATTAATAATAATAATAATAAACTGTTTTTGTTTTTTTTTACATTTTTCATTCATCCACACTGATCCACAACGCTCCACTTCCGCCAGTGTACCACCGGAAAAAAACATCCCCTGAGATTGTTTTGTCTTGTCATGTCATTACTAACGACATTATGGAAAAGTGCTTGTGATCAGCTCATCTGGGTGATGCTATACTGCGTGTTATCATGTTCAGAGTGTTTCCATTAATATACCTCCAACGTCTACAATGTAACATGTTCTGCCTTTGAAACCTAAGGCTGCTTGACAGAAGTGCGGATAAGGAGTCAGGCTCCGGTTTGTTTCTTCCATGTCCTGGTGATCAGCACATCTGGGTAATGCCATCAAATGTGCATTAGTACTGTATGTTGGATGTTTTCCATTCACATCACCTACAACAACGGAGCAACACAATTCCTACGCACAGCTCTTTACAAACTATTGTAGCTGATCAGTGTACAGGGAACCCACAGGTCTGTCTTCCAGCTCCGTGTATTAATTAATGCTCGTCATAGTCATAGACTGGAGAAATAATCGACGAAGCTCATTGATTTGTGGACCCATTTTGAAGCCTAAAGTTCAACACTGCAAACGTCGCCATCTTGGTTTTTGGGAGCCAGAGGTGACCATACTTGGATGAGAGGGTGGAGCTGTGGAGGAGCCCTTAAACATGTGTAAGTTTAAGCTTCAATAAAATGTAAACAGGTGAGTTATAAAACAATTCATGCCTCCATATAATTGTCATTTATGCTGAAATTAGCTAAAGAAACCAAAACTGTTTTTGTACCATGCTGTAAACATGTTTATTTCTGCTGTAAAGCTGGGCATTTTAACATGGGTGTTTACTCTGCTTTGGAGCCAGCCTCAAGTGGCCATCTGATGAACTGCAGTTTTTGGCACTTGCGCATTGGCTTCAATTTTCAGCCTTGTAGGTTGCCACTTCGTCATAGTGACTTACTTGCAAGCAATTCCGTTTGTTGCACTAACTTTAGCATTTGTTTGTTGTGTTTTATATGATAAGCCCACAAATATTGATCCCTATCTCACTAAGACTTGAACCCTCTCCCTGACCCTCCCTGTGTCCAAGGCTATTAATTTATTTTAGAAGGTCAAGGCTGCTTAATGGTTCTATATCATCACGCTATTATTAATAGAAACAGGGGATTTTAGTGGTAACTACTGAATGTGAATGCATGAATGGGTCAGACCTGTGCAGCACTGGATTTGAAATGACCTGTAATAAACTGGAGCTTCTGCATTTAAATCACCTGCTATGAAACATGACCCTCATTGATTAATGGATGAGGGCCATCCATATAATGCATAGTCATTTTTATGAGGTTATTTTGGTGGAAGTAACACTAAAGTCGTGTAATAACTAACATGTAGTTCTATGTAGAGTGTAATATTATAAAGTAACTTATTCATTTTAACTGAATTCTGAGAATAACTTGTCCAACACTACATAACAGAACCAAACTCTGATGAATTCGGCACTTTTAATCTTTGGTTGAGCGGATTTTCTTGTGTGCACAACAATTAGAAGCAGATAATGTCAACCCAAATGCTCCCACTGATCGCCAACTGAGCCTCTGAAATCAGATCAGGGCCCACCTGAGTTTCTGTGCAATAAACCGTGGCCCTCATGGGTGAGAGCTCTCCACTCCACGTGCTGTAATGACTTCAACTAAGCAGGTCCTCAACAGATGGTGACATTCAACACCCCAAAGGTTGTCCCACAGCTAAGGCCGGGAGTTTGAGATATTGTTTTTCCTACGTAGGGCCAACACCTGTCAGAAATGGCAAATGGGACTGAAGAAGTTTATCAACGTAAATCGGAACCAGTTCCAGTTCTCCATCATGCACACAAATGCTGCCAGTTGGGTGAAATATACCGCCAGATGAGTGAGACAACCTGCCAGATGGGTATGACAACTTGTTTCCTGTGTGGTGTGTTATATGTTTTTTATTACATTCTATTTTTATACCAGTGCTTTGACCTAAAAAATACTGTTAAATAATATTCTGCATGATATTTTGTGTTATTTAAATAAAATGTGAGTCTGATTTGTGGCAGTGCGGGCTGGCAAGTAAAATGCATGCAGAGAGTGTGGAAAAGAAACTTATCTGACATGTTGTTCAGGCTAATCCTGTAATGTTTAATATTTCAGCAAAAGAGAAAACAACATGGTTTGAGAGCGAGATGAGTGCTGTATAGAGGCATTCCACTGTACACACTTCATCATAGAGGACCGTCGGCTGTCTTGTCAGTCTGTGTTCACCTCGCAGGCATGTTGATTCAACCATCTGGCCTCTGTCACTTAAGCCACCTCTGGGCCTCAAGGAATAAAAGTGCTTCCTTACCTGACACACAGATTGTGCATCTGCTGTTTAAAAGATTTTTTTTCAGCACACTATGTAAAACTGCTGTTGCTTTTTTTGCACTTTTTCCACAAAGGGAGGATTTTATTTACACTAATTGATGGTGTGGGTGGAGAAGAAGACAAGACAATTAGGGTGTTGAAGAATGAGTTTTTCCTCCTGGATGCTAGTTTCACTACAAGTACGACATCCACAACACGATTTTTCCAGCAGAGCGGATTTTTCCAACACCTTAATATTTGTGTCAAGCATCATCTTTTGTGCACTGAAGTAGGTGAGCATAATGCAGACTGAGCTAAGGTAAAGAATGTGGACTGTGCCGTGAACTGAGCAACTCACAATACAAAAACTCCTGACTTTCAAGCGTGATGAAATCTTTGCAACACCGATGCCCCCAGAGTTCTTGCATTGTCGAACTGTGCATGTGACACTTCTGAGCGCGTTAGGAGCAGTATTCTTTGTGTTGGATTCATATTTCATGACAGCATAACCAAGAGGAGCCATATGGTAACCCAGGCTGGACCTGCCTTAAAATTCCCCCCTAGCTAGAGGTGGTGGAGTGACCTAATGAAGCAGCAGACTGTGTGCTGCCTGGGGTCGGAATGGGAAAGGAGTTCAGATGGCTGTGGTCAGTGGCAGCAGCAGCTAAACCCTGTGACTTCAGCCCCCCCAGGACACACAGCACACTGGCCAGCCAACCACACAGGACAAGGCCCGATGTTCCCAATAGCAGCGCGGTGCCAAGAGGGATGGGGTAATCTAGCAGGCTTAGTCATGGCTCTGTGGGGTAGGTGTGCATTGTGTATGTCCACATGTGTGAGAGGGTTTTCTTAGTGGGTGAAACCCACTTACAACAGATAATTCTAATTCTGAACTTAAACCTAAACAATAATCAAAGTAAATCTTAAACGGGTTTACCTGCAATTTAGTATCGCACTTCCAAAGTGATCGATTAAAAATTAAACAGTAAAAAAAAAAAAAGAAAGTAGTAAAGGCCAAGAGTAGAGATCCTCACAGGTCTATGTACCTAGACCCTAGGACCTGAGATCCACATGGGTTTGAGTCTAGACTTATTAGGGTTAGTCAGGTACAGGTCGGGTTCTATTCTATTACCACAGGTCCTGGCTCTGTTTATCATTATGTGTATTACCCAAGTGGATCCAGGAAGACCTATGATAAGCATTCGTCTAGCCTATTCTGACCTTGGACCTCAACATTCAACACATTCTCACTCCGACTTTGATACATATCAACATTGGTCATGAACTTTCTACGTCCAGATATGACGAGACTGGTACCCTGTTGTTGACGTTCTGAGAAGCCGTGTCAAGTTCTGCCTGTTAGATGCATTGTCTTCTTTCAAAATACACTTCTGTTTTCACAGGAAATGGAACATTTACATACAGTCTCTTTCAAAATCAAAGCACTACATTGGTATGACGCTGTAAATGGTTTTTTTTCCTTCAACAACAAGTGCACATGGTTAGATTTCGGCAACAAAATCATATGGTCAGGTTTAGGAAAAAAGAACAGGGTTTGGCTTTATAATCTCACGGGATGCAAACGCCGCTCTCCCAGGTGAAAGTCAGTGTTTTTTAGACCCATCCACCACCCGTCCCACCCACCCTTCTCAGACTTTTGCCATAGTAACTTTAGACATTGCCCGGCTGTGTTTCTCCATATAACAGTAAACAGCCATTTATCGTGCCAACATTAAAGGACGGCTTTTTTTCCGTCAGTGTCTGATGTCGCAAATCACTGCCTAAGTGCTGGATTTCACGACTTTTGAGTGAGACTAGGTTGCAACGTCAGAAACCAACGCACAGAGGCACCCTTCGTGGTGGCATGATAAACACCAGGCGGTGGCTGCTGGCAACTCTCACAGTATAAAAAGCGAGGAAGTCTATATGGGGTGGGCAGGAGTGGAGGTGTATGGTCAAATAAACTTTAGACTTTCACGTAAGAGCCCACTGTTCATATTCTGTTTGAAACCAAAAGTCAGTGGAGTTTAACGATGTAGTGTGTGTTGGTACCAACTGTACTTCTTCTAAGCCAGACCATGGTGTTTTTTTTCTAAGCCTAACCACAGACTTTTGTTGCCTAAACTAAAGGACATAAACCTAAAAACCAAGTGTTTTACCTACATTGTAAGTTTATTTGGAAAAAATACTGTACGTATGGAATGAGCAGAAACGATAAGATTTTTTGTGGAACAGAAGTGTATTTTGAAAAGAAGCGAGCAATAGCACCGGGAAGTTGGAGACTTAACGGAGGGAAGATGGATACCCTCTTGACTAAGGTGAAAAGAAAAGCTAACAGAAAACGGATATAAAGAGGTCAAACCAGCCTCTAACGTCCTGAAAGGTGATATTTTTTATTTTGTGCAGAAAAGTGGTTATTTTGGTTTTTTTTTTTCTTTTTTTTTGCAGAAGATAATACGCTAACTTGTGAACTTAAGATAAGACTTATTGTGTGCACAAAAACAAATATCTCTTTTTGGGGCATCAACAACAACAAAATAAGTGACTATTGAATAAAAAAATTGAAAAATAGCTGAAACATCTTTAAAACTTCCTACACATTATATACAGTAAGATGGGTAAGAACCCACATAGTAATTGTTTTCAGCAGTGCAATGCAGTTTCTAGTAGCAATTTTTATTTCCAGATTTTTCGTCCTCTCAGACATGCAGACATGGGTCAGGGCTGTAATATTTCTAGCAAAAATGGGTCAGGTATACATATATCTTTAAACATCATCGAGTCCAATTGGATCTCGGTATGAATTTCTTGGGTTCATTAGGGTTCGGGCTCATCATTTTGGACCTGTGAAGACCTCTGGCCAACTTCTATCCTGACTTTTAGTCATCTAAAAAATGAAATCCTGGCTCTTACATTTTGCTTAATGTATAAGATAACATCTTTCTGTAAGAAACCTCCCTGCCTGGTAAATACCCATGTCTGTCAATTCCGTGACCCCAGTTTGTAAAGCAGGCTTTCAAGAAAATAATCCCTGACGATGGGGTGACTTCCTCGACTGCTCATATTCTTTAGTCACAGAAGACATTTTACAACTGTGTTCACAGGTTGAGCAGCTCTCCACATAACTAGTCAACTGACCTTTCTGTGATAAAATAGTTCTCCTTTAAGAAAAACTGTGACATTACACTCTGTGACTTACATTTTACATGATAAATGACAGCGTCTTTTGTTTCTCCTTTACATTAATTACCTGTACAACATCTGTGCATGGGAATTAAGGTTAGGCAACTACTGGAAGTACTTAAGAATAGGGAAAGGTTGAGGTAAATAAACTGGAGAAAAAGGATAACTTCACATTTTCACAAGTCTACACTAAATTAAAAGGGTTATTGGTTGCTGGAATTGTTCCTCTTGTCTCTTGGCTGCAAAAGGATCCCTTGCTAAAGCAATTTCAATGTAAGTGATGGGGGACAAATTCCACAATCCTTGTTCTTTGTAAAAGGCATTCGAAAGTTTAGCTCAAGCTTGTTCCTCTGGCATGGCTCAGCAAACAAACACAGTCTGTGGAAGCACAAAGACAGAATTTCACACTAAAAAGACGGGAGGTTTAGAAAATACCCACTTGATTTAACTAAGTGAGACTGCTGAAGCCTCATATAAGCTTTGGCTGATGTTAAAAGGCGTTTTTTTGTACAGAGCGGAGGCTGTGGAGTCTGTACCCCTCTGCTTTGGGATGTCTTGATGGCTAGTATGGCCAAGAGGAACAATGACTTCAACCAAAAACTTTCCATTTACTTAGAGACGTGTGAGTATTGTATTATAGAAAGGTTTAGGAGAGATTGTGGTCATGATCTGGAAAACACAACTTTACTTGCTGGTTGGAGACATCATGCACACTGTTGTCTTTGATCTTGCTACACACTGATGGATGGGATGGGCGCTCATCCTCATGTACTACACAATCCTTGTACTGTGTGCTGTGAAATTGTTCAATATAAACTACATTGTCAGGGAACAGGATCTGGAAACTGTGTGCTGAAACAATAAACATTGCATATAAAGATGTTAGGGATTTTCAGCTGCTCTTAAAGAAATGAGAATGCTCTTGTTTTTGCATCCTTTGAACACTGGAGAGCAATTGTACCTTCACTGAGTCCAAGTGAACTCATTCACTGAAGATGTTGTTAGAGTAAAGATGGACTAAAGTTTTCAGTCTGCTGTGTGGCAGGAATTCCAATTAAGGGGGAGAAACTCAACAAAACAAGTGATAACACAAGGACTGCAAGGAAAGAAAGAGTGTCTAACATTGTAAGTAACAAAGGCAACGCAGCATTAAGTGTGACGACATGATGAAAAATGCCAGTCAGTACTACTGTACAGTATATGGTGTTTGGTTGGTACACAGTGTAAGTTTAAAAATGTGACTGTCTGTACATGTTGATTGGAGTTTTTTTGTTTTGTTTTCAGAAGTATTTATTAATCTAACTGGTTTTTCAAAATTTTGGCCCAAAATATAGTGATACTAAAAAGCAGTACTGGGCATGGGCGGATTGTGAGACACAGGGGCCTTAATCACCTCTGCTACATAGGGGCAAGACACACAGACTGTATAGTTATTTAGGATCTTTTTGTTCCTGTTTTGCATCTCTTTGTAGTTGATACGCATCTCTCTATGATTTTGCGTGTCTCTATAGTTGCTTTGCATCGCTTTGTAGTCATTTTATGTGCCTTTGTGGCCATTTCGTGTTTTTTGTAGTCATTTTGAGTCTCTTTGTTGTTGCTTTGTGTCTCTTTGTAGACATTTTTGTATTTCTTTTTGTGGTTGCATTGCCTTTTTCCATAGTCGCCATGAGTCTTTTAGTGTCTCTCTGCAGCTGTGTTGCATCTCTGTGTAGTTGTTTTGTGGTCTTTTTGTGTCTCTTTGTAGACATTTTGTTTGTCTTTGTGATCGTTTGAGGTCCCGTTTATACGACAACGATTTCACCGTTTTGGCCAATCGTTTACACAAGAGCGGCGTCTTGGGTGCCTGAAAATGCAACGTTTTGAAAATGGGTTCCAGAGTGCAATTTTTTAGAAACGGCACCATCTCCGTTGTCATGTAAACTTACTATATGCAGTTCCTCTAAAAACGGAGACTTTTCGCACATGCGCATGGGGTCATCCCTATGTTTCCAGGGTTCTATGTTTCCCGCTTGGTTGAGCGGTCAACGTAGAACCTTTTTGTGTAAGCGGGGAACATAGAACCTTTTTTGCAGGGTTAAGTGGGGAACATAGAACCCGGGAAACATAGATACGCTCCCCTGCTGCTCACCCTGTTAAATTTATCAAAGCTTCTCCAGCAAAGTGTAGATCTACTGTAGCAACTCCACCTCGTCGTCCGTCCAGACAAAGTTATCTGTGCGTGCTTTCGCCATTGTGTCTTCTTTGTTTTGGTTTGTAATCACCGCGTTGTAGAGGAAGGCGCTTCAGCGCAGGCGCATGGCATCATGCTGTGGTGTTGCTTTGCAAATTTACACTGCCACCCATTGGCCTGGCGTGCATACTACAGCGTTTCCAGTAGATTTTGCGGCTCGTGTGAACGGGGATCGTTTCAATAACAATGGGTCTCATTCACTAATATCTGCGCAGAAATGTTCTTACTCTCCGCAAAAAATAAGTACTTGCGCAAAATCACCGTCGGATTCATGACACGTGCGTACCGGCCAATTTTGTTCTCACCACCGTGCGTATGTTAGTAAATCAGAACCATTCTAAATTGACAGGCGCGTGTCCGCGATCTGCAATCAGCATACTACCACGCCCCCATTTCTCCATATAAGGAAACCACTTGCCTAGAGTTGATTCGTGAATGAAGGAAGCGGTTACGCGAGGAGAGAAGTAGTAAATTTCACAGTTTGTTAGAAGTGATGGCGCCGGGTCTTACAGGAATGCCATGGGTCATTGTCAGATTGTGGAGGACACAGCATGCCAAGATGATCTTGCACATCTTCCCAGGGGTATAAAGTAGTTTGCCACCGGCCGTATCTGATCCAAACACATCCAACGGCCCTTAAGCATGGCAAAAGTGCGCTCTATGGTGCGTGTGTGGGCATGTATGTTATTATAGCGCACCTCTTGAGGGGTTTCAGGGTTTGCGTATAGTGTCATCAGCCATGTTTTAAGGCCATATGCCCGGTTACCCAAACAATATAACATTTTAGCATTAACGGAATAGAGACTTACTGAAAATACTAACTTAAAACAACTGAAATAAAAGACTAGAACAAAAGATGCTCACCAACAAGCCATCCACTTCTCACAGCCCCTGCCTCCAAACGCATTCCCACTGTACTGTTTTGCAAAATAAATGAGTCGTGGTGCCTCCTGGCCAGCGGGCCACAGCCTTAAGGATATGGCAGTCAGCATTACAGATCATCTGCACGCTGATGGAGTGATAGTTTTTCTGTTCATGTTATTGTTAATATTTTAATTGTCACAATGATGAGGGTGAACGTGTGTCAATTTCATGGTAATTTAATCCATTTGGCCAATATATTAGTAAATTAATTATTTTAAAAAATGTTAATTAAATCTCTTTTTCATGAATGTGGTTTTATAGACTCTGCATGTACTTAAACGGTATGTTTGCATTTTCTAAGTCAGTTCGGCCTTCCTCATTTGTGCGTAGGCATGGTCTGAGGCAGTTCTAAATTTGTTCGCAGAGTAAGAACAAATTCGGGTAAGAAAATATTGATGAATCCCGGATTTGCGCGTCAAACGATCGTACGCACAGTTTAAGCACAGATTTGTGCGTACGCACTGTTTGTGAATGAGGTCCATTGTCATATAAACACAGAAGTTTTTTAAACTACAGGGCCTGAGTCTGTTCCTTTGCAGCTGTTTTGCACATTTGTAGCTGTTTTGTTTCTCTTTTTTTGTGTGTATGTCTCTTTGTAGTTTTTGTGCCTCTCTTTGTAGTCATTTTGTATCTTTTTGTGATTGTTTGGCCCCTTTCCGTACTTGCTGTTAGACTCTTTGTCTCTTTGCAGCTGTTTTATATCTCTTTGTAGTTGCTTCGTGTCTCCTTGTGGTATTTTTGTGTCTTTTTGTATTTGCTTTGTGTCTGTTTATAGTCATTTTGTATCTCTTTGTGATTGTTTGCCCCTTTCCATAATCATTGTGAGTATCTTTGTGTCTCTTTGCAGCTGTTTTGCATGTCTTTGTAGTTGTTTTGTGTCTCTTTGTAGTCATTTTGAGTCTCCTCTTGGTCAGTACGTGTCTTTTCAAGTGACCTTTTGCAGGTGAAGACCAGGCGGGCCCCCTGACACTTTGGGCCCCAGGGCCTGTGCCTGGTAGGCCCATTCAGTAATCTAGCTATGGTACTGGGTGTAACACTAAACTGCAAACTGAATGTGAGGTTACATTCTATCAGGGACTGAACCATCTTGTTAAAGTGTGCCAAGGCAAATTGTCCTCCCTGTGAAGGATTCTTCTTATTTTTCTGTCCCTGTGGGGGCACTTGTACATGAAATAAATGAACACATAGGCCCAGACACGCATTTAATAATCATATGACATTGTTTTCACACTTACAGTAAATGGAAAAGATGTTTTCGGGCCATACTAGAGTCATAAACTTGTTTGGGCAGACGTCCAGTGACTGTAGGCCCCTTTTTGATTTTTCTGTCCTCTGGCTCAACTTGGCAGCCAGAGCAATAAACTCTGTGCCCACCACCTACCCCGTCCCCCGTCATTCTCCCCATCCACGTCCTATTGGTAGATGCCAGAGGAGGAGGGCCTGGCAAGACGGGGAAGTAGCCTTGGGCTATGTGGCGGCTCAAGTTGGCATCCTAAAGTAACCTTTTAAAATGCAAGCATGGTACTGAGAAGCCAGACCTCACAGGGACAGGTTTCAGGATGAGCGCTTATCTATTCAGCAACAACACCTAAGTCTGCCAGAATACTGCACTAAGCAACGCAGCGGACCAGGAAAAGGTCACACACAGGCGTATGCAAAAACCCAGCTGTCTTTCTCCCTATACACATAGCTGCACCCTTGTGAAATGCACACAATATTAAACAACTCGGAGTGAGAGAAATGCAATTTCAGGAGACATATCTGATCGATTTTTCAGTGGAGTAACCCAGATCTCGTGAAGTGTTATTGCTTTCATATCATTTTGTGGATATATTCATAAACATCCCACTAGCAGATAGTGGTATGCTCAGCAGAAATATGTGACAGATAAATGAATCATACAGCGGGCCAGCAAGGACACTGCCCCTGATTTTACCCTCAAAATGGCTACTTCCACAAGGTGCTGAGTAAGGATTCCCCTGTACAAGCCTTAATATTCTTGATCATTTATCTGGTTGATATACAAACACAAAGAAATAACTAAATGTTTTATGCATTCAGTTGCCATGGGCAGCATTCTTTTTTGCTGTACTCTTTACAGATAAATATTCCATTATAGAGATAAGGCTGCCATATTGAGAGCTATGGCATGCAAAGAAATCTATATGTAATTTACTTTGTTTTTCCTTGGGTTTTTAGACCTCTAAGCTCCTGCATATTGCACTAAGACTACCAGAAAACAACGGAAGTTCACACAGTCCACTGCACTAAAATAATAGTGTATTATCATCAGCGCTGGCAAAAAAAAAAAAAAAAAAATTGGAGCACGACAGGGAGTTGGAAACAGGTTGAATCAGTTCCTTTTTGCAGAGTTGTTTTCAGATTTCATGAAACATGCATTTTGATCTTGATGGGAGAAAACGGATCTTGAAAGGGAACGACAAGAGTGATAACGCTTATCTGAGAAAAGCAGGGCAATACCCAATACTCAAACGGATGTTCTACTATCTGTACAAAGTATTATTCTTAGAAAAGGGTGGTCTCTGATGTTCAGGCTCCAGGCTTTGCACCTTGCACTGTAATAGAATAAATGCCCATATCTTTGGACTGTAAAAAATGAGATTGGAACTGTGCAACTGTAATCCAAAGCAGAGGGAGGCTTTCAGTGTAATCAATCTCCAAAAAGGCTTTTAATGGAATCAATGGAGAGAAAGGGATTGATTTCTGCACAGTATACTGCCATTTTTAGATATTCACTCTATGAAAACTCTCCTCGGTGGACTGAAAACTTCCATCCAGCGATATAGGTTAATTGCATATTGAGCAAAGCAGCCCATTTGTTAAGTGACACACTTGTTCTTGGTGACCATTAAGTTGGAAAAAGCTATATAGCGGTGAGGAAATATAACACTGAGCTCTGATCTCAATCCTTGAAAATATGGCCTCAATTGTATTCTAACCTCACGTAGCTGTCCACAGTGAAATATTTTTCTCTGTTCCACTTCAAAATAAGGTCTCTCTCTCTCTGTTGGAACCTACTCCACCACAAGAAAGTAAAACTGCTATTGACATTTCAGGAGGATTGCTGGTCAGTGCTTGGAAAATATTGACCAGTTAAGTAATGTTAGGGGATTGTAAATATAGTGTATGACTGCAACTTTGAGGACACACTTTAGTGATTTTTCTGTCTGGGGCTGTTTTTCATGGTTTAGGTCCCTTAGCACCAATTAAGAGAAATCTAAATGCTACAGTATACAGTGATATTCTAGACAATATTGTGCTTCTAACTTTGTGTTTGGCTCTTTCTTGTTTCAACATGACAGTGCCTCAGTGCGCAAAGCCAGCTCCAGAAAGAAGGTTGACTGGTCTGTGCTGAGCCCTGACCTCGGCCCAGTCCAACACCTTTCGGGTTAACTGGAATGTCAACTATGAGCAAGACCTTATGAGCCAACATGCGTGTAGAACAGAGTGCAAATTATACAATGTCAATCGTGTGGGTGTGTGGTGGTGGGGTGGGGGTGGGGGGGGGGGCAGCCTTTGTCCTCAGGGCATAAAGTGCAGGGCTTTGGTAAACTAAAGTCTTACAGTATCTTACATGCTTAACATAATATCCGCAGTCTGTAGATCATGGGGCACAAACCACACAACAATTATTGTGCTCAGTTGTGACCAACAAAGTATCTTTGAGCAATACTATCAGCAAGTCAGACCAGCACACACACGACAAAAGCAGACCATCAGTTCCACTCAAACACAGACCCACACAACGCTGTCCCAGAAGCAAAGACACTATCATGCTAAAGAGGTAAGCAGATGTGTTATTACCATACCGCATCTAGGCCTGTGCTTAACTAACATCTGCTGACACTTGACACAATCTGTTTCAGAAACACTGAAGGTAAGAAAATAAAGTGCATTTAATTCACTGGATTGCTAAACCTACTTACAATAACCTATGGCGTCTTTACTGACTTGTACGAAGCAGGTGAGCATTGATGTAAAAGGGTTCATTTTGGTCTTTTGATGTGGGGTTGTAAGAGGTACTTATCCATAGCCAATGTTGAAGGTAGCTAAGCAATGAACTGTCGTGCACGAAGGAAGCACCAAAGTGTACTATAGCTACCTAAAAAGTGTACGCTATATTTAAAATGGCTTCCATTCCCTGTTGGAAATCGCTGTCTGACACCAAGACAAAGTGGTAAAAGTATTCTAAATACAGGGTACAATTAAACTAATACTGAACTGATTTTTTACTTGGGAATTTTTTTAGGTGGCTAAACTATCTATTGTTGCTGCCCCAGTCCACAGCAGTACATTGATGAGCTTCTGTGTCGGTACTCCTGTCTGCTTTTCCAAACTGGCGGCGTGCTGGTTGCCAGCTACTGCAGGTAATACAGCTCTGCTTCAAAGGATCTGAGCTATATCTTTAATGAGGATGCAAGCCACTGCAATGATGAGAGTGAGGCAGGCAGGCAAAGACCTTTAACTAATGTCAAGGTTGAGAAATGGTATGGTCCACTTTAGGGGTGTCTGAAATCACATAACGAGATTCTTTCAGGCATGAATATGGGAAATGTATCATCATTGTATTTACTGTTACAGGTAAGAGGGATATATAAATGCTTCGACCCGCTGGCTCTGACCTCACTAATGCTCTTGTGGTGGATAGTGTGAAACCAGATGAGTAGAGCCTGTTCTAGCAAATTAATAAGTGTGATGTTTGGGTGTCCACATACTTTTGGCCATGTAGTGTATATGAACTATATCAAGATGACTTGTGCAATTATTTTCAAAAACTGCAGTAAATTAGAAATTGCTGGGCAAAACAGCACAACACACACACACACACACACACACACACACACACACACATGCGGTAGCCAGTCAGAGCTACAAGGCTCTTCTGCTGTTGGCATAGAAACAGTACATGGACAGTTAAGGTTAAAGGGTAATACCACTCAATCTCAGCTTTAAAAAAATCATTGCAATGCTCTTAAAGCAGTTATGTCTTTACTAGTGCGCACACATCCTTATCCTCCATCTACACAGACAACATGAGGTTTGTGACCTGTGCTTTGACTCATCAAAAACGTTCCACTATCTTTAGACCCATGTATGTGCTTCACAGGGGTAATGAGGTGTAATTAATCTGTTAATCCCACATTTCTGACTCCAAGTTTAATTGATATGTTGTCACCTTTGTCAGCAGATGTTTATTTTAGCTGTGATTGTTTGATAAAATTATAGACATTATAGATTTAGATGTGCAGGTGGTGAGGGTAAAGATTTTATATTTATATCCTTATCAATTTCCCTGTGACAGGAAGAGAGTAACATTAGCAGCGTCTCCCTCAGTCAATTCTGTTAGCTCAAGGTTGATACCACTGCAGTCCAAATTGGAAAATCAGTAAATCCTGCTATAAACAGCAACCCTAATTGTATTTGTTGCTGTGCTTCTTTGCCAACAACAGTGATGATTCATGATTACATTTTTACATCTCTATTTATTATGTTGCGATCAGAAATGAGTTCAAGATTAAGGTGTTTGTGAGGCCGACATGATAAAGTGTGAGAGAAGCATAACAGCTATTTCGGCCCCTCATTGAAATAATTACAGAGCCACAGTTAGGTGCACCAGGCGACTTTGCAGCGAACGGCATAAACATTGAAAAATGTGAGCTTTAATGCCCTGCAAATCATGTGACATGATGTCAGTAAACCGCAGACAGCAGGCAAATGTTTACCAATGCAGCCAGACTGTGATCCCTTTATGCCAAACGGACAGCAAAGGGACCAGAGAGACAAACTGACCAGAGAGAGAAATTATCAAACACTGCTGAGTCCATATTTCTGTGGACACAGTGTTCAGTGCTCTTTATGAGACAGTTCATATTTCACTCTGGGTGGAGAAGTGACCAAACCCGATACCTAAACCTCATTTGGAGAAAATAGGGGAAATCCAAAGGGTAACAGGAAACCCATCTAAAGATGGAACTGCAAATCAGACAATGGCTGTTATGCAGGGAGCATTATACAAACAAATATCCTATTATTATTGTTCCTATCCACAAGTTTTGCTTTTATTTTTTGAGCACCCACTGATATTTTGGATTTACCAATATTTTTTATTAAGCTCTTTTGTTGGGTAAGAGAAAATTTTACAATTGACCTATGGCTAAATCCCACCCTCAAACGCGATGAGCCAATCACAGTGCATATAGCCATTCCCATACACTCGGACATTCTCTGCCTGGACGTTCATTGAAATGCATTACAGAAAGTCAGTTTTGTTGGGTTTAATGAGTTTTTTCAGAGATTTTAAGTTTAAAAATGGTCAAACGGTGTGCATGGGGTACATGCAACTCCGACACAAGGTATCCTGAGAGGCTGGGCGACGATGTGTATTTTTTACACTTTAAACCACATCTCAACCGAGAAAAGTGTCTCCTATGGATAAAGTTGTGTGGTAACATTAGACCACAACATCAACTCAACGTGAGTAAGATTAACAAGGATGTCTACATCTGTTCTAAGGTAAGTCAACATTGTGTTTGAGGCAACGTATTGTTACTTTGCTGGAAAGAAATATAAAGTTATCTTTAACATCTCTAGCTAACGTTAGGGTGACCATATTTTGATTTCCAAAAAAGAGGACACTCATCCCGGCCACGACATAGCCTACTTAAATGATACTCGCAGTTTACTCAAAGATGCCTTATAAGTTTATATATTTAAAAATTTTTATATTTAAAGTTTATATGTATGGATAGAAAATTCAGTTATATTACAAAATAATATCTCTCAAAGACAGAAATTCAGATTGGCCCCTATAGATAGGGGACACATACACACACTAGAGTGTGGCTAACTGATCCGAGCCTGACGGGTCCCGACGGTAGGCCTACCCGACGGGTCGGGCCGGGTTCGGTCAAAAATGTATAAATTGTATTCGGGCTCGGGTCGGATTCGGTCAGCTTTCAGTGAAAATGTAGTGTAAAAATAAATAAAATCCTATTGTCTGTCCTGTTTATTGCTTAGGGACTGTTATTTACGTGACAACACCTGAACAGAACACACACACACACATTGGCTGTTTGTTTCTACCTCTCCCCTCGCTGGAAGCCTCAGACCTTCCACAGCCCACCTCCGCCTTGATTAAACGCTGAAAATTAAATAAAAGAGGGAGACAGGTTTTTCCTATTTGATCTTATGTTGTTTTATTTCTCCCTCTCCCCTCGCTGGAAGCGTCAGACCTCCCGCCGCCCGCTCCCATCTCAAACATGGAGGTCTCCTTCTCTGCGGAGCACTCACAGTGCACGCCCGGCCTGTTAAATAGCCTGTAACCATAACAACTGTGTGACACAAACTCAGTGCTTTAGTCTTTAAATAATGTCGGGCTCGGTTTGGTTTCAGACATAACAAAACAGAATGACTGTTGGGTTCAGACAGAAATATGCTGCACTCTAACACACACACACACACACACACACACACAAGACAAGGAAAACCGGACATTATAATCAATTTATAAACACCCCCCAGACGACCCGGACAGGACGTGAAAAGTGGACATGTCCGGGCAAAAGAGGACAGTTGGTCAGCAGAGATATTGGATAAAGGAGATACCCCACTGTAGGCTTATCCAATGTTAAGAAAACGGTTACTCTTCCTGTCTCCTAAGTGGCCGTGGTTAGCTCTCCCTCCAATCAGAGCCTGTTCTCCCTCAAGATGGGAGAAAAACACCTTGTTTTCATAGTCCGTAAATTCTTTGGCCAACAAAGGAAACATACCTGTTATATTTGAAAAACAAATTTCTAAAAATTTTAGGTACTTTCTCTTTAAGTTGAGTATTGTAATCTCATGCCACTCGTAGGTGGATTATGAAACAATGGGCCCCTGTGCATAGACACACAGAAGGTCTCACCACCTCTCCTACATTAGCGCAAGAAACAAAAACTTGAGTCGTTTAGCATCTTTTTGTTGCGGTCTTGCATTTCTTTGTAGTTGTTACAATCTGTCTTTTTGTGTCAGGAATCAGTTCAGAAAAGGACCCAAATGCAGAGCAGTCGGCAACAAAAGGCGAGCTTTAATGAAGCTGATAAAAACATCCAAAAATAAGCAGGAAACTGAAAGTCCAAAAGAGAGAAGAAACAAAACTGAACTGAAAACCAACTGGGTTAACACAATGAACCAAGAAAACCAAAACGAAACACAAGAAACCAGCAAGAAACAGCACTATGAACACAAGGATGAACACAGACAAACTGACAAGGAACAAAGGGAAACACACAGGTATACAGACACACACAGGAAACCAATCCCAAGAACGAGACGCAGCTGGAGTAGGAGACAAAAGGAGAGAAATAGGGATTGGTTTACGACAAGGATGTGGTGGGGAACACTAGGATGAAGCAAATAAGACTAATATCGAATAGGTGTGAAGGGAAGACTCTGGGAACAGGGAAGGACTAACGAGACTGATTTGGAGGTGTGATAGAAAACAGACAGGAAATCACACAGACAGGAAGTAAAACCAGACAGGACACATGAGGAGAGTCTACAAAATAAAAGAGGAAACACGTTAAACATGGATGGATAACACGAAACAAGGAAGAACACAAACAGAAAACCCGAAAACAACAAAAACAATCCGCATCACATTCGCAACAAGACAAAACCATTGCAGCAGTGTGGACTGGCCCTCTGATCTTGACTCAAGCCGACTGATGGTGTCACCGGCAACTCAGCTGGTCAAACTGCCAGTGGCTGGTTTTAGAACGTGCAGCACGTTAGAGCCCTGCACGCGACTGTTTTCTTCATCCCGCTCCTGCCCGCTCCCGCTGAATTTCTGATCATTACCGCCCGCAACCGCAACGCGTGTGTTACACTCCCGCCTGCTCCCGCAAAACTCTGAGAATTTATGCTCGCACAATAATAGAGATGCATTGATTTTGTGTCTTCTCCCGTCCCGCAGGAGAAAACACATCATTTTATAAGCTATGAATAGAGAGATTCATGGGGTTGTTTGTTTCGTTTCCCTGGCCTGCATGTCTTTTGACGCACGGGTCAGGAATAGCACTCCTATTTCGTTATTTTCATTTAGTTTTTAATGAAATAAAGGCTGTTTCATATTCTGTTCTCCTCTGTATTTTATTTATTTTTCTACCTTTATATAATCACACAGTGATTGAGGTTAAGGTCTCTTTTCTAAGAGAAACCTGAATAAGAAACATTAATGAGATAAAGATAAAGCCTATGCTCAATAACACCACCATCATCATTAACAAATAGCAATGAGAGTAGGCTGCGAGTGGCTCAAATAACACTAATAAATAACATAAAATAAACAAAGTTAACGAATGAAACAAATGAATTTAACAAATGAATCACTTGGCCATAATATTGCTGTGGAGGAAGAGAATGTTGCTGACCGACTGTGGTCCCAATCCCGTGCGTCTCTCTTCCAAGATGCGCCCACAGACACTAAAGGCCCGCTCTGAAGGCGCACTGGATGCGGGGATACTGAAGATGAAACACGCCAGCTTTGAGAGCGCTGGGAAGTAGAGGGCTCAGTGCGCCTTCAGACCTTGTTTGCACTTCTTTTCCACATCATTTGTTAACTCCATCCTGTCGCTATAGGCTACATCCCAATCCCGCAGTGTTTTTTTTCAGCCACCCGTTCCCGCCCGCAGAGCCCGAGATTTGGGTAGGGTCCTGCGGGACCCAATGCCAATGCAGCCTTCTACAGCACGTCACCTGTCATGTAACCAGAACAGAAGTACAGAGAGTTCTTGCATTGAGATGATCCACCGTCTCATCCAGTCACACTGGTGTGAACCAGCAGGTTTTTAGAACGTTGCAGAACAGCACATTGCAAGAAGTTGCCTGTTTCAGCTCATCTCGTTGCGAATCCTTGGTCTGATCTGGGCTATACTGGTTGTTTTGTATGGTTTTGTAGTCTTTCTGAGTCTCTTTGCAGCTGTTTTGCATCTCTTTGTAGTCATTTTGTGCTTCGTTGTGGTCATTTTAAATCTTTCCAAGATTGGTACGTCTCCTCAAGTGATTTTTTTGTAAGTGAAGGCGAGAGACCCCCCTTACACTTTGCACCCCTGGGCCTGTGCCCGATAGACCCCTTTCGTAATTCATCCATGATGCCATGTTCTACTTCTACTCCACTACACTGTGCTTATACTATAGTTTTTGGTCTGCTACAGTTATTTGATAAGGGGACATGTTGGCATAAATGGCATATAATATCATTAATATATTTTGTTTGGTGTATAAGATTATAAGAATCAGAATGCCTTTTTGTGACTGTGGAAAAAGCTGTTTACATCTACAAAGAAAGCAGGTCCTCGCCTATGAAGATCACCATGTTGCAACGCCATGTTTCTACAATAGCCCAGAGTGGACAAACCAGCGCTGGCTCTAGATAGGGCCATTCACATTTTTGGGTTGGCCACAGTACTTAGCAACCCCTCTGCAACAAGCATCTTCAGAAAATGCTAATTATTTATGTCAAACTGCTTTATTCTGTGTTTTTGCTGGTTAAATTTGAAAAAGCCAGCAACACTCGGTGTCCTTCGTTACAAACTTTTAATACCTCACTGGTACAGGTTAGGCGATCAAACACACAGACTGGTTTCGACAAGTGTCACTGAGGAAGACACTTGTCGAAACCTGTACCAGTGAGGTGTTAAAAGTTTGTAACGAAGGACACCGGGTGTTGCTGGCTTTTTCTTGTTTTTACTGTTGTTCTGTGGCCGAGCACCTCCAGACTTTTTTCTTCTTCTTTTTTGAGAGTGCGTGTTGTCTTTCTTCATTGACTGGTTAAAGTCACCTGGTCCATTTGTTGTGAAGAGGAAGAGACCTCTGCAGATAGCTGATTAAAAGCCTCCTGAATCTGGATCAGAAAAAAAGGTAAGCAGACATTAACAGAAGCTTGGCTAGCGGCCCATCTGCAACAATCCCAAAAAAACAATCCAAGAAACATTGATTAGAAGAGGTTTCTGCTGGTTGCAATCTGCAATCCTCACTGGTAGATGCTAATAAATCCCCCTACAATCTTACACGCTGGTCCTTTAACTAACATTTTCAATGCATGACTTTTAATAAGTAACAGGTAAAAGTACTACTACCACACTGCAAAAATACTCTAAGTCAAGGATTGGAATGTTTCACATCACAGTTACTGTCTTTGAGTTTGCTGCTGAAGGTTTTTTTTTTTTTTTTTTTTTTGGTGGTATGTCTCCTTGGGCATGAACCTGAGTAGTTTTTGCACACAGTACAACACCTGCTCTTGTATTGTGATGTGAGGGTGTCACCTATGTTCATAGGTTACTTATGATCAGGTGGGAGTCAGCAGACCTGGGTAAGAGCAGATTTGGATGATTAAGAATGTTTGGTGCATTTGGGGTTGACGTCTCTTATTCTTTGTCTTAATAGAAAATCAAATTAAAAATATGAGAAAACTTTAAGAAAATGTTACTGCATGAGGTCCAATGTGTGTATCGTTTGTGACATGTTCACACCGCTGTCATATCGGATCTTTCCTTCCTCTTCGACCCGCCGTGCTCCCCACCTCCTTAGCTCTCTGTCACTTAACCGTGTAGGTGTTTGGCAGAAGCCATGACAAAGTTTAGCATCAAATGGGGCTGACAGATTGTTGATATCTTCACTCACTGTAGAGCCTGGATTAAATGCTCTTGACAGGGACTGCTGTTTTATTTCTCGGTCGAGATCCGATGAATTATGAAACACTCATAGTTGCATGTCAGCTCCCATGCCCGCATGACACACGGCGGTCATGTCAGCCCCTGTCCTTTGTTGGCTGTAACGTATTCTCTCTATGTCATCCATTGTGCTTGTTCATGTCCACTGTCAAGCCCCGACATCACAAGGGAGAAGTGTCCAGGGACCAAAGGCTTTGAAAAGATACCCTGAAACATGATTTTTTATTCATACACACAGGACAATGTTTGTTCATATTAATAAAACCATAAAAGAAATGTGGTTCAGATGGATGCCTCTGGGTTGTTTGCTTTGGTTTGTGTGGTTTTTTTCTGTCTTGCATTTTCTCTGTGTTTTTGCTTTTTTTTTCTCCACTCCTTTAGTTAAGAATTCCCTTGCAGTGATGTCCATATGGTGGAATGATATTCTAAATTTTCAGGGTTTGTATATAAAGTGGATCACACTTCCTTCAAGCTTGCCAAACACATTCTCTACCTGCTGAGCACAGACTTCTCAAGGCTTTGATCATCAGAGGCCCCCCCACTGCACCACGCACACAAACATGCACACACTCTTGAACACACAGAGTCTATGGGCTGTTGTGGTAGCTAGCTCAAAAAATATCCCAAAAGCTTTTGTTTTGTTTAACCATTACACCTTGAGCAACTCAGCGTTAAGGCCGGGAACACATAGGATGCTTTTCTTTTAACCAACCAGCAGCATTTCCATGCATTATTAATGTTCTGGACATGACAAGCTCCTCCACACTACAGCATGTGGCTAATGTTTATAATGAACCTACTTTAGCTTAGCCCTGCTACAGCAATGCAGAAATAACCATTAAAATGAGCGCTATGTAGGCAGATCTCTTGGACCAGATGATGAAACCTTCTGTGCTCTTCTCTCCTGAACAGGACATCATGGAGCTCCTTCCTTAATTTCAAAAAGGGGTTTTCAGACTTTTCTGCAGAACCAAGGAGAAAAACTTTCTAAATTTTCCCTTTTCATATTATCTCCTGTGCTTCTCGAAGCTAACTTGGTCATTTTTAATTGATAAATTTGTCAATGTTTATTGTGTCATGTGAGATTAAATCATGCTGTGCCCTTTCAGGTAAACTCAATCAGCAGAATAATCATGCCAGTGTTAAAGGACTCCTTTTTTCATTGGCTTCTTATGCTGCAAATCACTTGATGACTTTGGAGTGAGACCTTGCTCACGTTCCTGCAAACCACGGATTTGTAAGATTTGTACGTTATTATGTTGCAGTATGTTTCAACAATGCTGTGGTTAAGTTGTGGTAACGTTTAGGCACAAAAACGTATTGGTTACAGTGAGGAAAAGATCATATTTTGGCATAACAAACCTGCTTTGTGGCACCATCATCACTGGAAATATTCACTTTTGGTAGCACAATCACAGCTAGAAATGCAGGCGATATCTCGTTAAAAAGCACCAGGTTTTGTTGGCAAATCACGGCTGTAAATTTTACAAAAAACACCATGTTTCTATGGTACAAATGCTGCTGAAAATGCCACCGATGTCTTACTAAAACAGTTATTTCTGAGAGCACAATATGGCTGGAAATGCTGCCTACATCTTGCATAAACACCTGGTTTTGGTGGCATAAACACTGCTGGAAATGTCATTAATGGATACGTAAAAATACGTAGTTTTGCTGGCATAATCATGCTGCAGATGTCTCACCAGAAAACATCCTGGTGGCACAATCAAGGCAAAAAATGCAGGTGATGTCTTGCTACAAAACATCAAGATTTGGTAGCACAAATGCTGCTGGAAATGTCACTGATGTCTAAATAAAATACCCAGTTGTTGTAGCACAAATGTAGATAGAAATCGCAGTAATATCAAATTTGCCAAAAAACAACTGTTTTTTCTTGTTTGTTGGCGTTGAGCAGTGGTCTACAGCCCGGCAGCTGTCTCAACCAGATGTCACATTATCCAGCATCCCCTCCACCTCCCAATGACAAAATCAGCTCACAAAGGCTACATGTAATCAGAGCTCAGTTTTTCCTCAAGCATCTCAGAGTAGAGAATTACTTATAACTGTGCAAAAAGTTCAGAGGGATGCATATTCCGTCGTATTTTTAGGCTCAAGAGTAAAAACATATTATCAACTTCCTTAACCTAGGAAATGAGTCATATTTCTGCCAATATTCAAGAGACCTCGAGAGGTGTCCTAACCTGTTAGGAGTTGCCAGGAGAGTGCTGTCAGGCTGAGAAATATGTGGGCACATTCCACGAGAGGAGAGATGTTTTGGGGAACGCTCGGATGAAAATCAGCTTATTAAAAAAAAATGCCATTTTGACAGAAATTGAAAATTTTTTGTAACTGACCTTGTGTGGGATGGAATGGCTCCATCAATGACGAGAACACACAGCGTTTTTTGCAGGAGCCAAGATCCCTGCAACCTTACAGTTTATGGCAAAAGGCCAAATCCAGCTTTGCGACAGTGGTGAGTTTGATCTGTCATAACGAACAAGTCGGATGTCATGACATTTTAAAACATGCAGATTTATTTTCCCACTGGTCGGTTAGAAGTCATGGATGAGCAATGCTTGCTGTTACAAGCATTGTAAAACAATTGAACCTAACTATGTGAATGGCTGGCTGGCTGGCTGGCTGGCTGGCTGGCTGGATGGATGGATGAATGGCTGGCTGGCTGGCTGGCCGGATGGATGGATGGATGGATGAATGGCTGGCTGACTGGCTGGCTGGCTGGATGGATGGATAAATGTACGAATAGATGGCTGAGTGGGTGGCAGGCCGGATGGATAAATAAATGGATGGATGGATGGATGGATGGATAGTTGTGTGGGAATGGATGGATGGCTGGATGGATGGATGGATGGATGGATAAATGTATGGATGGATAAATGTACGAATAGATGGCTGAGTGGGTGGCAGGCTGGATGGATGGGGGGTAGAGGGTGACACGGGAGTGGATTTTCAATCCCGTCCCATCCCACTCCCACAAAAATAATCCCATCCCATCCCAATCCCATGAAAAAGAAAAAAAAAAATCCTGTCCCATCCCAATCCCACAAGAATGACTCCCGTCCCATCCCGCTCCCATGTTGTGTTTCAGTTACAGTAAAAAAAAAAAAAAAAAAATATATATATATATAGCCTATCTATAGTACATGGATCACATAATGCCTACCTTAGTTGAATATAAACCCAAATATGACATCTAATGTTGTGTTTTGATGTTTATTGCCTAATTATTTTTACATTCACTCCACCTTGATGCTGTTCAGAATGATAAACACATTTGATTTCTGATGTGGTCAGACAACATGCCATAAAAACCAGTTCTGAGAGAGAAAAATGTAGTTAAACTATTGCAGTAAAAGTAGTGTTTGGTTCCTCTGACTGATATTATTATATATGACATCATTAGATTATTAATACTGAAGCATCAGTGTTAGAACAGCATGTTACTGTTGTAGCAGGTGTGCAGTTAAGTTGGTCGTATTCGCTCTTTTTGTTGAGATCGTTTTTTGAACAACCCCAGCACACTGGCTCGTCCAAATTACTGGGCTGCCCTCTATCATTTGGTTGAAATCCAAAACACTCCCACACAGGGGCCGTGGCATTTGGTTTAGGAACAAGTTCCATGTCTTTCTCTTACGCTCAACTCTGTTTTCTTCTCCGCCTCGTCTCCCCCTCACGAAGGTGTGTGTGTAGGCCATAGCCCCACTTCCCCCACAGAGACAAAGACACTCGATGACAAGAGCTTTCCCTCCGTTCGTTACGCTAATGAACCAACTCACCTGGCTGCCAGACGATGCACGGAAGTGAACGCTCTTGTCGTCCAGTCTCTTTGGTGGAGAGAGACGAGGAAAACAAACACGCATGAATATGGCAATTAATCCCTTTTAATTTACCGTGCAATTAACCGACTTATCGCATATCGCGACAGGCCGAATTATGATTCCCAGTCACGCCCACTCCCGTTGACTTTTTTTCCCATCCCGTCCCAATCACGTGAAGAATAGTGAAACTGATGGATGGATGAATGGCTGGCCGGCTGGCTGGCCGGATGGATGGATGGGGGGCTGGCTGGCTGGCTGGCTGGCCAGATGGATGGATGGATGGATGGATAAATGTATGTACATATGGATGGATGGATAAATGGTTGGGTGGGGTTTGCTGGCTGGCTGGCTGGCTGGCTGGATGGATGAATGGATGGATGGATGAATGGCTGGATGGATGGATGGCTGGCTGGCTGGGTGGATGGATGGATGGATGGATGTACATATGGACGGATGGATAAATGATTGGGTGGGGCTGGCTGGCTGGCTGGATGGCTGGCTGGCTGGCTGGCTGGATGGATGGATGGATAGTGTGTTTTACAGAGGAATTGCATTGGGCAGGAAATATTTCAGCAGGAGTCTCCTTGCTAAAAAAAAACAGTCATAGGAAATGTGATACTCTGAAGTCCTACTCCAGGCCGCTTTCGGTCCTTTAAAGATTTCCAGAAAGACAACCTGAGATGCTTGATAAATCTAGGCCTGAATGTTCCTGTGACCAGGGGTGCTTACAGCTGCATTTCAAGCTGGACAATAAAAGCATCCTATCTGATCACTGCCTCAGGTGTCTAAGCTGAGGGTCTCTCTTTGTCAGTGATACAGCCCACTGTCCACTCCTCCATGTCAAGTAGAAAGTCAGACAAAACAGATTGGTATCATCTGACTTAGTGGCGTCCTTATCGTGATCCTCATGCTGTTGTTCCACTAATGCCTTGCCGTTCTCCGTGCTGGGTCTCGCCCTGGCGCTGTTTTTGCAGTGCTAATGTGTGTTCTTGGGGGGCTTGCGTTTACACAGATTTGGCCTCCTAACTGTGCCATTTCTTCCCTTCTAATCTCTGAAACATGACTGCTATCTGATTCCCACCAAAAGCCACTTAGACAGACTTACACAGGGTATGCTTTGGTTGGCAGGCAACAGAAGGCTGAGCATTTTTTTTTTACAGTTAACTTGAAAAAAGAATCAGATCTGAGTAATGTGAGTGCTCAACTGGAGTGGTCAAAGAAAATGGGCCTTGATTACAAAGCTATACAGTATCAGGATTAATGGAAACATGAATTACAAAGCAGGGTTTCCTCATCGAAAATCCTTGTACCAGATTGACACAGAAACTGAGAATTCTGATTGATTAAAGTTCCTGAAAACCCTGAAAACTGTGAAATAATTGCCAGAGCGGATTCATCTACACTATGGTCTTGCATGGAAAATGAATTTATTGTTCTCACACAATACAGGCAACATGTGGTGGCATATTTTTAGTTTTTTTTTTTTTTTTTCTGTAAAGATCAGCAGGCCAATGCTCTCATCAGCAGCTCACAAAGAGAGGCTAGATGAACTTTTTGCACAAACCTACCTTCGAATTAAAAAAAAAAAATATTTTTTTATTTATTTTTTTGCCACATACGCAAGTGATATCCATAGGTCACAACAACGATGAGCAAAACACAAAAGAGATAGGGAGGAGGGATGATGATGACATGGAATTGTAAAGTAGTGTGGAGTGAATGGAGCGTGGGAGGATCCCGCCTGCATGTCCATGGTAAACACCCGGCTGCTCGTGGCAGAATAGGGAAGCAGATGGGTCACAGAGAGAAACATATCAGTGTGTGGAGTGACATCCGGAGATCATTACATCCAATCAGAGCAGCGCAGGAAGTGCAGACCGATTGAGATTGATGGCACCAGACTGCTGCCTTACAGCTTTGAATAAATGAGGAGAAGAAAACAGGGCAACAGAACAACAAAACCACAGTGTCCTCTCCATTTCTCACCCATAGAGAGAAAAATGCCCTCTCTGTTCTCATTTCAATGTGCAGCTTTGTGTGTGTGTTGCTGTACAAGCCTGTGTGAGTGTGCGGTACAGTTTGTGTATGTGTAGTCGTTAGGAGCAAGAAAGCAGAGGGAGGGGAAGTGAAAGGAGGAGAGTTCTTAACCAGTGGTTTCTATTTTCTCGATGTTGTTGAGTTTATGTTACAGATAAACAGCCTGCTCTCACAGTGCTGTGCAGTGCAGACACAAACAAATGACTGTTTAAAGGGGCATCCATGAGTGTTATTAAAATGTATACTTCATGTGCCCAAAGACAGAAGTGCAGCACCACATATAGGGAACACACACACAATTCTTTATGTGTTAAAGTGATATATTTCTGCGGCATGGCAGTTAATACCTTAATTACTTTTTTTTTTTTTGTTTGATTCATTTTTTCCTCGATTTTTGTTGTTGTTTTCAGCTGGTTGCATTGTTATTCTGTTCCTTATGTACACGGGTTTGTCCTACTGTCCTTTTGTAATAGAAATAAAATCTTATTTATTTCTTCTGTGATTTGACAATGTTTTTTTGTCAATGTTGCTTGTGTTTGCAAATGCAGTTTTCTCTAATACATCCAGTACTGGCCAAGAATATGTCATATTCTTGCTTATAGTCAAGTTTACTAGAATACCCAATATTTATAGAGGCCCATGTTCTACTGTTGAGTTAATAATAATGGTAATAATAAATTTAATTTATAAAGCACTTTTCATTTATAAGAAAATCTCAAAGTGCTACACGGTAAAAAGGTAGATCAATTAAAACATTATAAACACAAATTCAAAAGTCCTAGGCCAAGTCAAAAGCTTCTTGAAAAAGGAAAGTCTTTAAGTCTCTCTTAAAGGCATCCACTGTCTGTGGGGCTCTGAGGTGGCCGGGTAGGCAGTTCCAGAGACGAGGGGCAGCAGAACAAAAGGCACGGTCTCCCATAGTGCGGAGCTTGGTTCTGGGGAGGTGGAGAAGGTATTGGTTTTGGGAGCACAGATTCTGGGTTGAAGCTTGCTGGGTGAGTAATTCATTGAGATAATCCGGGCCATTTCCATGGATACACTGATGGGTGATAAGAGCAAGTTTGTTGTTGATTCTGGCGCAGATGGGGAGCCAGTGAAGGGTGCGGAGTAGGGGTGTGATGTGTTTCGTGTTTTCTGACTTTCAGGAAGATCCTAGCAGCACTATTCTGAATAAGTTGTAATTTTTGCAGACTTTTGCCAGGAATTCCAATTAGAAGGGTGTTGCAGTAATTGTTAAAGTAGTCGTTAAGGAAGACCTTACTATTCCTTAGTTACTGTCGTATATATAATCTTACAATGTCAGAAGTTCATATTAAACATGGACAAAGCTGCAAATAATTAGGTAAATGTATTTAAAAGTAATCTGTGTGTGCATTGCTACATGTAGCCACATGCTAACGTCAGGGGAACCTGAAATCTTGGTTTCCACTGTTGTTCATTTCTCCCTGATTTTGAATCGTGTTCTGTTAGAACATGTCTGCTTGTGAGGATTTTGGTTTAGAAGCTTCAAAGTGATTTTTCATAGTAGAGTATGCCACTTTACCCTGTTACAATATTGCCCAGGCTGCAAGGATACTGCTACATGTAGCTCAATGCCAACATCAGGGAAACCTGGAATCTTGGTTACTGATGCTGTTAATTTGTCCCCGACTTCAGATCATGTTTCTGCTGGAATATGTCTGGCTGTGTTTGAAAGCTTTTAGTGGTGGTTTTTCACAGTGGAAAGTGCTGCCACACTCTGTTATAGATATTCCCAGGCAGCAAGTACACTGCTACATGTAGTAACATGCTAATGTCAAAGATACCTGGAATCTTGTTTGCTAATATTGATAGTTTCTTCCTGATTTCAGATCATCTTTCTGTTGGAACATGTGTGGTTGTGTTTAAAAGTTCTTACTGATGATTTTTCATGGTTTTTCATGGTCCTGCCACAAGTTAGGACTAAAACTCACGGGGAGGCGGCATTTAATTATTATGGCCCCTGATTGTGGAACAGCCTGCCGGAGAACCTCAGAGCTGCAGAGACTGTTGATGTTTTTAAAAAGAGGCTCAAGACTCATCTCTTTAATCAGGCTTTTAAGTGATCTCTTTATTTATCTATTTTAAATTCCTCTTATAACCGATTTATCCATCTATTATCTATTTTTATTGTTATTTTTTTTTTAATTAATTTATTTATTTTTTATGTTCTTACCCTTCCTCTTTTTACGTTCTTATCTCATTTAACCTTTATCTTTTCTTATGTTAGTTATAGGTTTTAGTTTTGATGCATTTTATGTCTCTGTTTTAGATCATTCTTACCTAGCTATTAACTCAATTTTATGAGCTAAATAACTTTTTGTTTATTTGGTTCTTTTTATACCTTTTATCCTATCTTACTGTTTTAGTCCCTCAGTTTTTAGCTCCAGTGTTTCCTCATGGGGGCCTACCACACTGAGAGTTGTTCCTGGTCTCCGGATGGGGGTGCCGTCGGGAGACCGCTCTGACCTGGGTGGCTGTAGGGCACTGCACCTTGGTGTGGAGCCTCATGTCTGCCCGGGTCGGGGAGATTTCTATGGTGGCGCTCCCTGTGGCCGTGGACCATGGGCCCTCTCGGTGTGAACGGCCCCCAGAGGTGGCTTTTTCCTTGCCTTGGGTCTCGGTGCTCGGCCATGTCTCTTTAGTGATAGCTAGTGTGTATGTGTGTGTGTGTGTGTGTGTGTGTGTCGTTGTTTTTAACCTCTGTGAGGCACTTTGTGTTACTGTCGTATGAAAAGTGCCATATAAATAAAGTTGATTTGATTTGATCTGATTTGATTTAGAAAGTGCTGCCATTCTCTGGTACTGTCATTCTAATGCTGTGTTCCCACCAAACGCAAATTCGCAAATTCACGTGTCAAGATTACAAACAAAGTCAATGCAAAGATGCGATAAGACGCGAAATCGCACTGGGCGGCGCAATGGATGCGTCTAGCGCGACGCGATAGACGTGAAATTCGTGCCCAACACCTCATTGCTCGAGTTGAAAATACTGAACTTTTGATTCGCATGACGCTGTGCCGCGAAAGCAAATCAAGCGTTGAGATTCTCCCGACGTCACTGGCGTGTGTCAACAACGTCCAGTTGTTGACACAGCAATAAACTGCTACTCACCGGACACAGATGGACAGACGCTCCGCAGCTGAAATGGAGCAGCCTGTAGTTGGTGTCCTGCCGGGAGATCCTGGCGCCAACCCTCGCCAACAGATCCTCAAACTGGGCCCCAGTCAGCCTGAAGTACCGCTGAAAGTGGCTATCATCCAGACAGAGTTCCTGGAGGAGGTGGTGAAACTCGCCGAGCTGGATGCGCTTCTGCAGGATAGGGTGAATCCAAAAACGACGGCGTTTCGCCCTCCGACGCATTTGGGACTTCCAGAGGAGGTAAACAACAAAGCAGCGATGGTGGTTATCTCAGCCATGGTCATCAGTGGCTACCCGGAGCTATATGATACTACATGTCTACTCTACAGACACCACAACAAAAAGGAGCAGGCTTGGGTGAAAGACGCCGAGGAGACTGGTCTACTTGGTAAGTTCTGTAAATATGTGTCTTTAATTAGTTTGCAGAATGGTTGTACTATGAACGTTAGCACTAGCTTAGCTCCAGTTAACACAGCCGGCTTCCCCGCTACTCGCGTGAATAACGCGATAACGCGAATTAACAAAATGGTCAGGCGTCCAAACTCGGGCGTTACGGGCGTTACGGGCGTTACGAGCGATTAAATCACGTTCATCAGGTTTGGTGGGAACACAGCATAAGGGTGTAAGTACACTGCTACATGTAGCAACATGCTAACATCAGGGAAACCTGGAATCTTGTTTGCCGATGTTGTTAATTTCTGTCTCATTTCTGATTATATTCCTGCTGGAACATTACCAGTTGTCAAGGTTTTGGTTTAAAATATTTTATGGGAAATTTTTCATGGTGAAAAGTGCCACCGTAGCCCATCACAGTTGTTCCCCCAGCTGCAATGATGACACAGAGACACAGGGATATTGGCCATGTGGTTAATGTCTACAAATGAATTGTCAATGCCAACGCTAAGCAATGTTGGACCACGGAGAGCAAGCTGACTGAGTATGGCCGTCGGATCAGGGTCGGGACAGCAAGGTAACAAGTAGGCCCACATCCATTACCTTTAGCTTGGCAGCCAACCCCTCAATCTCTGGTAATATATGTACAGGCAGCCAAGCCCTGGAAGTCCTAGAGGAGTGTTTGCACTAAGGAATAGTATCAAGTGCCCAGGTTTGTGTTTGCTTTGACACAGCACAGAAAATAAGGTTTTAGTAAAAACCCAGCATGTATGAACTTTTTGGGCGGACAGTCTTCAAAGTCGATCATGGAACAGCAAAGTGATGCACGCTAGCTCCAGCCAACTAAGTCTTTATAGTAGCTGCTAGCAAACTACTGTGCTTGTGTGCGGTGTGGTGCTGTTAACACAAACTGATAAAAAGGAAGGTTAAAGTTGTACTGGGCCATTGTAGCCAGGTGAATGCTGGCTTGTATTTTTTCCCTGCAAATTCATACCATATTTGTATGTATACTACTAATAATACCCACCTGCTTTAAGTCTAACTGAACCATTGAAACATATGTATCTTCAAGTTGAACTGATTGTATGTTTTCTGGACTCACTGACAATGAATTGGCCCTGACGATAGCTACAGAAGTTTGGAAAGAACACGGTGAAGGACAAGGTCATAAAAAGGATAACAGCTAAAAACGAGAATACTGTTTTTTATATGACCGTTACTCTTGTGCACTTTACCACATACCTTTGGCAGCGTTTCAGAGACACACAGAAGACTGCTTAGTGTAGTGGCTGTTAATGGAGACCTCTAAGAGCAAATCTACAACTCAATTTGGCTCAATATGTTTTTATCCATTGTGGAGAACGCAAATGTACGCAATGTAAAGTAAAAAACAATCATTATAAACAGGTCAAAAATACACATATCACATACAGCGACTATAACAAAGAGTGTGTGAAAGTAAAGTGCAGTCTGAGGTTAGCAGTCATGAGCACAGTTTAATTTAGAGAAGTTAACAATGGTTCAGTGTTGTCCGTGACTCCTTTACAAACTTTCATTGTTTCAAATACAAAGACTCTTTCTTCTATTTATACAGTGCTGTCTTATACACAAGTTGCAGGCACAAATTGTGTCTTGACTACTTATTTTCAAACAAGTTGCATTCTTTATTTATAGGACCAATCTTATGATGGTGGCACTCCATTCTGAAGCACTTAATTACTTGACATTGTGGCTGAAGCAAATCATCTGTTATGTATTTTTATACATTTCAAAAGATTTAATGAGTGATAAGATGATATGGGCGTGCTTGTGAACTGGATATTAAAGTCTGGGTAAAGACAACTCTACAACTTATTTTTAAACACATGTAATTAACCATATGGGCCCTAGGCGTTTTTTGGGGTATTTTTACTGCCTTTACTTTTAAGCTCATATCACAGTCATTATAAAGGCTACATACACATGCTATATCTTGTTGGGTTTTTTTCAGGACAATGTGGGCTATCCAGATTTGCCATCATTCCATGTCCTTCTATGTGCCTGTATTTTATATTAATTTTATATCAATGAAAAAAAACAAACCCGTATGACTAAATTCTTACATTTTGACATGTATCTCAGCATAGCAAGTTGGAAGTTGACATATTCTGCCATATCTGAAGAGGGGAGCCTCTCTGGAATCTGGCAATATAAGAACCATGATGCTGGGACATTCTGTCACTTCCCAGCTGTCCAAAACATGTGGTTTGTGCCAGGCGGACATAGATGCCAGTATTTTTTCATTATTGCAAGAAATTCCATTGACTCATTCACAAGTCAAAAATGTGTTTTATCTGAAAGAAACATGCAATATTTACATCTAAGATCATAGAAAAAGAGTCAACCAAGTGCAGTGATGTCCTCCAAGATAATATTTGCCACTTTGTTTGCAGTAAACAAAGTTTGTTGTTGTTTTTCAGTTTCAGTTATATACTGGGGGGCATTTTGGGCATTGAGGGGGACACATGGTGACTACAGCCCTGTCAGCATGCATAATTAAGCTGCAGTTGTCTGGGTGCACAAAGATGAAGTGCCCTGGTCTTGTCATACAAAGTTTGATGGAGTGTCAACTGGACAATATGGAGATATTTGCATCTTGAAAGCCGGACTACAAATGTGGACAGACAGGGAGAAACACATGCAAGCCTAAGACGTGGTAAGATACGATATTCCTCACTATATGAAGTAACTGATAACAAGATCTGTTTAATGGATTGTAAAGAAATGCGTCAGGTTTTTATTTTGTAGACAATTAATCTGGATTTATAGCGTGATGGGATGACAGCACAATGATGTGTGTGGTAGCGCGTTTACATGCACACTAATAAACCGATCATTATCTGATTTCTGGAGTTACCTGATTATTCAAGTGGTCATGTAAACAGCATAATCCGATAGGCTTTATCAGATAAAAGCCATTATCTGATTATGAGAAATCAGATAAACACACCTAGCTTTTCCCCCAGTAGTCAGATTATTCGGTGCATGTATACCCTTTAATCTGGTTTCTTTCGGGTTTTGCTATTTTATCCTCCCACTCCACTACATTTTAGAAGGAAATATTGTACTGTCTACTCCACTACGTTAATCTGACAGCTTTTGTTTCCTTTCAGATAAAGATTTTACATAAAATAATATATTTTTATATTCTCAGTGTTTAAATTGTCACTTTTATTTTATCTTACTTATATGCCACTTTGTGTGACAAGTTTATATACAATACACTTGTATATTGCACTTTGCAGTTTGCAGCTTTTATTCCAAATCTACCTATCTAAGTATGTAAAATTGGCTCCACATTGATAAATTACACATTAGAATGCTCTCAAATGTATTTGTTAATGATAAAAACAAACAGTACTGTAAGAATATAAGCTGTCAGCATGATGAGTGCTTTATTTTGCAAATATATAACTTGCGTACTTTTTGAGGTTTTTCAAGGATATGAGTACCTACTGTAACAGGAAGTCTGAGTTTTATGCCATGTACTTGGGGAGAAATCCAACTGAAGGACTGAATAATGTAAACCAGATTTTTCTGATTATCAGATTAATGAAGTGCATGTAAACGCGTCAAATCGGATTATTACCATTACATGATTATTCCCAGTTATCTGATTATTGTGCACATGTAACTGTGCTCAGTGGAAAGCTCTACTCCTGCACTTTCATGTGATACACGTGGCATTTCTGAGCGAGCCTGCATTCGCGAGTAATCCATCCAAGAGTAATGTGTGTGCAAAGCTGTATGAAAGCTCTGTTATACATAATTTTAGTGTAATTTTATCATTCTTTTTTGCTGTGAAAACATTGGACTGCCGACAAGTGCTTGGCCTTGTCGGAAAGCTACAATTCCACTGTTTCATGTGATATGCGTGGCTTCTGCTATGATGTACGGTCGCGGAGAAAATCAATAGAGAAGAACAGGTGTGAATTTGGACGCACTATGTGTTGTTCGGGCCCATAGGGTTAAAAAATACTTGTTGAAAACAATGTTGAAAGCCTGGGAACGATGTTGTTAGAGTTAGACCGACTGATTTTTAACATCTCTGTGTCCAGGGTTTTTTGGGCTGGCCTGAAATTGTGGGTTGATGATGTACTAGAGCCATCTTTAACTTAAAACTAGATTACCACTAATGTTAGCAGGTTCGCTCATTCCATAAGCTAACTAAGCTCTTTTAGTCTACTAAATACATAAAAATAAAACAGCCAGGGGGCATGTGTCTATATTACTGTGCCACTTGGTCAGCTGCAAACAAGAGTCTGTTGCTTTGCGGTGGCTCATGGTTTGGCGCAGGGGTTGTGTATGTTACTGTGCTACTGTGTTAGTTGCCAACAATTACAGTGAAACATCTTCTGATGCATAGCTAGGGCACATCGTCAGTGATGCTACCTGAGGTCATAGGGTGTTTCGGGTCTTTCAAGCATCAGACAGCTGAGGTTGATCAGGCCTCTGCTTGTGCCCTAACAGCACTCGACCACGGATTTCCTCTCTTCCAGAGCCACCTAGAGGCTTTCTCTGCCGCCTCTGTGCTGTTATAGATGGCCCTCCTTCTCCTCTCACCTGTGATGCCGAGGGAAGTGTAAGCTCTGCAGAGGGACTGTCCTGCAAAGCCTCTGCACCTGACCTCCACAGGCAAGCACCTTGCCTTCCAGCCTCGTCTGTGGCAGTTGCTGACTAGGCTGTCGTATTTTTCTCTCTTGCGCTCTAAGGCCTCCTCCATGCGTTCTTCCCATGGCACAGTGAGCTCAAGCATGACAACGTTCTTCGTTGCCTCTGACACCAGAACGATGTCAGGTCTGAGGGTGGTCTTAGCGACAAGCTGGGGGAACTTGAGTTGGCTGCCCAAATCCACTGACAGCTGTCAGTCCTGTGCAGTGTTGAGACACCCTGGTGTTGCTCTGGATGTTGTTCTTGGCTCCTCCCCAGCTCTGGTGAAGTTGATGGTTTTCTTCTTGGGCTTAGACCTCCGACAGCTGGTGATGGCACTATCGATGCTCTCTGTGATGGTCTTGAGCACCTGGTTGTGCCGCCATCTGTATCGGCCTTCCCCCAGAGCTTTTGGGTAGCAACTCATAATGTGCTCGAGGTATCCCCTTTCCCTGGCACAGGGGGCATGCTGGTGTTTCAACCAAACCCCAGCAGTGCAGGTTGGATGGGCTGGGAAGGACGTCGTCGACTGCCTGGACCAAGAACTTGATGCGATGTGGCTCTGCCCGCCAAAGGTCAGTCCACGAGATCTTCCTCTCCACAACTTGCTCCCATCTGGTCCAGACGCCTTGCTGTCTCATTCCCACTGCTCTGCTGGATCTCTCCTCTTCCATGGCTGCTCTCACCTCATTCTGGACAAGTTGCCTCCACTCCTTTCCCCAAGGAAAGAAGGGGAGGGGGTGCGGTGGTTCCAACCCCAGCCTTCCTGGCCACTGTGCTTATGGTTTACTTGCTAAAGAGTGTCTGTTGCTGCACGACGGCTCAGTCTTCTGCTCTGGGGTTGTGTATGTTGCTGTGCTACTGGGTTCACTGCTAACAAAAGTCTATAGCTGTGTGGTAGCCTGTTCTTCTGCTTAGAAGGTGTGTATGATTCTGTGCTACTCGGTTAGGTGCTAACAAGAGCCTTTAGCTACGCGTTTGCTGGTTCTTTGGCTTCGGAGGTGTGTATGTTACTGTGCCACTTGGTTAGCTGCAAATGAGAGTCTATTGCTGTGCAGTGGCTCATTGTTTGGCACAGGGGTTGTGTATGTTACTGTGCTATTGGGATAGCTGCTAACAGGAGTCTATGGCTGCATGGTTGCCGGTTCTTTGGCACAGGAGATGCATATGTTACTGTGCTACTGGGTTACCTGCTAGAGAGTCTGTTGCTGCGCGGTGGGTCATTCTTTGGCTCTGAGGTCGTGTATGTTACTATGCTACTGAATTAGCTGCTAACAAGAGTCTATAGCTAGTTGCCTGTTCTTTCGCTTGGGGAGTGCATTCGTTACTGTGCCACTTGGTTAGCTACTAACGAGAGTCAGTAGCTAAGCGGTTGCCTGTTCTTTGGCTTAGGAGGTGCGTATATTATTGTGCTACTGGATTAGCTGCTAAGGAAAGTTTATAGTTGACGGTTGCTCATTCTTCTACTTGGTTAGCTGCTAACGAGAATCCGATGCAGTGCGGTTGCTCATTCTTGTGCTTAGGGATTGTGTATGTTACTATCTTACTCTGTAGTGTGTTAGCTGCTAATAAGAGTCTGTAGCTGTGTGTTGGCTTGTTCTTCAGAACAGGACGGCTGTATTCAACTGTGCAAGTGAGTCTGCCGCTAACAGGAGTCTGTAGCTGCTTAGCCTGCCTACTTTAGTTTGGGGTGTGTCTATGCTTTGTGTTATTAAGTGAGCTGCTAATAAGAGTTGCTTCGCAGTTGCTTGATATTCTTTTTGAATCACTCAAAATTAATGGGTGGTTTGTAACCCAATTTTCTGAGGTGTGACAAACGCATTACACATATTTATTTTTGTTTCACCCGATCTTTAAAATTGACTTTTGTTCCCTTGCCTGTTTAGCACACGAGTAAACTAATGTGCTTAACATGTGCTTTTTATGCCCAAGACTACAACAGATGACAACAGGATTTATTTTTAGACGGCGCTATTAGGCTCCCTCTCCAATCATTACACACAGTGAGAAACCCACACAGCTCTTTGATTTGTTCATTTTGGCGACACACTGAGCATTCCCCGCGTAAACCTTAAATGAATCCGAGCCTCAGTGTATGAAACTACTGTAACTGCTCCAACCAGGCATTCTAATAACAGATCTGATCAACAGGGGACATGCACATCCAAACCTATCAGGCCTTCTCCAGCGCTTGAGAGCAGACCAGCAGCTTGTGTTGGAGAGTAGATGTCTATCTATAATCAATACACCACAATCTGGCCTTATCTCCCCCTCTGATATGCTGCACAGCCACTTTTCCACACCCTCCAATGTCCTCCGGCATCGCATCTGAGAACGCTGACAGCAATTATGGATTGCCACCTTTTTCCAATAAGCCAAGAGTCAGTATAGCCGGGCACCACTCAAAGATTCTAAATTTGGTGAAATAACTTTTTTTTAAGAAAAAAAAGGAAACAACAGACAAAGTGAAAACAGCAGGGCCTATTATTTTCCTCAAATATCACAGACTGCACCACGTCTGGCTGCCTTCTCTCGCTGTATTCACCCTCCATCAACCATTAGTTTAACTAAGAATGATTCCCACATCATGTTGTCTTTTCCCCGTACTCCTGCTGTGGTTTTGTCCCCGTTGAGTTGCTCCCCCCAACAGGCTGGTGACCTCGGAGCGAGCATTGCCCAAGGCTTCCAAAGAAAAAGGATGCCTCCTCCTGTCTGAGGGCGCCCCACACCCACCCACTATCTCTAGTCCACTTTAGGGATGTCATTGCCCCTTTCCTCTACGCCCCCAGGCCTACAGGGGCCAGTGATTTACAGATCTCCATATGGCCAAGCCTTTAAGGAACATCTGACAGACAGGATGTTTTTCATGCATGTCATTTCACCCTTCCAATGCATATTATATTATATTTGCACTGTGCTGACCTCATGTCACATTGCATATGGTACCTGAGGCATAATCTCTGAGTTTTTGACATGGCAAGGCTATTTTTCTTATGCAAATTCTTGTTTACATGCCCTTTTGTTTCTGGCATTGTTCAGTTTTTATCCCTAGGATTTGGGTTATGTTGCAAGGTCTGCATGGCTACAAGTATTGACAGAGGATGGTGGCACAATAGAGTGATGGCATAGCTCTGAGACGGAAAGAAAAGGAAGAAAGGCAGGGGAGAGGGGAGACAGCGCGGTGCAGAGTGGAGGATAGAAGCAGCCCTGCTGGAGGCTCGCCACAGGCTACGTCTGACATCCCTCTCTCTGACGGACTGATGAGATTACCCTGACATTTTTTCCTTCTAACTTAAATTGCATTACCACGAGGATCTTATGTTAGGCAGATCTCCATATTATTCTCAAGGGATTTGGGTTCCATTTTGCTCTCTGCTTCATTCTGTTCTCTCCTTTTTCACTCACACTCAGAGGGATGAAATCTTCTTTACAGCCTTGCATGTATTATCTGTTGGCAAGACTACATGGATCACATTTCAGAGACGTGGCGGCATATTCACCGCCATATATCATGATAATGTAATGCCCCCTGTTCAGGCCCTTCCTACAGTAAACCAGAATGATGCAGGTCACCGTGGTTGCAACTGAACTGTGACATTTGATTAGTCAACTATCCTTGCACGGTGGACTGTTAACAGAATGAACTAACCAAGCAGTTCAGCCTTAGGGTCATTGATAATTAAAGATAACCCATTTAAAAAGCAAATCCAAACATAGACCATGAACTATACAGATTGGGGTCACGAAAGCATGTTTTTTTATGCCACTAATTTACATTCAACCTTTGCATTTCACCAGCAGTTTCACCTTGACATTTAAGGTTAACTGACAAATTAGGGCGAAGTATTTTTTGGGGGGTGTGTGTGTACTGGGCGTCTGTGTTCACCACCGGAGTCGGCACTCTCTCTTTGCTGTGCTGCATAGCGTAATGGTCTCAATTAGTCTAAAAGTCACCGTGGGTAATAATTCACCTCTCTCAGGCTTCATTTCCTCAGATTCAAGTCAAGCATAGCACAGGAAATGACACTTCAGGAGCTTTTAAAAAATGATGAGGACAAGCGGAGCGATCAGGGCGGTAAATCAGGTGAGTGACTCGCGGATGGCGACAGCATGAGGTGGCGGCAGAGCCTGTCAGTCGCGGTGGTGACATGTTCATCAAGGTGCAGGTGACATCACTCAATCACTGTATCAGTCACCAGAAAGAGTGGTCAGTGGCATCAAACACAGATCTCATTATTGGAGAGCCTCCTGCTAAAATCAATCACTGACAGTTTGGCTCATTTGAAAAATGAATGTAATCTCTTTTGGGGGAATGTGTGCGTATACATATTGCGGAGAGTTTAATCTTACACTATATATTAGGACTCACCCAGTGCAGGCATCTGAAACCTGATAGTGAGGTCAGAATGTTTGTATATAGAAGGTGATACTCGCCATTATTCAATCATTATATGAAATCACAAACCTGCACACGTCAAAAAGATTATGTCTTGCCATCACATCTGAAAAGATTCAGACAGTATTGGGATATTCATATCCTCCACTGCAAAACAGATGGATGTAATTCTTTTAGGTAGCTCAATCTACTCCACCTGGGACACGTTTACACAGCATTTCTCAACCTTTCCCGGCCCGTGACCCCATTTTCAGGTCCCAAAATTCTCATGACCCCAATTAGAGTTGTCAAGTTGACATGCGAATTTGGATATGGCACACTTTAGTGTTCTATTTTCAAGAGTTTAGAAAGAGCTGGAAATTAATTGTACTGAAAGGTTTATTTAATTTTATTAAGGTGATTGATTTCATTTTTTCCTTATTTTTATTGTTATAATTGTAATAGTTTTCCATTTTAGTGAGATTTGAATTGTTCTAATACATTTGTTGTTTTGTCTGCTTTTAATGTTGTTGTTTTTTCTGCTTTTAATGTTTTATTTTCTTTTAAATGTTGAGTTGTCTGCCTATAGAATTGTTTTGTTTGCTTTTAAAGTTGCCTTATCTGCGTTTAATGTTGTTTTGTCTGCTTTAAATGTTGTTTTATTGGCTTTTGATGTCATATTGTCTGCTTTTAATGCTATTTTATCTGCTTTTAATGTTGTTTTACCTGCTTTTAATGTTGTTGTTTTAATGTTTTGTCTGCATTTGCAACATTTTGTTTAGTCTACCTTTAATGTATTTTCATCTGTTTCTGTCTGCTTTTGTTTTCATAAATCTGCTTTTAACATTGTTTTGTCTGGTTTTTATGTTATGTCTGCTTTTAATATTGTTTTATCTGTTGTAAATGTTGTTTCCTTTGCCTTCAAATGATGTTTTGTCTGCTTTTAATGTTGTTTTGCCAGCTTGGTGGTGTTTGGTCTGCAATTTATCTTGTGTGTTTGTTTGTCCTGCCCAGGGACTGAAGATAAAAAGTCTGAAATGTGACACATTTACATTATATTAATGCTAATTAATTGCTAATTGTGTTTTCTCTGATTAATAAATGTGTAAAGTATAATAAAGCAGAAATACTATGATTCATGTAAAAACTCTTTGAGTGGCTCATTTCACAGGTGATATGCAAATATATCTCCCTTTCCAGCACAGTATATTAGTATAGTAAAACGTCTTAAAAACCCTGACAGCTACATACGCATATTCAGCAATCCCATTTGACCACAAGGTTGAGAAACTCTGCAGTACTCTCTTTCTATTGCTGGTCTCACTAATTGCTTTATGTAGCTGTGGTCCAGCAGAAACCTTCAACCTATACACTCACTGCTGACCCTTTTCTATATCAGTACATTCTGTAAGCACAACACTCTGAATGCAGCACTGTACGGGGTATATGTTAAATGTTGGTGTCCTTTGCCTGATATACTGTTAATTACACTTTGAAAAATGATGATAAATGATATGGCTTGTGTCACATTCCACCATGCTGGCTAGGCAAAATAGAGCAGGGCAGCAGGTATCATTTGCACCTTGTGAAAAGTTCCTGGTAAGCACCCCGGGGACAGGAGATCAGTGGTGACCTTGAGTCCATCGGTGGATAAGGATCTTTTCCATATTCATTCCAATCCGGAAACCATGACTTACCAATCATTAAAAAGCTTATAGATTTGGCATCCCTGGGCCATCTCCATTTATCATGCAGCTAGTGATAATGGCTACTCTGCTTACATTCAACTCACACTGTTTTCCACTCACGCAGAAGGAAGTAAAATTATACAAGTGCAACTTGCAATTATCACCTTTGATGACGGCCACTAATTGTTCCCTTTGTTTGCCCTGTTTTATTGAACAGGAGTGATTGGACTGCTTTCATAATTGACGTAGATGATCTGAAGTGAATGAAACATAAAACCACACATTTAGCTTCTGCTAATAACATGTGAACACTTGTGATTTTGTTAATTGGTTGATGGGATAAATTAAAGGTTAATGAATGATGAATTTTATGCAGTGACTAAAATCTACAAGGATTTAACACATTTTGAACTGAAAACTCCTGTTATGCTTCTTACAGATATTAAGTTCAGACTATTACAGTGATGGAAGATTTCTGCTGGTGTCCAATATGTATTTTATCACTGCCTGGAAAATATATAATTTAGCTAGGCTGAATCATTCTACCGCTACATTCCTCAGTATGTTAAATGGCAAGAGTCAAATAACTCAATATAATCTGAATTCTAAAAAAAAAATTCTCATGTGCTCCCAGATGCTTTTTGTATAAGTCTTAAACTTACAAAGACACAGAAATGATTAATTCCTCATCCTTCCAGACTTTCCAGGAACCCTGAAACCCTTTGAACAAGTTCAATACAGTCAAGTTGTCAGTTTTCTAGACGAGAGCAGATTGAGGGTAAAGAGCCTCAGGGGTAATGGGATGAAGTCTGTTGCCACATTGTTGCAACATGCGTGGGATTCCCATGGGAGGGCTGGAAATGGAGTCAGGACACCGCTCCTTCCTGACATCTCAGGCCCACGTGCCACCGCCTTCACATCTCTCCCTCTGTGTTTGATGTCCAAATTGAGCTCTGCTTCATCGCCTCCATCACTGCCTCCCCTCTGTGCTCCTCCTCTCATCGCCTCTCACAGAGGAGATGTTGAAACTACTGTTAAACTAATAAATTGGCTTGCAGATACATGCTGCATATGGGGCTGATTTTGGACCTCTGTTAGGTATGGGATGTTATCCAAGCATATTTCCACTGCCAAAATGATCATCAGCAACACTAAAACAATCTATGGCACCCTGAAGGAAATGTTACAAATGCATATTTTCTTTTTTTAATTTAAAGGAATAATTCAACTATAAAATGACAATTTGTATGTCAGTAACTCACCCTGTATGACATTGACTTCATGAAGAAAACTTTGTTTTCCTCACAAGCCTTTATGATGAATAAAGAATTCAAAAACTGTCTTGATTAATTGAAGTCATAGGGGTCTGCATATGTATGTGTAAATGTTATTAGCAGTAAGGTCGTAGCAATGTGCATGTGTTGTGGAAGTACTTGGCATATGACTGGACAAATGAGGCTTGAATTCTCTTCGCTTCTTTGCTGAATTCTAGCCAGCTTTGTATTCTAACAATGTGGGTAGAATGTGGAAATGTACTGTGGTAAATTCATCTCTCAGCTCAATTCCACTGAATGACATGCTTTTCACTGGCTCTAGGGCTGTTGCTTGTACTACAGATTGCTTCCGCATTTTTGTATACCCATCACCACCACCACCAAAAGTAACTAAGCGGATCAAGAGAGATCCACCCCTCTCTATCTCTCAAAAGCATACCAAATTGCGATCAAACTGTAAAACTGGGCAGTGCTGATCAAAGATAAACCAAGATTCTGTTACTGTATTGCCTATTTTTTTGCCTAAAATGTCTTCAGAAACCTATTTTAGTGTACTGTTTGGCTGTAATATGAGAAATTGTGAACAAGAAGCAGGGGCCATACTGTTTCCTGCGTTGTAAAAATGGTGATCAAACGACAAACTAAACAGTGCTAATACGAACCAAGATTCAGTTACTGCGTCACCTATTTCTTGTCTCAGATGTTTTCAGAAGCATATTTTGGCTCACCATTTGACTTTTATTTAAGACTGTTTGTTACTAGCCACCATATTGTTTCCTGTGTCAAAATCACCAAGCTTGCATTACGCCACCCACCAGCGTGAGTGTGTATTGGCTTCAGGGTGGCGCAGTGCATTCTGGAAGTTGTAGGTTTTCTACTTCTTGAGAAAAATCAGATGCCACAGCCCCTTTTTCTCTGCTTTTTCTGTATGTGGCACCATCATTTTACAGTATAGACAGCCTTGTTTTGTGAAAACTATTTCCAGCAGTGAAATACTTCTCAACCAATGAATACAAAACTAAGATCTAACCTCAAATAACTCAATGTTTTTGGGCTTTAGTAAAAAGTTGTAGTATTCAAACATCATCAGGTCTCCTTTTTTTCTTTTTTTGGTGCATAAATTGTCAAATACCTTGAATCAAAAGTGTTACAAGTTGGGGAAGTAGGAAAGAAATCACTGGAATCTAAAAGCAACACGAGGGATGACATGCCTCTCAACCCTGCTGGCCTCCTGCTGGCTAAGTAGTCACAGTTTTCGCCTCAAAACTCGCTTCATTGATCAGATGGGTTTCCACACATTTCACTTTGAAATGAGAACAGCAGAGAGATGGGGCTACCGCTGTTTCTGACACATCATCCTGCTCATCTGTGGCCACTGCCATTTTTATTACCTCTAAGCAAATACGAACACATAAAAGTCACCTACCGCTGCTTTAAATGCACCGACTGATAATTAATGGTGTTTAAATTCTTTGAAATACCCATATCGGTCAAACTGGGGCCTGAGCAGGACTTCATGTCTCGCTCCTCAGCTCACTTAACCCTTCGCTATGACCCTCTTTGCGAGTGCTGGTCCAGTGCTCACTGCAGTGTGTTTTGGTGTGGCTGTCGCTCCACTGTGGCACACACTGGGTATGAACAGGAAGGAGCTGTGAGGATCGGGGGTGGTGCTGGTGAGACTGTTGGGGTTACGGGGGTAGGTGGAACAGATTGGTTGATATCACACTCTCACCTCCAGGGGATAAAGGACCGGGAGGCATAGTGGGTTTGGACGTGTGTGCATTTGTGTGTGTGTGTCTGTGTGACAGCAGGAGCTGGTGGGTGAGTAAGGGATTGTGGGAAATACAAAATCCTCAGATTGCTGAGTTTGGACGCCATGACCTCACACCGACCCCTATTTCCTGTCTCAATTGCCTCAGCATGAGCTGGGCTCCATTTCACAGCACTGCTGTTTCTTCTCTTGTCCACAATCATGTGGACTCATGTGGGAGTCCATACAGCGGACGTCTCTATCATCATGAGTAAATAATGACACAGGGTCATTGTGTGATCATGCGTTACAATGTCTGATCCCAGCCTTGTGATCTCTAATGGGATTGACTCTCATTTTAATGAGTATCACTGTTACAATCAAGCCGCCATGAAAGACTGAAGATTCAATTGGTCAACCGTAAATTAAAACTAAGTTAGGGGCAATTAAAGTGAACATTTAATTGACATTAAAATACAAACATTACTGTCAGCAGTGCGTTACAGTGTAATCGTCCCTTACTTTGTCTTCAAGTTCACTGAGCTACATGTCTGACATATGGATGAGATCTCAGGGTAATGAAGTGATGGCATGTAGGCATCATTATGCATTTATTCATGCTTGCATGTCTCTTTCTGTATATTTGTGTGTAAGTCTGCAATACCTTCCTTTGTTCACGATCATGATATACAGGTATTACAGCATTAAGAAAATGTCTCTCTTTCTCTCTTTTATGTGAATATAGCCATTTAAAGTCAGCCATCACAGACCAAACCATGGATGGCATCTGTAAGGAAATCGGCACCTTAAAGGGAATCTTTCCACTTCAAAGCCACCCTTTAACATCTATCATCACACATGACATGAAGGCACCAGCTGCTTTCAATATTTCTCAGTTTCTGTTGTTTTACTTTCATTTCCATACTGGGGACAAATACATCTCAGCAACATTAAAAAGTATCTGGTATAGGTTACACAAGTAATGGTTACTTTGTTACAGTAGAGGTCACAGTGTTTGGTCTTACTTATACCCAGACATCTTGGAATGGGTATAAGCTTTTGGGTTGTTGTTATTAATGTGGGTGAAATTTGGATTTAAACAGCTAGTTAATTGTTTATACTTTTTTGTTTGTTTGTTTGTTTTTTAAAATCATGATGCCCAAGCAGCAGCTTTTAGGCAGAAAGAGCATTTTTAGTGCAATTGGGGACATTATGTCTTCCTTTAAAAAAAAAATTTAAAAAAAATTACATTTTCTAGTAAAATGGTACAAAACCAAAAAGATAATAATGAATTTAGTGGTAAGTATCATTTCAGAGTCAGCAATGACTGTTAAAAGTTGAAACCTGATTAAGATCTCTAACAGTTTTGGCAATGCTTCCGCAATGCCATCACCTTCTATTGGTCAACAGTGAAAAACATTTTGGCAAGATATTTTAATAAATTAACTAAAAATTTTGACTAAGTTTGGTAATATTTGGAACAACTGTGATTGATTTATGGCCAAATTTTGCCTCCAGCCAAGGAGGGACTGAGGGCGCCCCCTATTGAGTGATTTTAAAATAATTTTACACACGTGGTTGAACATTGAAATGAAACATTTTGATTAGACAAACATTTTTTTATTCTTTTTTTTATTTATATCTCAGGTACTTTTCTGAACTTGCTCTACGAGTTTCAGTATGATGGGCCCAACAGTCATGGAGTTGCGTCTATTTATGTGCTGAGCCATGCCCTTTAAATGTTCATAGCTCAACATCTTGAAAATGCAATGAGAACCCAGCAAGACTTATGCAAATTTTGAATCCAAAGAAAATTTAGTACAAAATGGAACTAGAGTTTAAACTACAGAATAAAGTCGTAAATCTACGAGAAGTATTATTTTATATTTATATAATTATATGTAAGACCTGGAAGTTGGGTAACATGGTAGGTGTTTAGGGTGACAGTAATATACGTTTTAGCAGTACTTAAGTAATATAACGCCTTACCAACAAGATTTCGAGTGATGCTATTTCACATAACGCATTACCACTTTGTCGCTTTTTATACCACATTACCTGACTGTTCATTCTGAATCTGTGATTTTTTTTTCTCCTAAAATTACAGGTTTAATCTCGTTATGTTTCGACTTTATTCTTGTAATTTTGTGACTTTATTCTCACAGATTTGCAACTTTATTCCTGGAATCTAACATTTGTTTTCTCCTTCATAAGGAGATGTCAGAAATGTGTTTCAAAACATTCAAAATGGCAGAAAATCTTGTCAGTCAGACTTGAGATGGATGTCTGTACCAAGTTTTATGTCAGTTGGACTCATGACAAAGCAGTTAGGACTGTTTAAATTTGACCTTTAATTATACCCCCCCATCAGGCTGATTGGACTTATATTTGCTGACCAGCATTAAGTCACAACTTCCAATCACTGGTGAAAATTTAATGTGTCTACAATGTACCATCTATCAGCAATTTGCAAACAGTTTTGAGGAAAAATAATAAACTAGCACAGACACAACAGGAATTCAACCTCTAATGATGACCCTAAAAATAAAGTCATAATACACCTGCTTTGGAATTTGCCTTTTTACCAAGGACACAAGGGATTTTGGGTGCTTCCGTGGAAACAGCACTGTAATCTAATGTTGAGCACTTGAAATCCAAGTAGGTAGGGTGAGTGGATTGGGAGCGTCTTAAAGTGCCAGACACTGTGGAGTCATTGCACCTGGCAAAGTGACCCTTTACTCATTAGTACTGACCAACAATGCTATCAACTCTCCACAGGTACATGGTGGCTAATTTGCGTTATGAGGTGGTAAAATCTATTAGTGCTGCACATTAAAGACAGATACAGCTTAGAAAACAACAACAAATTTATTATATATGCGTGCACTATTGTAACTGTGAAATATCTCACGTGAACAGAATCAAACGAGAGAGTGTGCCTCACTGCATGAACATTAGTGATAGTGAATAACATCCAATCCAGGCAAATTACACCAGGCCTTGATCATGCACTGTTCCTTCAAAGAACTCTTTCTTCCGGGCCATTTTACTTTTTCACTCAGCCTGGTTTGTCACCAACTGACGCGCAGCCATATCATGACCCTGTGCCACTCGTAACTCATACGACAGCCTAAAATACAATTAAGCGGGCATAGAGAGAGTGTCACATCCCCAAATTGCACCACCTATTATGTTGCGGCTGTTACCTTCGCAATCACGGTCTCCTAAATTCCATTATGAACAACAGTGGGATCTTATGATGGTGAAAAACAGAGTCATTTTCTTGTGCTCTCTCAATCAGTCACAGAGTTGGTTGGAATCAAAAATGTAAAGACAGGAGCCTCTTTTCTATTCCAGTTGCACTCCACAGTCCCTCTAAATCACCCCTAATGGGCTGGTAGAGGGAGCACACTCTGTATCACTGTATCAATCATTCACTCTGTTTTCCTCCTCCTGGAACCATCCACGGGATCACTTTGGTGCTTTAATGAGCCATTACAATTCCTATCAGACAATCTCTGTGCCATGTGTGTGCGTGCATGTGCACACGGGTTTGTTTGTACACGGGTGCGTGCATGCTCCAACTGTTGTGGACTTACACTCATGCTGATATTAGATTGTCTCCGCAGAGTTTTCTGAGATAGCGGTGATCTCTTGTCTATCTATTTCTCACCCACTTTCTCTGCTGGTTTCGCTCTCTCTCGTGCTGTGCGTGACTGAGTGTGTGTGTGTGTGTGGTGGACAGTGGGCACGGGTTATAATTGCATTGCGTTGCCATCCCACTCGGTCTCTACACCCATCTGTCTCTTTAATATCCAGCTAAGCACTCTTGACCTTGAAGCATCCATGACAGCACAGAGCCACATCCACACCAACATATCCATGGCTGACTTCTCCCAGAGACCGCTGAGATGATAGAGAGAGGGGGATGATGGAAAGACAAGAAAAAGAAAAACAAGGTGCAAAATGTTGTCTCTGAGACAAAAGGTGAACAAGGGAACATGATGGATAGGTCTATCCTGTGCAAGAGGTATCGTATAGAGAGAAGCACATCGAATCAGACAAAGAGATGCCTTCAAGGTCACCAGTGAATTCATTCAATTTGGAGCTGACTTGATTTTACAAAGGTCGCCCACATGGACTTTGCAAGAAAATGTTATTTCAACAGAAAAACATGCAAGATTAGCAGAAAGTCAAGGAACCACGAGATATGTTATTTGCCTCCTGGCATTCCCTTTATGCTCCTCGGAAGGATGGTTTATTCTTGAAGCAGTGCCTTTGGGCTGTCATGATGAATATTTGAGCTAAATCTTTTCACTGTATAATACCACAGCATATGCCTTAAAGGTACAGCTTGCAATTAGATCTCCAATCCAACCTAAACTTATTTGATTAGATCAGTTAATAATGTTTTACATTCATCCAGGGAAAGTGTGCAGCGCATCTTGATGGCTTATCCAGGAAGAAAGGTTGCCGAGCACACATTCTACAATACATCACTCAGACAATCAGAAGGTGTCCATTGTTCACTGTCCTGACAAAAATCATTATAACCAGCATGAAGTAGAGGCCACAGGATACCACTGGTCACTGGTAACCATTGGTTTTCTATCACCTCTCAGTTTTGGTTGCCCATTATTGCCCACAGTCTTTCCCTACACTAACTAAATATTTTTTAACTGTGGCCGGCAGCGTGGCATCAAGGATGGCAGTGTTGGGCTGTGAGTTGGTTGCTCCACCGCTTTGGTTTAACTAAGCCCCCAGCAACAACGCTGAGCTTTGAAGCCAATTTTACAGCCAAATATGGAACATTGCTCCATTGGGCCCAAAACAACTTATTCCCATAGACTGACACTGCGAAAGAGATGCCTGTAAATCAGGGATTAAATCTTTTGAGTGTCACAACCCACGCAATTGACTCACTTCCTCATTTCATTGTCAGGATTTCATCTGTTTGTTCCGATAACATTTATAAAGTCTAGAGGAACAGCACAATTTAATCATGTCATCCTCATACAAAGTAGCTGAGTGCTTCATTGGCCACTAATTAGCCACTAAGCCAGCGGAAGTTGGTTGTTTAGCTGCTGAAAGTCTCCACCCCACAATGGGAAATATGCAGGTATTTCCATGCCACGGAAAAAGAGCTTTTTGGCTTCATGTGCCTCTGAGCAATCTTTATGAAAAAGGATGGGGTCCCCCCTCCATTGCTGTATCCAGCTCTCTTTGGTCCAGACTAATATATCTCAACAACTGCTGGATAAAATATGCCCCCAACTTTTCATCTAGTGCTATAAACAGGACAATTTTTTTTTTATTTTTTACCTGCATTCCCATCAGCCTCAGCCATACTTTGTATTAAGTGCTAATTAGCAAACATTAGCATGCTAACATGGCAAATTAAGATGGTGCACATGGTTATAACAGCTAATGATCAGCATGTTGGCATTGTCATTGTAAGCATGTTAGAATCTTGACGTTAACATACAGCTAAAACTACTGCTTTACCTTAGTAGGCTACCATGGATGTATTATTAGATCTGGATACCACGCCCTAAGATGGCGCCTATTCAGTTGAGGAAGAACCGCTAGCCTGGCACATACACCAAAAATGTTTCCAGCTTCGGAGTTTACTTCCGGGGTATGCAACCCTCTGAATATGCACAGTAGTGTTTCTCCTGCAGGCTCCGCCCACAGGTTTCTGCTCAGCACATAGACTTTACATTATGATGACACCACACATTTTTTAAATCACTTTTCTCTCTATGGATCAAAAATTCATAATATAAAGAGTCATGATTGGCCTTGGTTGCAATTCAATGTGTTCTGCTGACAGTTTTACAGATGTCTGTTTCATAATGGTTTTCTGTGCTTTCTTGGCCACAGGAGATTTTTTTTTTGTGGCCAGTGGGAAAAATTGTAAGCAAGGCTAAGCAAAGCCTTTTACAGTGTCACTGGCATGGTGTAGATTTAGAGTCATAGTCTTATTCTAACAAAGACTTCAGGCTTCCCCTGTCTTCAACCAAACCACTCTGCTAGCCTAAATGTAACCAAACTTTTGCCATACCGGTAGCGGATCAAAAAATGGTCATGCAAATAATTTTTGTGATAGTAATTTGAAACCTTTTTTGGGGGAACTGACAAACGCAGTAGTCCTGCCTCACATGGGTCATTTTAGAAGGCGACAACAAACAGGCTGCTTTGTCTTTGAGGCTGAAGGACTTATTGAGGAAAAGAGCCACCTGAGATTTGATCAGACAGCCCTTTACTTTGCTCTATAACCTATAGGCTACCTCCTCTAGCTCTCCTACAATCAAAATAAGAGGAATAACATACTTGTACAATAGGTCTCAGCGCCCTCTTATCAACTCAATGTCATACATAAAGGATAAGGATAATTCTGGGCCAATCTGGCATTTCAGGTGTACTATAGTGGGATGACTTATTAAGAAAATGTTAACTCCCTGCAGCATGGTTATCTTTATTGAGAAACAAAGGATTAGTAACATGATTGATGGGCCTTGTCTCCCAGGGATTATGCTGTAGAGCACCACTAATTGCTCTCTCTCGCTCCCTCCTCCTCTATTTATCTCCTTCTTTCTGTCTCATTCCATCCACATCCAAGCCCATGGCCAATGCAATACACTTTTAGCTATCACCTTTGCCATCAGAGCTCGCGGTGCGAAGGGGTTACAGGTGTCACTGACAGGCTCCGGGCTCCTGGGTAAGCACTAAAAAGACTGAACTGTCCTTAAAGTTATAGCCAAGGGACTTAATTTTGCATTCAGGCTCAAGTGGTTTGTTGAACACATGCCAGGCCTGAGCCAGAAGGACAGGAAGGAGGGAGTCCGAACCCTGTATGGCTATGGTAACGCACCGTGTAATGGACTACTGTACAACTGGAAATAATGTGCTGAGTCATTTAGGAAAGCTATTAAGCCGCCTGGGTGACTTTGAAATTCACTAAGCCTGTTCACCCTCTACATTTATTCAGGAATAGGGCAGCTCCAGCCCCCAGCTCACTGGATCCCCCCCTCCCCTCCTCCCCTCCTCCGTTCTCCTCTTTGACATCTTTCTAACTAAATGCTGAGAAGAAACTTAATTACAAATAACTGGGGGAGAGAAGGCTTATCATTAGGAAGCATGGAAAATAGTATGGCTTCTGCCAGCAAAGCCTTGTGAAATACAGTACAGCTGTGTGTTTCCCCACACTTAATTGAACATGTGTTGTATTAACCTTGAAAGCATTGTGGCGATTCTATTTTCAATTAATCTTCTAAAGGAGGAGACGTACAAATTAAAATGGGATGCAAACACAATGTTGCTGTCACAGAGTATTTCTTCAGCAACAATAGGCGACGCGTTTTTTTCCCCACTATGCATCCTAATAGGTTGCTGACCACTTAGATCACTGCAGGCCCATAAGACAGCGAAATACTGTACGGCAGCTTCACAAGCCACTGAAGCACTTATTAAAATGATTGAAATTATACCACACCTTCCTCCGAGCCATGTGTGTCCTTGTCGTTTATCATTAAACCATCCCCTATCATGGACTTTAGAGGATTGATGCAGAGGGAGCCATCAGCTGCAGGAGCACATACAATATGCACTGTGGACTTACTTGCAACAATCCACCACATGTAGCAGAAACAGTGCAAAATAAAGTTGGTATCAAATAGCATTTTTCATGGCCTGCCTGAACCCCTGCTATAAATGACGTCTCACCCCAGGCACAGCTGTAGGGAAGGTTCAAGAAGGCCTGTTAAAATCTAATTTTCCCCCATTTTATCCTTTAAAGAAGCGACACTAAATGTAAAATTTCGCATCCCTCATTTTGCATGACAATACACCTGGTGAGCACTTGTCAATTTGATCCCTGAGAATCCACAAGCTTTGGGTTTTTACTGCTTACCAAAGGGACTGACAGAGGCCATAAAATGTAAATGTCTCGTGGAGGCTTCCCAGGTTGTGATGTTGTTCAATAATGGATGCAGTGCTTTACATTTTCCTCTTTTGGAATCAGTTCAGATAGAAAAGGCCCCCTGTCAGAATTTACTGAGAGGTTCAGAGGAGAAATATTCACAAAGCCCTGCACACAAAGGTGATATGAAAAAGGAAAAAAGGGGGAAGACGAGTCAGAAATCAGGAGTGATTCAACACACAAGTGCATGTGGGAACATATCATCAAAAAGAGGGGTGTGTTTATGTGTGTGTGTGTGTGTGTGTGTGTGTGTGTGTGTGTGTGTGCACACTGTTGAGCGAATTGATAGCCATGGGTATCTCTGGTTTGCTCTGCGTAAAGGCTCCAAAAAAGCATGCAGGTGTCTTGAATATTTTTGCTTTGCTTTTGCTACTTCTATCTTTTTCATCCATCTGCTCACACAAATCTATATACCATATACTTTAGCCAATTAGTATGTTCTCCTTTGACTCAGGAAAAAGTTGAAAAATATGTTGATCCTAGCAGTGGGATGTAGAGCAGTGCAGTGGCATGATGACTGATAGCATCTTAAAAAATATAATTCCAACATAAATTTCTTATCAACTTTTAAATCTTTGTGATGAATGTCCTGTTCGTGTGGTATAATGAATACCTGCAGCCTCTAGGGATTCTTTTAATAATTAGTCAAATGAAGTCATGTCTCTCAAGGGAAAATAAAAAGCATCATTTAGCATCAAAGGTAACAGAGTCATGCATTTGCTCTGGGGGGTCATGAGCCAAAAATGGTCGAATGAGACCACCATCATTCATATGTGTCTCTGGGTATCAATCACGGCTTCCATCCATCAGTACTCTTTAGTCTGGTGAATCACACTGAGCAGAGAATGACTCACAGTGGCAGGGGTTACCTGCAGCTAGAGCTAATTTCAGTGGCAGACTCAGCAGCACCCTGGGTTCCATTTTTAGTGTTCGTGCTGAAAAAAGTCATACTATTACTATGGCTCATATCACTCATACTTTTCCTAATATTCTTTCCTGTCCTGTTTTTTTCAGCCCAACTTTCATATTGCTGCCACCAATACACATGATAGCAATAACAATAAAAACATGAAAAATAAGAATATGTTGCTATGGCTCCTGTTTTTTTTTGTAAAATCTGCAAAGTTTAATGTTTGCCATTTTTTGCAATGATGACAGTTGTTTGACTTTATGTAACAGTAACTTAAAGGCTGAGTGTGTAAGATTTAAGAGGATTTATTGGCAGAAATGAAATATAATATAAAAGGAATCGCTGTATTTTCGTAACCTTAGAATGAGCCATTTATATCTATACAGGGAGCAGCCCTCTTCTACTCTGTCATGTTGCACTAACATAGTAGCCCAGAATGGACAAACCAAAAAAGATAAGGTGAGCACTCATTAGCGTATGAGAAAAATAGGTGAGCACATTTTAGTAGGTGCTATGTGAGAGGCCTGTCTGCAACATGCCAAACAGCGCAGGACTGATTTTTAACATGAAACTACTTTATTCAGCATTTTTACTGATGTATATATCTGGGTCCTTTGTTTTGGAGAGAAAGAGACCTCTGCTGACAACTGGCTCCTGGTAAAAACCTCCTGCACAATCAACACTGAAGGAATTCTAACCAGGAGAAGTTTCAGCTGGTTGCAATTTGCAGTCATCGCCACTAGATAGCACTAAAGCAGCTAACTTGCTAAGTTTTCTAACTTTCGAAAGAAGCAGTTGAGGTATGAAGTGGTTACCACCAATGTTGGGCTTGTTACTGAATTCAAATAAACACAAGAAGTTTGTGCTCTAAAAAAAAAAATAAATAAATAAATAAGTAAATAAATAAATAAATAAGAAGGGATCAGCACTCAGTGAATAACCTCCTAAGCCCTACGACAAACTATTATGGCAAGGCTTAACTATACAGACCAATGAGCAGTGATAACTAACATGTCTTTGGGGTCATCGGGTGGGAACCTCCTTTCACCGGTGTTTCGTCTAGTTGGTCCCACGACACCTCCAGGAGGCTAGACAGTGATCTCTGGCGTCCCAGAGACACTCCCCTAATGCCAGGTCTCACTGCTCCCCACACTAACCGAACAACCTCCTTTACCTTACCTATATTACCACAGAGGAGGTAGACCCAGGGAGGGAAGCCTTGTTAGGCTATCACACTCCCCCGCCGGGTTAGGCTGTACAGTCTACCTCCCCAAGACGAGCCCTCACAACAATGACACCTCCAGGAGGCTAGACAGTGATCTCAGCCCAAACAGAACAGCACTGCCACCTTCAACCAAACCCAGGCTCCGTTTATGCGAGCTCCAGGCAGAAGCAATGCTGATACTACCTTTACTAGCACATTCACCATACTCTATTTCACACGCTACATAGCATAACTACAATGTAAGCTAAAGTTAAAGGAGATAAATGAACTCACGGGATCAGCAAACACACTCACTTTGCAGCATGGTCTCAAACAAAATGGATTCAGATAGGCCACTCCCACACTTAAATAACCTTCCTCTTCCTGGATTTCCTCCTTACATACACATGGCTTTCTCAGCCCAAACAGCACTGCCATCTTCAACCAAACCCAGGCTCCATACATGCGAGCTCCAGGCAGAAGCAATGCTGATACTAGCTTTCCTGTCACATTCACCATACTCTATTTCACACACTACATAGCATAACTACAATATAAGCTAAAGTTAAAGGAGCTAACTGGACTTACAGGATCAGCAAGCACACTCACCTTGCCGCATGGCCTCAAACAAAATGGATTCCAATAGGCCACTCCCACACTTAAATACTTCCTCTTCCTGGATTTCTCCTGACAGGAAGTGGATCTCTCCACCTGATCTCAAGGAGTTATGTGCCCTGCTTAGTAGTTCTCCCTGCTGGCCCCCAGCTGACATTATTTCTTCTGTAATAGATAAACTGGCTGCATTTAATTGCTTCATCTGACATTTCCCTCACTGTCTTCCTCAACCTCTGTCCCCACTCCGAGAGTTCCCAGGAGTGAGACAGTTGATCTTGCTATGAATCCCCTACACCCCACTTCCACTGGACAAATCCTAGTCTTCCATCCTCGCTGCTCAGCTTCTGCTCCTAAGTCTGCATATCTAAGCTTTTTTCTTTCATATGCTTCTTCCACTGAGTCTTCCCAAGGAACTGTCAGCTCGATGAAATAAACTATCTGTTGACTCACTGACCACAACACTAAGTCAGGCCTCTGCCTGGTACAGACTATTTCCTGAGGAACAACAAGCTTTCCCCCTAAATCTACTTGCATTTCCCAATCACAAGCACCTTCTAGGCGGCCACACCTTTGCCTCCTCACTAACTTATCCCTTCTGTATTTCTCTCCTCACGGACAAACTGAATTACTAAACTCCTATCCTTAACACCTTCTGAATTCACCTGTCTTCGTTTCCCTTCAATGCCTGCAGCTAAACATTTCAACACCTGATTATGTCGCCATGTATATCGGCCTTGTGACAAGCTAACTTTGCAACCTGACAAAATATGCTTTAAAGTTGCGGTACGTGAACACAATGGGCATGACGGGTCCTCATTTACCCACAGTTTTAGGTTCTGGGGGGTTGGTAAGACATCGATGTAGCCCCTATCAGGAATCTAATGATTCTCCTCCATACTCCACAGGTCCCTCCAACTAAGCTTCTCTTCTCTACACTTTCCCAATTCAACCACTGTCCCTGTTTAGCCTGGGCCACTACCTTTGCACCCCTTACTATCTCTTCCTGTCTGCGTATCTGTTCTACAACCAGCTTTCTTTTATCTTTGAGGCCTGCTGTATTCCATACCGGTTTACCTGAGCCAAGCCCCAGGCCTCCCCGGCCAAACTGAACATTACCTACAATCTCTGCATGTCTAAGAGCTGCCTCTGCCTCCTGAACTGCCGATCTTGGGTTCCACTTCCTCCCTTGGTTGGATTTGGAACCACACTCCTAACTACCACATCCTTACTCCCAGCTAACAAGAGCTCTGTCCTGACCTTGGTACATTTAAATTCCTCTGTTAAACTAGTTACTGGCAGCTGAAGTATCCCTTTTCCATACAATGCAACACTATTTAGGCATCTAGGAGCGCCCAACCACTTCCTAATGTAGGAGCTAACCAACCTTTCAATTCTCTCCACAACAGTTATTGGAATTTCATAAATTGACAGTGGCCATATTAACCTAGGATATAGCCCAAATTGCAAACACCACAACTTCAACTTTCCTGGAAGTTCTGATTTATCTATTCTATCCAATCCTTCAGCCACATCTTTTCTAAATTTCACCACCTGTTCCTTATCATTCAACTCTACATTGTACAACCTACCTAAGCTCTTTACTGACTTTTCCTAATTGTTGGGATGTCCTCGTCATCTATGACAAACTTCCTATCACTTAATTTCCTCTACATATCGAGATGCTTCTAGATTTACTAGGCTTGATTTTCATGCTGGCCCACTTGAGGTTCTTATTTACCTTCTCTAGTAGCCTCTTTGTACATGGCATTGTTGTGGTCACCAGTGTCATGTCATCCATGTAAGCCCTAACTGGTGGAAGATGCAACCCATTCTGCCATCTCTCCCCACCTACCACCCACTTAGAAGCCCTGATGATTACTTCCATTGCCATAGTAAATGCTAACGGAGAAATTGTACACCCTGCCATGATGCCTATTTCTAGCCTCTGCCAACCTGTTGTGAAACCTGCTGTACTTAGACACAACCTAATATCCTGAAAGTATGCTTTCACTAAGTTAACAACTACCTGTGGCACTCTGAAGTAGTCAAACGCACTCCAAATGAGGCTGTGGAACTGAACCAAATGCATTTGCAAGATCTAAAAATACTACGTGTAGGTCCCTTTGTTAATCTTCGCTGCCTGAATCTGGTGCCAGATCATGCTAGTATGCTCTAAACACCCTGAAAAACCTGGTATTCCTGCCTTCTGCACCATGGTATCTATTAAGCTATTCCTTTCTAAGTAACTAGCTAGTCTCTGCGCTACTACACTAAAGAAAATCTTCCCTCCACATTCAAGAGAGAAATCATCCGAACTGGCTAAGGTCCACAGACTCCTTCTCCTTAGGAATGAGGACACCCCTGCCCTACGCCATGCTCTTGGTATAATTTGTTTTTCCCAAACTATTCTTAGCTGTTTCCACAAAAATTTAAGGGTATCAGCGCACTTTTATAAACCCGGTAGGGGACTCCATTAGGCCCTGGGGCCGAAGAAGCCTTTGCACGCCTGACCACCTCCTGAACTTCCTTCCACCTAGGTGGCCTGACATCCATCTCATGCTCTATCCCTCCTAATGGAGGGATATCAGGTGGGAAACCTACTATCCTATTCTTCTCCAAATCTGAATATGTGTTTCTCAAATATTCTTCAACCTCTAGCCTTTCTGCTTTAAGCTGCCCTCCCTTTTCCTGGCTGAACAATCCTTTAACAAACTTAAAAGGGTCCCTGAAAAACCTGTCCTAGCATATTCCTTCTTCCTCCTCTTTTCCTGAGATGCTCTGCCCTTCTAAGAACTGCTAGCCTGCTTCTCAACTCCTCTTGCAACACCTTAATTCCCTCCCTTTCTTCTTCTGTAGCCTTTTTCCACTGCTTTCTTAACTGTCTCCTTTCCTTGACTAACTTCTCTATTTCTCTCTGCCGCCTAGACTTACCTGACTGTACCCTCTCACTCCTCTTTCTCTCATGCACCCCAAACCTCTCTACACCATATGAATACATTATATCTCCCATCTTTTCTAACCTTTCCATTGCATTTCCTCTAAGCCTACTCAAGATTACTGACAAATCTCTATTAACTATCTCCCATTCTTTACTGTCATTTGCTCTAGGCCATCTAACTCTAACCTTTTGCTCCATGGTTCTCTCTCTGGCTAGCATACTGGCCTCAGTGTCACCTGCATCTTCTCTTACTACCCCCTCCTCCTCAGTGGCAGCGTTACTGATATCCTGCGAACTGTGGTTTTCTACCTGCCGCTGGACTTCATCCGACTGACTCGACTGACTTCTTAGGAAGTACTGATCAATGCGGCTACTCTGCCCTTTCTTTGCCACACACTTCTTCTTTCCCTGATGAGTTCTGAGGCCTTTCACTGATGCTACTTTCTGCCAGCAAGGACAAACCTGAAGCATCTTGTTCTCAACTGTGCTACTTTTATCCTCTACAGATGCGCTCACCTTGCCCTGACTGCTGCTAATTCTAGCACTGGTGGATAGGTCCGTGCCCCTATCCTTCACTGAGTCACAGATCCAAGTCATAGTCGTGTCCGTTCCAATGTCTGTTACCGTGTAATCCACCTGTGAGTCATCTTCCACCCCTGCTCTCGCTGACTCTTGGGGTATTTTTCCTAAGTTGGCTGTAGCTAATTTTTGGTTGTAGTAAGGCTGCTAGGCCTCACCACTGCTACCATGGGTTGCTAACCCATGCCAGCACCATTGGGGTCTTTTCCCTCCTGTCAGCTGTCTTTCCAAGCGGTCACATGGTCTTTCCCTTGTTGTCAGCTGCCCTGTTCACAGCAGTCACTAGCTGGGCTAGTTCTGAATTCAAATAAACACAAGAAGTTTGTGCTCTAAAAAAAAAAAAATAAATAAATAAGTAAATAAATAAATAAATAAGAAGGGATCAGCACTCAGTGAATAACCTCCTAAGCCCTACGACAAACTATTATGGCAAGGCTTAACTATACAGACCAATGAGCAGTGATAACTAACATGTCTTTGGGGTCATCGGGTGGGAACCTCCTTTCACCGGTGTTTCGTCTAGTTGGTCCCACGACACCTCCAGGAGGCTAGACAGTGATCTCTGGCGTCCCAGAGACACTCCCCTAATGCCATACTGTACTGTATAAATGTGATAAATTACTCATTATCCGTTACTCTTTTCAAAAGTAATAAAATTACTTTACTTATTACTCCCTGTCTACAGAAATTTGTTACACTATTCGTTATCATGCTTTTCCATGACACTCCAAAAAATTGGTTATTGTGCCTCCATGTGAATGTCAGGGTAGTCACCAGGGTAGTCACTGGTACATGTAGCTAAGGCTAGATAGCTTTTTCTTACCTGGAGGTCTTCAGGGGCCTTTGACTGGTATTTTCCCAAGACTCTGCCTGAAAGACGGAGAGTCACTCGTGTAGCAACATTTCATCCATGATTCAGCCGACGTCCGCAGCCAAGGAGGGCTCACATTTGGTGGGGTGTATTTCCTGGAGCTTCACATTGTTGTTGCTGTCAGTCGTAGTAGCCGAGGCGTTTCAGACCGGAGGTTTGAGGATGTGTTTTTTGCAGTGGAAAGAGTTTTATTCTGACTACCTGCAGAAACAGTGTTCCTGTCATCTTTCCTCCTGACAAAATCAAAGTAATGGGAATATGTCCAGCTGCTGAGGTAAATGTTTCCAGTTAGTTTGCTGCTCAGCGTAACGATTACGAAAATGAGTCAGCTCATGTGACTGTTGTATTTCAAGTCAGTAGTGATGTGATAACAAAAGTAATGTTGCTACGAGTTGTTTGGTTTTGGGGTAACTGTAATAGTATTGCTGAAATTTTAGGAGTAATTAGTTACACTGCTTATTACTGTAATGCGTTACTTGTAATGCGTTACTGCCTGACACTGGTTACCGCCCAGATGCACACCTATAGATCTTGCTTTGCTCTGCTAACTTCTGGCAGTTTCCACCTGGCTTTATTCAATCAAATAGCGGGCTGATAATAAAGATAAAATGATAATTGGTCTCTGAATATCTGGAATTATGGTGCTACCAACTTAAAAGGACAATTAGAAAAAAGCTGTGCCTTGGATGACATTTCCACTAAGCCTCAGATGACTGTTCAGTTGTCTAAATATGCAGGAATCTATTAAATTGAACTGATTTCAGCTATCTTGCTAGTATGCAGCTACGAGCTAGCTTGCACCTTTGCCAGTGTTCACAGGAGCACCTGCCTGTCATTACACCCGCTGACTGTGGTGGCACAAATACTTAACCTTTTGAAGGAATGCTCGTGCAGGTAGGGGGTTGTGAGAGCAGTTACTGTGGGAAAGCAGCTTAAATCCCCCTAAATCTTACACACTTTCAACTATCAGTGTTTCAAATATCAATTCTGTGTTCTGTGGTGGTTTTCTGGACAAGTAATTTTTTAAACTGCTCTCATTCCCACAAACTTCACTCTTTTCACAAACATTACTGTTAGTGTATAAATGTACAGCCATACCCCCATACTACAATTCTTATCGACAGATATCGACAGAACTATTGCTTTTTGACTTATTACCATCTAGGCAAAGGGAATAACTCTCAGACTCCAGTTCCATTATAAAAACATCTCAAAATCGTTGTTCAGCATAATTTATTCAGAACACATCATTCAAATTTGCTGTAAGGGGACAATGATAAAGATAAGATGGAGGTTTAGTCTAGACGGCCGGACTTCTGGAGGACAACCTTTTGTTGGCTGCATTCTGCAAAGGATCTGGTCCCTGATTTGAAATAAACATCTGTCTCTGTTATCTACTGCACTCTTTTTTGTGTCACAGTGTCCTTGTCAGGGAGATTACTTTTGAAATGTAATAGGTTACAGATTACAAGTTACCCTGTTAAAAAGTAATACATAATGCAGCTATTTTAATTAGTTAAGTCATGTAACACCCCATTGCTTTCTGACACCTTTTTTTACAGTCTCAAAACACATTGTAGTTATTTAAATATCTGTCAGACATATTCCAGGGATGCTGTATGCACTCCACCCCACCTGCCTGTATATAAAGCCAAATTTGACATACATTCATCACATCTTCACATCTTTTTATTCCAGCAGCCGTTGCAACCTGCACCTTTGCACTTTTGTCTGACTGTACACTTTCACTGTGTTGGGTATGTACATACTTTTTAAATATATTTATGTCTGAACATAGTGATCAAATGTTTACACTCACTTATCATGTTCAACTTTGTTGTCCTTGTTTTTAGCTCTATGCCTTTTCTGTGTATGCACATTAAGAGCTACAAAACACCTGAGTCAAATTCCTTGTATGTTCACACATACTTGGCCAATACAGCCAATCCTGATTCTAAAGCTGAAACACAGCTACCTGTCTTGGCGTGGTGGGTTGGTCACAGGCATGGCTGACTCGATGAGGTGGAGCAAATTTGAAAAAGACCAGTCAAAAACAATGCTGAAAATTTTAAAGCATAATGCCAAATGAATGGATCCTGTCAGAATGTAGAGACAGCTCCCTGTAAGCCAGCTTACCCTTGATGGTGTTTGTCCCAATTTGTCCCAGTGGCTTAGCTGTCCAAAGATTGTCTAGAACAATGGATGTAGCTACCGTGAAGTCACTCATTGGTTTGTGGAATTTCCTAGCTTAGAGTTCGGCATTTCAAACATTGCCATCTTGATTTTTCTGGAGCCATGAGAGGGTTGAGCTGTGAAGGAGCAAGGGAAGGATCTGACTCACAGACTGTGGTGACGCCTCGCAGACAGCCTATTACTCAAAGTGGTCCAACACTTAATCACGTGTAACTTTAAGCCATAATAAATATAAATGGTTAAGTAATATCTTCCTGAGACCTTGTGTCCTCATATGAGGACACTGCATTTTGATTTACTGGACCGACTACTTTATTCTGCTTAACTTAGGCATGTTGTCCTCATTTGTGGACACCTTTATGCAACACCTAGTGGTAGCAAGAGCATAATACACTAATGTATGTAAAAACAAGATGGCAGCCATCTCTGCTAAGTCAGTCTGCGGCCAACCCCGACACAAAAGTAGACAAGGTTCAAAACCTGATCAAATATAATGGCTGAAACTTGTTTATTTATGATTAATAATATTTGCAATTTGATATGCTATACAAATTTGACCATTTTAGCAACAGTAAGAAGCTGAAACACTGTTAATTAGAAAGAACTGCTTTGAATTTATCATCAGCTCATTGAAAAACATTGGGACTAAACTGTCGTCTCGTTTGAGGATATTGGGACTTTATTATCGCTGATGTTTAGTTTTTTATACTTATCAGGTCCTACCTATCCAAACCAGCTAGAAGAAATTAAAAATGCATTCCAACAAAAGTTCAGGTCTCAGGAGGGTATAAAAATGTACCCCCACTACAGTTGTCATGAGCAGAGAAATTAGCTATGAGACCAAAACCATTTTTCTGTACCAGATTGTAAACATGTTTATTTCTGCTGTAAAGTAATGTGGGAGTCAATGGGGATTGACTTGCTCCTGGAGCCAGTCTCAAGTGGCCATTAGAGGAACTGCAGTTCTATTTCATCCCTGATGACCGCCAGAGGCGGTGCTTTAAGCACTGAATATTCCCCTTCGCGCATCACAGTTCAAGTATGTATACCAACAATGTCAAGAATAGAATAGAATAGAATAGAATAGAATAGAACTTTATTGTCATTGCACATCCAGTATACAATGAAATTGCAGTGCTTCTCCGGTCAGTGCAGTATTAAAAATAAAAACAGTATTAAATATAAAAACAGGAATAAATTAAAATAGCATAAAAGAATAAAATGATTTAGAAAGGAATGTACAATATATACATCATTTACACTCAAGCATACTCTCAACTGTGACCCCTGGATGACCCGAAAGAGACTATATCTTCCGGTGACATTAGAGGATCATTTCCTTTTCATCTTCTCGCGCGCAGATTGCTTTTGGAAGCATTGCAACAAATTTATATCCCGTCGCTAGTAGTTCCGTGGCCATTTTCGGTTGGAGCAGCGGACATTCGCCCTCCAGGAACTGCGACAGCATTCTTTCCCTCTTGAGAGGTGTTTAACTACGTTTGGTTCAGTGTGGACGCTGTGCGTCCTTTTGCCGGTAAGGCAGTGTTTCACTTCCCTCTCCGGAGAAGGTATGTAACTCCTAAGTTATTTGCAAACTAATGTTATACTACCTACTTTGTTAAACTTGTCGGCGAAAGTTGTGTTCGTGCAACATCTTCCTGGCACTTGATTTACTCTGATTGAGTTAACGTTCTCTGTTTCTTGAGTTTTTTCTGCTGAAGGGTTGTGTTAGCGCTCCCCAGTTGCCAGTGTGTATAGCCTGTTGTTTATTTAGCAGTTGTATCTGCACTTTTCTTTATTTTGAGTTTGTTTTAATCAACCTCTGTTGGTGAAGGCTGCGTGCGCACTGCCTCTCCATTTTGTTACCTACAGCGTCAGGGCTCTGATTAGTTATCTGTTTTTTTGTTAACACTAGTGTCTGTTCTCTGGTTAACTGTATTTTTTTTTTGCAAGTAGTGCTTGTCTATATATATATATATATATAGCTACATACATAACTTTATATATGTATATATATATGTATGCTATTGGCAGCGTACCCACTCCCTCCCTCCAGTTTAAGGCTTCTGTACTCCAGCTAACCGCAGTGTTCGCGCTTAGGTTATCTGCAGTGTTGTTTCTCTACAATATCTTGGGATTTTGCCTCTGCTGATATAGGGAGCGTATGCAATCCCTCCCTCCAGCTTACAGCTTCTGTACTCCAGCTAACCACAGCATTCGCGCTCAGGTTATCTGTAGCTTAGACAGGTGCGCATTAGCTGGTGTGGCAGTGTTCCTCCAGTGCCACCATGATGGATAAGACCCATTACTGCACTTCCTGTGGGGCTCTTCTGCAGCCAGATGATGGCCATGATCACTGCCCTATGTGTCTTGGACTGGAGCACCTGAAGGAGGCACTCTCTGAAAATCCTTGTATGATCTGCAGCTACATGCCCCGGGCAGTGAGGGCTGCCAGACTGGTGGAGCGGGAATACCCAGAGGGTGAGGGTGACCACCCCCCATCAGGCCAAGCTTCTCCACCCCAACATGGACATTCTAAGCATCGGGCTGAGGCCACTGCAGCTGCGCCCTCCAGAAAAAAGACAAAGTATGGCCAGGGCAGAGTCTCATCAAAGGTGGATCAGCTGTCTGCTGAGTTGGCTCAGATGAGGTCCATGCTCAGGACCCACAACCCTGCTGTCCCTTCGGAGGAGGATGAGGTGCTCACTCCTCCAATGCCAGAACTGGTTCCAGAGGATGATGTGCTCTCACTGGCAGCTTCGGCTATTCACTTCCATGATTAGGGGCAAGATCAGAGCCGGGCTCCCACTCCTCAGCACAGAGTTCACTGGCCGAGAAGGAAGACAGCTCCATGTGTGCTATCATGCGCATGGCCCTAGATCGCCTACACATGGACATACCACATCAGGTGGACTCCTGCAAGTGCCTTCTTCAGGTGCAGGCCGGCCTCCACTGCCTTTGCTGTTCCCCACCCTGGTAGCTATACACAACGCAGCAAAAGTGGGCCTGGATCGCATGTTGGCTATCGAGCCTACCATCGCATCCCTCATCATTTCCCTTGTTGAGGCTCTACAACAGGATGCTAGGTGCCCTTGACCCCAGTGTCAGATCATGGACGACCTTCTCACAAGGGCTTATGATGCTGGAGCATGGGCTGGTCGCATAGGCAACTCTCAGCTTCTCTGTAGGGGGTCAATGTGTGTGCGGATGCCACGACTTTTTGTGACGCATCACTAGAGGCATTTGGCCTTCTTTCTAGGCAAATCGGACGGATGAGGTCCATCATAATTCAAACTCATCGCAAGTCTGGCTTTCACAATCGAATTTGACGTCTAGGAGAACTCTCTGTAGTTTCAATGTGGAGCCAGGACCAGGCGGCAGCTTGCAGGTCTTCGACATACAGTATGCCTCCTCCCAACAGATCTAGGGGCTCCGCGGCTGCCTCCCAAGCTCGCTTACCACCACCAGCTCACTCCAGTGGCCGTCATGAGTCTCAGTCCTGTGCAGAGGCCAGCCCGTGACTTTTGGGACTCCGCCTGCCCTCCAGACAGCCTCATGCCCTGGATCCTGTCTGCCAGGACCCCCCCCCCGGCTGCTCATGCTTCAGAAACGTGGATGGTTGCCACCTTAACCCATGGGGACAAGCTTCAATTCAGATGCCGGCCCCCTACATCCAGCTGGGTCAGAATGACCATTATCAGAGACCCGGCAAAAGCCCTAGCACTGGGCCAGGAGTTATCCGACCTCCTGGCCAAGGGCGTCATTGAAGCTGTAGACCCCCTGTCACAACCCAGGGAGTTCTACTCAACATACTTCCTCGTGTCAAAAAAGACCGGAGGATTTCATCCAGTCTTAGATCTGAGGGGACTGAACAGGTTTATGAAGATCATGCCATTCCACATGTTGACCACGGCAGATGTTCTGCGAACTGTTGCCCAGGGAGAATTTTTCGTCCATAGACCTGAAGGATTTCATATTCCCATTGCCCGTCAACACTGGCAGTTTCTGCATTTTGCCTATCAAGGAAACGTCTGTTGGCCTTGGTCATGTTTCTTCGGCTTTTGGGCAAACTAACATCAGTTTCAGCTGTTGTTCCACTGGTCTTGCTATCGCTGTGCCCCCTGCAGAGGTGGTTGAACAGCATCCACTTGGATGCCAGGTGGCACAGGTGCAGGAAGCTCAGGGTGTAGCAGCAATGTCTCCTCGCCTGGCCCCGTGGAGGGACAGGGCCTACATGACAAGGGGTGTCCCTATGGGCTCCATTCCATCTCACAGGGAGACTGTCACTACAGATGCCTTCCCCTTGAGATAGGATGCAGTGTGGCAGTGCAGGACGGCACACGGACAGTGGTCTGTGGACGACCGCACTGAACACATCAATGTGCTGGAGTTGCGAACGGTGCACCTAGCTCTCAAGCACTTCCTGCCATACCTGAGAGGCAAGCATGTCCTCATACAGTCAGACAACACCTCAACCATATATCATATCAACCATTAGGGTGGGGCCAAGTCTGCATGGCTGCTGCAGGTGTCACAGAATCTCCTGACCTAGGCAGCCCCCCGCTTGATCAGCCTACGGGCAATATATCTACCAGGAGAGCAGAACCACCTTACAGACTTCCTCTCCCGTCAAAAGCCTCCATCAGGGGAGTGGCGCCTCCACCCGGAGGTGGTGCACACCATCTGGAGCCTCTTTGGCAGAGCAGAGGTGGACCTCTTCGCCTCATAGGTGTCAACCCACTGCCCTCAGTGGTTCTCCTTGGCAGAGATGACCAGCCCTCTAGGCCAGGATGCTCTGGCTCACCCTTGGCCAGAGGGTCTTTTATATGCCTTCCCACCGCTTCCTCTGACTTGGCCAGTACTTCAGAGAGTTCTTCAGGAGGGTCACAGGATATTGCTGGTGGCCCCCTTCTGGCCAGGGAGGACATGGTTTCCTCTGCTGCACAGACTCTGTCAAGGCATGCCGTGGTGCCTCCCCAACAGGAGAGATCTCCTGTCCAAGCTAGGGGGTCGGATCTGGCATCCCAATCCCCAAAGCCTCCAACTGTGTGTGTGGCTGCTGGAGGGCCCGAACTGCTGGTGAGCAGCTGTGTGGACCCCATCAGGCATTCCATAATGAAAGTCAGAGTGCCATCCACTCGTTTGCAGTACGACAATAGATGGAAGCTATTTTACAACTGGTGTGTGGGTTGGAGTGAGGACCCAATGCATTGCTCTGTGCCTACAATCCTTGAATTCTTGCAATCCCTCCTAGACAATGGCCACTCTCCTTTGAAAGTGTATGTGGCGGCCATATCATGTCGACATGCTAGGGTCGACAACGGCACAGTGGGGAGCCACAGTCTGGTGTCCCTCTTCTTGAAGGGGACTCGGAGGGTGCTTCCTCCAAGAGCCATGAGACCCCCAGCATGGGAACTTCCCCTGGTGCTGGATGCACTATGCAGGCCTCCATTTGAACCCTTGGCACAGGCAGAGCTGAAGTGGATGTCATATAAGGCTGCATTCCTCCTGGTCATTCCCTCGGTGAAGCATGTCAGTGAGCTGCATGCTCTGTCTGTCAGTGACTCATGTCTGAGGTGGAACTCAGATGGATCAGGAGTCACTCTGTGGCCAAACCCAGCGTTCCTCCCTAAGGTGCTGTCATGCTCGCACCTCAACCAGCTTATAAGGCTTGCACGGTTTGAACCTCCGTCAGGAGAGAGGGGTGACAATTCGGAACTGTTGTGCCCAGTGCGGGCCCTAAGAGCATATATTGCAGCTACCACAAGTATTTGACAGTCAGAACAGCTCTTCCTCTGCTATGGTGGCCCTAGCAAGGGTTGCACTCTCTCCAAACAGCGTCTGTCACACTTGATTGTGGATGTCATCCGCAATGCATATGGGTCGAGTAACCGTCCCCTGCCATCCGGTGTGAGGTGCCACTCTACCAGGAGTGTCTCCACATCTTGGACAGCCCTGAGAGGAATATCCCTGGAGGACATTTGTGCTGCTGCCTCAAGGGCATCACCAGACACTTTCTCCAGGTTCTACAGGGTGAGTGTTGCCACTCCCCATCCTCTGGGTGTGGTCCTGTTACCAGAATCCTCAGATTCTACTCATTGAGATTTGTAATCTGGATTCCTCATGACTTTACTGGTATGAGTCATTCGGTGCTTAAAGCACCGCCTCTGGCGGTCATCAGGGATGAAATAGAACAAAAGTTATGAATGTAACTATGGTTCTATGAATACCGAATGCCCGCCAGAGCACAGCGTCACTCATAATCCTCGTGTTCTCGTGAGAAGATTCTGTAGGAAATGATCCTCATTGTTGGTATACATACTCGAACTGCACATGCGGAAAGGGGAGTATTCAGTGCTTAAAGCACCACCTCTGGCGGTCATTTGGGATTCATAGAACTGTAGTTACTTTCGTAACTTTCATTTTTGGCTGTTCCGCGTTGGCTTCCATTTTCAGCCCCAGAAGTTATATGTAACTAGTTACTCCCATAACTGCACAATATGGCCAACTGAAATATGTTTTTAGCAGTTGGGAAGTCTTTTATACAATCTGGGGATTTCAGCTGCTTTTGTTTCTGAAATCCAGAAAGTGAAAACAGAAAGTGGATAAATGTAACAAGAATCCTCACAAAATGCCCAACAGTCAAACAGAAAAACAAATAATTATGAGTAAAACTGTCTGGAAAACATTACAAGCCTTGTTGTGTTCAGTAGATGTTGTAGTTCCTGAGCAGTAACTGCGTAGTTGATTCTCACCACAGGACAGCAATACAAAAAAAGACCCTCAACACTGATATGATCCTTCAGTTGTCTGCAGTGACACACATGCACCAGGTAAGCCCTTCCTGCTCTTTATTTTCTCCCCAGTGGGGTCATGGCTTAGTCTTTCAAGGATGGACAAGCTAAATGGTACTTTACTGTACCACAACCCCGTCTCCAGAGACCAATGACGGTGTCCATTTGAGACTTTCCCCACATCGATGGGTTCTATATTTCATCTCTCAATTACCCATGACTTCACTGAGAAATACAAGGCACCCCTCTGTGACATATGGCACCCCTCCTTCCTGTCCCCCATCACTAAACTCAACAGGGCAGCCATACTATCCTGTGATGGGTTTCGGAGTGGGAATAAAGGCTCACCGTGAGCAACCCTTGTCTAACTGGTGGGAGACAGCTGGATTAGAAGCAGCAGCGCCCCTAGAACATCCCAATTAAAATCAAAGCAATCACCATCGCAGTGAAGTCATTAGATTGAGAGCCTGTTTGAGGCTAAACGCTATAATAATGCGGGAGCTGCAGGATTTCAAAAGCCTGTCAGGCACTGATTTCATACATTGGAAAGTTTGATGAATAGAGCCTTGTGAGAGGCAACTCTTGAGCGCTGCACTATTACCGAAAGCTTTGCTGGGGATTAGAGGGAAGACAGAAGCTTTCATTCCTTCAGTAAGTCAATGTATGAATAATTTACTCAGTGGGTATCTCTGCGAGCTCTCCCTGTAAGCCCTGGTAATGTTTTATTTGTATGTTTTCTGTCAAAAGTAATCTAGCATCCAGAGTCTTGAAAAGAGTTGGTTGAGATCTGCAGAGTGTGGCAGGCCTCATGCAGTTCCCATAATACCTGTTTGATGTGACGTTTGTTGTCAGTGATAATTAGCTCTTCACTAGATCATGTCCATTCCCTGTCCCATGATTAGGGAGCGCTGATAAGAGGAGCACAAGGAGGTTTTCCCTCTTTATCTCCCTGTCTTCACTTTGTTTGTATATAAAGATAATTAATTGGGGTTTATTATAACTTGGATCCTATTTTTGTATGTTTGGCAACTGTTCTAATGGATATACTAACATCCCACTGTACTTCCAACCTTGCTGAAACAAAGTCCAAAAGGTCAAAACAAAACAAACTGATCGTTCAGACAATCAGATTAGTTGTGAAAAAATCCAAAAGTTAGGCTTTTCTTAAATTTGGATGTCAAAAAGGTGGATGTATCTGGAATGTTTGTAAAAATAACACATTGCACAATAAAAGTGGTTCAAAGTTCAACCAGAGAGTCAGTCAACTGTCTTAGATATTGTCAGGGAAACGTTTGGGAAATGATATGCTGTTTGGTTGCATTCTCTCTTCACAAATAAGTTGTCTAACTCTATTTTTAAGCTGTATAATGATGCGATTGCTCGTCTTTCCTGCCCTGTTTAAAGCTGTTGATGGAAACTTTTAAAGAAATAACTTTTTGTCATATTTGCTGATATTGTCACTACATTCACACAGTAGTACAAAAGACAGATAATCTGAGGGAAAAGTCATCTTCCTCTGCTGCCTCTTAGTGCTTCTAATGGCTTTAATGCATGTGCCTGAAAATAACCAAAATAGTTGAACTAAAACTAAGCACCACGCACTAGCTGGAGCAAATGTTCTAATCTTGCAGCTAAACAGTACACTAAAATATGTTTCATAAAACTTTGGAGATGAGAAATAGGTGATACAGTAACAGAATCTCATTCATATTTGATCAGTGGTGCCTAGTTTAAAACTTCGATTGCAGTACATGAGCAGTGATTGACATGACTGATAGCTGCCTGAGACTCCTTGGCTCTAACCGGTTGTTTTCCAAGAGCTGTGGTAGGTTCTAGCAAATGCTACTAGGCACTATGAGGAGAAGGAGGAGGACCATGATTTATTTTTATTTTCACAGACTATCTGTCTTATATGATACTGTGTGGATATAGTGATAGTTTCAGCAAATACGACAAAAAGTTGTTTTCATAAAAGTCACCAGCTGTAGCTTTAAATGAGTCCTATGCATTAGCAGCAAACAACTCTCCGCTATGCCAATATATAGCAGAGAAACAGTGTCCTGAGTAGAGAATTAAGTAATGCTAGATGGACCGCACTTGCTTCTAGTTTTCCAACCACTCAAAGTGCTTTAACACTACATGTCACCTTCACCCATTTACTCACACATTCACACGCTGGTGGCCAAGGCTACCATACAAGGTGCCACCTGCTACTCTGTTTTTAACACACGCACACACTAATGGAACAGCCACCAGAAGCAATTTGGAGTTCTGTATCTCGCCTAAGGATACTTCATCATGCAGACTCAAGGAGCCAGGGATCAAACTGCCGATCTTCCTTTTAGTGGACGACCCGCTCGCCCTCTGCACCACAGCCGTCACCATGAATGTATAAAGAGGACTGCGTGCAGTATATTAAAGTTGCTCAGCGGCATATGGAGTGAAAAAAGTTTGACTTCCCGGGTGTAAAATTAGCCGGATCTTTTGCATCATTGTCCCATAGAGCAAGCACATGAGAGACTTTGCTGGCCAATTGGCTAGCTTCTGCTGACTGAGCTTGCTAACTATGGTTTAGCCCTCGGCTAACTTCCATGAGGGTCAAGTCATTTAAAAGTGCATCTCTTCTAGACTTTCTGAGGTTTATAACACTCACATAAACAACAACAAAAAACCCCCCGTCTCTTTACAAATTTAAGTCTACAGAAATTTTGGGGCCTAATGGCATCCAGTAATGGATGGCCACTATGTCAAATTTACCGCAGAGTGCTTTCTGAGGTTCTAGAAGTCAAGCTTTTTCTCTGTGTGTTGTAATCCAAGCTTTTCTGTCTGAATTTGTGGAAGATGATCCACTCATGCGTCCAGCCTGTGAGTGTATCTGATTGGCTAGCTAATATCCGCCGCTCTGCACCGTGGGTACTGCTGATATCAGAATGGTGGCATTGTGGAAGCGTAGTGCCCACCCTCTGGTTCCCCCTCAGGTCAAAAATGTTAGCTCTGTCAGCACTGTTGTGGTTGTTAGCGCTATTTATTGAGTTAGCACTGTTAGCTGCTAGCTGCCAGATCAGCTACCTCCATGTTGAGAACAGTGTGCAAACAATCCCCACTCCAAATTAAGTCTCCTTTAATGTCTGTGACTTGCTTCTTTTTCTTGTCTCTTTTTGTGTACAGGAACAGAGCTACCAGGCTGTACTAAAAGGATTACCGCCAAATATGCCGTGTGTCAATAATAATAAAGAATCTGTTTCAAGTTTATAACAGCCCCACTGCTCTCTTAGATACAAACAAATGACTTTGGCTAGTACAATGTTATCATTACCCAAAGAAATGATGTCCAAACCTACAAAAATAAGATCCAAGTTATAATAAAGGAAAATTAATTATCCATTAAATTAACATTTCTCATAGCCAAAATAGAATCATTTTCCTGGCTAATGCTGCATTCGATTCAAAGTCATAAGTTGGAAATTCCCAACTGGTAGATTGCAATTATAACCTCTGAGTGCTCCAATAGTCCTTCACAGAGGGTGAAAAAAAATCATGAAGGCAATGAAAAAGCATGTTCCCGCCATGACATTTTTATTTACGTTTAGACTGGAGCTCCCTCTTTGCCGTTTAGTTAACTTGTGCTCTAAAAAACTGTGGATCACGCACCATGCCCATTGAGGTTTAATTCAACCAATGAAATTATTTCCGCCTCCCTTGCATCTCTGCCTCTACATAATACTAAAATGCCAATCAGCCTTTCCTCTCGCTCTCTGACTCCCTTTCTGTTCTCTCTCTCTCCCACATCCACACACACACACACACAGACACACACACACACAGCAGCTTGCACAGGAAATCCACTGTATGCTCTCTTTATCAGTTTCACATGGGCATCTCAACACATACTCTGAACGCACACACGCACACACACACACACACACACACACACACACGTGATGGACACACACATGCACACAAACAAACTCAGAGAGTGAGTGAGAGAGAGAGAGACCCAAAACACCAAAACAGTGTTAATCCCCTGAGGAGGTCTCTAAAAGGGTTTCTTAAAGCTGATTTCCACCACACAGAGGCTTTCCAGGTCAGCACTGTTTGTGGTGGCAATGGTGCTGAAGCATTCAAGCCTTACGCCCTCACCTTTCCACTCTGCTACTTCCTATTTCTTCCCCTCTCACACACAGTCTTTCTTCCACTCTCTTTTCTATTTCCTGCATTTGTCCCCATATCCTTTCTGAGACAACGCCGGCATTGAGGCTGATAAATCTGAAAATATTTTCCAGGTCAGATTCGTACAGGAGTCATTTGACAAAATAAATGTGGATACAGATTAATGGCAACAGCGCTGGGATCGGCTATATAGACAGACATCTCCTGAATGATAATTGTCATTATATGGTTAGCAACACGCCCCCCACCAACACAGTGCTATTTTCACTCTGAACATCTGAACACATAGGGTGAAAATTACGGGGGCCGACAAGGGCAAATGTGCTACAATGGCCCAAAACATTTCCATTAAGAGAAATGTGCCACAGAAATTATGCCTATTCAAGAACACATACAACACTGGAAACATACTGCAAATGGGATAAAAAAAAAAGCCAAAACAAATACTTTAAAGGGACAGTCCATCCCAAAATAAAAAAAAATACATATTTCTCCTCTTACCTGTAGTGCAATTTATCAGTCTAGATTGTTTTGATGTTGCAAAGTGATGGAGATATAGGCAGTAGAGATGTCTGCCATCTCTCCAATATAATGGAACTAGATGGCACTCAGCTTCACCACAAAAACTACACTCAACAGCAATGTCTCTTCACAGCAATTATGACCCAGTTACTTAAGGTAATGCACAGATCTTGTTGTGAGCAGCTCCATGTAAGAATTGTTTTCCTTCTACTGAACTACACCTGCAGTCCATATCACTGCAGTCATGCAAAGTTATATGGATGCCGCGTATTGTTGGATAAAGAAATTAGTCCCAACCTGAAACTGCTCACAACATGGTGTGTGGATTATCTTGAGTTAATGGATCATGATTTCTGAAAAGATACATTGCTTTTGACATTTTCTTGTCTTTACTTCTCTTTTTTTTTTTTTTTTTTTTTGCGCTTCAAGCACTAAAACATAAATAAATAAATAAATACGCTGAGTGCCATCTAGTTCCATAATATCCAAGACAGGGCAGATATCTCTTCTGCCAATATTTCCATCACTCGGCAACTCACATAAAAACAATCTATACTCTCAAATAAAACCACAGATAAGATGGAAAAAAAAGCTTGATTTTTTTGACCTGAAAGAGGGTGTAGACCAGGCAAATGAATATTTTTGTTTATAAAGTGGGAAGAAAAGTAAGGTAAAATACTCTTTAATTTAGCCTTGAGACCAAAATACATTGGTGGTGAATGCTGCCGGCAGCTAGATCCACATCAGCACTTCTAGACACACTGCTTCACAGCACTTTACATCACTGTCCTATTTCCAGCTTCACCCCCCAGAAATTTAAAGCATTTTTCCCCAACTCGCTCTCTGCTTGTACATGCCAGCTCCCGTAGCAGCTCTCTTTTTCTGCTCCTGTAGCAGCTCAACTCCTCTCCTCACCACTGATGTGTAAAGAAAACTCTGTAGCTGTATCTCATGTATGACAAGAAATGGATAAGTAGAGACTCGTTGAGGTCACAAAATATCCCCAGCTAAATGACCCACAGTGTCGACTTTATAAAGACAATGGCCAAAAAGATATTGCCTGGTGAGTCATAGCTCTGGAAACCGGCTCTTTGGGTGAGAAATCAAGTTTAATCGGGGGTGCTCACACATGATTTCTGAGATAATGCAAAGGTGGAAGAAGTGCAGATCTTTCGGTAAAAGTAGGAATAACTTTGTGTCGTTGTCTGTTACGTCCGGTTTGTGCTAGGGGTGGCACTTGGCGCGAGTCACCCGAGTCACAGCGGCGTTAGCTGTTTTTAACTTAAGTCTTTTAAATTATTGTAAAAGAGAAAGAGATTTAACTCTCTCATTTGCTTTTACCCTGCAGGATTGAACATTAAGGTATTCCACCTTGCGCTCCACCTATAGAGGCCTTGAGAACTTCCATTATGTTGACTTTTAATGCAGTGTTTTTCTGTTGCATTTGTTTTCTTGTTTATGTTTTTGACTCTGCTTTTTTTTTTTTTTGCAGCGTGTTTGTTGTTAATGTATTTATTTTGGCTTTCCACAGCATTTTTCATTTACATTGTTGTATTTGTTTTGGATTCCCATATGTGTTTTTGAGTTGGCATTGTATCTGAAGCTGCAGCATGTTTCTCTGAATGTAGATGTTTTGGGCCCCTGTAGAGTGTTTGCATTCATCGGCTGCTGCACAAAACAGAGGGAAATGTTCCAAGCTTGCAGGAAGAGTGCTAAGTCTAGAGGCCAATTTGACATAGTGGCCAAACCATGGAATTGCAACTTCTGGGTCCATAACATGATGCCACTGGGCCCAAAAAGATTTTCCCACATAGACCTGCATTTTGAAACAGACATCTGACATTTTGTTGAGTGTGACAACCCTATCAGTATTTGATCCATTTGGTCCTATAACATCTTGAAAGTATAGAGAAGCTGGACGATTAAATCATTTTATCCTCACTCAAGTTAGTGGAGAACTTAACAGGAAGTTAGCCCCAAGGCCAAGTAAAGTCACTAGCGAGCCTGCTGTAGGGGCCAAACATTGCAGAAGCAGAGTGGAAGATCCAGGTAATTTCATACACAACAGTCAAACGTTTTTGGCTTCATGCACCACTGAGTAGCTTCCATTGGAATGAACAGCCCTGCCTTCCAACACTGTATCCAGTTCTCTTCACACGTCCATGGGATGTAGCCTCTTTCTCTGTTTCTCTCTTTGTCTGTGAAGCTCTCTCAGCCCCACTCTCTCACTCATGCCGTCCCCTCTCTGTCAAATCCAATATGTTTTGCATTTGAATCACACTGTTATTTAACATAAATCGAAGCAACTTTAATCAACAGCAAAATAAATGCATGATGCTGCTCCGTATGTAATTAGTTGGAGGTCTTTAGCTTATCTGTTTTTATAAGACCTCCAGGCTCAGTAATGGGATAATTAAAATCGATACAGTGGCATCATTGCATGTGACTTCCTCTTAGATCTGATTTTGTGGAGTCTGATAGAACACACAGCACAACACAGAGGTAAACACGGGAGGGTTGTTTTTGTTTCCCGTGCTTGTTTCTTACATTCATCTTGGCAACAATGTTTTTGTCAGTCACTTTAATTGAAAATTATGACAGTGTATTAGGGCCATTGTAATAGAAAATAAATTAATAAATACACACAGAGCAGAGGAAGGAGGTTAATTTCCTGATTAAAAAACTCAGAATTTCCATGATTAAAGTCGTACATTTCTGAGATAAAAACTTGAATATTCTCTGATATTCTAACGTCATGAATTTGTAAGAGAAGACTCTTGAATTCTCTGAGATAAAAATTTGAATTGTACAAGAAAAACACAATAAGGAATAGTTATGAAATCACATATATAACCCAAAACACATATTAAAGATGCTGGTGTAATGACAGGTTGCCGTTTCTCGATCTCGAGTACATAGCAGATGAAAATGGCTTATTAGTGCACAGATTTGCACATTTTTAGGTTAAGTAAACTCACATGTGGTATTTTAACAAATGTATGTATCGATTGATTGTTGGTGTTTTGCACTTTGCTTGAGTCTGGTGTTTCACAGTGGGGACTCTGGTCTGCTCCACCTTGCCGTTCATTCACCTGTTAACAAGCAGCTAATGTGCATTGATTTATGAATCAATAGTAGTAAAATATTTGTTAATGAGGAGAATAATACAAGACTCACGCTAAGCTAATTGTAAAAGTAAATTGAAATCTGTCTGTGTCAGGCAGAGACTTAGCTCTGCCTATTCTCCCTCTCCCAGAGTATTCAGGCAAACAAATTCCCCGGGGACTCGCACACTTAATAACAGTTCCAGGAGGGTAACAACCAGGGATGCGGCAGTTTCCCATTATCTGTATCTGTATCTGTTTATGTATGTGTTTGATAAACGTAATTATCTGTATCCATATCTATACTTGGAATGGGCATATTTTAAAACAGAAGTGGGTGGGTTTTAACCAGAAGTTGTTATTCTAAGTCTGAAATTGATTATGGTTGATCAGTTGATCATAAAAGATTGCACAGCTACCCAAATGAGGATTTTCCTTGATAACTAGTATGGATATTAACATACCTTACGTACCTCAACATACCTTAATATACCTTTGGGTCTAATCTGATATGAACTTCAGCTTATTACTTCTTATTAGTGCATCATAACATGAAGTGCGACCACCCATTCTTATTCCCAAGTTGTGAAATACTGCCACTTTGTCAGTGATTTTGGCATCAGACACCGACGCAAAGGCACCTTTCACTGTGGTATGATACGCTGCTGGTAACAACTGTGGTATATGTTGGAGGATGGCGTCAGTTTATAATACTGATGGACTGACTCAGTTTGAAATGCCGCCAGCAGCAATGTAATATAAGGAGCTGGAAAGGCCATATAGGGCGGGCAGAAGGGGAGGTGCATGAGTCAAACAAGCCCTGAACTTTCACCTGGGAGCCCAGTGTTCACTTCCTCTAACCATCTGCTTTTGTTGCACAAGGAAAAAAGTATCAATACGAGGGTTTTACCGATTTTAAAAAAGACTGTATGCATGTAACAAGCAAATACTGACACACCATCCCGAAACATCAACAGCAGATGCAGGAGGATATTAAGCGCATCATATGTGGATGTGAAAGTCCACTGACAAACGGCGTTATTTGACAAGATGGGACAAGAACGCGTTGGGTGTGATGATGTGATGATCTAACCTTGTAAAATGAAGCCATGTGGTTCCTTTGATTTATAGAATTTGGAGTTTCTTCTTGCAAATTTTATGACTTTATAATCTCACTGAATATCTGAGTTTTTATCTCGAAAATGAACATCTTTAATCTAAAAAAAAAATTATACTTTTCAGAATAGTGCTGCCCTCTTCTGGCCCATATTGTCATAATTTGACCTACAATGGCCCTACTCTGCCATTATCAAGTCAACATTGAGGGGGGGCAAATCTGCCAGGGATCTGGGGTATTTATGATTATTATTACATTTGGTTATAATTAATTTGGTCAATAGTTTTGGGATATCCCCCCGCATATATAGGCCTATTATAATTACCCCCATGACTGTTTTACACTAAATGACTTAGTGAAAACCTGTCAAAACCATATAATCCCAAGAGACAATGGTGGGTGCAGCATGTGCAGGCTGTATTCACACAGCACTGTATTTTGCTGCTATGCAGTAAAAGCCATCTAAGAAAAATAAGCCTTGCTATCAGCTTGACAATCATACATTTTTGAGTTTATCCAATGGATTTTGAATGGGTGTGACTGATACAGAATAAGACAAATTTCATCTCAATCCCCAGAGAAGCATGACATTTGCTGAAATTTAAAAATAAAAATCAGCATATAAGGTTCTTGTTGGACAGCAGCTATGCACTGCATTAGACTGAGGAGTTTTTCAACCAGCGTGTGGAACTACTTGTATGATAATGGGCGTATCTGGCAGTGTTACGACTTCATTTCCTCCACCTGTGATCCAGAACAGCGACGTTTTCTCTCTGCCCCGTTTTATGCTCACCCCATCATACGTTTTTACACCATCAATTACATCCCACTTCTCTTTCTCTCATTCTCTCCTTCCCCACCACATTGTCTGATTCATGGAGTGGATTGATATTCTGACAGACCGGCCCTGTGATGTGCTCTGCACCATGTCCTCCCTTTCGAAGCCCAGTTTTCATGAGCCAAACCCACCAGAAGGGCCACAGGACTCATTGGTTTTATAACTCACACGTGTTATACAATCAGGTGCTAGAGGTGCATTTCGGGGTGAGAGATCGAGGTTGAAATGCTGTACGTCTGCCTCCTCTTTTTGCTCTAGATTACAATATAAGCATGGTCGAGTGGGAATAACCACACAACACTGAAAGAAACACTGACACAGAGAAAAAAGAAGCAAAGCTGTGCTTTTCAGACGATGCTGTCTCATTAACTCAAGAGTTCCAGGATCAAGGCTTTTCTGAAAACCATTAACCATTGTGATTTTTTGTTAACAACTGTTACCTAAGAGCATAATGCTTCTACAACATTGTGGCTCTCTGTTTAGGTTGAAAAACCCTTTTAAATGAGCAGATGCAAGAGACTCAGAAGAAAATGAATGGAAAACACAAACAAATAATGCAAAATTAAATGGGAGTTCAGTTTTGTAAATCTACAAAAGTGTGTAGCGAAGGTCACCAACTGCCAGATCTAATTGACTGTAAACAGTACAACTGTTTATCTCTGACAAAGGACACTAAAATGTTGGGTTTGCTTGTATAGATGTGCCTTTGTCTGTTTTGAGGTAACTTTAAAATGAGATGCTTGTTTTCAGCCATCATAAGCACATCTTCTAATTGTTTTGTTCTTATATTTTAACTTGTTTATGCCAGCACTGAGTTAATCCTTTTGAAGTATTCTGCAAAACTAAACGCAGTGGTAGTTTCACAAGTGAAATAGGAAGTTAAAGGCTCCATCAAAATGACACACTGTAATGTAAAAGGGCTGCTAGTACCTCTGATTCATCTGAGAATCAACAACATAATCTGTTCCATTCAGCTTCAGCATGTCGATTAGTTTTCTCCAAAAAAAAAAAGATAAAAAAACAAACTAATACTCATCAGTTTTAGCCACAGTTTAGCCATTTTTATCCTTCATAGTTTTAGTCTACTTGTACTTGACGAAAATTAAAAATGTTCTAGTAAACTTTTAGTCATTGTGTTTTCTATATATATTTATCTTTAAACTAATCCGGTTAGGCTGATACATATATCAGAAATTCAAATCAAGGTGACAGGTTGTATAAACATTTCATTCAGACATTTTTTTCTACAACCACAAAAAAAATTCTACACACACTGTCATTTCTCCAGCAGTGTCTGACAGGTTTAAGGGGTGATTTACAAGCGCACACTTACTGATCATCATTTGAAAAGCTCAACATCTCTGTTTATGCTCTCAAAGATGTTGACACCACAAATAACTAATCAAAAACAACTAGGATTTGTACCCAGTTTCATTGTAAACTCTGACTTATCAATCTCATTGTTAAGAAGCAAAATACTTAATTTAGTAAGAGCCTGTTTTCTTTTCCAAATATGCAGCAGGTTAGTCTGGAGGTTTAAACTTATGTGCTCTCAAGGGAGGTGATTAAAACTAAGATTTCAGCTGTCAAAGACAACTGCTCTGAGTTTGGAGCATTAACTTACGGCACAGCTACACTCACAGATAACTGAGCCTCCTACCTGCCTGTCAAACAGCAATCAACCCACATATCTTCTATAGACAGTCCTGACTGTGTAGAGTCCTGTGGAGTTCAGCTGTGGTGGCTGCTTGCTCCGCTGCCATTTAGCTGCTAACAAGCGGAGCTAACTGCAACTACACAAATCCATTCAACAGCTCCACCATCCACAGTCAGACTCACACAGCTGCTTATTTATGGCTGAGTTACAGCTCACAACTCTGCTGCTCCGGTGGGAGTGTTTTTGCTGGCTTGCAAAACATCTTGGCACTGACTATTTACTGGAGTTTACCTGGGGTCCATGTCATTGGTTCGACAGCCCATCGGTTCGACATCCCATTAGTCTGACTGTCTGCGGTGGTGAACGGCTCGCAGCGGGCGTATGGTGCGCTGCGACCAGCTTGAGGCAGAGCAGGCTCACGGTTTATGAGTTTGTCACTTTCTTTTTCATTTTAACCCACACCATGATCTTTTCCTGACCCTAACCAAGTGGTTTTTGTGCCTAAACCTAACCAGACCTTAACCACAGGGCATCATGATGATTTCGGAACGGACTTCGGAACAATGAGTTTAATATGGTCGGAACAATGGGATGTCGAACCAATGGGCTGTCGAACCAATGGGCAGTTCCCTTTACCTGCTTGTCACTCATGCGGCATTTGAAGATAATTTCAAGCACGGCCATTCTTGGCTTTCAATGTCCAGTAGTCTGCCACTAACATTTTCGTCACATCTTGTCAACGAAAATTAAACATATATTTTGTCTTTGTTTTTATTATCAAGATCTATTTTTATTCAGTCATTGTCCCAAAAAAAGGTTGCTGACGAAAATGTTCTGTCATAGATTTTGTCAGCAAATTAACACTGGTGTGTAGACATTCTTGTGAGCCACAGTGGAATCATTTTATAACTTTTTGAGCAAGAGACTCTGACTCACCATCCACCTCAGAAACATCCGGCAAAAGTGCAGAGGATGAGGTTAACAGCACCTAATCGTGCTACAACAGATGCTGGTTTAGCAGCCACAGGCAAGTGCAAACAAGACCCAAAAATATTCAGAGATTTATTTCAAGTGCAACTCAGTTTACACAATATACATAGTAGGGGGTCCCTGCTCCATATTGTTTTTGAGCTTAAGGGTCCTTGGCCTGAAAAATGCTGAAGACACATGGTCTATCCTATTTATGGTACCTGTTGTTATTTACTATATTGAAGACATAAATTTATCAGTTATCAAACAATTTAATTTTATGGACTGATAATTATTTAATCAGTTATGCTATTTTTTTCTGTCCTTACTTATTTGCTTTGTGATTATTTTTTTCTCATATGGTCTGTAACTACAGTACACGTTGTTTTAACATTTCTTTATAAAAAAAAAAAGCAATTTAAAAAATTAATAAATAAAACAAATAGTCCATCGTCTGGTGGATTACAGGGAAATATTGAAAAAAAAAAAGTAAAGCTACACTTACAATGGTTTATTAAAAGAGACAATGTTGACTCTTAAACCAGGGTATACGTTTTGTTTTTCTTTTCACTGTTACCTTGTTGACCTACCATTACATGTTGTGTTGTGTTTTGTTTTGTTTTTTGTTGCTTTCATTTTTTTGCCTTCATTAAATTCCTTAGGAAAATATGTCTCCGTGGTAGCCTTACAAGGTTGAATTGAGGGTTCAAATCTGTTCTTGTTTTAATTTTTTCATGATGATATTAAACAAAGGTTTACTGTAAATTATTTCTCTCTTATGTTCTCACTTATCCCATAACAATGTGAAGTAAGTTACCAAGAAATGAAAGGAAAAAAAAGTTGAGTAAAATTAGAAGTGCAATATGAAATCATAGAGTAGGATTATAACCCAGGCGTATGCTATTGCCCTGTCTGTACAGTATTACATTTAAGTTATCAGATGTATATAATTTTATATCTAAAATACAGTTTACCAATTCTGCCTTGGGATTATTTATTTACATAATTTATTTGCTTTTATAAAGGCTTCAGGCTGTTATTTAATCAACCACTCTGCCCACTATTCCCTAAAATACAGTAAATCTTTTAATTTTAGATTATTAATGTAAAAGACTGTGTGTGTGTGTGTGTGTGTGTGTGTGTGTGACAGAAATATACTAAATAAATAATCTTTTTTCTTTTAACAAAGGGTGTCTGTTGTAATAACATGAGCAAACACAAATGAACAAACAGACACTACAGAAAAGACAGAATCGAAGGTCATGGCAATGACTTAATACAAAGTGACAGCTGAAGATAACCCTGAAGAATTACTGTATATGACGAGAACGACACATCAGGGGATCTGAAAAACAAACACTGTCATTACAACACACAAAGAAAACAATACACCAGGCACTGCAGCAAAATCTCAACTGACATCTTCCATTTGGTTTTCATCAACGGCTGATTGTAAAACTGAAAACAAATTGGAAACAACAATGAAATGACATCATGAAATCAACTGCTTTTAGGATACTCTTGGTCCAGCTCCAGTAATGCTCTGTTACAGTATGTGCTTATTATATTTGGCTAAGCCTTGCTGCAATTGTCAAGAGGACTGGCATTTGTCTGAACCTAATGACAGAGCATCTGAACGACAAAGATGCAGAAAGACGTCAGAGACGAACAACAGATAGAGTAAACAACCATTTGCAGTGTTCTGTTGAACAAAAGATAAACCATTCTAATGCAGGCAAAGTGAAGGGCTCTCTGAAGTAATCTTAGTGTTGCTAAAGAAATAGCCCATCTTCAGTCATAAATCTGTAGCCTATGTAAACCTTCACTGAGTCTCCTGTATGACCTCTCAGCAGCCGCATACCATGTGGATTAAACGATTCAACAAAACAGGGCTGTCTGTATTTTTGTAGGATGTTGTACACATTGTTCTATGAGGATATTATGACAATATTAAAATGTAAAATAATAAGTTTTCAAGAAGTGCCTGGTAACCCTTTGACCTAAATCAACTGAGGCAGAAACCCCTTACATAGGCCGAAGTCAGGTTAAGTGGGACACTTTTTGGTAGATTACCATGACAACCACCTAAAACTCTGAAGACTAACTTAGGTGTTACTTTTACAGATGCATAATAACATCAGCACATCATCAGTATCAGCAGATATTGGCTTTATAATTAACTATTAGAATTGGCTAACATGCTTTTTCATATTTTGCACAATGAATGAATATCATATACATTGAAAAGCATTCTATTTCATGTTTCATCATGATAAAAGTATGCATGCATAAAATGATTTTAATTCCACTACAGAAGAGACTTGATGATCCCTAAAATAAGGTGGATTATTGGTCAAGTTTCCTATTGGCTTACCCAACACATTCTCACTCCACCCTCGTCACATATTGATGTTTTGGTCATGGACTTACCGCGTCCACATGTGACGTGCAAGGTACCCTGTATACATTGGTTGTTGACTTTCTGGGACACCGTCTCAACTTCTGCCTGTTACATGCATTGTCTTCTTTCAAGATACACTTACACAGAACAACATTGCAAATGAATGTTTTTTTGTTTTTTTTTTCCTTCAACAACAAGCACACATGGTTGGATTTAGGCAACCAAAGCACGTGGTTAGGTTGAGGAAAAAAGAACAGGGTTTGGCTGTAGAATCTTAGGGACGCAAACTCCGCTCTCTCGGGGGAAAGTCGATGTTTGTTGGACCCATCCACCACCCCTCCTGCCTGCCCCCCTTGGACTTTCACTGCCTTAACTTTCGTTCTTGTCATGCCACGTTTCGCCCTGATGCTGCCAGGTGCTTTTAAACTATAATGGCAGCAAGCCACATATCATGCCGATGTTAAAGGACAGTTTTTTTGTTAGTTTCTGATGCCGCAAGTTAGTGAATTGCGGCATCAGAAACTAACAAAAATTTCGACGACTCCGGAGTGAGACAGTGCTCGCATAACAAATATCGGCAAAAACCCCACTATTATGCATCCCTGGCCACTTTTATGACTTTTTATGGTTCTCTTATATACAGTGGTGGAAAAAAGTTTTCGAACACCCCATGCATTTGTGAAATATTGCATTAAGGATCACTCTTAAGTCTTCAAGTGCAATTTCTTTTAGTACAGTCACAGCCAAAATACTAAATAAATCCTAAAAAAGCCATTAAAAACTTAAAATTGATTGGTTCCATAAAAATACATAAGAAATTTTGAGTATTAGGTCATTTTGGTACCAGTGATGAAGGTCGTTCTTTTTATTAAAAGACACAATTTTTGTTGCCAAGCTTTGTGTCTACATAAAGCCAGCACATTTGAAAGTTCTTCAGACACAAAAATGGCTAAAACAAGGAACCTAACGCAGGAAACACACCTGAAGATAAAGATTCTCAGCCAGGAAGGGTACAGCTGCCGCCAGATAGCCAGGAAGTGCAGATGCAGTCCTTCAGCAGTTGGATACACTCTGCAGAAATACAGACGAACCAACAGCTTGGAAGACAAACCAAGATCTGGGCATCCAAGGGTTTCTTCAGCAAGAAATGATCGCATCCTTATCCGCATGTGCAGGCAAAACCACCGAATGACATCACAGGAGCTTCAGCTGGTGTCCAGTGTTCCACCCGCACTGTACATGGCCGACTTTTAGATCATGGCTTAAGGTCCTACAAGGCTATCAAGAAGCCCCTGATCAATGAGAGACAGAGGTTAGCCCGGCGTCGTTGGGCCCAGGCACACAAGAACTGGACAGCCAGGAATTGGAAGAAGATTTTGTGGTCAGATGAGTCCAGTTTCCAGCTTTATCTTCCTCCTACTAATGTGAGGGCACGCAGGAGGCCAGGCGAAGCATTATCTCCAGCATGTACAGTACCTACTGTCAAGCATGGTGGAGGCAGTATCATGGTTTGGGGATGCATGAGTGCTGCTGGTGTTGGTCATCTCTCTGTCTGTGATGGCACATTGAACTCTACCAAATATTGTACCATTCTCGAACCCCACATGCTCCCTTCTGCGCGTGCACTGTTCCGTCGAGGTAAAAACTGGATGTTTCAACAAGATAATGCCCCTTGCCACACATCCAAGGCCAGTAGAACTTGGCTGCAGGAGCACAGTATCCAGGTCTTAGAGTGACCAGCTCAATCCCCGGACATGAGCCCCATTGAAAATCTGTGGTGGATTATCAAAAGGTCTGTTTCAAAGCATAAACCAAAGAATTTAGAAGAATTAAAAGCAGTAATTCAAGAAGAATGGGACAAGATTACCCCTCAACAGTGTGAAAGGCTCGTGGGGAACATGCCGGCCAGGATTAGAGCTCTACTACGTGCCAGTGGCAGGGCTACTAAATATTAATTTGATGATGTGATGGTTTATTTATTTTTTGTTCAGTTTTGAACACATTCTCTGTTATTTGTTGACTTTGATACCGACAATGTTGAGAACTGACATATTGAAACTGTCAAGAATTTAGTTTTGTTAGTTTTTCTTGTAAACAATAAACAAAACAATATAATTTGTATTTGTTTGTATCTGTCTAATGCAGCCACACCTTTTGAAACACAAAAAAGATTTTTCCACAAATATTTCATGATAATATTTGAGATTGTGTAAAATTTTAAGGGTGTCCAAAAACTTTCTTCCACCACTGTATTTCTACAAAGAAAATATGTTGACATATAAAAAAAATTAAAAAGCTTTAAACGTTTAAAACATCAAGTACCCCTGCCTCACTCCAATGACATGTTCAGGTAAAATGGGAGAGTCTTTTTTTTTTTTTTTTTAATGGTTTAATGTGTTCATTAGTTTAGTCATTAAATCGTTAATGTAACCTGTGGCTATTCATTAAGAAAATGTCCAACTTTCCTTCCATACTTTCTTTGTTCTTTACTGCCTGTTTCCTTGGTGCCATATTGTCTACATTCAACATGCCTGCATGTGCAATTATGGTTAATTCTGGACGATTGTGGCTGACGTGGACTCACTGCATTATCTCTAATATTCTTAAATTGATATAAATGCAGAGACTGTCTGTAATATCTGGATTTTATGGCACCTGGTAGCCGAAAAACCTGCTGGCTTCATTTAAGAAAAATGCTCAATTTTAGCTTAGAATTTTGTCCAATTTTACCTGAATACATGAAGTTCTCACTCAAAACCCCCTCCCATAAAAAGTAAATGACTTTCCTTGCAAGTTCTGGGACAAGTTATTTTTTGACCCTTTGCCCTGCGCATACTATTTGTCCCCCATCGATAAAAAATATTATTTCATATAACGGACACATGCAATTAAATGCTTGGCGACTGGCTGCTAATATTTAAAGAGCCCAAGATTTAAAACCTTTTTTTCCCAAATTACCTGACTTCATCTTAGATTACCTTTCTTTATGTGTTTGTGTGTTCATCTTTTTGGTATAAATCTTTGTGAGTATGGAGGTGTGTTAGGAACTGATCTTCAAAGTGCATTCCTCTGAGGGAAAAGTATTGTGTTAGTGATTAAAACAGTGTAGTTTTTAGAGTGGCAGGGAAATGATAGACAGACAATACTGACTATAAAGTTGTCAGTCAGATCTTAGACATCCTATATTTACTATAATATGCACCTCAAATGGAAATTGGTAAGTAAGTCAGTTCACTCAATAAACAGTGAACACATTAGGGTATCTATCCCTGATGTCGTTGTGGTTTGTAATTCCCCTCAGGAAAAGGCAAAATGCTTTGTTATAGTCACGGATGTGGGCCAATGGAGGCAAAACCCATTTAGTTCCTGCTAACACACACACACACACACACACACATACATATATTCCCACACATGGACACTGTACAGTATGCACACTCACATACAGCCTCGGGGTGTCTGGTCCATTAGGGTGTTTGAGCTTTGTGTCTACACTGATGCGTACTGTGCACCAGCATGTGGGTGTGTTCTCAGTTTGACTTTAGGACCTTCAGAGTGAGTAGATTTAATCCCCTGATACATCTTTGAAGTTTTGTGGTTTGTACATAAAATTCTTTATATCCTTCATCTTTTGCCTTTTTGTGTTTTGGGACTCCAGTGCAACATTTGTCATGACTGCACGCTGTCCATTAAAGGGACAGAGGACAGTCATATTATACAGTGGAGAGATACAGGGAGCAGTTAGCATAATTACTTGGGATGTTGCCTCAATTCAAGCAAAGCCTGGAGTGACTTAACTGGTGCATGTTAAAGGAAGCATTTAAAAAAAAAGATGGCTGAATGGGGGCACAGAAAAATATATGACCACAATATAATCACAAAGTAAGACTAAATAAAAGTCGAATGACATGTTCATTACACAATAAAGCAAAGAGTATTTATGCAATAAATCCAAATATGAGCAACTGGAGCTGCACTCTTTCCTGGTCCTTAAGCTTTCTCATATTCCTGACGAGAAAAGCTCCTTCTTTAAAAAAATGTTTCATTGTGAAATCTATCTTGTACCAATTTAACAAACAGAAGAGACAGTTTAAGATGCTTCATTTAACAGGCCTCGCACTAGCTGCACCAACTGCTTACCCTGCAAAAAGCCGATAGCTTAACCCTGCTATTGTTACATGAGCTTTGTGCCCTGTGAGCTAATGTTAGATTGCAGGTTGCTTCCCCCACTTGATGTTGTTATCTTCCTGCCTTGGTAGCTTATCTTGATTTGCTAGTACACCCTGTCTGCTTGTGTTGTTTGCTTTCCTTGGTAGCCAACATGCACAAAATGGTGAGCCAAATTGGGAAGAAAGGATTCCTCTATCACCCTGATATGACACTTTACCACCCAAGTTCACCCATAGATGCCAAAGCCTAATTGAGAAATCCCCTCATGAAAAATATTTTTTATGGTGTAAATCAGTTATTCCCATCCAGGGGTACTTGTACCCCAGGGGAACTTCTGCAGTTGCAAGTATGTGGGAAAAAAATGTTTTGTTCAGCCAAAAGTAAAAGTATAAATGCTAAAAGTAATGTGAAAGGTTGAAATAGCTAAGAATAGGATTAAATGTTGAAACAATTTGCTAAATATAACAGATTAAATGTTGAAATATCTAGCATTTAATGTATTAGATAAAAGGTTGGACAAGTTAGCTAAAAGGAGGGATAAACAGCTAAAATAGTTAAAATGGTTGGATTAGGTAGCTTAAAGTACTGTTACAGGATCCATGCTTTCAATAGCTCAGTGATAGCCTTGGTCCAGACCACTGAATCCACCCACGCAAGCCACGCAGAGTGATTCTGGTCTGGCATTGTGACATGAAACATTTCTTGGTCAAAATAAAAAAACAACCAATAAGCACCATGGGCAGGTCCAAAGCTATCTAAGGCAACCCTGTCTCACTCCGAAGTTGACAAATACCAGCGCTTGGTCAGTGACTTCAGGCGTCAGACACTGATGGAAGAAGTGTCCTTTCACGCCAACGTAATACGGCGCAGGCCGCTGTTGTTTAATGGCACCCAGTGGCATTGAGGGGAAATGCAGTGGGACAACAATGTAAGTGAAATGGACTGAAGTCCGAGTAAGGCAGGCAGGAAGGGTGGTGGATGGATCCTACAGCCACCAACTCTTTACCCGGGAGGCTGGTGTTCGCCTGCCGTAAGATTGTAACTGCAAACTCTGTTCTTTTTTCCTTAACCACGTGCTTTTGTTGCCTAAACCCAACCACATGCATGTGTTGGCTGAACGTAACCATGTGTGTTTGTTGTTGAAGATTGTTGAAGGTTTCTTTTGAAAGAGACTGTATGCAAACTGTACATTTCTTGCAAAAAGGGAAGTGTATTTTAAAATCAATTAAAAGACAATGCATGTAACAGGCAGAACTTGACAAGGCGTCCCAGGACGTCACCAACCAACGCACCCACTGTACCCTGCATGTCATATGTTGACATGGAAAGTCCATGACCAGTCATCAATATGTGATGAGGTCAGAGTGAGAACGTGTTCTGTAAGGCTCTTGTCATGTGTTGTCAAACACTGGATACAATTAGGAGTAACAATGGCGAGCACTGTAGACAAGATAGACGCTGCTAGGCTGTCAATATTGCCTGACATCATATCTTGTTTTACCAAGCTCTGCTCCACCCTAAAACCCCAACTAAACAGGTACATTGGCATCACAACGCATCAGACTGGGCCTGTTCCATTTCAGTGCACCAGTGCACTGCTTACCACACAGCAGCAAGGGCCAAAAAGGCTGTTTAAATGGAGTGTAATCTGTAAGTCTGTTTTTTACAGGGCAAAAGCCATGGTAGTTTTCCTAGCTGACAAATGATTGCCTGTGTGGACGGGCATTTGTTGTTTTTTTGGTTTGTTTGTGTTTGTATCGGCCATGTGGTTATGGTGACGTAAACGCCGCTTTCGCCACTGAAACTTAGCAGGGGATCCAGCATATGTACCGGCTCCAATAACTATCAAATGGTGTGTAGACCCAGCCTACTTTGCACACCATAGGTGTGAACAGACATGCTTATGGTGCAGACCCACAGCAAACTTAATATGACACATTTGGATTCATTTTTACGAGAAATCCTTTTCATTCTTTCCATCAGTAGACCCTTATGGACTGAATAAATTAAGGTCTTCCCTGGTGCTCATTGTTTCAGTTGATTGTTGCCGGTTTTGATTGAATTGTGGAGAATCTAAGAGAGCTAACAATGTGTAGCATCTCCATACTGACCAATGTAAAACATTTATATATGTATGTGCAATCTAAGCAGCTATCTAACATTAGCTCAAGCGGGCGGATAACAACCTGGTTTTAAACATCCAAATAACTTCGATAAAAATGAAATATTTGGCAAACAGACCAGGCCTCTAATTGCGACAGGCCTATATTTGTCAAAATGTGGAGCCACATTGGGATAGTAGACAAGACAGGGCATTTAATTTGAGTTTTACAGTAAGTGATTTTTGATAACAGAGACATGTAGATAGTTTGCCAGAAAATATCAAATCTCTGAGTAAAACAATGTAAAGTGAAAAATGTGACAATTACTGCTTGAGTTCAATCTGGCAGGGTTGTGGAGGTATTCAGAAAAAAATCTTAAATCACTGGCAAAAATCACCCAATCATGACATTGTCAAATTCATTTTTTTCCGACATGTAGCTGCAACAAGCATAGCACTTAGAGAGAGCTTTAATCCTGAATAGAAAGCCAGTGTCACAAATCAGAGTATGTAAGATGCAGATGCAGATTTTCCTCACACCACTTTAGATGGATGTTTAGAAGCAGCACTTTTTAATGATGAAGTCATTCATAACTCAAACATACATGTTCAGCTCCCATTACCACAGCAATCAAAGCTTTTGTCAGTCTTTTTGTCTTTTATCTAAATTATACTTCTGTGTTTGTGTGTGTCATTGTGCTACATTTTTCATTCCTCATTAAGCAGTTATTAAGGTGTACAATAAATTATTTCTGTTTTAAGGTGTTAAGTCTGCAACTTACTATCAATGATAATTAAGTGTTAATGAGTTTAATCTGTCTATTTTAACAATTACAACTCTGAATAAATGACACACCTGCTCAGACTAAGTTTATGTAAATGGATATATATATATATATATCACTTTGAAGATGTTTTAAAGGTGAGATGGCTCATGTGAAATTACTGCACAGCTGACACAGAGGCCAACGAGTGGTTAAGGAGTAACAGTTGGAAAGACCTCTGCTAATTGTGTTTCAAGTATTTCTATTGCTAATGTATTGCGACGTTGTCATCACAATCAGAGTGGGAGTTAATTTCAACTAATGGGCCCTATTTTCCTAGAGTGGACAAGGCAATCAGAATACAAAATGTACCGCAATTCTTATGTGGCACCCTCACCTGACACAGCTGCTAATGATCACTGCACTGTTATATTCATGACAGCGAGCATCTAAACTGGGATAAATCCATAAAAACAGGTTGCCGGGAAGATAGATGTTTCTGTCAATGTTTACTGTGTCCTCTGATGTGCCATCAAATACACTGGCAGATGCTAGAGCAGACTGCAAAGCGAGCACTGTCACAGCGACAGCACTGTCGAACTAGCAGTGCCTCACAAGGGCAATAAGCTTTAAACTAGATGTATGTCAGTTCAGTGACACAACCTTATGTTAGGAGGATATGCATCTTAAATATTTAACAATTAAATAAGCTTTGAAAAGAAAAAAATGGTCAAGGTACATTACATTTCCCCACAGTTTGCTGAGTGATAATGCATTATTAATGAATTCCAGGGAAATCTGTCTCCCTGTTTGTTTTTATGGGGGAAATATGACACTGAAAGTAAATATGAAAGGAATAAACTGGATATGTACTGGTAAGTGTAAGGCGTGCTGTTATTTCATGTTATAAATATTAAAGGTGGGTGAACAGAGTTAAAACGTGTTGTTGTTGTGCAGTTAAATGAAAGTGTGTCACAACACCCACTACCTGTTTCACAAGTAGAGCACTTAAATACTGCCTTAAACACTGTACACTGTTAAGTGAATGTTCAGTTTCAAATAATAAACTGTCCACATGGGAGCACTTAAAAATCGACGACATTGTATTCGCATCAATAATGGAGATTCTGTGTGATTTCTCGTTTCTCAAGTGTTTATGACAATTATGGTGATTCAAAAACAGAGAGTGTTCCTTAGCCTGAGAAAGTCAGCCTGAGAGTCATGGCTGTGATAACCTAGAATATATTTGTGAGTGGAAAAATAAATAAAAGCAAACACAATTATGGCTTCAAGCAATGGTTTCACAAAAAACAGATGTAATATGTTTTGGTACATTGTGTGCCAAAGCCCATTGTGAAGTAGCCAAAGATTTCTTTTACCACCACCATAGGAAAAAAAAAAAAAAAAAAAAATCCACATTTTTGTAACACCAATTGTGAATAGAAATCCATCTGGCCCAACACCACTACCAAGTGTTGTATGTGTCAAGGCAACTGCCGTGCCAAGAACATGTGCAAAACTTCAGCAGACCTTGGGAAGAGTGCTCATTCAAAACACAAGGCTGTAGTTTTTAGCAGAAAATAATGTGTGAGGACACCAGGTTTAATGCCTGTCTATATCAGTTTGAGTACCTCCGTGACTCAAAAGGAAATTGGAACAATACTGACGAAAACAAGCATCGATCTTCCAATAAATATCATCCGTGAGTCATGCTGGAGAGCAACACATATTAATTGCTACTCTGCTCAACATAAAAACAAGGAAGAAACCAATCGGGCATGGAGGGATTCTGGATTTAGAGGTTTCAGATATATATCTGGTGTATATCCAGCATATAAATAATAAAGGTACTGAGCAGATTTCTCCCATCCAGGTAGGTCAGAGATTGAGACTGACCAGAGAGTTGTTTTTGTCCCGGTGGGTTGGGAAAAACTCCCAGTAACAGACCATCACACAGCTGCAGACGCCTGAGGCAAACCTTTCCTCCTCACCCCCGGACCTCCTCACTTCAAAACTAGGGCAAAACTTTCTACACAGCCACAGATCCATCAGATATGACAGAGTGAGGACAACATTGAGCTTCCTTATCTTTTTCTCTTTGCAACATACAAAGAATATTGGTGCAACCATGGGTGCTGGAGAGATTTTTGTGTGTGTGTGTATGTGTGCACTGGTTTCCAGGCTGTGCGGAGAAGGCACAAAGTCGCCTAGGGTGCGTCTGGGGGCTTGCCCCAGGTAATATTTTGGGGTTTTTTTAAGTACTGCAAATTGATTCATTCAGGCTATGGTTTTTATGCCTGGTAAAGGCACCAATTTATGCATAAAAAAAAAGAAAAGCAAACATTTAAACTTCAAAAATCATGCCACTGGTGATGGAGTTGACCTTTAGGCTATTCCTTTTCATAATTTGACAGAGAAACAGGGATGGGTATCTTTAAGATCAATACTACTACTCATTTGGCTCTTTATCATTACTCTTTATTTTATTATTAAATGATTGATTTTTAAAAAATATAGTTTTATAAAGATTAAATTAAGAACAGGATTAGAACATACTTCTGTTTTTAATATAAGTAAATGATGTTTCTATAGCAGCAACAGTAATGTTTACAGCAGCAGAGTCACTATATCAACTAAAGCCAATAATATCTCACTGACGTCAAATTCTGAGTGACGGGTAAAGAACATAACTCAGTATCAGTCATTCATCTTGTCCTCCTCCCTCTACTGATGTGATTCACTACCTGCAGGTAAGCTAGACAGTGAAGGGGAATTTATAGTTTTTGCGACGGACTCTACGCCATAGCCTACGCATGTGGCCTACACCATTGTGAGCTTTAAATACTTGTGCAGTGGTGCGTCTGTGTCACTCTGCAGTTACACCTTTAAAACACTAGTCGGCGGTGGAGTTTCTGTGAAGTGCTGTAAAGTGTAGTTGATTCAAACACACCCAAAACACAATTTAAACACGTCTTAATACAGACAATTTCAAACACAAGTACACAAACCAGCTTTGCTATAACTCACAGCGTTCACAGACAAAGCACTTGTCTTTTACTGGACACATTTTCCCCCACAGCTACAACATGCTAACGTGATTAGCACAAGCCTATGGCATATACATTAGCCTAGCAGCTAGCAGACTTCTCTCTACTCATATGAAGCCAGGGACAACAGCAACATTTAATAAAGGTAAATTCGGCTCAATTACAACTGACAAGGTTCACTGACAAACAACTGTCTTATGCTAAACACGTTTCCCAACAAATACAACATGCTAACGTTATTAGCACAAGCCTATGACATTTTACATTGTATGAAGGATAAATCACATACAAGACTTAAAATGCTATTTTTGTGGAGGCTTTATTGACTTCAAAATTATTTTTAGCGAATGGTGTGCTGGGTTGAGTTGAAAAGAAACGGCTGCTACACAGCCAGGGACACCAGGCGGAGAGCAGCAGGAGAACGGTGCCAAGCAGCGAGGCGACCAGAGCACGAGGAGGAGCGGTCAGGCAGAACAGAATGGTACACCGGCATCACAAAGAGACTCTGCCTTGAAGAGTGAGTACCAAAACCGCCCACTATTAAAAGTGAAAAAAAGAGAAGAAAATGGCCCTGCCATTCCTTTCTCCCATTTGTGTTTACTAGAGCTTCAGTGGGCAGCAACTGAACGATGAAGCAGTCGGCGAGGCCCTGCCACAAGGACAGCATTCCCCAGCACCAACGATCTCCCCCTAATTGAGAAACTGTAAACTGCATGTCAGATAAGACTTTTTTTCAAAGAACTATCTAAACTTGCTTAACTCAGGCCAGTTTAATTTTTTTAAGCCCCTATTGCTTTTAGCCTGGATTTAATAGTCATTTATTGATAAATTACTGTAAACTTTAACCCATTTTAAGTCATCATCAGTCCTCCTTGGGTATCCAGTTTGCTCTCCACATGATTAAGGAATCTCTTAATTGAGAATTTTTTAACCCTCCACTTACACTTGTGTGAAACATAGCAGTGGTTGAGCTGGCCTCAGCTTTTTTTTCAGTGGTCCAATGATACAGTGAAGCGTTAACCACTCACGTTGTTCGCAGTTACGTGAACGCCGTTAGTTTTGTCAGTAACTAATACTCTAATGCATTAGTTTTTAAATTCAGTAACTCAGTTACCGTTACCAAACAGTGCGTTACTCCGTTATTTTTGGCCAGGTTTTAAAACGGCACGCAGCATGCAGTATTCCTTCACAAACTGAAGTTCCCTTTCACTAAAACATTTTAGCCCTAAACAATAAAAGATGGTCAAGTCAGATAGAGGTATATGAACAATTCTTACCAGAGCATCTTAATGAAACACGTCTCTCACCATCTCTGAAGTCACTGTCAACCTTCTGGCCTCACCACAGTGCTGTACATTAAGCGGTAGCGCTTCTCTAACGTTAGATTTTTAGTCCCAGTAACGTTATATCCAGTGACGTGATATCCATTGTTATCCCGAAGAAGCTTTTGTTGTGGACAGACAATGTCTGTGGTGGGCGACAGACTCGACATCAACATGTAGCTCTTCAAATGTTCTCTTTAGCTCATTTTCCATATTTGTATCCAAGTATTGTAGTTGTAAAACGTTTAGCTGCCTGACAGCGAGTGACTCCACTGTAGAAGACGGTTGCATGTTTCGTATACCGTTCAATTGTTTTGTCAAGTTGTAGTCTAACAGTCCCTTGGTTAAACTCCATCTGCTGTCGCTTAGGCGATGTAGCTACGAGCCAATACAGTTAGGAAATGTTTTGGGCTGCAGGGCTGAGTTTCCCAAAACATGATCCTTCTTAGCAACGTTGTGTACTCTGTGGCTTAGAAAAACTACACTGCAATAAAGAAAAGCACCTAGCGCCCTCTAGCGTCCCCACTCAGTCATCTACAGCCAGGATGTACTCAGAGTATAGATAACCAAAGTGCGCGTGCGTCAAGGTCATGGCGTGATGGCGAGCCAAGACGAGAGTCCTAAGTCAAGGGTTTTTTGTTTTTTTTTTGTTTGTTTTTTTGGGGGGGGGAGTAACTAAAAAGTTACTTTTTTCAGTAACGCATTACTTTTTGGTTTAAGTAACTAAGTTACTAACTGAGTTACTTTTTAATGACGTAACTAGTAACGGTAACTAGTTACTATTTTTCAGTAACTGGCACAACACTGTAGATTAGTTAGTTGACACTATACTAGCTTTTCAGTGTACTGCCCTGCGCATGGGGATCATGAGCAGATATCTTCATAACCAAATAAAAAAACTTAAGATGACATTCAGTTGAGGTGTTTTGGGAGTAGCAGACACATACATGCCCGTGACAGCGTAACTACATTATCAACACTTCAAGGGAGACTCGATAATGTAGCTGGTTATGCTGTTGGATAGTTGCACACAGTTTGAGCACAGCATGTGGAGCATAGTTGGACAAGCTTAGCTCCTACCCAGCGTGAAAATAAATTAGACCAAAATGTTAAGAAGTAACATTATCAGTAAAAGAATCGGTAAGGGGGCGGCACGGTGATGTGGTGGTTAGCACTCTCGCCTCACAGCAAGAGGGTTGCCGGTTCGATCCCGGGCGTGGGAGCCCTTCTGTGTGGAGTTTGCATGTTCTCCCCGTGTCAGCGTGGGTTCTCTCCGGGCACTCCGGCTTCCTCCCACAGTCCAAAGACATGCAGATTGGGGACTAGGTTAATTGATAACTCTAAATTGTCCGTAGGTGTGAATGTGAGCATGAATGGTTGTTTGTCTCTATGTGTCAGCCCTGCGATAGTCTGGCGACCTGTCCAGGGTGTACCCCGCCTCTCGCCCGATGTAGCTGGGATAGGCTGCAGCCCCCCCGCGACCCTCAAGAGGATGAAGCGGTTAGAAGATGAATGAATGAATGAATGAATCGGTAAGGCCAGCCAAGGGTTATGAGTCATGCCTTACCATATGAAGGTAACAAAATAATAATGCAGGGGCTCCATAATCCGAATCAAAATGACAATTACTTTTAACTCTTCATAATAAAAGCCCCAGGGATGCACACAGCACCACTTTGAATGTGCATAATATGAAGGAAATTTTTTAAATAAGAAATATAATATGTGACTGACATGTACAATTATTTTTTGTTTTGAGGTAAAAATGAACAAACTTTGATGGAACAAATAATTCCCTTTTGATAAAAATCTCTGTAGATGAAGCTCTTGCACCCAGGAGCAAGAGGCTCAGAAGTATTCAGAAACTGATGAACATATTGATAGATTTAGTCTTTTCACCGGTTTTCTTCACAGTAATAAAAATATAAAGTAACACCTGCTTTGTGAATTTGCTGCAACTTTACAACAGGCTTGCACTTTTACAGTCTAGTTACAGGACTGTAATAGAGCAAACCCGAACATAATTATCAACAGCTGTTACAACGTTGTCTTATAATGTATCTGGTGATGAGGTGATAATTTTTCATACATCATCAGTTTTCATTTCCCTGCTTTCTGTCATTGATTGATATGACACTGTAGTGATTAAACCTATTCATGATATTCTTACTGTGAAAATGAATTACAGTAAAAATCTGTTCTTCATATCAGTTGGCATTAAACCAGAACAGATGCATTTTTTAACAACAGTAGCAACAACAACAACAACAACAACAACAAATACTTAACAAATGAATGGCCTCGCCTGATGCCCTCACTTCTCATTTTGTTGTTCAGCACTTTAAAACTCTTACAGCAATTCATAAATAAAAAATCATGGCTGTTAATACAGATTAAAGCCTGCATTTTTAAATTAATTTGTTTTTTATCATTAATCAATTAGCATGGCTAATGTGACAAAAAGTAGAAATGTGACATCTTAATCTATAACAAAATATGTACATCTAAAGGATATGACCTGTTTATTTTATACACTTTTGTTATTGCTATATTACTATGAAAAAACAACAACAATGAATTGGTCCTACTAGTTTTTCATTGTAGCCAAAGCTAAAAATAAAGCAGCAGCTACACAAGTGTTTGTTGTCCAAAAATACAGTGAGCTACACCTTTGCATCAGGTGACATGTTCCCTCAGTACTGCAAACATGTATACTGTAGTTTACTTCGACTCAATCCCACATACTCTGCCCTGATGCCAAAAATACTCACAACTCACCAAATGTGTATCAATCCACAGCTGAAAATAGTCCCCAATATATTAACTATTTACTCCAGAGTAAATAACATTTGTGAACAACTACAGTGCCCAGCTGTTTTAGGAAATTACTGAGCACGTTTAAAAAATTAAAGTCATATTTGTGACGTTTATATCTGTATTTAGATCATCACAAAGCACTAAGAGGCTAAGGGCTACCACAGACCGGATGGGGAAGACAGATATTATTGAGAGACAGATTAAAACATTAATGGTTTTGGTGTATTCATTGGTTTTCTTCACAATAATAAAAATATAGAATAACACCACTAAGGAGTCCTGAAAAAATCTATAGGGGAATTATGTCATCCATATGTGCACTTGCACATGCATATATGCATTTATAGATATTGCATTTTAGTCAAAAAGCATTTTCTCCATACCTCAGGCTCTACAGAGCATGTAAATAGCACTGCACCAAGAAAAGATAAGAAATAAGTGCTGAAAAACCTTGCACAGACACATAAACAATGCAATCACATGTCAGTTCCTTCTGCAGAAATGCAACCAATATTGCGTGTGGCTGACTGTGGGAGGTAGCGTGGAGGCAAAGAGTCTATGTTAGGAATTATCCAGAGGTCCAGAGCTGGATGGATGGAGAGAGCGAGAGGGGCAGCGGTGAGAGATGAGTTCTGAGACTTAGTCAGGAGTGGAGGCATGCAGTGCCTTGTAGGTGAGGAGCATGACTTTGTAGGTGATTCTGTGAAATGCAGGGAGCCAGTGGAGGTCTCAGTGCAATGGAGAGATTCATCAGTACAGTAAAATAGTTACTTCAATACATAACAGCTACGTTTTACAAAAGGTCATCGTAACAGGTTTTTATAAATGATTTGAGGGTAAAACCTTGTGTGTATTTAGTCTGAAATACTATACTACTATGGAGTACTACGAAGACAGGATGTGAATGTACAGCCACGCTTTGAACATTGAACTATTATGTTATAGCACAGAGGGTCAAAAACATGAGATGAGTCGAGACCATTATGCAGCGTAGACGCACAGTATGTCTTAACGTCATCGCACTTTCCTGTTCAAAAGCTTTTACTTACCTAATGATAAATAATGTTATTTTATCAATTCAGAAAGTATTATGCAATGCAGCCATTTTTCCGGTCCCTCTCATAGCCAGAGACAAGACACAGACTTTAATGTGCTGTATTTATCAGTTGTGTAACAACAACAATGACACAACTCTATAGAGAATGAATACAGCATGAGAAAAGATGAGTGTGACGGTGGCCAGTATGTTTCTCAATGTAAGTATTAGAAGTATGTGGAGGTAGCATAGCAACACTGCTTTCAATTACATTCATGTAATAACAATTTATTTTCCCAGTTATGTTTTCATTAGAAATGTAATTGCTGCCTAGAATATCTTCACAGGCAGCATCATTTCCAGTCAAGGAGGTGCCTTATTTTTGTAGGGCACAAAAGCACATGACTTTGACACCAGAGACCGAGATTCGCATGCTGAGTCCTGCATGTGGTTAGGTTTAAGAAATGCATTTTGATTAAGGTTAGGGAAGAATTACATGAAGAAGTATGTAAGTGTAATTTCTTGGCAAGGCTGAGATAGCTTGGTTTCCAAATGTTAAATAAGAGATGGGTTTCAACAAAGCTACAACAGTGTGTATGCACTATAACACTTTACCTCTACATGGAGTGAAGATTTTGAAATTAGACCTTTTATGTAACGCCTAAATCTTATTTATTCTACACTTTAGTCAGCTACTCAATTAATGATTGCTTCCCTTTAATTATATATTCCCTTTTATTTTATTTTATATGTATATATATATATATATATATATATATATATATATATATTTTATATATTTATATATATATATATATATATATATATATATATATTTAACTTCTGATATATAAATTTTTCGCCATTTTGAATTTTTTGAAAAACACTTCAAATCGATCTCTTCCTAGGAAGTTTGGCCGATCTGCATGAAACTCGATGAACATAATCTAGGGACCAATATCTAAAGTTCCCTCTTGGCAAAAGTTGGAAAACTTACTAAAACTGAGCTTCTATAAGGCAATGAATATTGCAGAGGGCGTGGCTCATCACATAAAGGTGTATAACATCTCAAGGGTTTCACCGATCACCACGCAACTTTGTAGGCATATGACCACACATAATCTGAGGGGACCCCTCCATTAATGACCTGATCAAACAAAATGGGGGGGCTAGAGAGCTAATTTCTTATCTAGGCCAAACCGCCATATCGATTTTTACTAAACTTGGTATATATGTAGAACAGGACGCCTCAAGGTGACTGGAGAAATTTAACTCTAATTGGCAACTGGGTGGCGCTATAACAACAGAAAAATGCTTAAAAATGGCTAAAATGTGACCGATCGCTGTGGCTCCCCCTGTGGCCCAGTGTGTTTTTTTTCTAATTTTTGGTATGACTAAGTCATGGTATGGTATGCTGTACATAATTGCGGAAACTGTTGGTGTGTCATTCTGTCTGTCCCACGTTTTTCTACTCACTGACCTGGTCAATCTATGTGAAACTGCACATAGGCATTGAGGATTGGCATAGGTAGAAGGTGACAAAGCTACCAATGGGTATGGACTACGTTATTTTTTATTCTTTTACTTTATTTTCAAACTTTATTGTTAAATAGTAGAAAGGGGTGAAATGATCACAATATATTTTTTTTTTCACATAGGTCTGCTTACCACACTTTCTATCAACCTATCAAATGCTATTCAGTGATATGTTAATTATCACTGGGCTGGTGTAAAAATGTTCCAGCTGTTTTGATATTAAGAGCCAGACCAGTCAGTATACAGAACTTTATGCACTTGACTCAGCAGCCGCTCCTCAGTGGAACATAATGACATTGTGTCCTAATAGCAAATGAGCGTCCAACCAGTGGCAAGCCTCCCCCCGGCGCAACTGCAGCTCAACAGTCAAGATACTGCATGTTTATTATGAAAATGCAAATAAACCTAGGTAACAAAATATTAAGATATAAATATGTGCTAATTTGCTTTCAGTAACATGTTGTACATGTGCTATAATAATGATATCAATCATCAATACAAAAATAATTACAAATGAACTAATTCAGAACAATAAACAATAAAATATGACATTGTAAAATAATAATAAAATGTACAAATTAACTTTCCAATTGAACTAGGCATGCACCAATTTTGAAATTCTGGGCTGATACTAAGTTAAAATAACAATTTCACCAACAGCTGATAATGATGGTTTCATATTGGTGTTTCTTCAGTTTTTTGTTGTTATATATTCTTCTTTCGTGCCAGGGAAAAACTACACTACACTATGAAAAAACAAAGGGCCATTTTCAAGTCACTCAGTTCTTCATTACACTACCTTTGAATGAGCACAAACTAAATTATACACATTCATGAAACAAGCTTTAACATAACCTTCTGTCACATGGAAACCATTTTAGAAAAAAAACAGAAGCCTTTTTTTTTACTGTATATGCCACATCATACGTCATGTAAACAAACTGTGCTCATCAGCTTTGCCCACGAGGTCAGACTGGATATGTAACCACTTCAAAAATGGGTGAGTAGCCTACATGCCATCCTCCTATGTTTATACTCTTTAAACAGAAAACACACATTTTACATTGTGATATGTACTGGAAATAACACACAATATAGCCAACAGCAAGTAGCATGCTTGTTATTATACTGATGGTCATTTACCTTACCAGAGACTTTCTGCTTCCTGTTTGTTTTGAGGAGGTAAATGAGGAGGTATCAAGTAGCCAGTTCCTCTGCAATGTCTCCTCTTGTCACCCAAAAAAAACACATTAAATTTCAGGTAAACACAGACATATGCCTCTTTTTCCCCTCCCACCTCTACTGAAATTTGATCTTGTGATCTCCTTTCCGCTAGGTGCTACTGAATGTTATTTTTTTTTTGCGAGGAAAATGAGGAGGTATTGTGTCATTTACTGACATTTAGGACACCTTACAATGGCTTTTAATTCAAAATGTTGCCATTTTGGTGCAGTTTTAGTTTTCTCAAGGGACTAATTCTGCTATGTCTCCTCTTTGTCACCCCAAAAAAACACATTAACTTTTAAGGAAATAAAGATGTGTGCCACTCTTTCCTGCTCCTACCTCGACTAAAATTTGATCTCCTTTATGTCGCCATGCTTGACTCATAGCCTGTCGAAGGGAGCGTCAGTCCATTTTAAAACAAATATAATATAGTGTTCATCATGTTATAGTGTTGCTTATTACTAATACAATACAAGTAGGATTTGGCACTGTAACACTGCTAGCACAGGTCGCTGATGTAGGCAACTTTAGAATTTGCCAAAACATGTCACCACAAATGCCAGTTCAGCCAGTTGCATTAAACTAACCCAGTTTAAGCTTGTACATTGAACTGGACCAACCTGCAAAACCAGAAATCAACCCAACTGCATATATTATATGTAAATAAATTGGATGAAATATGTGCAGAAGATGACACACCTGTGTTTAGTCAGGTTAAGTTTATATATGAATCTTCTTGAGTACATGCTGAGTATATAAAGAAGAAATGAAAATATATTCAAATGTTGTAGGTGTGCTACAGAAAATGAATGGAGTGTGTTCAAAATAAAAACTGCATGGTATACTACTTCATCTGTTTTTGCTCTTTAGATCGAGTACAGTGTTATTTTATTTTTTTAATTCATCCAGATTCCATTCACTGAGCACAGATGCTCTTTTCAGCAACAGTGCTCCACACTCAGAAAAAAAAACCTGGAAGCTGCCCAGCACAACGATTACTCTGGACAATACTTTCAGTCAAACGTATAGTACATATACAGATTCTCTAATTATCACTGTGAACTTCAAGGTATATTTTCACTCCAGAATACCCAGAGGACCACACTGTTGTTTTGATGTAAAACACTGGCTCATAAACAAGAGAGTGATCTGTACTTTGATATGAAATGCAAATGGAAATCTCTGGCAACAGGGACTTGAACTGCTCCACCATGAGACTGAGAAGAACATCTCTGGTTTTCTTAGCCCAAAGAATCAGAGCATAGACAGATGGCGTGGGAAGTATGGAGATCAGCAGGCTCCTCCGCGTATTGAAAGGGTAAACAAAGCTTACCAAATACTAGATGTAAGAATCCAATCATCTTTCCCTTGCAAAGCCCATTAGTTATTGCACGTTGCATTCATTTACATCTACAGTGTATATTGTGGATCCATCTTTTTTTAATGTATGATATCTTCATTAACATTTAACTGAAGAAATCCCTGTTGCATGATCTAGTTTAAGTGCATGTTATAGAATTGACTGTCAGTTTTTTGCATGTAAAATGGAATACATTAAAAGGACTACATATTTTGTATATCTGTCATCTACTGAGCAGTTACCAAATTAGAATCAACAATATAGCAGGTACCAAGCTTTCTAACTGTGCATATTGATGAGGTACAGAGGATTTCTATATCAAGAACAAGAGGTATGAGGAGCACTGGGTGCTGAAATTCCTCATTGAAAAGAAGAAATGAAAACATAGCAGATTGTTGTTTGTCTTTGATTGATTCAGAACTATGAAGGGCATTGAGTTCTTCATTAGAATGCATTGTTATCTCAAGACTAAAACAAATAATGTAGGTGATGACTGGGAGTTTTTCAGGTACGACAGTCTATTTTTTTGAATAAACCATACAAATGAGAGCCAGTTTGCCTGGGGGTAGGCCAGAGGAGCAGCATGCCAAAGTTAACTACATGACGTCTTCAGATGATTGAATGCCCCCTCTGGTAGCCATATTGGAGGTCCTCTGTGCTTTAGCAGCTACGGCTGTGGGGAACGTTTACAGATTTTCTTGTTTTTATAAGCAACCAGTATGGCTGTATTTGATGGTACTAACACTTATCAGCACAAGTTAATTTGAAAGACTAATTCAATGATAAATTATTTTAATTACCTGCACATCTGAAAACAAGCCACTCAAAATAATTGGCAATAAAAAGTATTTTCTCTATCTTCAGAGCCATCGTGAACACTAAACACATTAGCCTGATTGTTTGAGAATCTCTGGCTGCATCCCCAGTATCTTATATTTGACTCACTAACTGGCTAAAACTTTGCAGTTTATTTCAAAGTGTTCACAAATTGACACCATTGACCAATACAAAGCTGTCTTGAGAGTGATTTGAGGGAACAGGGAGCTGTAAAATCCAAAATGGACGAAGCTATTGTAGTGTATTTGCTGCGATGCTCCATCTTTTATTTTACCTTCTTTCCTAAAGAGTGTGCCATGAAAGAGGAACTGTTAGACAGCTGTGAGAACTCAGTTGATGATGTAAATCAGTCTTTAAAATGAACTGTGTGAACTTTGTGTCCTTTTAGCAATTATGCTAACAAGTTTGCAAACTGACATTTTTTGCAAGCTCTCGAGTCAAAAGGCATTCAGCAAGCAAGCTAGCCTGGGAACCAGATGTAGAGAGCTCATGTTTTATTTACTCTGACAGAAGAGTTTAGTCAACCTTCAGTCTTTTCACTTAATGCAAAAAATGTGATGACCTTATGTCTGGCTTTAGCACCCTTGCACCAGGGACACTACAGTGAACATGAACCTAGCTTAGTAAAGAGGACCATCAGGCACTGAAGTACTATTTTCAAATTCTAATGGCAAAAATGTCAACACTTGACACGGATGTATTGATGCTACACCATCACAGCTTATTTCTACATCTTCTAGTCAGTTTTCATTTGCCTGTCACTAAGCGTTAGTCACGTTCCAATGCTATCACTGGTTGTAGATCTATCGATTGCACCCAGAGGCATTTAGATCCACGCCCATTGGCAACGGGCCTTGTAAATCAAAAAATAACTAAAAAGTTCAAGACTAATTCACATTTGGATAGACAAATTGATTTTGGTGTAGCATTCTGTGGTGTGACTGCACCTTTAGCCAACAAAGCTGGGAAAGTTAGTGTAATTATTGCTGGTTTCATGACAGGAAGAATGTGCCATGTTGCGTAGAAATACCTTCTTTTTTTTAACTCAAAAAAAACATTTCTGGTCTTGATATTTTTGTTTAAAACGCAGCTGTCTATGAAAGAAATCCTACAATATAGCTATCTATGACCAGTTAGATACATAGGGCTCTAGTTTCCCGGCGCAGCGCAGGGTGGCGAACCCTGCGCAGCTAGTTTCGAGCAGCGCAACCCGAGGCGCGCTCAGTTTGGTAGTTTGGCAGACCGAGGTGCACTGAGATGGGTGTGAAGGCGCAGCAGGGGGAGGTGTCGACAGATCCAGCTTGGTGCAGTGACAGTTTCGTGCCAAAAGGCTTCGCCGAAGGTGTGCTAAAAGCTTGCCAGCTGAAACCAGGTCTACTGTCAGCGCAGGCGGAGCACAGCCAGTGTAAGCCAAAATTTGGCTGACCGGCGGATAGTGCGCACACGTCACCAAAACCTCACAGGCAGGTTTCCAGAATATCAGGCACATTAACGACGCAATAAATACCCAAAAAAACACTATGCAATGCAACTATCAGCAATCAGCACATAAATGTATCTCTATAGCAACTGTCCCGTCACATCAGATGTCAGATCAAAGGGGACTGGCACCGTTTGGCACGTTTGGCATGCGTAATGGAAACCCAACCTGATTTGATTAACACAGCTGCAAACTAATGAGTTCACATCCCTCTCAGCCAACCACAAACAGCCACAGCATCAGATAGGGAGTATATATTCAGCATCTGTCATCTTAGAAAAGTCAAAAGAGAAGAAACAGAGTGAGACTGCGATAGAGAAAGACAGAACGCGCGCACGAGAGAAACGCAACATTGATTTACAATTGTGGTGACCTCCTCCCAGGCTACCTTTGCATCATCAGCCCGTGGAGGTCTGCTCGCAGTTCCTTATATTCAGACACTGCGAGCTTTGACCTCCCGGACCAAAACATCAGTTTCCTCCTGGGAGAAGTTTGGCCGTCTGACGCCGCTGCTCTCTTCTGCCATGGCGAATTGAGTAAACTCTCATTACGCCTTTGTGCGGCGCATTTAAGGGCGAGGAGAGGGGCTTATTTGATTGGTGTGATGTGTGTAAAACCTACTCCACGCCTTCTCTCCTCCCTCTTTCTGACTTGCACAGGTAGGAGGGATGGAGGTGGGAAAGAGGAGTAGCTGTGCCAGGCGCACGGTGTGCCAAACTTGCAAAATCCACCTGGCCACACCCAGTTGGCGAAGCGCAGGTGCGCTGCGCCCCCGCCTCGCCCGGTCTGCGAATTTTGTTTTATATTTATTGTTGTTGGTTTAAGCCTATTTGCTGGCAACCCACATATACTCAGGCCAGAGCATGTTAGCGGAGCAGAGTGGGTTAAAATTTCCGCTCCTCGCTCACAGACCTGTCACTTTGAGCCACTCGTCCGCTCCACTTGGTTCTGCGCATTGTTCGCTTCGCTCCGTTCCATCATAAATTTTATCCCACTCCACTCACTCACCACTCCGCTCAAAAAAACTGCGTCGTACTACCCTAAGCTGTAATCTTCTATTCACAAATGGGGTCTGCCCATTTTTCCGACAGCCCATTAATCCGACATCCCATTGTTCCGACCATATTAAACCCATTGTTCCGACCATGTTAAACCCATTGTTCCGAAGTCCTGTTGTTCGGAAATCATCATGATGCCCTGTGGTTAAGGTCTGGTTAGGTTTAGGCACAAAAACCACTTGGTTAGGGTCAGGAAAAGATCATGGTGTGGGTTAAAATGAAAAAGAAAGTGACAAACACATAAGCCGTGAGCCTGCTTTGCCTCAAGCCTTTCCCAGCTGACCCAGAGCCGGTCGTGGCGCACCAACAAGGCAGAAATACGCCCGCCGGGAGCCGTTCAGCACCGCGGAGAGCTCCCCACACAACCCCGACCCCAGAGTTAATAACAGGAGGTTATGGTGTTTCATTCTCTCCTCTCTATGACACTTGTATCTCAACCAGTAGCCTACTTCTGTTGCGTTGCTGATCCTCTATGGTACACAAATAGGCTACAGTAATAATCACATATCGGAACAACGGGACGTTGGACTAATGAGAGGTCAGAACAATGCTACGGCACCAATAAAAACATGAGCTTGGTAGATTCTCCGGGGAAGCCTTCTCCCCGCATTTAGGGACCATTCTACACGGTACTGCTGGCAGTTGTGGAAAAAGGCAAAGTCGTGTAGAGGAGATGGACAGGTAAAGCGGCCGACCTCCGGGGAAGCCCTGTCGTCTCTCCCCGCAGTTAGGGACCGTTCTCCAAGGTACCGCTGCTTCTCTTCTCAGTTTCTTTTCTGAAATACACAGTAAACTCCATAGTTTTGAAAGAAAATAGTGTGGGTGTGTGCAGGTGCAAAGATGCATTCTGCGTGGGGCATGAGCGACCGGAGCGAAATTGGAGCGGGAGAAAAAAAATAGACGCTCCTTGCTCAACACAAAATCCTCACGCTCCCTGCTCCGCTCCCACTCCGTTCTGCTCACATGCTCTGACTCAGGCTGATCTCATGCAATGTTTGTATGTTATGCTACAAAAAGTAATACTTCAATATTTGTACTTACCTGACATGATCAAGAGCAAGTCATTTACATAACCCATGTACTTTGGAAGGCTGCAGTCACAAATGTGCTGACATGAGTAAAGAAGGAACCTGGTTCAAACATAGTGGGTGGATGGGTCACAAAACTCAGGATTTTCCCTTTGGACTTTACCGAGGAGACCAGTGTTTGGAACTGTGTGAACTTTGAGTCATTTCAACATGTTTCTTTCTGTAATTGTACGTTGATTAGCCTACATACTGCTGTAAGAGGATACATTTCTTTCATACAACTTAGTATAATAGCAACTAATTACCCTACTTGCTAGTTAGCCAACCAATAGACGATAAATGTATATTCAAATGTTATACAATTCTGTTATTACTGCATTGCCTTTTCAGTTTGTAACTGCTTTGGGAGATTGGGACAGCACAGACTCAAATTCATAATCAGCTCTTAAATTGCTTATTTATAACAATATTTAATGCATCTGCACCATAACAATCTTTATTTCAGACATTTTTATTTTCCCACTCTTTTTGTCCTGTGTTTTAAAGTGGCTGGTGCCAAATTTCTCCAATGAACCACGCTGACAGTGCCAGACAAGGTAGTTAAGATGTGATGCAACTTCCAGCGATTGTTAGGCCTGGCACAATGGTTAATGTGCAAATGGCAGACAGGGGAGATTAAAGAAACAGTACCTGGCATTAGAGCAGATCTAAACGTGGCAGGGAGCTTGTTCCATAGTGGCACAGCAATCAGGGCTGATTTGTGTGATTGAGAACTAGCAGTAAATGTTGATGGCTCATTTGCTCGTTGATGGATAATTGTGGCTATTAACAACATGACACTGGTCTCACCTTTTATTATAAGGTTCTTCTTCTCAGTGTTAATGGTTTCCTCTTGTCCGTGTCCTTGCATTCATTATTAGAAATCCTACCCTGTTGTGTCCCTTAATGACGATACCTGATGGTATAGTACTCTAGTGGCGCCATACATCTTATGAAGCTGCTGTGGCATCCTGCGTTGTTACTACACTCAGGGATTCATGAAAAAAAGGACTTTGTGTTAAAAAAAATCTTGACTTTACTAAATTTATTCTTCTATCTTACTCTATTTTTGTCCATTGCAAAGAATTTTTTACAGCAGAACCCACACTTCAAAATGGAAATTACTGGGGACAGAAACTGAGGCAGAGATGGAGCAAATATAAGCACATAATGCCTCTACGCTTCCTGTAGTCCCTGCAGGCAGCAGAATGAATTAATACAATATACCTTATTGTGCTTTGAAGCTTAAACTTTGTATTTCCACCTCCAAATCTGCCTCCTCTTCCCATGGGACACATGGTCACATAAACCTCACAGTGTTACATAAATATGTTTTATAATGAATATTCTAATGTTCTTGGCTTTGTTTTATATTCAACGGGGGGTCAGTGTTACCCATTTTTCAAAGAGAAGGAATTTAGTTAATTAGCTGTGGCCCTTTTGTTACGCACTCATTAAAATTAATTCAAACTTTATTTTATTTGCATAACTCGTTAGGATTATACAAACACATATACAAAGAATCAAATTCATATTGCAGTTGATTAATAAGCGTCTCTGGGCAGGGAACAAATGAAAGGCTTTTCCTCTTTATTTGAAGATGTTGTGTGGGAAATTATTTGCTTTTCGGGCACAGATCCAAGTCTTTGTCACAGGGGAGATAAATGTGCTAAGTCGCTTTGCTTGTTGACAAAGATGGGCTGTGTCACAATTTTGTTTGATATACGACAGTGACAGAACTCCAAAGTCAATCTGGGGCATCTTGAATAATTGGGCTTTGTGGATATGCTGAGTCAGTGTAAAGGTGTATTTTCACCTGTAACAAAGAAAAAGAATGAATCCTTTAGGGGGTCTACTTAGTTAAAGTGCAGAAGAACCCTTAGGCTGTATTGTTCTTCAAAGAACATCCTTGATAAGATTGCTAAAGAATCCATTATGGGTTCAGTGTACCGTCAGTTATCATATTTTATTGACAAATGAACATCCCTCACCAGTAGATTTACCTGCAGTTATAGCACACTTTAATTTAGATTCTGACCTGACTAATGCTCACCTCATCTTGGCCTTTGATTACAGTTTAGTAATCAAAGACCAAGTGTCTGGCAGGAGAGTGTCATTACTGTCAATCTAGATGAAACCTTAGAGAAAATCAGATTCCCATGCAGGATTTCAGATGTACTTCAGAGGCTCCGGGAGCTTAACGGTAAGGTGAATTTCATTTCAAACCTTCTGATAAAGTTTAGGGTAAGGTCAGGGCTTTAAAGTGCACCCAAGAGGGGTAGATACAAACTTCATGGGTTGTTGGAGCTAACATTCTTACGAGTTGAGCACACAAACAAATTTACAAAGTGGTACTTTTTTTGAGAAAAAAAACCCCAGAGTTGTCCAGATTTGACATTCTAAGGACAAAGGGCATTAAAAACCGGCATCAAGAAACAACCGATGCCATGACTTTATACATTTCTGTTTGGCATTGTGTTAATTTCTTTGTCATATTGCTGACAATGTTCATGTTTTAGAGAGAAAACATTTGTTTTTAATACTCTAAAACATTGATTATATGTTTGACATGGATTTAATTCCATTTTAAAGTGAAATGCCATCCAGAATGAAACCTGCAGTTGTGTCTATTTTGTTCATCCTTTCTGCCAAAAGCAGCTCAATCCATGACAGCTTGTATTTATCTTGGTAAGATGCTTTGATTGAAAGTCTTGACAACACGCAATGTAAAGCTAACATTTGAAGATGTTTGACTATGGATTCTTTCCCATGTTCTCCTAATATTGCTTCAAGTTGAAATCCACACAGATGCCCAGCTGCAGCAGTAGTTCTCCATAAAGTACAACCGTATTTGTATCATTAAGCTGAGGAAAATAAATGGCCTTGCTTTTCCGAGGTCAAATTATCCTCTGGAGCCACTGTTTACCATATCTATCCTTCCTTGCTCTGTCACGAAATGAGAAATACCTCTCCCAAAAGTGTCGCATTACAAATATCATTGTGAGCTAATGTCTTCTCAGACTGGTCGGTGATGTATTTGTCGGCTGGCTGCCTCCAGACAGAGCTCCCATATAGAAAATGTAGGGCATGTCATGGAGGTTGGTGACTTCTCTCCACCCTGTCTTCCTCTAATGACTTTTTAAGTCACATTGAACGATATAAAATTAGTTTCATTCCATTACAATATGAAAATTAAGTGAAAAAGAAATTAGACAGCGGTCATTGCTTATACCTAAACAAACGGTGCTGTGCCATTGTTTTGACGGCTCATAATTCCAAAGCCCCAATAGTCTCAAAAATGTCCCACTGGACTGAAAGCACATTTTTCCGACTGCCTGGTATTGTGAAAACAAATGTGTATTAATCCAAAGGGCAATTTCTCTGACAGCACTCACCCAAATAGAAGCACATGGCTAATTATTATGTAAAATGACTTAATCAGTCCTTCCTCTAATTGGCTTACCCTGATATTCCTTACCCTAACCCTAATGAATCTCACTCCTCATGCCTCAACCTAATCAATTCAACCACTGACGGCAACAAGTACTAAGCAATCAGAGAAAGGGTAGGACAGGTCATTGATAGAAAGGTCCAATGGTGTCATTTTGCATAATATTTAGCCATGTGCTTCTGTTTGGGAGAGCATATAGACTATTTTCAGAGAAACAGCCCTTCAGAGCAATGCACGTTTGTTTTCGAACTAGCAGGTTGTCGAACAAATGGGCTTTTGTTTCAGTTGGACATTTTTCAGATTATCGGTGCCTTGGAATCATGAGCCACTGGGAACAATGGGCAGTACACATACAGACCTCCCTGATGGCATAAATTCCTTTCCTTAGAATGTGTTAAACCATCAAAATCAATCACTACTGTGATATTTTACACTGATATGGAAATCAAGCTTAATGGAATACATTTTCAGACATGCATAATACATTCTTTTTTTTTTTCTTTTTTCTTTTTTTTTTTTTTACATTTCATAGACAATCGTTCAGATTCAGATCAATGATCAGAATCAAAGAGGCAATTACATTTATGAAACACTCGTTCCAATCAATGTCTGTGGCTGATTCATTACAAATTGAAAGAGTGTTGTTTATCTACTTGTCTGTGGTGACATGTGCAATATAATTGCAAGCCACTTCATGGGAGCTCTCCAAATCTTCCCAGACAGATGACATTTTTGTTGCTTCTATTGGTCTGTGCCAATTTCTTTCATTCTCAGTTAAAGCCTGCCTTTCTTTATTGCTTGACAGTTTATTGATGTTTTGCAACAGCTGTTATGACATGTATTCTGTGCTTCAAAGAATGCCAGCCTATCCAGTGAAATTACATTTTGCTTTGGAAATAATGAAAAGATGTGGTGCAAGAGGGCAGAATTCAGATCCTGATATTACCTTAACACCAAGGATACCTGAAGGGCACCGATATTATATGAGGGCTTTGTAACATGGCATCTCTTCTTAATTATTTATATTGCAACTACTGAGTTGGTTGGCTATGTGCTGAAGGAAAACAGCTTAATAAATACAGTGCTGTTGTTTTATTTGAGTTTTCTTTCAGGGGGCCATGGGAGATCATGACACAAATATTGTTTGTGTTTCCGAGGCCAGCAGAAAACTCCCTGGAGTTAATTTACCTCCGTGTACCAGCCAACCCCTACTGTGGTGACTCACCTTTACCACCATACAGATTAGGCTCAGAGAAAGACTTGGCTAGAAAAATACTCTCCTTGTGAATGTAACCCATTGGTGAAAGAAAACAGTTTATAAGGCAGACTTAGAGTTCAACACAGTAGGAATGCTGATAGCTGGGTGAAAACATATTCATCTTGGACGGGGATTCATAAACGCCAAGTGTTGGCAAAAGAACGTTACCATGAGCCAAGCACATATCACAATTTGGCTCATAGGTGTTATTACACTGAATTGGTATTTAAATAGCAGCTGTTCTGAAATGGTTTTGATCACTGTCATCAGGTGACAATTACCGAACTGGGAACACATGCACTGAATCCAGGGCATCAGTGTAATTTTTCAGCACACACATTTAATTCATCCTTAAATAACCTTGGTTTTTGTAACAAGATTTAAGTCTAGAAAACTGTGACTTCAGTTAACCGAATACCTAGATGTTGGGACAATCAGCAAAGTGGTTAACTTATGGCATCAGTAGTCTGAAGGGCAACCTCCCTCACCAGCCTATGACAACATATGTTTATATTTCCCAAACAAGTCCTCATGAATAGTGACAATTTGTCTTTCGGGAGCAATGACCAGATAATGATGACACTGTTGGTACCACAGAACCTCATAGGATGGAGGCAGGGTCGGCTGGCCAGGTCAGCAAGGCATTTGACTTTGCATCCTGTTTCACACCGACAATAAAAGTTGGTTTCTTTTAACCAGATAGGTATTTTTTTAATAACCACGACCTTCATGTTTCCTAACCTCAACCAAGCAGTTTTAGTTGCCTATCCGAAACTTAAAGAGGACCCAGGACTCATTATTGACATTTAGGTCTGTTGACAGGCCTTGAGGTGTACAGCTGTTGTGGTTCCATAGGGAACTATGTGAAGTCAGATAGTTCCCACAAGTCATGTCACTTGAGTCCTCCACCAATAGAAAGTTTTTAGAGTATTTGCAACGTATTAGTTGAGATTCAACAATTCAGCTGTTTCTCTCTATCTTGTAGAGTACATCCTCTGTTCTTAAAGATATTTTACATGGCTTTTTGCCTTTAATTAATAGGACAGTTGTTTTAGCATGAAGGGGGTGAGGGAGGGGGGAATGTTAATGACATTCAGCAAAGGGCTGTAGGTTGCTGTGTGGCAAGGAAGAAGCCTTTGTACATGGGGCGCCTGCTCTACCAGGTGAGCTAATGGGCGTCCCGTGTGCGGCAAAACGTAATCATAGCTACAAATTCACAGAATATTCTCCTTGAATAATTCTTATCTTGAATAGTTTAAGTTAAACTATTTTTTTTCTTGGAATATGAAGTGAATTGTCTCATATATCTGACAGATATACAATTACAGACACAGTGAAACAGTTGAAATGTTGAATCTCAATTCATAAGCTGTTAAAAGGTGGTCTGTGCAAATAAACTGCTACCCAACACTGACAACAGAAAACAAACAAACAAATGAAAATCTGGAGTTGTGAAGTGAGCAGGAAGTGAGCCCACCAGACTGCTGCAGCCCACTCCTCATCTCTGCCCCAGGTTAGCGGCTCAAGGTTATATTTGCCACTACTAGCATAACACATCCAAAACTGTACAGGCAGTGAAATGAATCAGTTGTATTATGAGTAATGTAGGCACCATGTTTTGCCAAGGGAAAAAAAAGGCCTGGAACTGAAAAAAAAGACTACATTTCTGCTTCTGCTGGATGGATTTTGATTCTTAAAAAAAAAAAAAAAACTGCCCATTGTGAGTCTAACAATGTTAGAGAGATGCGATACTAAATTGTTAGAATACTATTTCAATGGTAGAAGTGGCAGATCAGAAACAGTCAAATGACAAATTTTTTCAACAGTTATGGGTTGTTGAAGGCACTGTCAAATGACATCCTGTTGGGCTGCCACATCAGAAAACACTGAAATTGGTTATTTTGGAAGGCAATGACAAACAGCTTTTGCTGTTTGGATTGGATACCTAAGTGTGGAACTGCCACACCTGAAATATGATCAGTATTGGGTAATTACATTAATTTTTTTTTTAGAACAAGCTTTTTCACATTTTTATATGATATTTTCACATTATGACAACAAACTTTTCTAGTTTCACAAAATAAACTTTTCTTGTATAACCTGAAAGGTTTAATGTCATAACATTTGAATTAAATTTCTGAACGGCTGTTAAAATCAGAAACAGCTGTTTCTCCATGTGCCTCTCTCTGCAGATTTTGTCATAGAATCAATAAAATCCTTATTAGTGTTGGCCTACAGTACGTTTAATAATCATACTATCATGCACAGCGCTCAATGACAGCAATATCTTGCCATATCTCAACCAAAGTGAGAAACAGAACTGATTCAAGTCATGTAGATGAGCCATATTCCTCAATTTAGCCATTCAGCGGCAGCGTTTCCTCATTTAAACAAGAGTATCACGTTATAACAGCATGTTATCATGTAATAACATGACACTTAACATTTTATGTTAAAACAAGATAAATAAATATATTGTTGTAACGAGAAAAGCTTTTTTTTATTTTTAACAATTAAAGTTTCTTGTTATAATGTAAAAACATTTTGTATAACATTAAAAACATTTTGTTATCAAAAGAAACTTTTCATTTTATTATGTAATACTGATCAGTTGGGGTTTTTTTGTTTGTTTTGGGGTTTTTTTTCTGGTGTGGCAGTTATATGCTTACATATTTGGAAGACATTAAATGAGAAATCCAAGGTTTTCACAGCAGCCTCCATGTTATTCCAGTTTGAACAGTGGGAAACTGGCCAGTGACTGGTGTTTTTGTCCAGTCAGGTGTTGATATCAGAGTGTAGGAAAAACGTCTATACATTGATGTTTATCTTATGCTGCTTCAAGCATATACCTCTTGAGACTTGCCATACTTGATATCTGTAGGCTGACACCGGTGCAAGGCTATCACTTAATGTCTAAAGATGGGTTTGCAACATTGCATATTGAAGAAATGGATGAAGTGCACACCAAAATGCATTCATTCTAAAGTGAGGTGCACTGTGAAAAACATGAAACCTACTGAGACAGAATGGCTGCTGGATGAAAAAGAAAACTCTTCAGATGCACAGATTAATGTTATTGGAAAAAAAGATAGAGTTTACTGTATAGACAGGGTATTATATCTCATACCCAGTGTCAACCCTGGAAAAAAGGAGGATATTTGTATTCTAACTGCTTGTAACTGAACCCTTTCCCTCCATTACCCACCGTGGGTCGCTCTCACATGGGTCATTTATCACACAAAACCCAATAGTGTCCCTACTTTAAATTAGACCACTTTGACTAATGGCAGGGAGGGAAATGTAACATTCTGCCTATTGATATACAGGAAGGAGAAATGCATGTAATGATCCAGAAATTCCCATTTCTGAGAGAACACCCACAAATATCCACAAATTTCCCCCAAAAGTTCAATTTGAAACTTTATGCACAGTTTGTGCCACATAAGCCATTCTAAATGTCTTGTCAAATGGAAGTTGACTTTTCATGCAATGAAGGGAAATAGCCATTTGGAACAAAGACCCGTTATTGAAGGTAATATTAAAAGCAATCCATTCTAATCTGTGTGATAAGAGGTCTGTGGCATTTTTCAAAACCTACTGCACGAGGACCAATAAAAAGGGAGCACTTGGATATATTGCAGAATCAATATCATATTTAAAGTGCTCATACAAATTTTGTGTCTGGTATTGTTTTATATTAACAGCCAGGAGCCAGCAGATAAAGTTATATCACCCATGGCTCATATGATTATTTCTACCAGCAATGAAAATCTGGCAGTGTTTAGCTTATTCTAAACAGGGATAACAGAAATGTAAGTATGGGAACAAAGCACATTATTCAGTCTTTGATTTGAATACTGGGTGAGTGCAAATATAGACTGTAATCACAACGGCTGCAAAAAGCACCATGCTGTGTTTACAGGACATTCAGTGCGATATGTGTATTTAAGGATATGTTGAAATTAGTTGTGAAGCATTCATTAACAACAAAAGATCACAAGAGATATGCTGCAGTGTGGTGTAAAAGGGGCCACAGACTGTGTGAGAGAAAGGGGTGAGCTCCATCTTGGCAGACACAAGGACATCCTGAGCGTAGCAGCTGACCGACAGTTGATTTTTTTACCTTGCACCACATGGTGAGATTTGGAGAGAAATGAAAACAGACCACCTTTGTTTTGTTTTTACCCACAGCCTTGCATCCTAAATTATACGTCTCGCATTTTAGAAATGTTTTCATGACATTTTACAAATGATATTTCTTCTCTTTGTCATAAATTGAGCAGAGAAGAAATCCCTGTCAGCTCCCTTGTCTCACTACCCAGTAAACTTATTTAACCTTCATCCTCTTTGATCATGTTCTTTTCACAGGAGGAGGCCTTGGTGGCTTCTCTGACCGCGCTGCACAGCGGACTAATGATTAGAACTTCTTTAAATAACGTTAGAAATCCCCTGCTTATTATTTCTCCCTCTGTTCTCTCGTTCTATAATGACAAATCTTAGACCTTCAGAGTGTACACAATTATTATTCCTTTTTTCTCCCCCTACCCATGGAGACGTTTCCTGGGTTGTTTGATGAGTGAATCCTCTGTGGTCTTTTTCTATTGTACCTCTAAAATAAAGCACAATTTAAATTAGGTTCTGCTTAGTCTCTCATGTTTTGCACAGTATATTTTCCCCACCCACTTCAAGGAGGTACAGTTTCTAGTTCAGAGAATGTACTCTGCCGCTACCTACTGTTTGTTTTCTCTTTCTAATCTTCTTGCGTAACTCTAATCTGAGCCCTTTGAACCCTTTGAGCTTCTCTAACTTTTCTTCATGGCTACTTTTTTTTCCCAGCAGTTACTCACAGACAGTGCTGATAGGGGTCATGGACACAGGTTGGTTTTCAGGGCCTGGCTGTTGTGCCTCATATTCTGAAAATGAGCACTTGTTTTAGATGCAACCGCAAACACTCTTTAAACTCACATTTTCCCCTGCAATCCAAAGGAGAAAGAGGACAAACAAATACATCAGCAAATATATCAGCAAAACACTACATTAACAATCTTGAAACATCGTTATGGTGGATTTTTCCTCAACCTGGTCTCACAGAAATTCATGAAATGACCATGACCTTTTAACACAGCATTACCTGGTGGTAGCACACACAGACAGAGTGCCAATGGAAAGTCAATTAGGATCTGTCATTCTGGTGAACACACAAATTCCCTCATTACAACACATCATGCAGTGCGCGGCAGTTGATGTAACAACCCCAAAGGTAATATAAGGAGATAGAAAGTCCACGTAGGGAGGAGGTTGGTGAGTGTTGGATTAGTCAAACAACACCGGACTTTGACCTAGGAGACTGCTGTTCTTGTCCCATGTGAAAATCAGTGTCAGTTCTTTAAACTTAATGCAGTTATGGCTTATAGGTAGTTATGTCACACTACATGACATACTTACCTCCTTTACATAGATACGTCACTTTATAATGCACTTGCATCCTGTACTTGAAAACTGTGGTTTATTCAAATAAAAATACAATCCTTTTGTTACGTCTGTTTAAGTAGTATTGGTGCCTAAACCCAACCATGCCTCCACCAAGGAAACATTGCCAAGTCAAAGTTAATTAGGACCCTTTGTTGTGGTGGAAACACAATTTCCTGGTTCAACCTCATCACGCAATGGGAGGTGGTCAGTTTAACAACCCCAAGGTAGTATAAAGAGAGAAGGGGGGAGGTCGGGCTGATTGATGGGTCAAACAAACACTAGAGTTTCACTGGGAGACTGCTGTTAGTTTCTCAATGTGAATCTAAAGGTAAACATTGGGTTCTCATAACTTTATGTATTCACACTCTCTACGTAGTAACATTACATTACGTGATGTACTTATGTCACTTTACAACGTTCTTTCTCCTTGTTTGTAACAAATGTAGATATTCCATCTGAAAACACAATCCTTTTTTAAGCCTAACCAAGTAGTTTTGGTGCCTAAACCAAACAGTGCTGCCACCATGAAATAACATCACGGCACCACAGAAAGAGTCCCAATGAACTGTCAATTAGGGCCCTTTGTCGTGGAGGAAACATAAATTCCCTGGTTCAAGGACATCATGCAGTGGGCAGTGGTTAATCTTATAACTCAATAGGTAGTATGAAGAGAGAGAAAGTCCTGAAGGGAGGTTGGGCTGGGGAATGGATCAAACAAACACTGGACTTTCACCAGGGAGACTGCTGTTCGCGTCTCCAATGTGAAAGTAAAAGTAACTTTGGGTTCTTATAACTTTATGTATATGTCCTTTACATAGTTACATCACGTTACATGACATACTTGTGTTTCTTTATAATGTTCTTGCATCCTATTTATAACAAATGTAATCATTTTATTTCATTTTCTTTGTCAAAACCTTACCGAGGAGATTTGGTACCTAAACCCAATCGTGCAGCCACCATGTAATCCTTATGAACAAATTTGTTTGTATGTAGAATTTATGGGCAACAGGACAAGATTTTGGTATTGGAAGTTTTTTGGTTCACTATTGTAGTTGGGTTGTAGTCACAGTAGTATTGATTAATCACTTGTGAGTGGCAGGTAAAAAGTCTGTGCCGAGAAGTTTAAAGGATTGACCGAATTGTAATCTTGGTAACCAACTATCGCCTGATGAGAAGTTAGCTTTATATTAGCTTTTTCAAAATATTTCTGTATTCATATGCCAATACCTGTTTGTAGAGATAAGTTAAAATGTGCACAGGAGAGAAAGTCTTGGTTTGGATTTCTTCTGGCTACACCAGACAAGCCGTAAACATTGGCTGTTGCCCTCTGAGCCTTATAGTTATCAGACCAACAGCTGAGGGGTTCCAGGGTTGACCACTGTAATCTGGTTGTCAGAGCTTGTGGTCATTTCACGTTTTTCTGGAAATTCATGATGTTTTTCCACCCTAAGATTTAAACAAATAAAGGCACACCTGCATCCAGAGCCATGTATTGGTAAAGTTGATGCTTTACAGGGGTACTTCACAGTTCGAACTGAGATAAAAGTTTTATTGTCGAAACTAGGCATCAAAAGTTCCAACATCCACAACTTCAAAGACAACAACTTCTGAAAAGTTCATCCGGTAAATGTTTTTGACGGATCTGCATATCACTTTTATATTAGCGGCAGACATATAAAGAAGGTGTTCAGTTTAGCATGTGACATCGACAGCTATTTTCTCTACTCCCCAAGCACACATTTGAAACTTCATGCTGTTCACTCCATCAAGATTTTTTTTTTGCCTTCTTTCAGCTCTGTGAAGTTTTTGGGTCTCCTTTTAAGTGAGAGAGCTGTATTTTGGGAAGTTTGGGGTTTTGGTGTGTGTGTGTGTGTGTGTGTGTGTGTGTGTGTGCATGCGTGTGTGTGTGTGTGTGTGTGTGTGTGTGTGTGTGTGTGTGTGTACGTACGCGTGTGCGCCATGTTTTGTCCATGGATCTATAAGCATGTCCCCTCCATATCTTCTTTTCACAGACAAGGTCTCTGTGGAAGACAGATCTCCTCTTTCCCGCTGTGCCTCCCCAAACTGTCGTCTAGTCTTTCCAATTTTCCTCCCTAAAGGCCAACAAGAACACATTTCACACATCCGTGAGAGACCCGACTCGTTTTCCCCTTGCCATGCCTCCATACTCTTAATTTACACTGCCCATCTTTATCATCTCCCTTTCATGTTTTTATCTATCAAATACAGAATCACTCAAATATATGTAGCCACATTACATGAAGCATTTCCCCATTTTAGTCTACAGCATGCACAGGTTTAAATTTCCTTTTCTCCTTATCACACCTCCAGTTGGTGTAAAGAAGTCACCTGGCTAGTTTCTGCATGACGCTGTATTTTTCAGCTGCTGCACTTGAAAGTATGAAAGTACATCACTGTGTTCAAAAAGTAATGGTGTCAGAAAGGTTTTCTCCAGCGGGCTGAATTGCAAATAGAGCAAATCCGTACACTTATAAGCCTTGCCAACAGTTTTGGAGGAGTTTTCTAAATTATGTTACGTGTTAAAAGACCAACACGAGTGCACACTCTGCCAGATGCTAGTGCAGCAGGAAAAAACGTGTGAGGTTAAATCCAGTTTACCATACGCTCAATGAGTCAGGGGGGCTACGTGTGCCGTGACTGCCCAAGCAGGCCGAGTCAAAACGGGAGTAAAAACACTTCACGGGTCACTTGGCTGGGGTACGTTAATCATACATGACTGCCCAGGTAGCATGATGGGAAACAAATTGAGTGTCATTTCTCACCAGAGGACTCAGCGTCACGAGACAAGCAACGCTCTGGCCTTACACCAGAGTCCTCGTGCGCCTCACACTGTGGCTGCAGAGGCGAGTGTGACATGACAGACTGTACACAGAAAAGTGGACGTTGATGAATGGCTGGGGAAATGTTCCCTTGCAAAAATGCAGAGGACATCATTATCTGGAAACTGGTGACACTGCAGCAGATAGTGGAGATGGTGAAGTCAAAACACAACTTCATTTCCTGTTAATTACTGGAACTGTACGCATGCTAAAGCTCCACATCAATAACAATATCTGCAATAAATATCTCCACAATGAACACCCGCTATTGAGTCATGAATTGCTGTTGAAATTAGCGTCTCTTTTGTCAGGCTCAGACTAACTAGTTATGGATGTCTTAACCTATTCAATCTAGATTGTTTCAGCAACAAAGGTATTATGAGTCAGCTTGAGAAATGAAAACAGTAGAAGAATAGAATATAAAGACAAGCACATAGAATGGCAATGAATAATGAAAAACAAAAAGATGTAGGGTAAAGCAAACATACTCATACTTCCACCACATTAACTGTAACAACATGTAGCTCACATTGCTTTGTTTTATTGAAGATTTGAGCTTCAGCCATACAAACGCTTTGAACAAGGTGCTGCTCAGGAGATGTAGTTAATCTCCCTGGATGAACACAGAGGGGCTACTCTGAGCCACACATCTGGAGCAACAAAGACCCTGGATCAGATTTCTGAACCCTTTGTCAAGAGTGGCAAATTGGGCGTAAATTAACCCTGACTTCCTCTAATCTGGGAGTGTTAACTGCAATTAAAATCTACGCAATCCTGAAGCTAATAAGATAAATTACCTGCTAAACATTTACAAAGAAAATAAGTTATTTCCTTTTCGCTTAGCTTCCAACCTTAACCCTTTAATGTTCTGCTCAGCCGTTTGGTAGAGAACGTTTTTAGTCACTATATCTTAATGAAAAATGTGTTGAACTTAACCTGATTGAGCTACATCTACCATTCGGTTTAGGTATTCATTTATTCATTCTTTTTTTTTTTATAACCGCTTATCCTGTTAGGGGTCGCAAGGGGGCTGAAGCCTATCTCAGCTGACATTGGGTGAGTGGTGGGTAAACCGTGGATAGGTAGCCAGACTGTCACAGGGTCGACACATAATCATTCACACTCACGCACCTACGGGCAATTTAGAGTCACCAATTAACCTAATCTGCATGTCTTTAGACTGTAGGGGGAAACCGGAGTAGCCCCAGAAAACCTACGCTGGAAGAACATGCAGACTCCACCTAGAGGGGTTCCACTATCTGCTGCAGTGTCATGCATCACGGGGTTTGAACCAAGAACCCTCTTGCTGTGAGGTGACAATGCTAACCACTGTACCATCGTACCTCCTCAGTTTAGCTATATTATGCTAAAAAAAATCACTAGGTGCTGCCTTGTCTTTAAGAAGTATGCTTTTGCATTTCACTCCTACAGGAAGTTAAAACAACAAAGTCACTCCAGACATGAGGGCTAAGTGTGGTCGGATTTTAAAACGTGGGCATTTTTTTTGACGTTACAGTTTGAGAAGTCTTACTGAACAGATTTCTGTAGCTTCATACAAAAAAGAAAAATCTAATTAGGGTCAATTAAAAAAAAAAACATGCTCTACTAAATGGTTCATTTGTTTTGCTAAGCTAATGTAACTAAAATTTCGATCCCTTACCATTTGCCTACAGGGCAACAAGGGGAGTGGAGGACACTACAGCTACTCTGTTAAATCTTGTACTGAGACATTTGGAGGCAAATATGAGTCATCCTATTTGCTTTGTATTGATCTTTCCTCTGCTTTTAATTGTATTCAGTGGCATGTTTTAGCTCACAGATGTTTATCTAATTTTATATGGACTTTAGCATTGTGTGTTGGCTGGTTGACTTTTGAACAACAGGTCTCAGAGGGTCTGGGTTAACAGGACACTGTCCAGTACCCATACTGGATCCCTTCAGGGATGTGTTCTTTCTCTTTTATTTTGTTTATACACAAATGAATGTCAGACTAATCACGCATGAATAAGATTTGTCCATAAGTTTGTGCATGATTCTGTTAGTGTAAGCCTTCTTCACGGATTCAAATATATTCATGGCCCGGAACTGGATGAATTTGTTAGTTAGTGTGTCTTTTCTTCACATTAATGTGTCTAACCGATGAGATGTTCATTGATTTTCAGAGGAGGCCCTGCCTTCCTGCTCCTTGTGTGATCAAGACGGTCATCTTCGCTGGTGCTATGCTGTAATATGCTCTGTACAATGAAGTGATCCATTGTCCTTCTCACGGCTTTCTCCCTTTAAACATTATCATCCCTCACACTGGCTGCCAATCAGGGCTTTTGTTGTGTCACACACTTATAATCCCCACACATAAATGGTGACAAACAGGTTCCCCATGAAGGTTTTTAAAATTAAATTGAATTAAATCTTTTATTAACTAAAGTTGGCCTCCTTATTAGGAAATGGGTGTGCACAACATACTGATACAGTCATTAAAAAACTAATTCATATCTTTTTGCATAGGCCCAATTGAATATTGCAATAATGTGTGGTTATGACAAAATCCCATGGCACACCTGAATTGGCATCATGGCACACTGGTGTGCCGCAGCATACCATATGAGAACCACTGACCCACAGCATCTAAATAAAGAGGGTCACCCCTAAAGCTCAGTCTGTTGTCTCAGACTCTCAACATTGCCTCCATGTTGAGTTTCAGATGCTTCCATCAGGGCGGAGGTTTTGCCTCCCTAAATACAGATTCCCCTTTGTCCTGTCTGCTATCACTTATCTGAACTAGCAGTGACCACTAATGTCCATAATTTACCCCTGACAGTGTGTGATACTGGATACTGTGTGTTATGTATTGTACTGTCTGTTCTGATGTAGTCATTACTATAATCTGTGTCTCAAATTGCCCCTCAGGGATAATATGCCTTACCCTAAATTTGACTATTTGCTTAGAAATAAAATTACTTCTGACCATCCGTCTGTTGTTAAATAAAACATTTAATGTCCATTATATATATGCTGAAATAATTCTGTAATAATGTTTTTTTTGTGTCTGAATCCATGCTCAACCAAACCGTTGAATTTGTTGAACTGAGTTATGGTAAAGACAGTGATGCTGAGATAATAAATTTATAATTTTTATGAAATAAAAAAAGGATGGATATTCACTGATGTTAATACCATATGTTCAATAATATTCCATTATATATTTGATGAAAAAAATATATCAGTATTATTTTTCACCATTTTTGAGATGTTTTTCAAAGTACTGTAATGGTAAATATCTGGAATAAATATGTGGAAATAATACTAGTACCTGTAATACTACTTATTTCATAGTAACAAACTGATATATGTTGGCATACTAATACATGACAAGCATTATAACAGCGCATGGTTTGTAATTTTGATTTTTTTTCTATCTGTAATACCATGAACTGACAGCTCAACAGTTTTGTAGAGACCTATATTTAAAATCTATGGGGTCTGGGATTTATGGGTTTAAAGGGTTAAAGTGAGAGCGTCAGTATACCTGCCACCAGGGGAAAAAATAAAATAAAAATGATTACCCGAGTCCTTAAATTTGCGCATCACTGCTCAAAAATGAAAGGGCGCTCAGCTCGTGCTAACTTTAAGTTGTTGTGTGGTCCTTGCAGCTGCTGTGGGGTAAATTACTGTGTGCAGTTAGGATGTAAAACACAGAGTCACTTTCATGGCTCGCTATGTGGAACAAGTGAACAGTTTGCTTCCTCAGCAGAAAAGTTCCAGCTTTGCAGAGTCAGTGTCTGTGATATGTGATGTGTGTGGGTGTGTGTGTGTGTGTGACTACAGTATGTACAGTACAGCATGCGGCAGGTGACATCAGATAAAGGCTAGTAAGAGAAACAAGCCTTCAATGCAAAAAATCTTTAATAAAAATGTAAACTAAAGCCGACAATACAAACAACTTCACCTAACTTTTAAATGCTTTAAGATTTGTTTACATCAGTATTTTTTGTAAACACGGCTGTAAAAACAGGCCAGTGTTTTTAATTATGATCTCTTTGCAAACACACAAACTGCTGATATTTCATTTATTACTAAAACTCCTCAATTATATATGTGAATTTAGCACAGATTTGCAATATGAGGGCCAAAAAAATGAAGCGGTTTCCAAAGCAGTGACAAAGCACATTTGCAAAAATATTTCCACATAAACCATGTTTCAGTGACGCAAGTTTAAACAGCATTTAAACTTTTAATGCAGTGTAAACAGCTCAACCTGGCAGGAGCCAAAGATGAATGAATACTGAGTAACAAGTCAAAACGGCAGCAGTATAGTATAGTATAGTATAGTATAGTATGAGTGAGCTGGCTCTTGTGTCCTCTCTACCAAACACGATGGCAGAAACACATAACAAATCCAACCAAAACTGTTACTGAGCTAATATTTTGTCTGTATTGCAGATATGCAGTATGTGATGACAGATAAGGTGAATGTTTGTCCTTGTCGACTGGTTCAGTAACTTATAAGAATAAATGCGTAAAATATTCTGACTCCTGCTCTTATTCAGAAAAAGACAGTTGGCACCGGATGTCAATATGACATTAGAAAGATGTTGGCTCTTACGTTGGAGAGACAAACTTTGGTTGGAATGAAATTCGGGTTAATGCTTTAGAATGTCACGTTGTGTGAATGTTGACATTATGATGTTTTGCAGATGATTTGTTTTCAAATCGTCAAGATGAAGTTGGCATGTTTGGAATATGTTGGATTTTGCTTACCTACCACAACTTAAAACCAACAACTTATCAGTGTCATCTGTCATCAGTATTCTTTGCTCAGTTGACATTGGCATCAGATGTCCTGATATTGAGTTTTGGTCACCTGACATCACAACCGAAATTCAACCAAATATTAATGTCCAACAATGTTGATGGCCAGCTGGGCTACTAAGCTGTTTACATTGCGAATAAAAATGAATATGCCATTTATATCTTCAATAACATGCAGCCTTGCACACTCCAATTGACGTGCCCTAACATGTGGTTTATCAGATCAAAATCTGAAAAAGTGGAACCATTGTCACTTGTTAGACCACGCAAACACAGCCACCCTCTGTCATTCCTTCAACTACCTTCTTGAAAAGGTTAGCGTTACGATATGGGCACATATCTGAAAATCTGTAGATATCCAAGTCTTTCATAATGTTTCAAAGAAGGTGTGTGTCTCCTTTCCTTTTGGGCATCTCTACCTCAGCCTTGCAAAGTATTGGCTAGTTGGTTTTGTGTACAATGCACAGAACAGACAAGAGGTTGTAAACTGCAGTTAAAACCCCAATTGGTTTACATATTTGGAATGCACTGTATACACGTCCAAAGCCATAAAAACCTGAATATCACACATGTCCGAATCTGACAATGCTACATTCAGAGTAGAGCCTAATTCGGAATATTTAGCCCATGCTTACTCCCAAGTCAACAAATACCGGTGCTTTGTTAGTGATCTTGGCATCAGACACTGACACACTGGTAACTGCTGTAATATAAAGAGCAAGACAGTCCTTATAGGAAGGGCTGGAGGGGTGGTGGATGGGTCAAACAAACTCTGGACTTTCACGTGGGAGCCTGCTGTTTGTTCCCTGGATAAATTTTAAGGCAAACAATGATGTGTTTTTCGAAACCTAACCATAGACTTTTGTTACCTAAACCTAAGGAAGTAAACACTAAAAATAAAGTGTTTTAATTATGTTTAATTTGAAAAATAAGACTACATTTCCTGTGAAAATGGAAGTGTATTTTCAAAAGACACAATGTATGTAACAAGTGTATCAACCCTGATCATGCAAAAGAGGTGCAGAAAGGTACCTAGTGCTGCACATTTAGATGTGTAAATCCACTCACAAAGTGGTACTATTTCATGAGAAGAGATGAGAATGTGTCACAATATCCAAATGGAATATGCCGTTTATGTGAACTGTATCAAATTTGGAATATTGTCATATTCTGAATAATAGTGGAATATTAGTGTTTATGTAAAGGTACCCATTGAAGACAGAGTTACTGGAATGTATTCATCAGTATTCTCTCTCTAAGCATTCAATTGTTCCACACTGCACAAAACTGAATTGTCCTTTACATGCTCCCACTGACAAAAATAAAATAAAGATTTCAACATCATATACCAAAGATGGTGATAGCTATTGATTTGTCTTGGCAGCGACTTCTGTCTTGTTGTTTTACTTTTTTCCATGGTTACAACCATGGCCTTTTCCAAGTCAGTCCTGGAAAACTTTTTAATTCCATTAAGTGTATCTCTCAGCTAAAGGGCTTGACAATCAATACTCAACCAGACCGTGAAAGTGACCAGGCTTGTTCGAATAAATATGATCTTACTGGCGATACTTTTAATTCATTCTCTGGAAGGTTTCCTTTGTTTTCAAAAGCCCACCCCATGTTGGCCGGTGGTAGCTGCCAGTCAATGTCTGACTATTGCGGCAGATTCAGGCTTGGAGGCATTGTAGCGTGATCCATAGCGTGACTGGGGTCAACCTGAGGGAGACAGGTGTCAGGGGGACCAACAGGTCCCATGTGGGTAGAGGTTCACCACTAATGCCCCGAGGGCTCCTTTGTGAGAAGCGACAGGAGGGGAAGAGGCGGGATGAATACTGATGATGTCAGCGTCCATGTGCAGAGACTGTTGCAAGCAGCAGGTGGTCAGGGAAAAAGAGGGCACGTAAGATCCTATTTATTTCTTTATTTATTACTGAGAGCTGGAAAAACTATCACAAAATTTTGTGCACTACTTGCATCATTTTAAACAAAGATTAAATACATCAAATGGTGACTTGCTGAAACCTGAGAGACTCTTTTTAATTAGAGCAGGCATGTAGAGAGAATATAATTTGGGTGCTTATCAGCTCAATGCAGCTGGATACAGCAAATTTATCACAGCTGCTCACATCTCCTTGATAAGGTGTTCCTCCTCGGCCTGGTGTATATTCAAATAAGACACTGAGTGAATCCCAGTAAGCTGTCTGACAGATTGTTGTTGCCAACAGAGTGAAACAAGCAACTTGTGAGTCATTCTTCACACCCCTTCGCACTTGCTACTCTCAAGAATACTCCTTTATTCTCTACCTTCCTGTGTCAAGAACTTGTTTCATCCCATCAGGAAATACTGGATTAGGTTCGAGAAGATTTTTGATGATTTGTGCCGGTGACATTGAATAAGTACTTCTGCGGGGTAGCTCGGCACTGAGAGAGAAGGCTGTCTAACTGGAGGGTCATGGGTTGGATCTGTGGAACAGCCAATGTGTCATTCGGTTTAAAAGTGTCCTCGAGCAGCACAGTAAACCCACAGGCACCACTAGTAGGGTGAAGGTGGGAGTGATTTCAGGGAGGCTTAAGCCGAGCAGATAGGATTTTTAGTTCATGAGACATCTTCCAAAGGTAAAACTGCTCTGGAGGCAGAAATGTTCTTTCTGGTTAAATCTAACCACTATGGGCAGAGCTGCTGCACGCTCTACGTTTAAGTAACATTTAACTAAGGCACAATAAGAGAGATGGTAGACTGCATTATCTGTTTAACATATTCATAAATTTGCTGAGTGAAGAAAATCTGAAATGCTGTCAGGGAAAATTCCTACCTAATATTGAAATTTTAACCCGACTTTATTCAGCCAGTTTGCATTCCAAAGTCATCAAATACCACCACTTTGTCAGTGATTTCAGCGTCAGACATCGTTGCCAAAATCCACTCTTCATGGCGATATGATCCGCCATCAGGCAGTGTCAGCTGGTGACACGGCCAGATGGAACCTTTCGCTGTGTTATACTATGCCGCCAACAGTCGGATTGCACCTGTCATGGCAGTATGATATACCCCTGGAAGGCGTCAGTTTGAAATGACATAATATAAGGAGCTGGAAAGTCCCTATAGAGCAGGCAGGAGGAGTGGTGGATGGGTCCAACACACCCTGGACTTTCAGAGCCCGGTGTTCGCTTGTCGTATGAATGTAGAGCCAAACCATGATAATTCTGTGCTTTTGTTGACATACCAGCCTTGGTTGTTGCACTCTGGAACGTCAACAGCAGAAACAGTAATATGTCGATGTGAAAGTCCACTGACAAAGCGGGAGCGTACCTATGTTCCCCGGGTTCTATGTTCCCCGGGTCATATGTTCCCCGCTTTGTATGTGACCCCAAAAGGGTCCTATGTTCCCCACTTTGTATGGGACCAGGGAACATAGAACCCCTTTTAATAATAAGGGTTCTATGTTCCCTCTTTTCCCCAAAAGGACCCGGGGAACATAGGCCCTTTTTTTTTTTTAAAAAAAGGGTCCTAACCCCCCTAACCCTAACCCTAACGCCTTTTCTCAAAAGGGTCCTATGTTCCCCGGCAACAGCAGTGAACATAGAAAGCGGGGAACATAGGACCCTTTTTTTTTAAAGGGTCCTGTGTTCCCCGATCGGGGAACATAGAACCCGGGGAATATAGAGATGACCCCGACAAAGTGGCAGTATGTGATGACTTGGGATGAGGACGTGTTGCTTAATGCATAGCACTGAAACATGTTACTTTGAAAACCATGTGTCTGAATTTGTCCTGAATTCACCTCTTTGAAATTAAAATGTGAAATTTCTTAAATTTGGAATTTAACAAAGCTGAATTTAAACATTTTTTCCCAACAAGCCAAAATATCAATTTCTTGAAAATACATAAATAATAAATAAACTTTTTTCAATCTGAAGTTGGCCAGTTGAATTTGAGCAACCTCAGCATATTTTTTGAAATTCTAAACAAAATTTTTGGATCTGAATTTGTAAATATATTAAAACAAATATATAGAAATTCGGCTTTTTTAAATCAAGAAATTTCATATTTTAATTTAAAAGAGGTGAATTCAGAACAAATTCATTCAGATACAGGGTTTTCAATGTAAAATATATCACTGCTATGAAGCTAGTGGTGTTCTGTTCACATTTCAATATTAAGTATTCAGAGGCTGTCAAAATTCAATTCCTTTATCTCTTTTTTTTTTTTTTTGCTTCCCCAGGTACATTCAAATTTGGTAAAGTTCTTGGACAGAAATAGCCCCCCACCCTGGGGAAAGATGAGGCTTTTTACCTCAAGGTGTGAAAGAACTTGAGAGATCACTGTATAAGTTAAAAAGCAGTCTCATGGAAAGAGTGGCAACACGAGGGGAAACAAAGCGGGAGAAAATAATTTTGACTTAAAGGAAAGCGATAATAATAATTACAGTTCAGGCATCCTACTTTGCCTGTAACTGTCTTCCAGTAACATTAATTGACTTCTTACTTATCCACACAATAATTTGTTTGTACATATGGTGCATGAATGTCATGTTTCCCGAACCAAAAGTGTTTCCCTAACGCAAAGTAACATTGTCTCTGAACATAATCTACACAGCGATTCCACTGTCACCACAATGGAATTATGAAAATAAATTAATAATACACAAACATAATTTGTAGGAGACAGGGTTGTTTCTCCTTGCAGTGTAAGGGCTGTGAAGAGGTGCCTTTATCTGCAAACATTCAGCCACAGCCAAAGTGAGGCTTCAGTTGTGTGAGTGAGGCAAATCAAGTTGTGATCTTTGTCCTGGTTGTATTTAGGTTTATGTTGCATTCATGCAATGTCGATAGAATGGGATGAATAGCACCCCTTACTCTGATTTAGGAATGTTCCCACTCATGTTCTTTATTCAAAGACAGTTAAACCTGCTGCTCAGACAAAAGCTCAAAATGTGTATAGTTCCTTTTAAGTAAGATGAAATCATTGAATTAATGTTAGTATTGGATTACATTTATTTAGCGCACATCTCTCCCCCTAGGCTCAGCAAGGGTATCAAAAGAAAATCTACAACATACAGAATTCACTATGGACATGGAATGTCATTCATAGCCAGCCAATATAACTGCCTCCTGCCCAGAATGCAAAATTATCACGCTCAGTCACCAACAAAGGCTTCAGCGTTGTGTCATCTTAACTTGAAACTAAAATCAAATGTGGTGTCCAATGCAGTGTGTTGTAGCAGCTTGTCCTACCTTGTTTTCTCAAGTCGCCAGCCAGAGCGGAGACGGAGGGGGAGTTCAGACGCACATTCCAGTTAAAACAAACAAACTGCAGTGTTTATAATCCAAAACAGAAAGTATGGAAACCTTTTTAAATACATCTGAAAAACAGCAATGTGTGTCACATTTGATGCCAGTGTGTAAGAATCAGTAGAGATGTGAGTTCAAAGCATTAATGCAATCCTATAAAATAAAGGCCTCTAATAACTAGTAGTAAGTACTCATGAATCAATCGTGTGGTAAAGAAAAGTGTTTGCTGCCATCCTCGCTCTGGCTTCCAATTCTAAATGTCTTGTTAATGTAGGCCTCACTTCCTCTTATTAGTGGATCATATCATATCTATGGAGTAGCCTATCAAACTCAGTAAATATACTTAATTGGCTCCAACACGCACTCTTATTAATGCAAACACACTAAATATTTTTCGTCTGAAAAGAACTGTAGGCTCTCAGGTTATTTGCTACCTGTGGATTTTAAATCCTGTGCTGAAATCTATGCATTTCTCTACACTACACTGTATGTAAAGTGGCAACTGAGGCAGGCCAAGAAGACAAAAATGTTAGACACCGATGGAAAGCTTGGTAAAAGTCACAATACTATTTGAAAAATGCTGGGTATTTGAAAATGTTCAAGTGCAGTACCATGTTATCATTGCTATTTCATATTCCATTACAATTTCACATTATGCTTGCTTGTTATTTATTAACTCTTGGGTACAGCAGTTCCAATAGTAGTTGCAGCTTGAGCCGAGCTACACTGTTATCCCTCAGGCAAGTGTGAAATAACTCTGAAATATCCACTCAGAGGGGAAGGTGAGGGAAATGAAAAAGATGGCACCTACAACTCTTTCACAGTTCTTTGGCATTGAGTCGGATGTAGACTTCAAGATGGATGAGGCTGAAAAGAGAGTTGATTTGAATTTGGCTGCAGGTAATCTTTGCATTAAAAGCATTCTGCAGTGAGTTTAAGTGTTTGTTGCTATATTCATGTCACTGCACAGGAATATGTGCTGACTACAGTGGGAAAAGTACTGGCTGTAACCACACAGCTTTAACTATTTATCTTTTTGGCTTCAAACACGCAGGCTTAATTCATTATAATTATTGTTAGGATTCTGATTAGTAAAACAGCTTTATCAAAACTGTTATACCAAAGAGGTCTTAGCGTAGTGTTGTGGCTTCCCAGCCAACATTTGCATGCGGGGCCCATGTGGGTCGTAAATGGACGTAAAAATGGGCCCTATATGGGATCGTCCACAAGTTCACTATTGGCCCTATGCCAATTGCCCACATGGGTGGGTTTATCTAAGTGTACTCCAGATAAGATGCCCATTTTGGGCCCATACCCACCTTGTGGCCAGGTATCTCTAGCATAATTTATGTGGGGCCCACTTAAATAACTCAAACCGTGTAGGCAACTGGCATGGGGCCATTATGGAACCTATGGACAATCTCATATGGGGCCCATTTTTAGCCCATTTACTACCCACACGAGCCCCAGATACAAATGTTGGCTTGGTTAAAGTTCACCCCCAAAGTCAAAAATACATATTTTTTTCTCTTACCTGTAGTAACATTTCTGCGTGTACACAGGCTTTTTAAACACGGGTAAACCCACTTAAAATAAGGTGTTAGACTCCTTTCCAATTGCCAGTAGACCAGAGCTGTATACACGGCACTGTAGCAGATGCATATGTCTTTCTGCGTGTTTTTTACTGGTTCTATATCCCAGATGTAAACAGTAGGAGGCAGCATGGAGGCCAGTGAAAATGTCAAAGTGGTAATTCTAAGTACATCTCTCACTTGTTCAGTCTCTCTTTCAAAGTCAGTGTTGACTAATTTGGAAGGATGTTAGAGTGCTGCCTGGGTAGAGACGGATGGTATTTTCTGGTGGCTGGTCATTGCATCTCACAGCAAAGGGGCTTAAATTTGCACATTCACCCAGGTGTTCTATTTCCACCACTGCCGATGGAAGCTGATTGGAGCTGGAGCCATTTGCCTCAGGAGTCAACGTCAATTGTAACCCTTCCATTAAATAAAAAGGCCAGATGTTAGTGGGTGTTAGTAGGGTTTTTTTGTGCAGTGGGATAAGAGCTTCACAGTCCTGTATCTGCGTCATGTTGATTTCGCCAGACCCGCTCCTTTAGGGAAATGAACTGTAGTCATATGTTCCTTCCAGTAGGAGTAGTGAGCATGAGCAAAGATTATGACCGATACTTTCACCCTAGTCAGGACCCATTTTTCACAACTCCCAAACATTCTGATGCTAAAATGGCATTTTTTTAGACCTTCAAATAACCCTAACCCCCAGGAGAATATTAACTTTGTTTGAGACACGTCTCTGTCTCAGCAACACACTCTCGCAAGATCTGGCAGCAACTGATATGATCTTGTACTTGGGTGATATCACATATTAAGCTAGCAGATAAGGGCAAGCAAAATAAGGAGCAAACATTAAATTTGTACTTGTAGTATTACTATTTAGTTTTGTTTTGAATCGGCTTTCATCCATCCACACTTTGTCACAAAACTTGAAAACAAGGCGGGGGGATGTGTCCGTTTAGGAGGCAGGAAGTGTACGCCATTTCATACCATTGGTGTATCATCTTTAGTTATGGAGCATCTTTGGCACCACCAGCCAAGTGCCACCTAGTTCCATTATATTGGAGAGAAGGCAGACATCTCTATGGTCATATCACCAACACTCTGCAACTCACACTTAAACATTAGATTAATAAAAAGGACTTCAGGTAAGAGGGATTATATGTATTTTTGATTTTGGGGTGAACTATCCCTTTATTATTTCCCGTCTAGGCCTGATTATGTAGCAGAAGTCTGCAAGAGAACCAAAATGTCAAAAAAAGTACTTTCTTTGAGCCTTTCAAAGCAACTCATTTAGCAGATCTAGAAAAACAAATGTTTTCTGAGCTACATCAAACAACACCCTCCATCCGAAGACCCTCGTGTCACATGCTTCACACAGCCAGCAATACACTACGACTTCCTTCATCAGACATTTTGCAGCAGTATAAAGATGTCACGCTACTCCTGTCTTTGTGAGTGAAAGATTATACTCATTATTTGCTTCTGCAAAAAACAACAAAAAAACACTTGTTAGGGAAACATGTCAGGGAAACAATCCAAGGTATTTTTACAGCTCCATTATTGATTGTTTTTGTAATTTTCAGAAATGATTGTCTGCATTTTTGCTTTGGTTCCCAATACCTTGTTATTGCACTTCATTTTACCTCGCACTGGAAAGCATTTTTAAGCACTTAAACACCCACTTCTTCCCTTTCTCCGGTGACGACAGTCGAATTGTGACACCTACACAGATATAAAGAAAGGAATTACATTACGTCTGTCTGAAATTACCTACAACCCAATTAAATGAGATGTAACAAGCTAAATCTCATTCTGTATAAGAAACAGCATGAGGTGTTCCACATTAACTGATTACAAGCCCTATACATGAAGTGTATACTTGTTTAACAAATATATAGAGGCGTGTGAACAGAGTTTTGCTTCTTTTGCTGTGCTGTGAAGGACATGAGACATATTTTCACAGGCATGTCCCCGGATTACCACGGTACACGTGTAAGTAATTCTATCATCCAGATTGATGGGCATCTGACCTTCCCAGGTTATATTACGGCCATCTGGAGAGGGCTAGCACTGGGATAGAAAAATTGCCACTGCCCAGCCGCAGTACTGAAGTGTGAGTCTCTACAGGACAGGTGAATGCTAGTCAAGATGGTTCTTGTTTTGACAACACAGCAGTATTGACTTTGTGAGTGAATTATGATGACCTCCGGTGTGGAGATGTCAGCCACACCAGCAGCGAGAGTTAAATCCTCCTCTCTTTATTCTGCAGAGTTTGAAAAGTCAAGTCGCTGAATCATAAAAGCCACTGAGATGAGGAACTAGGGATTTATTTTAAGATAAATACTTGCAGTGTAAGTCACTGCTGATTGTCTAACTTTTTTTTCATGACGTTTCAGAAGTCTTGTTTGAGATTAGATCTCCTCCATCTGTGTGTGGGGGTATTTATATCACCCTCTGAAGACACTTTACTCTGACACATTAGTGTGTCATTAAATATTCTAAAGCCTGGGAAAAAAAATAAAAAAACAGATTCCACTGACAAGTAAAACATGAGCTGAGTGTCACACCGAGCGCTATGTTTATTATTAGTATTTGTTTTGCATGGATTCCCAAGACCTGTTGCTGACTCGGAGCCTGGGGGAAGCTTCGGCGCTGCAACATTTTCTGTGATTTTACACTTCACTTGGCTGTACAGCTAACAGCTAGATAAAACAACACATCTATCTAAGGCCTGGGAGTCTGTTTCGTACCTATCATTTCTCCCTCAAAGGACAACAAACCCATGAGGGAACGCCTTGATAATTACGATATAAATCGTGCTGGCAAGAGACCACATGAGTAGAAGGGGGAAAATATGAAAGAGCACAGTGTGTGTTTTAGGCCGGATATCAGTAAATCATGCGGGACCAAATAGAAATGAAGATTAATGGATGATTAATGGCTGTCCGCAGTGAGGGATCTGACTGTTTGGTGGGGCATGTAAGATGGGTTAAAGGATGAAGGAGAGGACCAGGTGGCACTTAGGCACCGAGGCCCCTAACAGCTCTCTTTCTCTGGCTGCAGCGGTGCAGCGGCTGAAGATCCATTCTGATTAGCAGACGGAGAGGCCACTCGCTCTGTGATGAAGAAAAATTGGATTTTTTTTTTTCAGTGTAGCTCTCCACATGTAAACTTCACATCGCTGCAGCCCTATCTGCTCGTGTTATTGCACTTGTTAGTTTTCTTCGGCCTGCAGCACAGAGGGAGTTTTTAGAGTTTGGTCTTTGGCTTGTTTAGATTTCCAAATAACTGCAATAAAGTAAACTTTCCCACTGTTGTTTAGACATAAGAGAACAATATCCATCGATAACCCTCACGCCTGAACAAGTGTTTCCAGACAAGATGAGGAAAAACTCTTGTTGTATTGATTGTTTTCTCTCCATACTTATCATATTTCATTTTCTCCCGCATTTCCACAGTTAATATACTCCCGCAGAATGACAGATTGTATGGAGTTTCTTTTTATCTTTCACTCGCTGAAGTCAAGCAGAGCAGCAAAATAATAAAAAAACGACAGTTCATAATATCAGTCATTGTGAATCACAGTTTCTAAGCATATCCGCTGAATCTCAGCACTAAAACGTGGACGTCTCTTCACAGGCAATAAATATTTCTGGAAAGTGCTCAACATCTCCCTTTCACTGAACATATCTTTCTTTCTTTTGCCAAATAAAGCTCTCACACTGTAACTCTTCAGGCAATTTCTCCTCCCAGTCAGTATTTTGAGCTCAATATGCCAACACTGAATAGCATATTGGCCAACACAGTGTCAGCTGCTTTAGGGCTGAAGTGCAGCGCAGCCCTTTGTAAATGTGTTCTCATTTACTTGATGTATCAGCTATAATCATGACTTAAATGAAGGTAGATTGCAGTTTTAGTTATACAAATTTTGTTGAGGCTGAGCTGCTCTGAAGGCAGAAATAAGGTCACTGATTGATTTTAAACACAGAGCCAAAGAACAACAATAATCTGGGTGAATAACAGACTGAAGAGCAGAAAACATAAGCACCGCTGTACTGACTACATGACTAAAAGACTGGAAAAGAAAAGTCAAATAATACATGCTTTAACTACCTATAATACCCTGTATTAGCCTGATAAATTATGAATTAGCATTTCACCTCCTTCATTTACCCAAACATTGAGATCCTGGTATGACTCAGTGGATGTAGATGGTTACTTGCCTGCCATTGGCCGGTTATTTAGGCCGGCATTCTCCGTCTTTTCTGCTTCCTGCATGCAGTCATTTCCAAAATCCCCTTCGAGATGGGGAACAACAGCAATAACTTCTGAACTACCAACTTAATGCGGACTTATACTTCTGCATCAGCTCTATGGAGAGCCCACGCCGTAGCCTACACATGTGGCCTACGCTGTTGTGAGCATTTATACTTGTGCGGTGGTGTATCTGTGTCACTCTACAGTTACATCTCCAAAACACGAGTCGGTGGTGGGGTTTCTGTGAAGTGCTGAAAAACTGAGTTGATTGGAAACACACCCAAAACACACATTAAACATGGCTTTTAAGAGACAATTTTAAACACAAGCACACAAATCTGCATCACTATAACTCACAGCATTCACAGACAAATCATTTGTCCTTTGCTGGACACATTTTCCCCAAGGATATAACATGCTAATGTTATTAGCATGAGCACATGGCATTTTACATTGTATAAATTAGCTTAGAAGCTTGCAGAGATTTTCTCTACTCATCTGAAGCCAGGGACAACAGCAACATTTAACAGTTATAACATTACAAAATTTGGCTCCATTACAACTTACAGGGTTCACCGATAAAACAACTGTCTTATACTAAACATGTTTCCAAACAAATAAAACATGCTAACATTATTAGCATAAGCCTAAAACATTTTTCATTGTAGAAATTATCCGAGCGACTAGCAGGAATTTTCTCTTCTCATATGAAGCCAGGATAAATCACACACAAGACTAAGAATGCTATTTAGTGGGGGCTTTATTGTCTTCACAATTAATTGTTTCTTATCTCTGAAAGAAAGGTAAATAAAAGCTTCATTTTCAGCTTACAAAAATAGCCAGGAGGTCTGCATTGCGAGGTCACATTTCTCTACTTCGACGCAGAGCCTTTTACGTAAGTATAGTGGCAATTTGATGCAGAAGTATAAATCTCGCTTTTACTCCTTGTAGCTCTACAATGAATAAAACAGCTTGTGAATGCACCTTGAAAAAGCCCACACTCCATCTCGCAGGACTCTCTTGCCTGATGTTGACTTGTATTATGACATGGCCATATAATTAGCAAAATCTTTAAAAACATCTCCAGTCAAACAAAAGCTAACATATGATTCTTTCTTCCCCAGGGATCTGATTTTGATTTTCTGACAGTCCCGACTCCCAGCCAAATCAACAAACTTTCTGGTGCCCATGTCAATGGAGCCACTGTCTTCCCAGAAAGTTCGCCCAGTTAAGCAACACATCAGCACTGCTAACACCCAATACTTAGCCGATAAACAGTCCCAACAAACTCACAGAGATACTCAAACTGTTTGACTCTGTTTTTAAACCTGTTAATAACTGTTAGGTAACATTAGCCATGTGATGCTAACAGTTAGCCCTGTCACTGTGTATGTTTCCTCTGATAATATTTTGCAAATGCACCATCGCTCCATCCTGGGGGCTGCCCAGGACGACTGTGATTGGTTCAGAGACACAAAAAAAAGCCAGTGTGTTTAACTCCCATAGCAGAATGGTAATATGATTCCAGACCTTTCTCAGGTGCTGACACAGGCTGTGGCGATGCTAGGTGAGACTAGTATTGCCCTAACAAATCAGTGGTGAGCTCACAGCTGGCGGCACACATAAAACCGTGGGCAGACTTTTGTTATCCATAAGCAAGCCTAATGTAAATGTAGTAGGCTACGCCAGTACACAAATGTATTGATCATTCTGATTATACAATTCTCCCTATATTTAATAGCATATATGTGTTGCATATGCCCAGGTTGGCTAGTTAAAGTATATATCTTGATATCTTATCTTGTGTACCTCAAAAACTGGATCATGAAAAAAAAGTGTAAGGTGCATGCTCAGCCATTTTTCCTCTACTGTAACTTGTATCTCACTCAGGGCTTTCAGGACAAACATTCAGGGTTAAAGTCCTGACAATGTGACCTGGTGACACTGATGCCTGTATCCATAGTAACTTACTCGTGCCTGCGTGTGCACGGCAAGAGAGGGCAAGACACTGTGCTATTACCAGAGGAGCTTCTGCCTCAGTTAACTCTGCAGCAAGTCATCAAAGGAGTCTGAAAGGTCTGAAGTCTTGCAAAAAAAAGTTGCCAAGTTGGCAATGCTGTGTATGTGTGTGTATGTGTGTTTGTCAGGTGCCCATGTGTGAGAAAGAAGGCAGGGATAGCTACTTCTACCACATAAGATTCAGTGGTTGTATGAGCTCATAATCCATACTAATATTAAATATTTTGGCTGTAAAAAAGACCTGTGGTTGGAGCCCAATAACCAGGCCCTGAACGTTTCCCTGTTCTGTCTGCCCAGTGTCCTCCCCCCTGCTACTTTTGTTTAAATCCATTTTCAATAAAACAGTCAATAGTGGGCTATGAGGGGAGGGGGCGGAAGCATGGCAGCTCTGTGAGTGGGCCCGGCCCCCTCTGGACTACTCATCTTGCTAGGCTGGTGAGTGATGTACCCCTCGCTGGTGTCATTGTCAAACAATTTGTTTTTCATACTGATCAAAGAAATGTTTTTATGTAAAGGTCCTGGAAAAATGCTTTCTTTATAACCTTAAGTACAGTATTAATGACTTAATATGCCAAAATAAAAGTGGAATTACTGCCTAGTGGTTCTATGTCTCTGCAGACCAGTCAAGTTACAGACAACATCTATGTCTGTCCAGACTTATATGAAGTGGTGTAGTGGTGTTTGATGAGATGGATATACTACTCTGTGGATGGGAAGGTTACAGAGGAGTTAGTGGGTATATTCCTGTATATATTCCAATTACTTTTTGGCTGATAGCTGGGTATACAGCCAGGGAAAAAAGTGTATACTCTGCACTACACCACTGCCTATATGTAGCCATGACAGTAGACCATGCGTACAAATATGGATGTTGCTGGATAGAAGCTACAAATTCTAAAACATGGATGCTTCACACAGAGAGAAGGCAGCATAGAAGATCTTTATAATCAGTACAGTTTCAAGTGGGACACCCAACCTTTGTGTCACCAATTTAGTATCTGACCACATCTCCACTCATGTTCCTGAGTTATGGCATTGAATAATGGACAGAAAAGTGTTTTCACAGAGCAGTATGATGTCACAGTGAAGCTGACCTTTGACCTTGAGGATACAAAATGTCACCACCTCACTTTATTCTAACTGATTATTAGACATTTTGTGAAATTCAAATAGTTAGCATGTTAGCTAGTTTGTTGTAGTTAGCTTGCTGGACAGTGGCACGCTGGAGACTGATTTGTTTGCCCTCGGGTGGCTGCCATGGCAGGGCTGCGTCATCGCTTCCTTGATCTTCCGTTTTCCAGCGGACCGTTCGAGCAAGTCCGGCTTCTCTGCTGTTAACGTTGGTGCCGGGCTACAGCTGAGGAGACTGCTAATGCTATGTACCGGGACACTGCTAACGCTGCTTGCCGTGCTGCTGTAGCTCAGTCGTAACTTTAACTGATGCTGAGACTCTACTGACTGCGTGACTGGTAGACGGCAGTGGGTGGTGCAACAGGCCAAAACACAGATTCAAAACATAAACATGATTTGCGGACCGTAAATTTTTTTTTAAATGCGAATATTCTGGCTGTACTATTGTTGTCGGTGAGATCAGTATGTTATATGAACATTATTCCTTAGTCTCTGTGACATATTAGGAGCATTTTATGACTATTTGCTTTAGATTTCTTACATATAGCTCCTTTAAGTTACGGCCAAAAACATGTTTTGTGACATCATAGTGACTTTTGATCACCAAACTCTAACGGTTCATTCCCGAGTCCAAAAGGACGTTTTTGCCAAATTTGAGTAAACTCCCTTAAGGGCTTAATAAAATATTACATTCATGAGAATGAAACAAACACAGAGTCACGGTGACCTTGACTTTTGATCACCAAAATTAGTCTCTCAGGGCCCGTCCCAATACTCCTCCTTAGCCTTACCCCTTGGCCCTACCCCTACATTTGCGCGTTCCTGGAAGGGGTAGTGGTGTCCCAATTCCTTTTTGTGTGTAGGGTCAGGGGGCATAACGAGGGGTAGTGGGTATGAAACTAGCTCTTCGGAGCGAGGGATTTCAGATGCTGACTTGCCAGCAAGGGGTAGACATCGCCATGGCTACCACCGAGCAAGAGACGGGGAAAAAAAGTTCATACATAGCGTTACATAACGTTACAGTTGTCAGGTTGTTTGTTAGCTAGCTCACACTATCTGACGTCTGTCATCTGTCCTGTTCTGCAAAACTGTTGGATTTTTCACATTACGATAACACGCCAGCTACTATAACTATGCTGCCTCGTAATGTTAGCTGGTTAGCTAGCTAGCTAGCTAGCAGAAGTCCCCTGTCGTCTGTCGTTCATCAAACAAAGCACGATGAATACAGCAAACGCGATAGGTAGGATGAACTCAACCGGAGACTCCATTTTAGATGGTTGGAAAAGTAGATGGCTCGCAGCTTCCTGTTTAAAATAGTTTTTCAGGGCCTTCAAGATTTGCTATTTCTTTAAGTTGACTCACAGCAATTTATGCAGCTGCACTGATCTTCTAATCTATGCATGCTGCTATTTTTCTGTCTATTTTCGATGAATGTAGTTGCATAGCTAGTTACGTAGGAAGATGACATCTCTATTCTTAATCCTGTCTGCTAAGGTCTCGTTGCTGAATTGTATCTCTTACTGGAGGAAACAGCTATCAGTGGGCACAAAACATGATAACGTAATCACTGATTCAACACCCACACTGGAGATTCATTCAGAGGTCTGGAACCAGGATAACCGAGTATCACCACTGACATTTAAAAGACAGACACTGAAATAAATCAATCCAAACACTGAGCTGTGATGGTTGGAAAGAATCCACAGATGTACAAAAATGTAAATTCAATTTTGCACAAGACTGACTTGAATACTGAATAAAACAAGTACCTTGTTATAATCAATGCTGCAAAGAAGACATCATAAAACATCACTGAATCCTAGGAATTATTTTTATTTACAATTTACAACAGTTGATACATTTTGAAGATAATGCAAGACAGATTATGTTTCTGTTATCATGAGGAAATGTTGTTCATTGATGTATTGCAAAAATGTTGATAAAGAATGTCAATTTCTGCTTCAATGCTGTCAATATTATTCAAGAAAACTAAATATTTTTTATAGAGAGGACAGCTTACAGCAGAAAGAGGAAGCTAATATTATGATGCCCAGCACTTGTGACACTACCTGGTAATCTAGGTTAGCTAGTCAGCCTGGTGGGCCATCCAAGTTCAAATCATCATGGGAGCCAACACCTGCCTAGTATAGCTAAAACAGTCAGCAACCCTGCTGGCTTGAGTCTAACAGGCTGTCTTTTTTACCTGCATTAAATAAATGTTTAACTCAACCAGTCCTGCCTCTCTACCTCTAGTTTGCTTCTGAGAAATGTTGGTATAACGCTGCTGTGTGACATGAAGACTGTGAAAAATGTGATTACTCTGTTATTGACCCACCAAACATACAAAGGTGCTCTGATGTATTTGAGGCATTCATTTCATTTTTGTGTGTGATTCTCACAATAATAGGTTGCTTCTGCAGTAAACTTCCCACTCAATTGATAGTTAAAGCCTGGGGAATACATGGCAGGGATACAGACGCTGCGTGTGGTAAGTGAGTGCAACTCGTATTAAAAAATAAAAAAACTGGACACCTAGTTTCATTTGCATCCCTGGCAACCCACTACTGCAAACAGCATGTGTCTCTCAGGGGGACTTGGGGGGCTTTTGATATTTCTGTAATTAACTTCATTTTGAATATATATATTACAAACTTTGTGGCATCACACAGGATGAAGCTTCTATTTTGGTATTGAAACCAGTAAAACCAGTACAGTACTATTGGACTATTGTTAATCATTGTAGCCTGGTTTTCCCTGTTGGCAACGACATTCTCTATGTTAAAATAATACAAGAGCATAGTGTAGAATACTCATTGAGAAATAAAAGACACAGTCCAGATGTCTCTCTGCTGAACAATACAATGCAGGTGACTGCCTGAAACAGGCCCAACATCTATGGGCTGGCTGGCATCCAATTTAACCCTATGGGCCCTAGGCGTTTTTGGGGTATTTTTACTGCCTTTACTTTTAAGCTCATAGCACAGTCATTATAAAGGCTACATACACATGCTATATCTTGTTTTTTTTCAGGACAATGTGGGCAAAAATGTGTTTTATCTGAAAGAAACATGCAATATTTGCACCTAAAATCATAGAAAAATAGTCAACCAAGTGCAGTGATGTCCTCCAAGATAATATTTGCCACTTTGTTTGCAGTAAACAAAGTTTGTTGTTGTTTTTCAGTTTCTGTTATATATTGGGGGGCATTTTGGGCATTGGGGGGGCACGTGTCCCCCTCAATGTATATGGTGACTACGGCCCTGTCAGCATGCATAATTAGGCTACAGTTAGGCTAAATATGGAAAGACAGGGAGAAACACATGCAAGCCTAAGACGTGGTAAGATACGATATTCCTCACTATATGAAGTGACTGATAACAAGATCTGTATAATGGATTGTAAAGAAATTCGTCAGGTTTTTATTTTGTAGACAATTAATCTGGATTTTTAGCATGATGGGATGACAGCACAATGATGTGTGGTATCACTGGAAAGCTCTGCTCCTGCGCTTTCATGTGATATGCGTGGCATTTCTGTGCAAGCCTGCAGTCGCGAGTGATCCATCCAAGAGTAATGTGTGTGCAAAGCTGCGTGAAAGCTCTGTTATACATAGTTTTCGTGTAACTTTATCAGTTTTTTTGCTGTGAAAACATTGGACTACCGACTAGTGCTTGGTCTTGTTGGAAAGCCACAATTCCACTGTTTCACGTGATATGCTTCTTGCTATGATGCACGGTTGCGGAGAAAATCAATAGAGAAGAACAGGTGTGAATTTGGATGCACTATGCGTCGTTCGGGCCCATAGGGTTAAAGGCTGCCACCTAGCTGACTGGACGTGGAACAGTAGATTATCAGGGAGAAAAAGGAAAAAAAAAAAGAAAAAAAAAAAGGGTGATGACTGTGTGGCGGCTGCCGGCCGTCCTGGAGTACCGGCCGTTCTGTGATTCTCCAGAACCTCCAGATGGCCAGTCTGCCCCTGCTACTCTATTCCTTACTTTGCACTGATTTTAAAAAACTGAAGCAAAGAAAATTGAAAATGGAATTAGTCCAATAATAGCCCACCCGTATTGTCGAATAACCTGTACTGCTCAAGATCAAAACTTGAAAATGGACTCAATCAACAGCAGCAATTAAATCTGATGAAGCAAGGGTACTATTGAAGGCAAATTGTGGCTCAGCGGACACCAAACAATATAAAAGCAGCAAATTAGTTCAAAACAAATAAAGAAAAAAACTTTTGAACACCATTTACAAAATCCTCAAGATACAATTTCTATAATATAAAAAATAAAATTAAAAAAAAAATCTAACATAACTGACAAACTACACCAGAATATTACCCCCAAACGTATTTGCTAAAAAAAGTCTTAACAACTGGAACTAAGGGACCATGGGTCCAAACAATGAAACATAGTCATTTTATCTTTACTGAAAATATGGGATATAACCACACAGGACCATTATGACCCGTATTGCAATTTATCAAGATAAGGCAACCATTCTATCAATCTGACAACCAAAATGTGATGTTGTCTGGTGGCCAGACTGGCAACCATTGATAAAACTTCCCGTCAGGCCCTGAAGTTTTGCATTATTTAGCTGAGACAGCAGCTTGGCTGCAACAGCCTTAACAGGAAAGACAAGGACAACTGCCAGAAATGCCTCAAATCAATTGAAAGTCAAAGGGATATACAGTGCCATAATAAATATATGTGGGAATAAAGTGGGCTGTATTGCCACCCCGTGCACATCTGTTATTTTAATATCACTGCCAATTCAATGACTCATTTCTTCAACAAGTCTTTGAACCCATATCACATATGTTGTTTGTCCTTACCCTCTACTATGACCCATAGAAACATTTTTTAAACTAGCAACCCTATATGTCAGGTTAAGTTTTGGAAAATAATCATGATCAGATGTTGCTTAATGTTACCTAACACAATATATTTAACATGAAATGATGATATGATGTTTAATGATTTAAGTATATAACATAAGGTGACGTCACTTACGTATTTTTGGCTTCTCATGGAACACAAACCCTTGTCTCCTGGGTTTAAGTCCTATATTTTTTGACAATCTCCCCATGCAGGCTTCATCACTCTTTGTACTATGTCATCTCAAGTCCTCCTTTGCTCCTGTCATAATTAGCCTGGCCAGTAGAGTACACTGCCTACACTAAACAAATATATGTGCCGAAATAAGTCGTTTATACAAATAAGAAAAGCAAAATCTCCATTCCTTCCCTGTCCCATTTCATGTGGTTTGAATCCCTACTCAGTGTAATGTCAGTACTCAGTAATTTAAACCAAGAAAAAAGAAAGTGAAAGCTGTGCAGACAAACCATCAGGCCAGATAATTCAGAAAACTGCCCTAACAGTTGGGGTGCTATCAATTAATGAGATGTCAACAATTGTTTGGTCCTGCATTATTCATGTCAGAGCAGTAATAAATAATGAGCTCGGTACACTGAGAAAACTCACAGCTCAAGAGTCCTTTCCCCCGCGCTTTTCGGGTGTTTTAACCTCTAGACGGTGTCATTTCTTTCTGTCCAGCGAGAGTGTGTCTGTTACTGCAGAAACAAGGTCCCCAAACGAAGGGATATTAAGGACTTGAGAGACAAGGCGGGAGAGATGAGGGGTGCGGTGGCAGGATTGTGTTTGCAGAAGATTAAGGCCCTTCAGGATGGAAGGATGATGGATGGACGGGAGTCCTTCATCCATCAGGGCCTGTTTACATCACCTTTAAACAGGCAAACCATGCCAAGTCTCCCTCTTCCTGCACTCCCTTAAAGGGGCCAGCTGCTGAGCTGACCTGAGCTTCATACCAGTTCCAATCATTGCCATGATGGATCGCACGGGAGAGCATATATGTAAGTGACAAGAGAGACTTATGGAGCCATTTGCCAAAGCCCTTATCCACTTGTCATAGTTTTTGTTTCCTGCTGAATCTGCGTGTTCTTCCCATTTTACAGTGCTGCAGTTGTGACCTGTCGTTTGCCTTGAAATGTTATCCCACATACTGTACATCATTCATAAATGACATGAAGCTGTAAACATGTCACAATTTAATGGCCCATTGTCTATTTGGTTTGAATGAGGCTCAAATGAGACATAGCTGGCTGCTTCCTTCCGTCTTGGCTTTCTAACCATCATCAACACTGAAACTCTTTTATCCGATGCTTACTCTTTTATTTCATGGGCCGTCTGTTTGAAACATGAAGCACGTTTTCAAAGACAATGCTCCACCATAGGAATTCAAAGTGGACTGCTGAATAGCTCCCACCAGCTCACAAAGAACACCCTTATTTTTGAATCTGAAACTGAATTTTATTAGAAATCCCAGACTCATAAAAATTCCTTTTGAGGATGGTTTATAGCGTTTCCCCATATTTATAATGATCTTTTTTTTTCCCTGTTTAAAACCCATATTTCAAATGCAGTTTGAAGTTGTGGTTTTCTGTGGAGATACAGATTTCATGGTTCTCTTCATACTATGCTTGTGTCTTAAACTTGGACTTGTCAAATCAAATCTAGATAGAAAGGATCTCGGCTAATGTTTTCTGAGTATTAACAATGAGTCTACATGCACAACAGTTTATCATATTTAGTTTTAGAGTGGTTCACTGCTTTCATTTACTTTAAAATATTTTCCTTGAAGCTGGGATGTTTCTTTGAACAGCTACATGAACAGAGACTAAGCTAGTGTCTAATACTCTCTTGGTGCAACCCGAAAGCTGGAAGGGGTCATTACAGAAACTCTCTCATCTTCATCCATCTAAGCAAATACGATTTTCCACTATGTCTCCAAAAATTGTTGGTATAAAGATATCAATAGTTCCGTCTCAAGTACTGTATATAATTGGAAAAGCTCAAGAGGGAAGAGGCCTGTATTCTTCTGATTATACTGTATTATGGATCCTTACCTTTGCCTTTCCTCAAACTGACATATTACCAGATAAAAATAAATTCTTTTATCTCCTTCTAGGAGTTATATCATCATAGACAGTATAACCAGTCTTCTGCTGGCCACACAGCAGCTTTACTAGAGTAGCTGCATTCAGCATGTTCTCACTCCATCAAATACAGCGGCTTGGTCAGTGGCCCAATGCTTCAAACTTATGACGCTCTGGGTACCCCTCTAGCGTCAGTTTGGGGCGTGTCAGTTTCTATGTCAATTTCCATTTCTTACATAAACTCAGGTTGACTTTTGGTTTCACACTGGTTTCCTGAGTAAAAGTCTGGTGATAGTTTCTGCATATGTATGCAGAATCTGTAGGCAACAGGACAGGACTTTGGTATTGAAAGCATTCAGACTCCCTTTTGTGGTCCGTTTTTAGTCCATTTGAAGTTCGACTAGTACTGACCAATCACCTTTGAGCGGCAGCTAAACAACTTGTGTGGAGGGGTATAACACATTGACCTAAATGCAATCTTGTAACCCATCAGCTAACATCTGAAGACAAGTTATCATTGTATTAGCTCTTTTTATGTGTTTATTGGCATTCAGATGTCAATATCTCTTTATAAAGAAGAGCTGAATTATACAACGGTTAGCAATCTAAGCAATCTGATTGGACAAAAGGCATTTCCATCAGTACTGATATGCAGTACAACAGCACTGGGACTTTTATGTCTGCATGTATATCTGAGCTTTACAGGTGTTCTAAACTGTCAATTACAAAATTACAAAAGCAGTAACACACTGCTGCTCTACCGAATACTGAATATCAGCACGGCTGTGATTATCTCTGGCACTTGTCCTGCGGCCTTGTGCCTACAACCAAATCACAGCTGTGATGATATACAATTCAACAGCCCTCCCTCTTGTGGGATATTGCTTAAATGACTGGTGTTTGGAAGGGGAAATGTTGGACGAGATATCTGCTTGCTACGCTGGATCTTCCAAGATATTGGCCTTTGCCCCAGAGGCTTATTGTTGTCAGACAGATAGCCGATGTTTTCCAAGATTGCATTTATATCAGCATAGCAGTTTAATTTATATGTGCTCAGCAATGCATCATATTTCAACCTGATCTCACAGAAATACGTGAAATGACCACGACCTCTTAACACCGCATTCCGTGGTGGCAGCACGTAATGGGTTGAAATTACGTGCTGGTACCACGGAAACAATGCCAATGTAAAGTCAATTAGGGTCCATTGTCGTGGTGTCCACACGGATTCCCTGATTCAACAACGTCCTGTACACACACAAAAACACGAAAGTGTTCTTGATATTAAATCGGCAAATATATTCCTCTATAATTTCCCACCAATAATGATAATAATAATAATAATAATAACATGATAGTTCGGCTGTACTAGATATTTGATATATTCAAATATTAAGTCCCAAAAATGCTGTTTCTACAGTACTAGCTAAATTACCTGAAATGAACCATCATGCCTACTTTTTCTTACCATAGTTCATCTAGGTGCAGTGTCATTACTAGTTCGGCTTTACTAGATATTAGATATATTCAGTAGATATATCTTTTTACAACCCTATTTAGAACCCTACTTTGCAAATCAGAAGAACGACAACTATGTTGCTGATATGTATCAAACTGCATGGCGCAGTCCCAGGGAATTGTAGTTTTTAAAAAATATAAGTGGTTTTCCTAGATTTGGAGTGTAAGCCCTCAAACATGCACTGAGGTCAAGGTTCAAAGGTGAATGGCTGAAAGCAGGAGCCATGTAGAATCTTCATACTGACACATGTTACTCTCCAGGTTGAGACCTTTCCAATGATGTATTTGGTTTAGCTCTAGTTTAGATTTTTTCATTTTTTGGACAGACTGGTTCTGTGGCGCTGGCTTGGGGTCTGCTCTCCCCTGGTGGAGTAAAGAGTGGCCGGGTTGCCGCGGCGGCCGCCTCCCTCCATGTGATGGTGTTTCCTCTCTGGTTCTCCGTGCTCAGCCTTATTTTTATCTTCTTATTTATTTATTTATTTATTTATTTATTAGTGGCGTTTGGATTCAGTTATGGCAGACGGATGGCAATCTGAAATGGCATTAAGCCCACAGACGGCGGGGAGCAGCTACAAAACAGTAGTGGAACGCGCCCCATCCGCCCACAGCACAATGCTCTTAAAGCCCTACGCTATCAAAAGCTGGCAAAATACATTTATTTTATTTTATGGCCTTGACATTAACCTGTCATATTGTTGAGTTATCAAGGACACTTCCGCGTTTTTGTGTGTATGTGTCCACCACGGGAGAGGATCCTTGACTTTACATTGGCATTGTTTCCATGGTACTGGCACGTAATTTCAAGCCATTACGTGATGCCAACACGGAATGCGTGTTAATAGGCCGTGGTCATTTCACGTATTTCTGTGAGATCAGGTTGTCATATTTCTACAATTACAACACATCTTTAAAAATATGTTTTAATAGTGTAAGGTGTTCATTATACAGCTGACATGTCAGCAAATCCACTAAACGTGACTGAGATGGGTAAAATGTAGGACTTGATGAGTACCTTTAACCTCAGATGTCCGCATGGTGCACAGTTCTGCTACTGTTGTAAAATCCAGATCATTTTCATCATTTGATGGCAAGATATGAAATGTTTGCAAACGTAGCTGTTTTTTCTTGTGATATGGCTCATCAAGTGCAAATAGTAAATGAAATGTAGCCTTTGCTGCCATTTAACTATAACTCTTTATTGATCCCCGAGGGGAATTCAATTTGTGGATATACAGAAAACATATTGTGTTCCTTTCTTGCGTCCTTTTTCAGATAGAGTATTATTCACTCCACTAATTTGAAATTATACACGGCAAACAGATACAGTATCAAGATTAGATGCATTGCAAAAAGTGCTTTAAAAAGTGACACAGTGATTCACTGAATCAATTCATATAAATGCTGAAATTTTGTTTCAAAGCTAAGCACTTTTTTAGGTGAGCAGGGATAAGGGAAGGATGCATTTTGGGACAGACTCCAAAGGTGTGACTCTGAAAGGGGCGCAGTGGTGCATCTAGTATTATCTGCAGCTGTTGTGCAGACTGTCCACAGTACTAATACCTATATGTACCATCATTATTAACTCACCATAGCTGGGTTTTAAGAGGCAGCAGATGTACAGACACATTAATCTGTTGTCAGTTCACTCCATGACCTCTCTAGCTCCTGCTGCAAATCAGAATGACGCACTCTGTCAAGCATATGCATCAGCAACAAACTGCAATCACAAGTTTTGAGGCCATCTACTCTTGCAGCCTCCCCTGGAAGAAGTCAAGAGGAATTCTTTGTTTGTTGAGGCCAATTCAAAGGTCACTGTTAAGGAAGACAGCTTTGCTGCTGGCTTTCACTTTATCTAAGAGGATATATGATTTGCTCTATAGCTGCACCTCTGCTGAATGCAGGCAAGAAAGGATTTGAGAAGCACGTCAAAAGCTGCCCTTCATGCCCATAAATATTGGGAGTTTGTAGAGGACAAAGATGGCAATGTGCATTTTAATCTCCATATGAAGAAGAATGGGAGGAGAGGTTGGACTGTTTGTCCTTCATTCCTGCATTTGCATGTGATGGGCTATGAGGAGGCGCACACAGGAGCTGCTTGTATGGCACAGAGACAAGTGCTTGCATAGACCCTGGATTTCAAAATGCCTGACAAAGATCTACAGCGAAAGGTTTCACAGTTCTAGGGGTCTAGTCAGGGGATTCAAAACATAAGCTTCCAGAACCCTGTTTGAGGGAGAAACCTGTGTGAAGGAGGATAAAACACACCAGGAGGTGCTGGAAAAGAGTTCTAGGATCATCCAGTGACAGAATCACGTGCGACTATTGATTTACAAGCATGCATTTAACATTTGACCATCCAGTTCCAGGGATGTCTTTTCCTGAGTTGAAAAAATCATTTAAATTGTACATGACAGTTTCTTGTTGTTGGTTTTTGGTATAAATTAAATTTGTCCTCCTGCAGGATTTCAAAGTTTTCCATCTGCCTTGCAACACTCACAAAAGAGACAAAGGAGTGAAATATGAAAATGTCCTTCTGTCAGTTTTGTTCCTGACTGCTTTGGTTTCACAAGTGCGTGTGAATCACATGATGGTTTTGTTGTTGTTCCAGTAAGCGTGCCTCCTACAACATGTTGAAGCAAATGTGTTCACTAAATCAAATCCATCAAAGAAATAGCCGGAGCCATAAGGACACCTGCAGCAAGAACCTCAAGTCTGAGGCAGCAAAAGGAATCTGGTGCTGCTAAAGACAATCGTGAGAGCAATCAGGAGTTGTGATTCCAGATGTGAGTTTGTTGCAGTTGCTGTTCTGTTGGCAAATTGCTGAGTTTTACATCTCTCTCAAATGGAAGTTCAAATAAGCAGCATGTTCAAGCCTCACCCATTTAAAGTGTCTCATATGATAAATGAAAACTTCAAGTTCAGGTAAAGGGTAAGCAGGGCCGCCCCTCCCTAAACGCAGAACACGCTCTGTGCATAGGGCCTCATCTTCCATGGGGGGCCACATTTTGCGCGAGGGGACTGCATATGCGCAATGGATGCACATGCGCTACCGTGAGGCGCATAGAATCAGCTCGAGGAAGGAGAGAAGAGACCTGACCGCCCATGCATCGCTGCAATGATTGACAGCACTCCACATCTGAACAATCAGAGGGGTGCGCTGGCAGGCACTTGCAGAGCTGCAGCAGGTGAAGAGTTGTCAACATGTCGTCCAAAAGAGCCTCAGGAGTATGTGCGGGGTTGGGAGGGAGGGCGGGCTCCATGGAGGGGGAGACCCGAGCGTCGGGGGTATGTGCGGGCCGGGAGGTCGGATGCTCCCAGAGAGGGGAGAGGGAGAAATATAGCTAAATAAGATGAAAATAGAAAAGAATGTCTCTGTATTTTATTTCTGTTTTCAGTGTTTAATTAAGGTGGGAGAGGCGGAGGGCTGAGGGAGATCAGACGCCTCCAGAGAGGGGAAAGGGAGAAATATAACAAAATAAGATTAAATAGGAAAAACCTGTCTCCCTCTTTTATTTTATTTTCAGTGTTTAATCAAGGGTGGGGGATTGAGGTGGTGGAAGTTACTTTCTTTTGATGAGTAATTGATGGCTATTTGTGACTCAGATTTGTTTATTTATTTATTTCAGTTTGAAGTTATTTTTATTTAATATTTATTTATTTATTTTAATTTTTTATTTTATTTGACTCATACAGCCAAACTACTGTATCTACAGTACATTTGTTATTGCCAATAAAGGTTGTCAAGTTAAATGGCAAGTTGTTGTACGGTCATTTTGTACCTATGATACATTTGGGATGGGGGCCTCCAAATAAGATTTTGCTTAGGGCCCCATTTTGGTCAGGGGCAGCCCTGAGGGTAAGTTTGGTATTTTTCAACCTGAACCCTATTTTCCCATGTTTTTGTGTTTAAGTGACGAATGGGGACAACAATTCTGAAACTGGTCCAGTAATTGAGCAAGAACACTGCAGATGGCATCGTCAAAAGAATCTGCAGTGTAAAAACTTGGTACACATTTGCACCGTCAATTTAAGTCCACTTTAAGTGTTTGTTTTGTTACTGAGACGCTCAGATTATAATTTTAAGTGTCGGACCAGTTACAGAAAGGATCCCCACAGAGACAAACTTTTTTGTTAAAGAGTAAGGTCATTTTTGTTTAACTAGAAACAACGGCGAAAGCCACCAGACTCCATTTAGATAAACAGTCATTTTATCATTGTAAAACACACTTCATTCAAAGTCGACAGAAACAATCACCAACTCTGGTTTAGTTGAATTAAAACATAAATGCACCCAGTTAGATGTGAACACATGCTGGCTCTATACATGCTAAACTTACTGGTAATTTACATGAAGCCTGGTGGAATTGGTGATGGCGATTTCAGGGCTATTTCTGATTAAATAAACAGGATCCTGCTCTTGATCAAAAAGGTCTATCTAGGGATCCTAGATAGGGATCCTTTCCACAAGCAGTGCTAGCCCATGGCACAGGCAGTATAGGCGAATGCTAAGTGCGCCATCATCTATGGGGTCGCCACAAATGGGGAAATGAAAAAAATCACAACATTTATTTTCACAGTTTTTCACTAATACTATTACTACCATTATTTTGAAATATTACATAAGGCCATCATCACCACATAGCAAAGCCTAGACAGGCATTTTTTTCTGGGTTCCTGCCACCCCCAGAACCACTCTCCAGCTCCGACGTCATGTAAACCCCGAAACACGCTGTATCAAAATCATGTCAAAATGACAAAAGCTCTCTGGTCCCCACTCAGCTACCACTACACTACTGAGAGGAGTGTATGTGGAGAGAAAGAACATGAAATCAGCAGGAGGAGAGCTAGTTATCGTTACCTCTGAGCAGTTGGTGTCCACAATGAACAGCTCACAGAGGTTACACTGATTCACGATATGAAGCGTTCAAGCTCTTTTCAGTAAAAATGAGTATTGGGTGAAAGTAAATCATACCAGTCTCATGATGTGTTCAATGTAATCTTGTAAAATGCAGTTTTTGGTGAGAAACTTGAATAAATCCAGCTGTTTGAAGGATAAAATTGTTGATGTTTTCACAGCACTATGAAATAGATATGAGAGAGGGGATTATGATGTATCATATATAGTATATATGTATAGGGCACCAAATGTGCTAGGGCCGCCACATGTTGTGAGACACTTCAGTGATAACTTAAGTCCATCAGTGCAAAAAACAATAACTTTTAGTGGACATAAATAAACAGTGTGAACCCAGAGTGGTTACACTGTGGCCTGTTTTCTCAGTGCCAGCTGCAGTGGTCTGGTTCAGTAATGGACCAATTTCAAAAACAGTTCTCTCCATTAGTCACTTGGACACAAAAACAAGTGAAAATGGAGTTCAGATTGAAATACCAAATTTGCCCTTAAAAGCAGATTTCTCTTTGCAGTCTTCAAAGATTTATTTGAAGTGATTAATTCTAAGAGCTTCAGTAATAGTTTATTTATATAGCATAATTAATGTGTGTCTCAGGTGGGAAGACTGGGCAAAATTAAATGCATGCTCATGTTCTGCAATACATCAAAATCACAAGGACAAAAACCTGTCCAGTGCATATGGATTTATTGTTGATGATGTAATGTTTTTACATTCACTTTGGTAGCAGAAGCTCAAAAACATGATAGAATGTTTATATTTTAAATGTATAAAATTTGTAGAATTAAAATCAAATTCACAAAGTCAATCAGAAAAAGTGGGGAAGAATTTTAAAGGTAATTGGGTGGAACAATAAAGCCACAGGGCTCTAATGGGGATCAGCCGAGCAGCACCCACCATAAAGACAGCTCAACATTCACCTGAACTTGCCTCATCTAAATCCATCACATCAAGGCACTTGGCACGTAACTCAGGTGGATTTATGGCTTATTATTGTTTGTTCTCACTGTCCAGGAGAGATCCTGAAGAAAAGCAATAGTTGCATCTCCAGAGTGTTGATAACAGGGTGATATGGATCTATGGTATCATGCTTGCCGCTGGGAAGGATTATGAAGCATCATACTTGCACTAATGACCTAATTATGAAGCAGTAGCACTGGAGGATTCTCACCATCATTTAAAAGTTAATCTTACTTTTTTCTTTTTATTCATTTGCCGGAGTAATAGGGATATTTAAATCCAATTCACACAGGAGGTTCCATATTTAATTTCATAGTTTACTGAAATCTATGAGGCGCAGTCTGTGGGATTTAAGAGGCCTCAAAATTCCACTGAACTGTAACATTTGCTGCTCTTCAGGAAAATTAAGCCATATAATACAGGGGGGAGTTGTGGAGAGTGAGAGCAAATGAAATAAGAAGAAAAGGATTGAAATATAACTTGACAACAAAAGCATGGTAATTCCTTTCAAGGGGGCGGAAATAGTTTTTAGATTGATAACCATCTGCAGATTAAAATCTAACCATCCCTATGGACCTGGAATACTTCCTTTTACTCTTATATATAAATCAGTAAAATGCAGTTCAGGCAGATGGGAAGTCAGAACTAAAGCTTTGTGGTAATAATAATCATCCCACATTGAGCAATAACAGTCATTAACGGAGCAATGTACCCGACTGGCCTCCACATCACAGCAGAGGGGAGACATGCACGGAGACAGGATTTCCCCCTGTGCCATCAAACCTGAATCAAGGACACAGTAAGGGCGGAGAAATTTCTCTACCTGCTGACAAAGGGGAAAAGATGATCACTCTAAATGCCCAGCACTAAATCTTTCACACTTGTCAAGTCCACTTTGTTCCTGCTGCCAGAGTTGACCCCTCTCTCTCCATCAGCAGGGACCTGGCCTTGGTCGACAGGGGGACGAGGAGGAGAAGGAAGGCCAAGACACTGGCTAAATTTATAACACACGTTTATGCCTCGTGCCCTCAAATCATCCAAACATATTGTAGTGCTCTGTTAAGGACACACACACACACACACACACACACACACACCCCATACACATCATTCGGCATGATTCTGTTCACAAAATGATGACACTTCTTAGCTGTTATGTTCCTTGATTTAACATGAAAGCTTTGTTGAACATTATTTTCCTTTTACATGTATAATAAGATGTAAAACATTATATATGGTTCTCAAACGGTGTGACCATTATGTATTTATTTGAGCTTTAAACCTGCAGATATGCCATATGCTTCTGATATATGAATAGAATTTTGACAAGTCTGACCTTGTATCAGCAATACAGATACATGCTTGGGTATGTTAACTTCCATTTCCTGAAATGATGTCCAAACAACTATTATACACATGGGTGGCAATGTGATTGTCACAAGGTTAGATAGCTCATACAAATGAAAAATAAAGTCTCTGAAGCATGTTAGATGCAGTTTTCAGGCGTTCGTAGCAGAAAAGGCAATTTCAATTCAAATTTCTGCCAGAGAGATACAGGAGATGGATGTAAAGTTGCTCTGGGTAGGTTAGGTGCAAAATGATAAGTAGGTCAAGACAAAAGTTTCCACTTCCTGGTACCTTTAAGAAGGTCTGAGGATTTTTTTAAACAAATTAAATCAATTAATTACAACTGTAAAGCAGTTCATTTTAATGACGTTAAATTGCTATCTGTTTAAAACAATGCCAGTGTAGAAGGAATACATTATATGCACCAGCACGGCTACAATTTGGAAAATTAATTAATTACAAATAGACCCCAGGTAAGATTTGTTTAATTTAGGGGGATTGACTTTAAAGGCACCCTGTGAAGATTTCATTGTTTGCATTTAGAAACCTCCTCCATCCACCACCTCATCAAATATTCCCAAAGCCATTGTTAAAGATTTGAAAGCTCAACTGTTTGTATCCGTTTGTGGCTTTCAAGTTTCTGTCTCTTATTCTGGCACATTGGTTTGTTTAGTAACAGATGAGACATATTTAGTTTAGTAAAGAATGTCCTAACAAGATGCAGAATATTGAACTGACACCGTACCTACTTCGTAGGCTCTGTGTTGATGTAGAGCCCAGGCCGCACTCTACACTGTAGCCTGATGTGCACTTCACCAGAATTGTAACTACACGTCGCAGTGATGCAGACCTCCTGTCTGTTATTGTAAGCTGAAATCATTTCCCTCAGTGGAGAGAAATTGTTTATTCACCTTATTTCACAGATAAGAAACACTAAATTGTGAAGACAATAAAGCCTCCATAAAATAGAATTTTAAGTCTTGTGTGTGATTTGCCCTGGCTTCATAGTTTATACAGTGTAAAATGCCATAGGTTTGTGCTAATAATGTTAGCATGTTGTATTTGTTGGAAAAATGTGTCCAGCAAAAGACAAGAGACACGTGATGAGTGCATGCAGGGAGGAGGGAGGGACAGAGGGGGGCTTGGGCAGGACGAGACACCAAGGCATCTGATCGGTTCTTTCCACTCTCACCAAAAGGCAGGGATTGGTCAGAGTTTGCAGCTGCCACTGAGGTCAGATTTTTTTCGTTCCTTTTTCTGAGCACATTATGTATTGACAGCTCTCAGGATGGAGGGACGATTTCACCCGGTATAACAAAAAGTGTTTCTGAAAAGGATTACCAACTATAGCTTTAAAAGGACCACAGAGGTCAGTAGGCCTGAGCCTCAGCGGACAATAAATGTCTCTACAAAATTTGGGGCAGCCTTTCCAATAATTACTGCAATATTTCTGTCTGGACCAAAGCGGTGGACCAACTGACCGACACTGCCACCAAGAGATCCTTGCTTAGCCAGTTCGAAAATGTTGGCATTGTGTGTTTCTGCAAACCAAGGACATGTTAAAGTTGTACCTTTCATACATATTATATCGGTGTTTCTAAAGTGATGTACTTCTGCTTCAATGGATACACACTGATTTGAAGGTGAGGGTGGATAGTATGATGGCTGCCAAGCTGCAGACCACTGTTCAAGACCAAGAAAAACAAAACTGGTTGTTAGTGAGACATATGCAACATTTTCTATTATAAGCTATTATTTTTACCACCAAAACCAATGTTTTTTTGGTAAGACATCAGCGGTATTTCCAGAGGCCATTGTGCCACCAAAACAAGCTGTTTTTCAGCAAAAACATCTGCAGCATTATCAGCTGTGATTGTGCCACCAAAACCAAGCCATAACATAACCTTTCCTGACCATATCCAAGAGGTTTTAGTGCTTAAACATAACCACATGTTAAGCACAGCGTTGTTTAAACATAAAAATAAACAATGTTTCAACTTATCTGCTCCATAATAATGAACAAATGTTACATAGCCGTGGTTTGCAGAAACGTGCATTGCTGCTACTAATGATAAAAAGGCCTACAGAGCAAAACCTTGCTATACAGCATCACTAATGGTCAAGTAAATCCACAGCTACATGTCAGAATTAAGCAGAGACTGCATGCATGCCAATTAAATATGGTTGAAGCATGCGGGATAAGCTCTTTCAATCAAGATTATTTACTTTTGCAATCATTTCAGAATGGATCTTCCAGGAGTTGCCAATATGTTGTCACTAGAAATTTTCTTCCAGTCAATTTTTTTCCTTGCCTCATCATTTAACTCGAAAATCTGTTACGATGGAAAATGGCAACTATCTACTTTGGCAACTTTAATTGCTACTAGGCTTAAATAAGCTTACTTCAGAGGTAAATTTAAAATTCAGGCATATCTGCAGCAGTGACTTCCGCAGACAAGCAGATTCATCTTCTTTTTGCTGTATTTGCTGTGACCACATCATGGCACAGTAAGTGATAAGCAGCATGGTGAAGGAGTAAGAGGGATTTATCTGTAGCAGTGCTGAGTGGGGAGCTGATAAAGGGGTAACCCAGATGACTTGTTTTGACAGTAAACCAGCAAAGGAGGGGGAAATGTGCTAACAGCATTATGCAAAAGAGGGAAACGTATTTAATCAGGAATCGACAACGATGACCCACAAAATGTATTATGCAGAATGAGTGCTGTAAAAGTCAGGGTAATACAGTACAGCAAGAATAACAAAGGTTTAGAAAGTGTATATCCATTTTCAGATAAGTTCAAGAATAGTTCATTCACTAGGGTATAAGAATAACCCAGCCACCACTCCACAGTCCTTTATTTACAGTGTACCAACTGCCTGCAGCATCAGAATCTGTCCCATCATAATAAAGATCTAACTGTCTGTTGTGAGTAAATAATAGATACAGAGAAGGACACAAACATATGAGCGCTCGTAATGCACTGTATGTGAGCCAGCGTTTAAATCTTTCATCTTCTTCCAGTGGTGACTGCACCAATTTACTGAAGGCAGGTACAGTTTCTCAAGAGATTGGTACCACTTTCCTGTATGGCTACAATTATAAAGTGGTCATAAGTAGTAGCTAATGGTCTTTTTAATGGGTAAAACATCAATTACCAACAGTTAATAAAATAAAAGCCGTTATGCAGGGCCTGAATTTCATTGTGGTATTGCAGCTATTGCGCATAATTTCATTCATTCCTGTAAATGTAGCACTTATCACATTTGGTAGCCATGTCTAATACAATTCAGCCAAAGTTTGCACCAATGTGGAATGTGGGTGAACTGGCCCGAACTTTTTTGCCCCAGACAACACACCTGGTGTGATCTCTCTCAAGTGGTGACTTTTTGGGTTGAAAAATAAAGCCAATACATTAGTGCTACAGACTGCAGTTCCCTGAATGGCCACTTGAGGCTGGCTCCAAGAGCGAGTCAATCCTCACAGACCTCCATGTTGAAATGCCTCAGAAGGTAGAGTCGGGAGATCGGTGGTTCAATCGCCTGGCTCCTGATTGCTCAAGATGGATGTTCCATCAGTGTGTGAAAGTGATAAAAACTGAGCTAAAGTTTTGCATTGTAGCCTTCGTCAACAGTGCACGAATGTGTGTGTGAATGGGTGAATGTGACTTGTAGTGTAAAAAGTGCCTTGAGCAGTCGGGTGATTAAAAGGGCTCTATACAAGTGGTAAAGGGACCTGCATTTGTATAGCGCCTTTCCAGTCATCTGGCCACTGAAAGCGCTTTTACACTATGAGTCACAGTCATCCATTCATTCACACACACATTCATACACTGGTGACCGAGGCTACCATACAGGGTGCTACTCAGTTTTAACACACTCACACACCGATGGAACAGCCATCGGGAGCAATTTGGGGTTCAGTATCTTGCTCAAGGATACTTAGACATGCAGACTGGAGGAGCCGGGGATCGAAATGCTGATCTTTCGATTGGTGGACGACGTGCTCTACCTCTGAGCCTCAACCGCCCCGAGTGCAGGTGCATTTAATAAACATATGGCACAAAAGGTGGCTATGGTCTCTTTGGCTTTTCAACATTTATGACAACTGTACAGAAGGTGATTTTTTATATAACTCACCTGTTTACTATTTTTTTTATGGCTCACATAAGTGATGATTCAAATATGGTCACTGGATCTTTCACTTCCTGTGAAATAAGGAGCTAAAAAGACAAAGTGTCATGCTGAAGAAAAACAGCAGCAGTAAATGGGGAGCACAGGGCTTAGCAGTGGTAAGGCCAGTGGGAATAAAATAAGATGAAACTTTCTTAATGACCGGAGGTAAATTAGACAGCCAGGCTGCCAATGTTAATGCACTTTCACACATTAGTTGGCGTGTCGCTGTATTCTAACTGACTGCGAGAGGGTCCGACTTTATCTGTGCACAGCTGCAAAGTTTTGAACAGGCAAATCACACGTCTGACACCACTTTGGTTTTGCTTTCCATTTACTTTTTCCACTCATTTGTTTCATTGTTTTAATGAATTGTCAGAGCTTGCGAGCAAAGACTTATTAGGTGAAAATAATTAAAAAAAACAGCAGAAATTTTTAGCTAAGTTCAACATCAGCCGTAGTGATGGGTGAAACCATCCTCCTCCCAGTTTGGGAGACATTTACGACTGTAGTCTATCAACTAAAGTAAAATCAGTGGCATACTGAGAAATGCTAAATTGCCATGATCAAGATCATTCATTTTGCGCTCCCCAGGTAAAACTGTTCTTCATTAAAATCAAAATCACACTGGAAGTAAACAAAGAGGAAAGGTGATTTTCATTATTTTCTTTTCTTTCAAATAAGATGTTGTGTTTATTTTCATATCACACAGCAGTAACTGCTGTAGCGTGCTACAAAGCACTGAAGTGATATGCAAAGACATAACCTTGGACATGCTTCATTACCTCTTTCTAAATAGTGTTAGGAAAAGTCCATGTCCTATTGCTTTCACTATCACTGAAGAACATATTCTGTCCACAACCATGAACTTGGTGTTACATAAAACGGTACTGTCTTTTTAAAAATGCATTGAACCATACATGTCTCTAAAGCCCTTTATAAAGATCTGCTTTCTAACATAATTACACCGCTCCCTTATACAGCACACTCAGCATGAGTATTTAAGAAAACAGACCCTTCACAGAGACTTCTCACATCCCACAGTGCATATATAAAACGAAGCACACTGTGGAAAAACAAAAGAAGAAATTCTGATTAGGCTCCCCACCCTGAGAATGTTCAGTTGTTGACCAAGCTGAAAACTAAATGAAGATGCTATTTATTTTCCACTCTTTTGTTGCTAATCTAATGGAACCACTCTCTCTGTCTTGTGTGTATTGAAATTCACGTGCTGTTCTGGTTGCCTGTGGAGCAGGATTGTTGGATCTCGCAGCCTACCCTCTCATAATGAAAGGTGTGGAGACATCTGTTTCCACAGGCAGTAATTAAGTTACTGTAAAATATAAACAAAACAGCCTATGATGAGATACCAAGTAAATTTATAGGAAAGCAGACAAAAACTCATATACCTTTGATCACTAGAAATGGATGCAAAATTACCTTTTTCTGCATTTGCAAATCTCAAGTCTGGAATGACATTCAGTGCTGTGAAGCTAATTATCTCTGCTCAGTAACTGCTTCAATCGCATTAGAAATCATATGCGTGTCCCCAGGTCGTACCAGAGATGGAAGTATGCCATTAACTTTACCTGGGTCAGGACTCCAGTCTGCACTAAGTTCACATATAATGAAAACATACTACACTTTTGTTGTTCATTCAATGTATATTTAGTCATTCCAGTGTGTTAAATGGGTTATTCTAGTAGTCTAAGATTTTTCTATTCAAGAGCAGAGCGTTATTTTTCATTTGTATTGATGAAAGCTGGCTGCAGAGGACAACCAGACATGCTAAAACAGGAATAGGATCTACACATTACAGAATCTACAGACTAACAACATCATTAACCACATCACCTTTGCCTGATGTTAGCATGTAGCTACATGTAGCAATGTACATGCACCCAGGGAATGACTGTGTGTAGAGGCACTTTCTCTTGTTAAAAATGACCAATAAAAGCTACTAAACACAACCAGACATGTTCGAGCAGGAATATAATATGAAACCCGGGAGAAATACATAACATCAGTGCAGCTGAGGAATGATTGTGTATAGGGGCAATTTCTCCTGTAAAAAGTCATCAATAAAAGCTCAACACAACTGGATATGTTCCAGTAGCAATATTATTCTAAACTAGGGAGAAATTAACAACGTCTGCAACCAAGATTACATGTTTCCTGATAGCATGTAGCTACATATAGTGGTGTACTTGCATCCAGGTAATGACTGTGTACAGCAGCATTTTCCCCTGTTAAAAATTACCAATAAAAGCTACCAAACACAAGACGTGTTCAAGCAGGAATAGGCTATGATCTGCAGTCATGGAGAAATTAACATCTTTAACCACATTACATGTTTCACTGATGTTAGCATGTAGCTACATATTTACATCCATTAATGACTGTATATTGCAGCACTTTCTCCCATTAACAAGCACCAATAAAAACTTCTAAACATAACCACACATTTTCCAGCAAGAATATGATCTGCAAATGAGGAGAGACCAACAACATCAGTAACCAAGAATATGTTTACACGATATGACCATGTAGCTACCCTTAGCAGTGTACTTGCAGCTGGATAATGAGTGTGTACCTGAGGTACCTTTTCCAGGTAAAAATCACCAGTAAAAGAGTAACACAACTGAATATATTACAGCAGCAATCCCTTCCAAAACTGGAGAGAAATTAACAAAATCTGCAACTAAGGTTACATGTTTGTCTGATGTTAGCATGTAGCTACATGCAGCAATGTACTTGCAACCAATGACTTTGTACAGCTGCACTTTCTCCTGTTAAAAATGACCTAGCTACCATAAACATGTAGCTACATGTAGAAGTGTACTTGCAGCCACTAATGATTGTGTATTGTGGTACTTTCTTCTCATAGGCGGCCTTACCTATGTTTCAACTGTTTCAGTTGAAACGGGCCCCGGCCACCAGGGGGCCCCCAACTGACTGACAAAAAAATAAATGCTGCAAGGAAGACACAATAATAAATCACTGCCCGCCATCACCTAACTAGCTAGCTAACATCCCTAACGTTACAAAATGAAACGCACATACCAGAGTGGTGCTGAAAAGCGAAAACTAGCAGACATCAAAAGGAAAGCTGTGAGTAGTCTTCCAAAAGTGACCTCTTTCTTTGGTCCTGCATCTATAACAGCTGCACTGACTACAGCAGCGGCTGCCGCCCACTCACATAACGCCAGCCAAACAACAAATACGGGAGAAGGTGAAAATAAAGACCTTTCTACTGAAACAGCTGGTGATAATGATGACCAAACATTATCGTTTGAAGCACCACATGATGATAGTCCCACAACTGAGACAGGTGAAGGAGATGCCACCACCAGCACTGCAGCCAGGGAGAAAGTCCCACTGCCATTCACAGAGACAGACCCGGCATGTTGGCCAGAGCATATTACCAGTGACCAACGGATCGATATTGTTTGGAGAGGTCCAGTTCAGATAGAGGACTTTAACTTCCCACAGAGCCAAACACGCCACCGTTTTACTAATGACAGATATTTCATAAGGATGAAAAATGGAGAAAAAATACGCAGGTCATGGTTAGTGTATTCAAAATCATCAGATTCAGTTTTCTGTTCCTGCTGTACCCTATTTGGCAAGCGAAATCACAGTCTCACTGACGGGGGTTTCAGAATGTGGGAACGACTCACTCTCACACTCCAGGATCATGAGAAATCAAATGCACACCGTTCCAACATGGACAGCTGGCGCGAGCTGGAGACGTGCGTAAGAACGCACAGTGCCATTGACAAAACATACCAAGAAATACAAATGCTGGAGAAAAAACACTGGAACGACGTCATGAAAAGGATAATTGCAATAGTCTGTCACCTTGCAGAACGAAACCTTTGTTTTTTCCTTCCGTCTGTCTCTGTCTTTTCATGCAGGTAGTGAGCTGTCCATGGTGCTGAAATGATGCGGCACACTCGTTGTTGTTAATTTAAGTTGAGAATTTTGAATTTTTGATTTTTTGGCTGAATAAACACAACCACAAATTTTGCAGCAAGAATATGATCTGAAATCAGAGAGAAATTAACGACATCAGTAACCAGGAATATATTTACCTGTCGTCAGCATGTAGCTATGCTTAACAGTGGTCTTGCATGTGCATAGAAGCATGTTTTTCCTGTTAAAAAATCACTAATAAAAGCTTCTGAACACAATCAGTCAAGTTCCAGCAGGAATATGATCTGAAATCAGGGAGAAATTAACAACATCACAAACCAAGATTGCGTTTCCCCGATTATAGCATGTAGCCACGTGTAGTAGTGTACCTGCATCCAAGGATCCGAGGACTGTGTCAAGCTGACCTTTCTCCTGTTAAAAATAATGAATAGAGCCTCTAAACACAGCTAGACATGTTCCAGCGGCAGTATGATCCAAAATATGGGACAAATTAACAACACCTGAAACCAAGATTCCAGATTTCTATGATGTTACCATGTGGCATCATGTAGCAGTGTAGGCTACGTCATGTAAACTCTTACAGTAGTGTGCCTGGAGCAAATTACCATATAAAGAAATGTGTCACAAGCTAACATCAGCTCGTCTTGAAAGTAGAAAAAAAAAAACATCGGAGAAAGAGTCTTTAAAACACTCTGATGCCTGAGGTACTTGCTCAAAGGGATTTCTTCAACATAGGCTCATTATTTAAAACACTGGCTATGCTTAATATCAACATCAGACATTATAACATAATATGACAGAAAATAAGGAAAAACACAATAGATGAGAGTACTCAATGGGGAATAGACTTCATTTCCACGATGACATTGTTGTTATAAAGTTAGTTATTAAAGAAAATGTTTGTTTTTTTGTTGTTGTTTTTTGTACAAAATACACTTATTTGCTTCCTTGATATGAAATTATAATATCCAGTTATTTTAGCTTAGCATAAAGATTGAAAAAAGGCAAAACAGCTGGCTCTGTCCAAAGGTAACAAAATCCACCTACCAGCATCTGTAAAGCTCACTACCCACCACATTTTATCTCACTTATTTAATCAGTAAAAAAACCTTTAGTGTTAAAACAACAAATTGTGGTGTTACCTTTAGATAGAGCCAGGCTGTTATCCCCTGTTTCTGGTCTTTAACAAGCAAAGCTAAGCTAACAAACTGCTGGCAGTCAGAATAACTTAAATGTGTGGACATGAAGGTTATCGGCTTTCAAATCTAACTCCCAGCAAGAAAGCAGCCTATTTCCCAAAGTGTTGAACTATTCTGTTAAGAGTAAATGCACTTAAACCATGACTGATTGCATATTGTTGTGAGCACAGTTGGTGATGCGCTCCCAAGTATGAGCACATAATGGAGCAACTCAAGCTAAAGAGTGTGTTGACCATTATTATAAGAATAGGTGGTTCAAACTCTAGCTTTCTCTGTTGTCCTAAGTTTGGGGGGCTAAATTTAAATTGCCCTTGATTAACCAAACATGGCAATGTGAAAATATAATGCTGCACTACATGTGATCACATAATAAAGAAACAAGTTACATTACAAATAAATGGCTTTTATCAACCAGGTAAAACTGGTTTGCCTTGACATTAAAAATTAAGTTTCAGTTGGATGAATAAAAGTATGTTTATTCAACACCTAAAAGAAAGTTCAGTCAAGGTTACACTGTTTAGTGCATGAGGAGCTTTGGAGAAAATAGTTTCCTAAATTACTGCATCATAAGAGTCACCATCACCAACACTCAGACATACCAATATTTATGCCAAGAGCAAAATACTTTGGGTTTCATTTTGTTACCAACAGCTATAAAGTCTGTTTCTGTGAACTATAAACTATAGAAAATGACAAACTGTGGGAGGGAGAACAACAGCAATTGGGATGTAAACAGTGCTTGAGTGACACATACTGTGAGACAACTCCCTTTGCCTTACACAACAGGAACAATATTTGTGTTTGGCTTATTATTGTCCGTTTCTACACATGTTCCTTCTTTTGCTGAGCAGATGTGGCCTCTTGAAAAATAACAGAAATAAATCTTCTGAAAAACTAACTGAAGGACACTTGGGCCGGACACACCAGTGGAGATGGGCATATTGGCAGCTGCTGGCATTGAACGGGTGACCTTTTCATTTTTATATGGTCTCCAAAAGCACTGGGCCAACCTGACAGCCTTGAATGTTCCTTGGCTGGGCAGGCTTGCCTGGTGACATTCAATCAGTTCCCCAGAGATGCTTGCTTGGCTCTCAGCTCTGCGTTTTACAAGGTCCCACAGTCTCAGGCGGTCCACAAGCAGGTGGGGATAATAATTAAGTATGATTACTAGACATTAATCCATCCATAGAGTGACAGCCACAGCTGCCACAACTTTACAGCTGCCACTGCGTTACAGAGGGCTTTCAGGTGACTTAACACAGCCTTTGCAGCCATAATGGACGTCCTGTGAACAACTTATTCACTTAGCATCTCAACACCTACATTATGCATCTTTCCTTGGCTTGTCTACTGTATCTCCTCCTCACTCCTTCGCTCCTCCCTCTCATAGGATGATTATCATATTGTCATAAGGTGATGTAATGGACAAAGTTTTTATCTGCAAAGGCACATGACCTCATCCTTTTTATTCATTTCCTCTTTCAGCACCGCCTCATCTGATGTGAAGGTTACATTTATTTGTTCATTTATTGTTGACAGCTATGGCTTGGTTATTTCAACTTTAAGGTTGTCAGTGTCATTGCCATGTCTATGAAAAAAACTGTCCTTGTACAGTTATATTCAGCTTCAAACCTAATATTTGGTAGAGAGCTGAAGTTGCACCTTCTTTTTAAGCTAACATCTGTTTCACTAGCCTTGGTCACACAATTTATTTTATGTAAGATTTTTTTTTTTTTTTCCTTCACAACTTTCAAAATCCAGAGAACAGGAGTTTTATGTTTATGAATGGTGACTGGGTATCTGCTACTGTACCAGACAGTAAAATGTGAGCATATCAGTGGTGCTAAAGCAGCAGTTATTTTGTCAGCATTCAAAAGCAACACACTGTAACCCATGGGTCTTGGCAACAAAAGCGCAGACCCAGCCTGCCGTGTACCATCAGGTGCCACAGTAGCCATCCATGAGGACAGAGGTCCAGTAGATGGGCTTCACTCAGCAACCTTATGTGTTGTAGTACACCAATTGGCAGAATATATTTCGGCAAACCACAGCTGTGTTACATTTGTGTGTTGTTGTGTAGTTATTGTGTGTAGTGGATACATTGAAACTTTACATTTCAACAATACTGTGGTTAACTTTTACTTGGTGACATAATCCCAGCAGAAAAAGCAGCAATGTCTCTGTTAAAAAAATGCAGTGATGTCTTGTCAAAAATGACCACTTTTTGTTGAGCTGTCCCAGTTGGAATTGCAGCAGTATCTCAGTAGTAAACAAACACTTTCTGTGGCACTATCATCAGTGGGAACACAGCCAAGGGTAACTCCACAACACCCACCTTCAGTGACTGAAGAGCTGCTGGAAACAAAGTGATGATTGCTTAAAAGAAAAAAACAGGATTTGTTAATTGTTGATGTTGAAAAGTGGTCTGCCACTTGGCAGGCATGCCACTTAGCTGACACACCACCATCCCCTCCACCTCCTACTGACAAAGTCAGGTCATATACTAAGTCACTTTAGAAATGTTGATATGATACGTATGAAATGTACTAATGTAACTTCTCCGTGGTTTGCAGAAACATACAAAATGGCTACGTCAATGGGGCTGAGGGGCCAGCTTTTTAAGTAATTTAGGAATACAAAACATGTTGTAGTCAAATAATTCCTAAATGACTGATATGATGTGTTTGTGTGATGTCCTTTTATAGGCAAATATATGCTTGTTATTATTGAAGTTATTACCTGGCTAAATCAGGCTATTATTACCTTGTCATTTACTCCTTGTACGCATGCTCACTCACTATCTCAAGGTGTCATTGTCTGGATCTGTCAGTTGAGTCATTGACTGTTTTCAGCTGGTTCACAATCAACCAATAGCACAGCGACACACCTTCTCTGTCAGTCTATCATCTTACCGCTCCTCATTTTAAATATGGTTCTTTCTCTGCCGTAGTTCTTTCTTGCTGCCCTCGTGTGTGCCCTCCACCTCCCCATCACGACCTAGTCTTAAGGGATTCATCGGCCTCATCTTCAGCAGTCAGCAGCCTCAGAATCATCAGCCACCACCACCACCACCACCAGTGTCTGGACTCCATGGAAGGATTTATACTGCTGCCGCTCAGGTGTCTCTTGATCACGAAATATCTCCCTCTGGTGTCCAAGCGCCAAAAACTTAAATCTTAATCAGCACAAATCTATGGGGTGCTGTTTGTAAAGTGTCTCACGCTGAAAATAACATCAACATTTTGCCACATTTAGCTTCAAACAATGTTTAAAAAAGTGTTGTGAATTTTTTAACGTCACCTTTTACCACATTTACAGCAATATTTGTTAACTTAGAAATATATTAAATAGTTAAATCTAAATATTAAATGTGGCACCTAAATGTTAAATGTTAAATCTAAATATTAAATTTAAATCTAAATCTAAATGCTAAATCTAAATATAAATGTTAAATCTAAATGCTAAATCTAAATCTAAATGTTAAATCTAAATGCTAAATCTAAATCTAAATGTTAAATCTAAATATTAAATCTAAATCTAAACATTAAATCTAAATGCTAAATATAAATATAAATGTTAAATCTAAATATTAAATCTAAATCTAAATGTTAAATCTAAATGCTAAATATAAATATAAATGTGGGAAACATAGAACCCTTTTTGTGTAAGAAAGAAACATAGCCAAAGTCAGGTCTTTTATCTCAGCCATAGATAAAGAGAAACTCATCCATGCTTTTATTTCTTCACGCCTCGAATATTGTAATAGCTTATATACCTGTCTCAGCCAGAAATCACTTCACCATCTACAGTTAGTACAAAATGCTGCAGCTCGGCTTTTAACTAGGTCTAAAAAATGTGACCACATCATCCCTGTTTTAGCATCCCTGCACTGGCTGCCTGTTTATTTTAGGAGTGATTTTAAAATTCTTTTGTTTTTAAGGCCAGACTTGGGCTAGCCCCTGCCTATATTTTAGACCTTCTGTCCTCACACAAACCAGCTCGCAGTCTGAGATCCGCTGATAAGGCCCTGCTAGCTGTTCCAAGGTCTAGGCCGAAAACGAAAGGTGACAGGGCCTTTGCAATCAGGGCCCCTAGACTCTGGAACGATTTGCCTGAGGAAATCAGGTTTTCAGAGTCTGTTCCTCATTTTACATTGCTCCTCAAGACGCACTTTTACAGGAAGGCTTTTATGAAGTAATGTTTACTGTAAGTTGATGTAATGTTTAATTTGTATGTATTTTGTGTTGATATTGAGTGTGTGCTGATATTTTATGCTGTAAAGCACTTTGTTATTTATATTGAAAAGTTCTATACAAATAAAGTTATTATTATTATTATTATTATTATTATTATTATTATTATTGTTATTATTATTATTACATAAGGAGCAGGAAAGTCCCTATAGTGTGGGTTGGAAGGGGTGTAGATGGGTCAAAGAAACCCAGACTTTCATCTGGTTAGCCAGTGTTCATTTCCCACAGAGCTAAACCATGATATTTTTTTCTAAACCTAACCATGTGCTTTTGTTGACATCCCGGCATTGGTAGCAAGGTCCCAGAATGTCAACAGCAGACGCAGAAGGATACCTAGCTCAAAAATATGTAGATGTGAAAGGCCAGAGTCATTTGTCCCATGTTTACCAGTGTGAGAGGGACTTGAGACTGCAACCAAATCTCTTTAGGAATACCTACATATAACTTTTACTGTATCTCTAACAGGAATATAATCCTACATTAGGGTTTTCTATATCCATATAGTTGAATGCACATTTCCACTTACACGAAAAGTCTCCCAGTGACACTTTGGTGGCTACATTGCATTATCATGCACGAGAAGAACTTCACTGATGAGTTACTCCCAGGCTTTATTAGCTATGTGCCTTTTCCCTAGACAAAAAATAATTTCCAGACCTCAACCAAATGAAGCTGAAGATCTCATCAGTAGTCCCTGTAAGAAATGACACTGCATTATAGATCAAAGTCAACCACACATTTATTTATATAGTATAGCCCTGAATCCCAACTGCATATCTGTAAGGACTTAACAAGAAACAAAGTGCATACGCTCAATGAAGGTGATTAGAGGTTGTGTTTACAGACACATCACTGATAAAGCACATGAATAGATAGAAATGGAATGGTATTTTCACACAAGAATGTGTTAAAAGGGTTTTGATTTGAACATAAAGGAGCTTTCATGTTTATGTTTAATGGCGCGGATGTGACAGTTGGAAATGTGCTGCAGTCGGGGAAGTGGTTGACTTATTAATTGGATGAATTCAATAGGGAAAAATACATGCTACATGGTTATGTCACTCTGCTAAATGAAATGACTATTTCCGTGTGACTTTGCATGTTGTTGTTGAAACTCTACGTTACATTCATAGGTGTGAATGTCTGTTAAGTGTAATTGGCCTTTGTTTATTTGCAATAATTGAGTTGGTTATGTGACTGGCAAACAGTGATCGAGGATAGGCTTCAGTCCCTCACAACCCTGCAAAGTAAACTTTGCAATAAAAAAAAGTACAGTTGAAATAATACCACATGAAAATAAGCTTGTATTGATAATGGATGGGTGGAAAATAAACATGTAGGCCTATGCATAATTCCAGTAACTAAAATATTTCATTACAGATGTATTGCATGAATGTGGCCTTTGCTAGTATCCGGCAACATGTATGTATGACAGCAGATGCCTGATAAGAACATAGTCACTACAAGCTTTAATAAGTTTGGTCACAAGCCTCCTGTTTACCTCCATCAAGGCTATTCCACTATGCTGTGTTCACAGAAACGTGGGTTGGTACACCACAGTGTGCAGTAGCTGTCTTATGGCGCCATAGGCATTTGGCCTAGGTGGAGGTCTGCGCTCTCCAAGTGCCCTTCTAGCTGTTTTGTGTGATTGAGCTGATCAAGCTAAACTTTGAGAAATTTCATATTCCCATGTGATTGCCTATAGATTTGAAGATTGTGATGAAACAGCACTTGCAAAGTCTGTTTTTACTGATGGTGACAGCTTTTGTGATTATGAGTCTTGTCAAAGTTGAAAAGGTTATAGATAACAGCTGAACATGTACATGGAAGATCTTTTAAATGTTTAGGTGCAGTTTCGTGCAGTTTATTGTTTGTATGATTTGTCATAAGCATGCAACAACACGCTAGGTACTCTCCTGCATCTGTCTTAGACATTCATGAATGGCATCTCAATTGATGCTTGTTACATGCATTGTGTCTTTTCAAAATAAACTTACCACATAGGTAAAACACTTTATTTCCTGAAGTTTAGGTGACAAAAGTCCCTGGTTAGGTTTAGAAAATGCATCATGGTTTGGCTTAATTAAGTACAGTTCATAAAAATATAATGTCATGTCATGTAACATAGATCATGTGACAAAAGCCACTAGTGTAGCGTGCTACACAAACTAGCATAGTATGTTGTTATTAAATAACTCCATTGACTTCTGGTTTTGCAAACAAACACAGCTCCCGGGTTTACTACCTGGGTTTGTTTGACCCATCCACCTCACCCCCCGCTCACCCTATATGTACTTTGTGGCTTTATATACAACAGTAGTTACCGGTGGAATCAGAAATAGCCGCTGTTTGGGGTGTGTCATACCACTGTGAAGCTTGTCCATTTCTGGCTGTATCTACAGAATGTAAGAAATATTAATGATGACAAAACAAACACCAAGAATTATATACCATCAATTAAAACAAATTAAACTGCATTTGTAAAGAACTTTTTAAACAAAGGAGCCAAAGGAGCATCAGTGTTACTCTTACACAGTCCTGGGCATTTTACGGCCCGCGGGCCACATCCGGCCTGTTGGCTGTCCCTGTCTGGCCCGCGTGAGGTCAAGTAAGTTAGAACATAAATCAAAAAATAGGCCTGTTTATGCTGTGCACGCGATACAGCTTCAACTATTTTTCCCTGGCTTTGGATGAGAGCTGCGATGTACGTGACACTGCCCAGCTACTCATTTTCATACGTGGGATATCTACGGACTTTAAAATCACGGAGGAGCTGGCAGCCAGTCAATGAAAGGGACAACAACCGGGAGTGATTTATTCACGGAGGTACTGTAAATGCATGTTTGGACAAGTTGGGACTAAAATGGGACAAGCTGGCAGGTGTGACAACGGATGGTTGTCCAAATCTGATGGTGAAAAATGTTGGACTTTTGAAGAGAATGCAGGATGAAGTGACAGAAATGAACCTTGAGCAGAAATTGACATTTTTGCATTCTCAGTGATGAAGTTCAACAAATCCAGATGCAGATCCTCTGTCACTGATGACTACCTCTCAGCTGTCCTTCGCATATCCACCTCAGACATTCAGCCAGATTTTAATGCACTTGTTCAAGCCCAGAGCAGGCTGGATTTTTCCCACTGAATAAGTAAAATGAACTGTAAAACATTAAAAGCATTTATTGTTTTTTGCATCAAGTTGACAATTGCTTATCTTTAACAGACTGTAAACACAGCTCTATGTTCCCACAGCTCTATGTTCCCACATTTCCTTTTTCATAAATTGTATCAGATGTTATCCCCCTTTCTCCCAATTTGGTAGCCAATTACACCCAACCTATTATCCAGTAGCTATGGACTACAGATGGAATGTAGCTTTTAGCTAAATCTGGTGTGTCCATGTCTTTGTTTTTTGCAAACATTTAATGTAAGTGCACATTGTCCTTTTAAATAAACAACCTAAACTAAGTAGCACAGAGGCCTCGCATTGACTAGCTTCCGGTCAGATCAGTCGAATGAAGTGCAGCAATTGGATGCAAACCATAGTTTGCAGTGCATCAATACCTCTGGGAAGCTGGGTTGGCATAGAGAGGGGGTGCTCCTGGGATGCTTGGAGTCACTTTCCAGCCCTCTGGAGGCGTCATAGGCTCATGGAGGAAACATTAAGGAAGGAGGATGCCTATTTGAAACATAGGGCTGTGGGAACATAGGGCCTAATTTTCAGTGAAAAAAAATTCTTAGAAATGTGGGAACATGGGGCTGTGGGACAATTGGGCTGACTCCACTTGGTCAATCCATGTGAAATTTGGCACAGTGGTAGAGGGCCATGGGATGATGCGAATGAAGCAATATTACATCAGTTGGCCAAAGGGAGGCGCTATAGCAACCAACTGAAATTGCAAACTTTGAATGGGCATATCTCATGCCCCTTATGTCATAGAGACATGAAACTTTGCACAGAGATGCCTCTCCTCATGAGGAACAAATTTGCCCAAGAACCCACAACTTCGGGTTATACAGATTTTCCGCCATTTTGAATTTTTTGAAAAACACTTCAAATCGATCTCTTCCTAGGAAGTTTGACCGATCTGCATGAAACTCGTTGAACATAATCTAGAAACCAATATCTAAAGTTCCCTCTTGGCAAAAGTTGGAAAACTTACTAAAACTGAGCTTCTATAAGGCAATGAATATTGTGGAGGGCGTGGCTCATCACATAAAGGTGTACAACATCTCAAGCATCTCACCATGCAACTTTGTAGGCATATGACCACACATAATCTGAGGGGACCCCTCCATTATTGGCCCCGTCAAACAAAATTGGAGCGCTAGAGAACTAATTTCTAATTTCTTTATCTAGGCCTAACCGCCATATCGATTTTTACTAAACTTGGTAGATATGTGGAACAGGATGCCTCAAGGTGACTGGAGAAATTTAACTGTAATTGGCAACTGGGTGGCGCTATAACAACAGAAAAATGCTTAAAAATGGCTAAAATGCAACCGATCGCTGTGGCTCCCCCTGTGGCCGAATGTTAGGGTATGGTATGCTGCTGCAACAAGGGCTAGCCGCACCTTTCCCATGTGAACTACCAATGCACATTCTCACTCCGACCTCAACACATATTACCCTTTGGGCATGGGCTTTCCACATCCAGCCAGATACGACGTGCAATACCCTGGGTGCATTGGACATTCTAGGACGCCGTGTCAAGGTCTGCCTGTTACATGAATTGTCTTCTTTTCTTTCACTTCCATTTTCACAGGAAATGTACATTTTACATACAGTCTTTTTCAAAATAAATTAACTATGTTGGTACAACACCGCAAATATGTTTTTTTTTTCCTTGAACAACTAATGCACGTGATTGGGTTTAGGCAACAAAAGCACTTGAGGAAAACTATAAAGCTATGTAAAATAATAACAGCGGCCAGCCACACATCATGCCAACGTTAAGAGACAGCTTTTCTCAGTGTCTAATGCAGGAAGTCACTGCCCATGTGCCAGAAATTGACGACTTCGGAGTGAGACCATGTTGGTAAACCATAGCATTGTTGAAATGTAAAGATATGTTAAGTTTATGATATTCATTCATTAATAATGCAGAAATGTAGCGTATCCGTGATTTGCAAAAATGTACAATACCAATGCTTATTCTTGGGTTGCATCCCTCCCCTCTAAATCACCTACTGCAGTGACTTTGATAACTCAATTTCGAGAAGAGAACTTAATGCTGTTTTTTTTGTAGTAATTAAACTGCTCCATGAACAAGTGTACAATGGACCATATTCTTTGTAATTTTTAATAATGGATATGTAATCTTTGGGGATGAAATTGAAATTTCAGAATTTACTTTATATACCATCAGGCCTAAATGACTGCTGTTTTATAGCAGAACTCAAATGGAAAGTGTAGCTTTCAGAAGGAGACACGGGCAATGACCTGGCATGTGGTCTGCACAGCTTGATAACACTAAATTAATCTACACAACATGACCAGCGCTCCCAAATTGCTCAAAGGGCTTTTGAGGGACTGACTCACTTTTACTGAGAGACGTCTGAGTTGCTGCTCACTATTAAATCATCATCATTCTAACCTCACTTAAGGGCCGTTTCATAACTTTATTTATGTTTTCCATGCAGGCACAGAGATTACTACAAAGGGAATTAACTGGTTTTTGTTACAAGGTACAACTTTTATTATTGCTAAAGTAGAAAAAGGCAAATTTGCTTTGGGGTAATTAGTTGAATAAGGTCCATCTATATCCATTGGCAGTGCCTGACAGTTGGAGGCTGCTAGGCATGTGAAAATGAATTTCCTCTCACTATGAAACTAATTATAGACATAAAAGCTGAGTGGGAGATCCGTGGTTTGGCTGGGCCCACGCTGAGCAATGTGTACATAACTGATACACATATCAGGAATAGGTCATCAGGGTTCATGGTTCAAAGTTGTAACTGGATTTGTAACTTTCTGGATTAAACAGACAATTGAAGGAGGTTTTGTTTTCTTAGGCTACAGAGGAGGGGGTGATATACAGGCATTGGTCTTCTAACATGATGAGGACAGCTACGCTGTAAAGATAAAAAATAAAAATAAAAAAAGTCATGAAAACACAACAGCAAAGGCCTGGTGAGACAAGCATTAAAAAAGCAACACTTGACGGTAAACTCAAGTCATTACAATGAAACCCTCTTGCTGTGAGGCGACAGTGCTAACCACCACACCACTGTGCCACCCTGGTTGCGGGTCACTCATCAGAATGAGGGAATCAACTCACCAGTCTATAAACTCTCCTTCTGCCAATTCCTAGCTAGCTTGCTGCTAGCTAGCCAGGTCAAAGTTATCAAAGGTAAACATCAAAGTAGATGGAGAAGAAATGGCCACCAGCTGAACTTGCATCCTGCTAGCCATTGAACAGGCTTTGGAAATAAACTGAACGAACTTCATGCTGCATCAGTTTATAAAGGGATATCAGGAACTGTAATATCCTTTGTTTCAACTAAACTAAATCCAAGACAGCCCCATTCAGCCAAGAGGCTTTTTTTTCTATATGCCGATCTCAAAGAGTAGAGGACTCTGGCGAGAAGAGGACAAGGAGAGGAGACCTGGGGCCTCATTTATAAAGCTCTGTGGAGAATCCACACTACGTTTGCTTATGTACAAATGAGGAAATGTGCATACGCCAAAAAATATCTTGATTTATAAAACTGTGCTTATGCCTGCCAATACACAATTTCCTTTTATAAATCCCAAATCAACTTGGAATTGTCCCCACGTGGACTAGCCTCATATCCCACCCTGTACATCCCCACAATTAACAATAAAAGGTCAATGCAAAGCACCTCATTAATGCTGATGCATAGACATGAGCTGGCTGATGTTTCTCTACAGTGAACCATGGCAATAACCAAGAGGAAAACCAAGAAAATGAAAATTCCTGATGTAGAAACTGAGGTGCTTGTGGGTGAGCTGGAGATTAGAAAGCACATAGCCTATTATTTGGTGGGTAGCAGGGTCACAAACTAAAGAAAAGGCAGAAAGTGGGAACATGTTGGTGTTGCTTTTCATGCAGTGAGTCCATCAAACAGGACACTACCTGACTTGGAAAAAAAAAAAAAGGTCAGATCTAAAGGTGCATGCCGAAATAAGAAAAAGCACTGTGACGTCTCTGCTAATGATATGCGTACGCATGTGTCAGAATGTCCCCAAATTTATGTACATTTCCTCATCAATTTTTTTTATAAATTCCAATTCATGCTTAGAAAGTGGCATACACACATTTCAAGCCCTTTTTTGTGCATACGCAGTGGTTATAAATGAGGCCATGGGCTTTACAGTGAATAAGGACTGGTGTGACAGTGGGATTGTGAGGTGCTGTCCTGTTCCTGCTGTGGATTTTCTAAACCTAACCACATGCTTTTGTTGCACAAGGAAATGATCGTAAATACATTGTGTTTTACCAACGTTTTAAGTTCATTTTTAAAAGGCTGTATGTATCTAACAAGCAGAAACTGTACATTTCCTGTGAAAACGGAAGTTTATTTTGACAAGACACAATGCATGTAATAAGGGTAAATTGACATGTCATCCCTGAACATCAACAAACAATGCAGGAGGAAATATGGCACATCAAATATCAACGTGAGAGTCCACTAACAAAGCTGCAATATTTCACCAGTTGGGATAAGAATGCTTTGTAAATGATTTTTGCATTGAAAGGAAATGCAGTGCATAATGTGTCATGGGAGTAATGAATGTTCTATTGGTTGCCATTTGACACAAGCATGAATACAGATGAGACCAGATGACAAAAGCTTGCCAACACGTTAGCCAAATTGACTGGTTTGATATTTAGGCTACTCTCCCTGGGTCTGCCTCCTCTGTCATAGTATAGGTAAGGTAGAGACTGTTGTGAGGGCTCGTCTTGGGGAGGTAAACTGTACAGCCTAACCCGGTGGGGGAGTGTTATAGCCTAACAAGGCTTCCTTCCCTGGGTCTACCTCCTCTGTGGTAGTATAGGTAAGGTAGAGGAGGTTGTTGGGTCGGTGCGGGGAGCAGTGAGACCTGGCATTAGGGGAGTGTCTCTGGGACGCCAAAGATTACTGTTTAGCCTCCTGGAGGTGTCGTGGGACCAACTAGACGAAACACTGGTGAAAGGAGGTTCCTACCCGATGACCCCAAAGACATGTTAGTTATCACTGCTCACTGGTCTGTATAGTGAAGCCTTGCCATAATAGCTTATTTTATTTTATTTCACTGAGTGCTGATCCTTTTCTAGAGCACAATCTTTTTGTGTTTATTTGAATGTAAAAGTATTTGCCTGAAATATATATGCTATACTGAATCCATAATAGCAAGTGAATTATTCCTAGAAATTGTGAATAAATGTTGTAATCAGTTGTGTCCTTTATATCCTGAAACAGCTTCCTTTATTTAGTCAAGGATGTGAGTTGTGGTGAATACACGTGAATCTGAATGGTCCAGTTTCCTTTGGGAAAACTGCTCCTTGTTTAAGTTAAAGCTCCCATAATTTGCTTTATTTATTTATTTTTTTTTAAATGCAGCCCAGGTTCTGTATTGGATTGGCCTTGTAACAAAAGGATTACGTTTAATAGTAATACACCTCCTTTAAAGTTTAGAAGAATACACCTTTGTCATTAATGAGTCTTACAAAGGATTGCAATACCAGAAAAATAATTTCATGGTGGTCCAGAAAATAATGTAACTTAATAAGAACAAGTATAATTGCAATTTCCCTATCTCTGATTAATTCAGTGGTGCTAATTACCTCTTCTTTTTTCATACTCCAGAGCTGTGATAATTATTTTTACTCTGTTTTTTTGAAAAGGCATTTTGTAAGCTTGTGAAAAAGGAACATGATAAAATATGAGGAAAAGAAAAAGGAAAATACCACGGGGGCCTTACTTAACCAGATATAAGGAAACGTGATGCCTACGAGGAATAATTTTTGTTCATACAATTAAGAGTGCATACAGTGTTCTCTCATATGATGTCCTTTTTTGTGTGTTATTTTCATTTCTGAGTCTCTATCTGAAGACAATGCTCTCTTGCAGAGATAGAAACTGCACAAAAACCACAAGTGTAAGAACATGATTTTGGACAGCCTACATTCTTAATGATGAGTGGGAGAATGTATTTTTAATAAATCCAGTAATAGTAAAAGTGTAATCAGTTTGCAACCAGAATCTTCTCACCATGAAATCACCCTAATTACTCTTACACCTCTGACAGTGGCTGATCAGTTGGATTCAACCAAAGGGGATGATGGCAAATGCTGTGTTTTGTCATTTCTTCTCTCTATTTTTTTCTAATGAGTTGTATATACGTACAGGCAATAAAATGGGACAAATTATTTTAATTTTTGGATATGGCCACAGGACACTGATTGTGAAATTCATTTCTGTCTTCCTGATAATAGCAATATAAAAAGAAGAGGCAAATCAATTATTAACAAAATCCAATGGCTGAAACCTTTTTACTATTTTTTCCCCACCCATTTCAGTCCAGATGAGTTTTAGTCTTCAGCCTTATCTTAGTAATCACTGGGTATGTTTACATGCACACTAATATTTCCCCATTATCCTCAATATGACAGTATTCTTAATTAGATGTGGGTCATGTAAACAGCATTTTTTGTTTGGATTTTCGGAATAATGCCCTTTTCAAAATGTAGAATTTTCTGGTTAAGATGTGAGATATTCTGGTATTATTTGGATTTTAATAGCATTATTGGGCATGTGCACAATCCATTCAGAACATGTGTCTCACTTGGGGTCTTTACCAACATGCAACACATGGCCTCTTGCCTGTTGGTTTGTTCTCTGCAATGTCATGGATATGTTATACTCAAACCAATTTGCCAACAGTTTCCAAGGCTGCAGATGCATGGCCCCAAAAGAAAGCCCACATTTGTGGTTTCAGAGAGAAACACAACTTATTTTCAACACTATGAAAGTCTTGGATATCAACAGGTTTTTGCATATGTGCAACTATCGCAACACCGTCCTTTACAAGAAAGTGGTTTGAAGGAATGGAAGAGGGAGGCTAGGATTGCACGGTCAAACAAGTCCGCCACCAGAAAGAAAACTTTGAAAAAATCTTATTGTAATAACTTCATTCATATCAGTTATATTTCACAACCGTTATTTTGTTATATTCGTTTCTCATTTTAATTATGAATTATTGCAAATGTTAAGATGCATAACTCATATTAAGGTGGTGGTAATGTGCATTCGATTCATCGAATTGTTTGTACATTTATAATAATCTTTATTCTTTCACCGTGTATACTTTTTCAGTACGTTTTAAGGGTTGGTCTGTACCTGAAAAGTGTGATAATAAGTTAAATGTACTTTAATGAGTTAATAACCCAGAAGAGTTGACTTCCTGTTGACCTTTTTTGCAAGGGTAACGTAACAAAGACGTACTGGCGGGGGACGAGCGGACAGACCCTGTGGAGCTGAGCGGTCGTCGGACCATAATTTAAGATATAACATGTTTTTTCGACTTTTATGTTGAACTAAAGACTGTTGTGGACCAACGCGCTCCAACGTGTGTGAGCCAGAGACGGTGTACTGCCGGCGTGTGTAAGTTAGAGACTGTTTATTGTCGACGAAGTGTGGTTTTGCAACTACGAGGCAAGCTAATTAGCCTAGCTCGCCTGCCCAGCTAATTAGCCTAGCTCTCCTGCCGTCATCAGTGGTGGAGATGTTGGCCACATTCTTCTTCACCTGCGGGAGGAGCTGCAGCGGACGTCGTGGACGTGCTGCTGGGTCCCGAGTGTGGTCTGCTGTCTGCGGAGACAGGCTGCCTGCTAGTCATCGCAGCTGTGCTTAGGTGTTGCTGCAGCCTGTGCCAGGGCCGAGGAGCGGGATTTCTACAGACTTCTCACACAAGGAGGTAACCTTGCGGATGGTTTGTTTACTTCATGAGCTCCAACATTAAGCGCGTCAACGAACCTTAATGCAAGCTTGCTTAAAGAACAAAACCAAAAACTTAGAGTGCACTCAGGTTAACCCAGAATAAATACTAAACATACCCGGGTCCGTTTTGTTTGGGGTTTATTTCATTTTTCATACTGTGTTTTTTCTATTTCTGCCATGTGAAATATGTGCAATTTCAGTTAATACATTGTTGAAATTCAGCTACTGTGTTTGTGGTATTATTCATAGTATTTAGCTGAATAATTGAGCAGGCTAATTCATTTATTTCAGTTAATGAGTAGCCTTATCATTTCGTTGGGTTTATCATACCAGAGTTATTCCCCTAGCCTCTCAGTGATTATTAATGAGAATGAGAGTCATAGTTTACCCTAACGTGTTATTTTACATTGAGATGTCTCTTTCACCCTTTTGAACATTTATTTGGTTTGATATAAAATCTGTTGTGCATGACATGATCATAATAGTACGAACCTAGGGTGAAAGGGTTACGTTATCATGACACAGACAAAAAAAAAAGGCAAAATGACAAGTGCCTCCAGCTGTTCCAATTTCATACATTTTGACATGATGAACATGTTAGGACACTTAATCAGAGTACGCACAGCAGCATGTACATGGGATCATTAGTTCAATATTGATTTTCTTAAGCCATGAAAACAGCTAAGCAGGAATATTTATCAGCCCTTATTTATCAAACTAACATACAAACCAGCTAGGGCTGTCAATGAATATTCTAAATTCAAATTTAAATTCGAATTTGAAAAAAAAGTGGACCTTCTAATGTGAAAATTGATATTCGATTGTGGAGAGAAAAAAAAAAACACCAACGCAGCTGTCCTCTGCACTGAACGCACTGCATAAGGCCACACCGCTCACGGAAGTGCTGTGTGCAGCGCAACGAAATTCTTGCGCGAGCCGGAGCACTTCAGCTCACATCAGATGCACATTTCTCCATGCTGGTTGACAAGCAGTTCTGCTCCCAGCTGTTGTCTCAGTCACGTGGCTTGACACATTTGCTCGTGGCTCGCGCAGAAAATAGACAAGACGCTTCCGCAGGCGGCGTGGCCTGACGGGTCAGAGAGGGGAGGCGAGCGAGAGGTCCGCGGTCGTTTATAACGTAATGTTATAGATAATTGTTTTATGTGTTTTAATGTACTTGTAGGTATTTTTATTTATGTTGAAATAAAAATACCTACAAGTAGTTATGTTTCCTTGTATTAGTTTGCCCTCTTGTGGACATAATGCAAAAAAAAAAATGAATGAATGGTTCAAACCTATGAGTTATTTTTAGAAGGAATATTCGAACGTCATTTTTGAGCAATTTTGACAGCCCTAAAACCAGCACAGATCTAAGTGCATAAATTATCTTACAATAAAGCTTGCTTGTGATTTGTGAAATGTCCAATAACAGCGAAGGAATTATTGGGTGTTGATAGATGTGGCGGCTGAAAACAGTCATCATTTACATATCCTGCCCCAATATATTTTCGGTTTAGAGGCCTTGCCCCAAGAGTTGACATGGTGAGGCATAATTCCGCCAAGAAGAGAAACTTTTCTGAGCTAGAAATGGAAATGCTGATGTCCTGGGTCCAATTTAACCAGTCGGTTTCATGAGTGCTATATCTTAGGCAACTGTACTTTCATATGTTTCTTGAAGATGTCTTGCCTCTCATCCAAGAGGCTTCTTCAGTTCTAACTGACTGGTGCAGAGTCGCATGCTTTAAACCCTGTGTGGGTGCGAACCCTTACAGAGTCATTCAGGTCACATGTGAGTTGTTGACCCACTCGGCCATCTCGTGTGTTATTAGGGTTCTGAGAAGGGACATCAATGTTCACATCCTGGCCAGTGAAGACAGATGGTTTGAAAGAAGCATGAAAGAAGTCATCTACGTCAAACTGGAATGACTCTCGTTAAACAGAGGAGGTGGCCTATGACACCACTTATCACCCACTTACAATGAGGTCTTGAGATCCCTTTCTGGATGACTTAAAACCCATTCTCATCAGGTCCCATCTAAACCTAACGACACACAAGATGATTGGGTGTGTCAACCACTCACATATGACCTTAAGGACTGCGACTCCACACCAGTCCATTAAAACTGGAGAAGCCTCTTGGATGAGAGGTGAACCGTCTTCAAGAAACTAACGATCCATGTTTGTTTCATTAATGAGGGCCATTGTCTTTCTGAATAAGGGCAAAACCCAGGATATTTTGTGCATAAATGTAGTGACTGTTAACTAAATGCTGTGGAAATGGTCATGAATTACACCAAAGTGGTTCACATACAGGTGTGCATCTTCATGAATATAAACCCTGGGGGAACACAGCACCAGGTTTTTCTATTTTTTCACATAATGTATAAACAGTCAAAATAAACATGTAGTGCATAAACAAGGCAAAGCACGAAAAAAAAACCCATTACAGCATATGTTGGTCACGGTTCTGTGCCATGTAGTGATGAATCAGTTGGAGCATGAATCTTTCCTAATGGCATTATTTGGTCTACAGTAAAACATGATTACAAACCTCTGTCAACCCCATTTAGTTATACTGCTAATCTCATTTGCTATTAGCTATCCTACTGGTTTACAAAGCTAGTTAACTCGGTGGACAGCAAATAGGCTAAGATAGATTTCATTAAAACAGACCTACTGAAACATTACAGATCTTCATTAGAGGCATGCTTGTACTTCTTACTTGTTAATGCTATTCTAAAGAAAGTCACGTAAAAGTGAAATGAATGAAAAATGAGCAATGAATTATAATAACTGCATTAGGTTGAGAAACTCTGCATCAGTGGCAGTGCTTACAAAGGTAGACCTTGTTCTATCCAATAATAAATAGACTGCCACTCTAATCAAACGAACATCCCACTGCACACTCTTCAGGATGCCCCATTGCATCAGGATATTTCATTTAATTAGGCCAGATCCCTTTCAACTCCGCCGCGACGTCACTGTGCAGAAATGTCTCTGGGACCAGCATGGACTCGAGGTTTTAGTCATTAAGGAAATCAGGTCAGCCTTTGCATCTGGAGGAAATCCATGGCAAAATATGTAATTACACACTTGCATACCAGCATTGTTTTTAATGAGCTAGTTCTAGACAAGTCGCATGAGAACAATTCTCACCTCAGAGCATATGCATACTTTGACAATTTCAGAATGTACAGGAAATGCAGGGAGAACATTCGAGTGTCACATCATGTTGCAGGCAGTGTGTGAAAACATATGACAATAATGGATGTGTTACAGTATTTTATCTTAAAGAATAAAGAGGTGCATCACCAGCACGATGCAAACTTTCTCACGTCTCCAGTGAATAAAGAATTGATATACAGAGAAAAATCTTGATGAATGGAAATAAGAGGGCTCCGTCTATAACAACAGCAAAACTATATCAAAACATCCCTTTACAAACACACAACTTGTGCAGAATACTCCATTTTATCCAGTCATATGCTCATTACTTCCTAAATAGACAGCTCCAACGGGGAACTGAAAGTGAAACTTATCTACGCTCTCTTCAAAGCCAGACTCCATTGACAAAAAAATGTACATTTATTTTGCTAAACACAGTAGTTGCTGGTCTACCATTGCCTCAGACAGTATTTTGTTTGTTGTCATTGTGTGACTTTGATGCTTTAAAATGAAATGTAATTTAGGATTCATCCAATTACACAAACTACCAATCAAGGCAGTGGTAGACCAGCAGCTCGTGTATTCAGCAAGGTAAAGTTACTGTTTTGTCACTGGAGTCTGGCTTTGAAGGCAGCAAAACTAAGTTTCACTTTTAGTTTAGGTCCCCACAGGAGCATAAATAAAGACAGTGCAGTTGCACTGGGGCCCGTGGGGTGGGTGGGCCCTTGTAAATGATTCAGATTGCCACCCCGGAGCTACACCCGTATTCAAAGAAACAAATTGAAAATGGAACAATTTACTATAGGGTATATGCCTTCAAATTAGAGTCACTAATTCACCTATCCCCAGTCTGCATGTCTTCGGACTGTGGGAGGAAGCTGGAGTACCCGGAGAAAACCCAGGCTGACACGGGGAGAACATGCAAACTCCCCCACCCGGGATCGAACCAGGAACCCTCTTGCTGTGAGGCAACAGTGCTAACCACTGCTTCACCGTGCCACCCCCTTTTAAACATAAAAGTGGCAAAAATAAAGAACAACAAAGAAAACGGAGGATAAAGTAGCAAAGCCCCATAAATTAGATTCATTTGGCTTTTTAATAAACAGTCACAAGAGATTTCCAGACTTCTCCATTTTTAAAATTCTTCTTTTATTGGAGGCATGCAAGAAAAACAAAGTTGTCTTCATGAATTTAATGTAACACGGGGTGAGTAATGGATATACAAATAATCATTTGTGGGGTGAGATATTCCTTTAAACGCCTGGATTTGTCTTGAGATTGAAGCGCTGGCCCACATTATTATTCTTAAGATTTGCATGAGGTGTTAAATGACCCCATTCCGAACTCAGTTAAATGCTGTTGTGCTGACATGAGAAATGTAAAAATAAATGCTCCAAAAGGATCTGAAGTGGCTCTGTTTGCAGTCTATCAAAACAGCACTGACGCATCCCATCTGGCCAGACTTTAATGTTGCAATCACCACTGAGTCCCTCTTTTATTTTCTCTGTTGCATTTTTGTTTTTGGTTGATTTAGGTTCACGTTGCCTAATTACAAGCATCCAGGTGACTGAACAAAAGGCATCCAGAATCACAGAAACCTTGACTCAGTCTTGGCAACTTGCCACTACAGGAAGTCAGTGAATTAGACAGCTGGGGAGCACGAAGACACAATCTGATTCAGTCCCTCTAACTTAAGCTAATCATGATAGAAATGTCTGCTCTGTTTACTGTAATTTGTCATCTCTTTGTAGATGAGACAACATGTGGAAAAGCTTAATATAATCATCAGACTGACCTTTTGTTTACACAGTTCATTTTGTTTTGTTGCTTCGATATTTGTCTACCAAGTATTACCAGGAACTGCTGTTAACGTCCATCCAGTTGTAAATCTTAAACTGAACCACTTACAGGAGGCAACCCCCAGTAACTGAGCCCAGTGAATTATGTTCATATTGGGTTATTCTGTAGATTGAGTGCTGTTCATGTAGCAAGGCCTACTGTAAAGATGAAACCATCCCATTCTAACTCCACGGTGTCAAATACTGCAGCTTGGTCAGTGACCCTCAGCATCTTATACAGACCCATGAGGCATCCTTTAGTATCTGTATGAGAGTGCTGTGCTTTCAACCAACTCCACTTTCCATTTCTGGCAACAATGTAGTAAAAAGAGTGAGAAACGGACGTGACACAATCCACAGTCCAGCGCTTGGTCAGTAACTTTAAGTGTCAGACACCGACAAAAAAAACAACCTTTCATGTCAGCAGGACTCGCAGCTGGTTGCTGTTATTGTTTAAGGGCACCTGGCAGAGTCAGGGGTAAATGCAGCGGGACAACAACGAAAGTTAAGGCGGCAGAAGTCCGTGTGTGGTGGGTGGGAGGGGTGGTGGATGGATCCAACAACTACTGACTTTCACCGGTGGACGCTGGTGTCCACTTCCTGTAAGAATGTTAAGCCAAAACCTTTTGTTTTGTCCTAAACCCGACCACCTGTGTATGTTGGCAAAACAGAACTACGTGTTTGTTGTTGAAAGACAAAAACATAAATTTGCAGTGTTGTATCCACACAAATCGTTATGACAGTTTGCAAACTGTACAGTTTCTTTGAAAACACAAGTGTATTTTGTGTATATTTTTCTATGCAACAGATAGAACTTGACATGGCGTCCCAGAGCGCCAACAACCAGTGCACCCAGGGTACCTTGCATGTTGTATCTGGATGTGGAAAGTCCAGTAGCAAACGTTGATGTGTGATGAGGTCAGAGTGAAAATGTGTTGACAGTTATCTGTATCTCTTACACCACCTAAATTATCTGCATCCATGTTTATACTCTGAAGGGGTGGGGTGTGTATCGGAAATGGGTGGGACTTAAACTGTAAATAAGTGGGACCTAACCAGAAGTCGTTAATTTAAGCAAGAAGTTACTATGGGTCCATCAAAATTAAGCCTCAGATTATATTCAATTACAAGAGTAAGAGATTAAACACAAATATCTAACTGAGAATTTTCCTTTACCATGAATGTGGATATTGACACATTTTACTTGAATGATACGTGTACTCATAAAACTGACATTGTTCGTACCAGTTATTCATTTTATCCTAGTATTTGGCTCAACCCCACTAAAGTAATTTGGGTGACAAAACCTACATTTCCTGTGAACACATAGGTTTAATAAGAAAGTACACCGCAAAATGTAACGAGAAGGGTTGGGTACTGTTCATAATGGACCTTTTTCACAGCAGACATTTTGACTTGTGTCAGTAGAAAAAGCACAGGTGAAATTGATAACATTAAGGATGGCTGAGTTCCATTCAGTGTCCCAGTAAGCTAGTAACATTTAGCCAACATGGACAATACCAGGGTCTCCCCAAAGTGGAACGCAGCTGTCATTAGTGTCATTGAACACACCTGTGTTGCTCCCACTCTGACGTGTCAAAATGTCTGCCGTGAAAAAGGTCTATTGAACCGATATGGTACCGGTATCTGGAATTCGGTACCAGTACCAAACGGTACCTTATTTCAGTACTTTTTAACCCTATGGGCCCTAGGCCTTTTTGGGGTATTTTTACTGCCTTTACTTTTAAGCTCATATCACAGTCATTATAAAGGCTACATACACATGCTATAACTTGTTTTTTCAGGACAATCTGGGCTAACCACATTTGCCATCATTCCATGTCCTTCTATGTGCCTGTATTTTATATTAATTTTTATATCAATGCAAAAAACAAATCTGTGTTACTAAATTCTTAGATTTTGACATTTATCTCAGCATAGCAAGTTGGAAGTTGACATATTCTGCCCTATATGAAGAGGGGAGACTCTCTGGAATGTGGTAATACAAGAACCATGATGCTGGGACATTCTGTCACTTCCCAGCTGTCCAAAACATGTGGTTTGTACCAGGCGGACATAGATGCCAGTATTTTTTCATTATTGCAAGACATTCCACTGACTCATTCACAAGTCAAAAATGTGTTTTATCTGAAAGAAACATGCAATATTTACATCGAAGATAATAGAAAAATAGTCAACCAAGTGCAATGATGTCCTCCAAGATAATATTTGTTTTTCAGTTTCTGTTATATATTGGGGGGACATTTTGGGCATTGGTGGGGGGACACGTGTCCCCCTCAATGTATATGGTGACTATGGCCCTGTCAGGCATGCATAATTAGGCTACAGTTGTCTGGGTGCGCATAGGTGAAGTGGCTGGTCTTGTCATACAAAGTTTGATGGAGTGTCAACTGGACAATATGGAGATATTTGCATCTTGAAAGCCGGACTACAAATGTGGATAGACAGGGAGAAACACATGAAAGCCTAAGACGTGGTAAGATACGATATTCCTCACTATATGAAGTGACTGATAACAAGATCTGTATAATGGATTGTAAAGAAATGCGTCAGGTTTTTTATTTTGTAGACAATTGATCTGGATTTATAGCGTGATGGGATGACAGCACCATGATGTGTGTGGTATCATTGGAAAGCTCTAGTCCTGCGCTTTCATATGATAGGCGTGGCATTTCTGTGCGAGCCTGCGTTCGTGAATAATCCATCCAACAGTAATGTGTGTGCAGAGCTGTATGAAAGCTCTGTTATACATCATATCAATTTTTTCACTGTGAAAACATTGGATTACCGACAAGTGCTTGGCCTTGTCGGAAAGCTACAGTTCCGCTGTTTCACATAATATGCATGGCTTCTCGCTATGACACACGGTCGTGGAGAAATTCCACAGAGAAGAACGGGTGTGAATTTGGACGCACTGTTGAAACTGAGAAGTTTAGACTATGGGCCCTATTCTAAACTTCTCAGTATCAACATTTTATTGAGAACATTTAGGAACAGTGCTGCATGTTAACTTTTGTCTGCACATTTTTTTTGTCGCCATTGTTGCTGAGTTGTTGCGAGTCATGTGCTCTCGCTCCGCCTCCACCTCAGGTACCGAAATTTGGCACCGATTCATTTTAAGTGAATCGGTACTCGGTAGTACCGACGTGAATTGGTACCAAGAGTAGCAATGTAGAAAACACAATTTCTTAAATTGGTTTTGGACAGAAAATCTTGGGTTATCGAGCATAATGCAGGGTTTTGCAGAATTGTCAACATTCTTTTCAGGTGATATGGTTGTAAACCCTTATATATTGGGTTGTTTCCTGCAAATAAATCGTTCAGGCACCAAGGCTTACATCTCCAGGTGTCTCAGACTGAATATTTAGTTCCGTTTGCCCCTGCCTCCCAAAAGTTACAAGAGTAAATACTCCAGAATTTAGACCACTTCAACACAATTCTTGCCTACGACCAGACTTCCAAGACTTTCAGCCCTTTAAAAACAAGGTCAATGTCATTGTACACTTAATTGCTCTTGGGGGGGCAGTTATCCATTTGTTGATTGCTACCACCAGACAGAAAAGACTGACTCACCTGTATAAAGCATTTCAGTTAGATCTCTACAGAGATGAAACATCCATCATCATTAAAGAGCTCTGATTTGTTGCTTTTAATTCTTGTGCATAAAGCTTCCTTACCAACACAGCAGAACTGGAACTATGGTTCTCCACAGACATGTGCAAACCCACATGTGGCTCAGAGAAGCGTGCTCCAGCCTTTATAATTCATGCGCAATATGGGAATATGTTGTCTATCATGCTCATCAGACAGTATGTCCTAAGAATATAGATGCTATTACACGCCACACTAAGTGGTTAAAACCACGTGTTCCTGACTGACAGGGTTAAAAAATTGTTTGTGTGCTCCATCTGAAAACTTAGACGGACTCATTATCTTAATTGCAATCTCAGTCTTTAATTAGCTATACACATACTGAGTCATTCAGGTGTGATCAATGCCCTCTTAATCTCCAACCATAAAATGAAAAGAAAATGAAATCAATGTTTTGCTATCTTTAATTGGAACGTAATGTCAAAATTAATAACAATCAAGGCAATTAGCATTCGTAGCCGGCTGATGTGCAGCGATTCCAGTCTTTAATATTACCGCGATTCCAGGTTAACTGTCATCATTACAGGAGGATTCAGGAGAGCATCAGAGAAGTTAATGGAGTGAGCTGAGCAGGCAGAATGGACTGGAAAACTCTAAATCTGTAGAGTCTTAAAAAAAAAAAAAAAAAAAGATTCAGCAGAAGAACAGCCATCTCACCTCAGCAGGATCTCTGATTTAACTGTGTCTGAATAAGATCTCTTTCCCAGAAATAGAAAACCCACGCCTTTTTGGAGAACCCATCCTGTCAAGGAAATTACTTTCCTATTGGGAGGAGGAAGTATTATTTCAGTGTCTTTCAGACCCCCCACCATACTTACTATACACAGTTCAAGACAGCCTAATCCACATACCCTCTGTTCAGCCCTGCGAAACAAAGGCCCTTAATACACGCTCTTCCTCCTTTCTTTAGCTGTAATTTCCGACTTTGAGACTACACAGCAAAATAAATATGTTCCGCTTAAGGGAAGAATGGACCAAGACAAGGTCATTTAAAGATCCTTGCACAAGAACAAGGCGCCTTTCTGCAGTCTCCTATTAGGAGAAAGATCTTATAGTGTGGAGAATGTTTCAGGCTAAAAACGTGCGAGGTTGTTAGTTTGAGTCTGCTCTCATACGGCTCAGAGAAATACTGTAGCGGGACTGGAATTGCAGGATCATCAATTAATGATTTACCAGGCTGTGGTTTCCCACCCCAGAGCCTGGTTTTGTAATCTGCAGTGAATAAATTTGTATAGGAAGGCCGCTAATGAGGCTTAATAAAGACGTTAGCCATGGGCTGCAGTGGATGGACTGGTGTCCTATTTAAGAGTCACAGGAGTCGCCCTTTGGGGAGAGATGACCCTCCCAACACTGCAGGGTTGTTAGAGTGTTTACCTTAACATCCCTTTCTAAATATTAGATCTTAATTATCAAAGTGGCTATTTTGGATGTTAATTTATCAAACAACACCTTTGGCTTTCCACTTTTCCTAAGTGATTAAAAGTAAAGACGAGACACACAAGGCTTCATGATGACTTTAAACTGGCAGTATAGACATGTCACAGTCCAATAGAGCCTACAGCTAACTGGAAATGTTCTAGGTGAGGTATTACGTCAAAAGAGTGCACAGCCATATCGTTAAACCGCATTACGTCTGACCTGAGGAGAGAAGGTAAGATTATCTCAATGCTATTGTCTTACATTTGGAGTACAGCCGAGACTTTAATCAAATCTCGAAGCAATCAATGCACCAGCTCCGATGGACACTTTTCCTTGCCCTTGGAACCCAAGGAGTGTTCAGAAACGATACCACCGGCAAAAAAAAGAGTCACTTCGGATACATCGTCGTAGAGAATGAGATTAACCTCCCATCCTCTACCCACTGGGATATCTAATGTCGCTGAGCTTATCTTCCAAGCGTTCAATCAACCTCCAAGAAGCAAGTCTATAAACACCTCGCAGTCCTTTGTTTTTCTTCTCAGCATCCACAAAACTTGTTTGTACACTCTGAAACTTTTCATCCTTTCATGTCTGTTTTATTTTTTCTCTTCCACAAATTATGAAGTTAACCTGCTGTGAGGTGGCGGGTGTGTGTGTGTGAGAGAAAAAAAAAAACAGTGATACAGAGGGGGATTCAGAATTGGTGACAGTCTAGCAGCATGTGCATGCGCTGCACTCTGTTGTTGAAATATTAGGACACAAAACCCTGTGGTTGGACTGGACGCTGTCCCAAATAGGCTCATCTATTATTAAGAGATTTTCCTATTTTCTGTATTTGTCTTGCTGGACAACATATAAAGGGACAGAGACATTATCTCACCAAATATCTATTAAGATGAACTGATTTGATCTAGGATTAAAAGATAAAAAAAAAAAAAAAAAAAAAGACAGCAAAAAATGACACATAATCTCTCCTGACTCATGCACGCATCTTCACATACACAAATACACATGGGCAAACTCTTGACCTCATGCCGTAGAAAAATATAATATAAATAAATATAATAATTTTTTGTTGGGAAGATTAGAAATACATTATTTAAAGACATTAAGTCCAGATTTTCCTGAAATAGATCTAGACGGAAACGTGATCTTCCTATTTTCAATTACATCTTTGCTATCCTCAATAATCCTGCACATCCCTGGGCCTGCTCTCCCTGCACTCCATGTTATGCACTTCATGTCTGCTGCACCTTTTGTTTTGTTTTTTCTTGATATTCAGAAAAACAAGCAATTGTTTATGAAGTATAAAAGTGTTGCCTGTCCTTGACCAAGCAGACGAGCATGTTCCTGTTCCTGCTGTAGGTAAAATCCGCTGGAACAAGTGTATCAAATTGCTTATTGTGGTGGGAGGTTTGTGCATTCACTGAAGAGTCCTTCAACCCCAGCATTACACACAAAGGCCTTCATGTTATATTACAAACTCCTGACAAGAATTCCAGTCCGACGTGCAGGATCTGACGAGTGGAGCCTTATCTATCCGCTACAGTCTCATTTTTAATTTCTTATTCAGCATTTGCATTTTACAAGTAGGGTTTTGCTGATCTGTGTAACCTTTGGCGTGGGGCGAGATCAGTGGCACTTGAAAATGCACGCCATGAATGGCTCTAAGCTGAAGTAACCGGGTGTGATAACTTTTGCCTGGCAGATAAACACAGGCAGAATCGCTCCTGCTTCCTTTTTAGCATTACAATGAACTACGCTCTTGGGTGCCAGTGTTCTTTTATGTGCCCTTACTCTCTATGAGGCCCTGTCCTTTTTTTTTTTCCTTCCCCACAACACAACACTAATACACTGTTTACCATTCTGTTGTTATGCAATCACTCATAAAAGACACTGTAATGCAGACAAAAGTAGGTAAAGAAAAAACATCAAATGTGTGACAGAGTGCATTTTTCTAAAAACGCACACTTTTCTTGTCTTACCTAAAAACATGCAGATTTATGTGGTTATGCGGCCCTGAATATAAACACATTCAATGTTTTTAAATGAAATAGTACAGTAGGATGTCAGGGTCAGAATAAAGATTAATATCAAAGACTTAATACCAGTTGGTAAGGCAGGCTAACTCAGATTTTTACCCTTTATAAAAGTAGAAAGTAACTTATTTGCTCAAATTTTGATTTAATCTCCTCTAATGTTTATACTTTATAAAGAGCTATGGCTCAATGCTACTTTTTGTCTCATGTAAAACCTTTCGTGGCAAGCCTTAGAAATGCACACTCATTATGGGTGCTCAAAAAATATTTCAAACACAGCTTAATGGCATAATGGCCTTGCTCTATTGTCAAACAGCCAGAGTTCTTTTTTAACTGTGCCCTTGAGCAACAAACTGGACTTAATACCTCCACTCTTACTGGAAGCGAGACTGGGTGAAAATGTCAGCTGAATATACAAGATGTACATTTACATTAATGTGACCCTTTTTTTTGCAAGTGTTGAGTTTAACAAGAAAATTAAAGCAGACCTATCATCTGAGGTCAATGATATATATGAAGGCATATTTTAACTTTAAAAGCAATTTTCACGTTGGCTCTCTGTCAGGTCAGCAGTCATCATTTTTTGCCCTTTCCTGTTGTAAACATTGTTCCCCTAATCTAAAGGGATGAGGATTAAGGGTATTTTGTCGGCACGGCTATCCATGTCTGACCGTCCTAAGGCTGTGAACTGCCATCACAGACAAGTTCATTCTGTTTACCCTTGTCATCCAGAGGAATATTAATCATTCAGTAAGCAGTCTGACCAAAGAGCTTTGGCTCTGCACATGTAGACAAATCATCATGGAATGAACTGACAGTCACTGAATGTTTGAGGATCCATTTTTGGATGCAGCAGACATAAATATTCCAGGGAAATAAAGTTGCGTGACGACTGGATAAATGGACAATTTCAACCATTTTCCCAGCTTATATTGAATGGAGCACAAAACGCTGGCCGTCTGAGATCAATCCAAGGAAAGAAAATATCCAACTTCAGCAAGGTCACAGTTCAGATTATTATTTGTGGTTAGGCAAATGCATTGTAGAAATTACAAATGTTATCGGTAACACTTTACATTAAGGTACTGTAATAAGCGTTAATTAATGCTTAATAAGCACCAATTAACCGCAGCTGGAGAAGGCATTGATGTCTCGATCACGCTGCTCGTTCACGCTGCTCGTTCTGTGTGTGTGTTTGCTACCTGTTGCCTACCTGTGTGGGAAACCCTGGTTGTCTGTTTCTGGGTAACACTACTGATCTACCTTGGTGTCCTCCGTAATTGATCCTGCCCCGGCTTGAGTCGCTGTACACTCCTTTTAGGTAGCTCGGGGGAAGTTTCTGCACTTTCTTCCGTGCTGCTGACTCCAAGAGCTGTACATGCTAACTCGCCGGCTAGCCGCTCCTCTCCCGGCGATCAGCTTCACAGGGGTAAGCTACAAATTGTCTTATGTGTAGTCGATTTACCGGGTTGACAGTTACTGGCTGTGGCTTGCTCCTGTGGTTTCACTGATCGGTGTCCCTTAACTGCACACCGGGTTAACCCCTGGGAGGCTCGGGTGCTTCACTGCTCGCCCGGCTGCGTATGGACGTGTTTGTGTGTGTGTCTGACGAGTAAGCTTTACTAACGTGTTACAAATCGGTACTACTCGCGCAGCATAACGTGTTTTCTGTATAAAACTACCAATAAAGGTCTTTAGTGGAAGCTATCTTTTGATTCCTGCGCGTCTCTTCCGTATTCTGGTATTGTTTTTGCCGCTTGGCGCTTCGATTGGTGGCCTTCGTCACTGTCATCTGACGTAGGCCTACCAACCTACTGCTTGAGGATGGCTGGTAAAGGACAAGAGCCGGAGCTCATCGCTCTGGAAGCAGTGCGCAAACTTGTCAACCAGAGCATAGCTCAACACAAAGCTGAACAAAACAAACTCCTGGAAAAACAACTCGCTCAGCAGAAAGTCTACTATGAGGACCTAATCCAGAAGCAAGCAGATATATTCACCAAGTTAGTGCGGGCTTTGATGGGCTCAAAAACAGCCTCCAATTCACCCAGCACGAAGTCGACGTATCAAAAAGCAACATTTTCAAACTCACAGATGATAGCGAGCCACTAGAAAAAAACCTCAGAGTGGTCTGTGATAGCATAAAGATTCTTGACAGATCAGCTGACTACCTCGAGAACCAGTCCAGGCGTAACAACTTGGTCTTCACCGGCATCGAGGAATCCCCGAACGAAACCTGGGCCAGCTCGGAGAATAAGGTGTGCTCCATCATCACCACCAACCTCAATCTGGACGCCAACTCCATGGCCATTGAAAGAGCGCACCGAACAGGAAAGCTTGACACCAACAACAAAGGTCATCGACCCATCTCAGTTAAGTTTCTTAACTACAAGGACAGAGTCACTGTTCTTGAGAACGCAAAAAAAACTAAAAGATACTGACATCCACATTAATGAGGACTTTTCTGCCCAAGTACGTGAGCGAAGAAAAGCGCTTCTCCCAGACATGTATGCCGCACGGGAGAAAGGACTCATTGCCTATCTGAAATACGACCAGCCGGTAACCCACCCACCACAAAATAAGAGAGGACAGTTTGCTCACAACCCAACCAGCCCTGTCAGACCCGCAGCTGCCACTACTCCTACTACCTCCACCCCGAAGTGACGATGCCCGCAACCACAAAGGTGGCATTGACCACCTAATTACATTTTTCTGACTACTCCTCCTTAAAACCATGCCAACTGGCACAAGTGTAAACAAAATTTGTCCTAAATGTCAAAAAATGTAAAATCTCAAACCATTACCTGTGGCTTATGCAGATCGAACTTTCACTTAAAATGTTCACCAGCCTCGAAGCTGAACTCTAAACTCTGGATGTCATGGACCTGTGAAAATTGTATAGCTATATTCCCGTTTGCTAACCATGAAGATGTCAGTACATGTCTCCCAACTGACCATACTTTCAATATTACCTCTTTTGAAAATATGATTTTTAACCCGTTTGATCTCAATATGGTGAATAATACCAAACTAAGTGATGGTGATCCTGATGTAAACAGTATCCAAAGGATGAGGGAACCCTGCAGATGAGGGAACCCTGCAGATATTACAATGAAAGACAATTTGACCACCTGATTAGATCTCTCCCTTCTGACTACTATCTGTTTTCTGCCTTCCATCTCAACATCCGTAGTCTCCCAAAAAACTATGACCATCTATCCCAATTTCTACTTTCCATGAATCATAACTTCTCAGTTATTGCTCTTACAGAAACCTGGCTTTCAGAAGACACAAACAATCTTTATGATCTTCCTTTATACAACTTGTTACATTTTACCAGAGGGAAAAAAAACTGGTGGTGGTGTAGTATTATATGTCCATAATGACTATGATTATGTACAGAGAGCAGATCTGTCGGTATACTCTGAGGATGCAAACACAGAGTCCATTTTTATTGAATTAACCTTGCCCAAAAATGGTCGTAAGATAATCATTGGCTGTATATATCGTCCACCGGATACTGACATTAATAACTTTAACAACTACATGGCAAGCACTCTGGATCAAATAACTAAAGAAGGTAAAATGTGCTACATCCTTGGCAATTATAGTATCAATTTATTAAAAAATGAAACACACTCTCCAACTCAAGACTTTCTAAATAATCTGTACTCCAACTATTTTTACCCTTTTATTCATAAACCCACTAGAGTGACTGACAGATCTGCTACACTAATAGACAACATACTAACAAACTCTCTAAACAAAGTGCTACAGTTGGGTATATTCTATTCTGATATCACTGATCATTTTCCAATTTTCTTTACTCTGTAATCACAAAGAAACACAAACTGATACCAAAAAAACTTACCGTAAATATAGTCAGTTTCAAACAACTTCTCAAAGACCTCTCCTGGAACAATGTATATATACTCAGACCAACTGTAACAGTGCTTACCAAACTTTCATGGAGTTATTCAACACTGCCTTCAATAAATGTTTTCCCTTAATCACTGCAAAAAAAATCCTCAAGACAGGACTCTCACAAGCCATGGTTCACCCCCAGGCTGCTAAAGTCCTCAAAGGAAAAAAATAGACTTTATAAAAAATTCCTAACAATCCTATACCCCTAAATCAAGTGAATTACAAAGCATATAAAAATAAATTTACTCATCTACTCAGATCAACAACAACAAAAAAAATACTTTGATGAAAAATAAAGAATCCTCAAATAACATCAAAGAAACCTGGTCAATCATGAATCAATTATTGCACAAAAAGAAATATGTGGTAAAATTTCCATCATACTTTGACAGCGGGAAAACATTTACTGATCCACATGAGATTGCTTGTAAATTCAATAATTTCTTTGTAAATGTTGGTGCCTCTCGTGCAAAAAAATCAAAAAACAAAATGGTAGTCCCCTGGACTATATTGATGGTTGTTTTCCCCCATTTGAGAACTTTGATCGTCCTGATAGCAGCGAGATTCAAGACATAATTGACAAGCTGAAACCAGCTGCTGCAGGACATGATGAAGTCGGAACTACTCTTGTCAAAGAGATTAAAACTTCTATCGGAGATCTGCTCACATTCATATTCTCTTTATCTTTTAAAACAGGTATAGTTCCTAATGATCTCAAAGTTGCAAAAGTCATCTCCATCTTCAAGGCAGACAATCCAAGCTCATTCACTACCGCCCAATTTCAATATTACCTTGCTTTTCAAAAATTCTCGAAAAATTAGTCTACAGAAGGAGTCTGCATCATATAAATTTAAATAATATACTGTACAACCATCAATACGGCTTCCGCAAAAATCACTCTGCATACATGGCACTATTAGAACTAGTAAACAAGATTTCTACTGCATTGGAAAAAAATGACTATGCTGTAGGAATCTTTCTTGACCTATCAAAAGCCTTTGATACGGTCAATCATGAGATATTACTGTCAAAACTACACAGATATGGTTTTCAAGGTAATGTCCTCCTCTGGCTAAGAAGCTATATCACCGATAGACAACAATATTTATATGTAAACAACTGTAAGTCCAATATTGCAACTTTGAAATGTGGTGTGGCCCAAGGCTCAATCCTTGGTCCCTTATTATTTTTAATCTATATCAATGATCTAGCCACAGTGTCAAATACCGTCTTCCCCATCTTATTCGCAGACGACACAAACTTTGTTCTTTCCAGCAAGCATTTCAAAACTCTCATAAATGAAGCCAGTACCGGCCTCCTAGTCTTTTCCAAATGGTTCCAACTGAACAAATTATCCTTAAATATCAAAAAACTAACTTCATCTTATTTACAGGCAGGAAAAAGCATGAACCGAACGAAGCAAAGCTCTTTATTGAGGGCACTGAAATTAATAGAGTATCCTCTGCCCGCTTTCTAGGGATCATGGTGGATGACCAATGCAACTGGAAAGACCAAATTAATTGTGTTGCAAAAAAAAAAAACACCAAAGTCTGTAGCAATTATCAGAAAAATCAGTTCATTCCTCAACAGATCCACCTTGCTTACATTATACTACACTCTAATATATCCATACCTAATCTACTGCAATCTGGTCTGGGCTAACACCTATCCCACCAATCTCCACAAGCTCCATCTGCTCCAGAAACGCTTTGTTAGAACTGCTACAAATTCAAATTTCAGGGCTCCATTCTCTCCGCTGTTTTCCAAATTGAACATTATGACTATATTTGATATTAACATCATGCAAAGCTGCATATTCATCTACAAAACAATCCACCGAAGTCATGTATTACCAAATCATTTTCAACAATATTTCCGCACGCAACAAGACAAGCAGGTCACCTCCACCGACCCCGTTGCAATACCACCAGAGGGCAGTACACCATCAAATACAAAGAGATTCTGTTGTGGAATGAACATCACCAACTGGCTGACAGCTCTTCTTCTCTGGCAATATTCAAAAAGAGATTACTGTTGAAATTATCAGAATAGCAAAAAATGATTTGACTATCTTAATATGCCTTCCCTTGAGCAACACCGTTTTTGCTAACCGTACCCATTTTTTTTCTCTTCTCTTTCTATTTATTTATTTAGTAGTGTTATTACCACATCATTATATTACTACTACGATTACTATTATCATTATAATCACATTATATTTGTTATTTCCCTATTTTATTTTATATATATATATATATATATATATATATGTGTGTATATGTATGGGGAACTGCCCATTGGTTCGACAGCCCCTTGGTTCGACATCCCATTGTTCTGACCATATTAAACTCATTGTTCCTAAGTCCGTTCCGAAATCATCAAGATGCCCTGGTTAAGGTCTGGTTAGGTTTAGGCACAAAAACCACGTGGTTAGGGTTAGGAAAAGATCATGGTGTGGGTTAAAATGAAAAAGAAAGTGGCAAACACATAAGCCGTGAGCCTGCTCCGCCTCAAGCCGGTCGTGGCGCACCATACGCCCGCCGTGTATATATATATATATATATATATATGTATATATATATATATATATATATATATATATATATAATGGTTTTTTTTTTGTTTTTTTTTTTGTCTACCTAACACAGGATATGACAATAACATTGTTACTGAGTTAAATGATTGTGAGGTTTAGTTTAGGAGAGGTCATTCTATAAGCCTTTCGGTTTTCCGACCTTACCTACACATTTTTCTGTATCTTTCTCTCTACCAAGAGAGATATGTACATGTATTTGTCTTATTTTTTTAATTTATATGTGCAAATAAAAAAAAAACAGTTAATGAGCATGTTTAAGACAGAATATGTTTATTACCATTAATAAGACTATATAAGTGTTAATTATAGCATAATTAACACCGTCATTGCATATAGGAGCATTATAAGCACTTAATTAAAACTTGATAACAGTTTATAAAGCTATCCTAAATATTAATTAAAAAATGTCTATTTTCATTAATTATGATTTATAAGGGTTAATTATAGAACAATAACCACATTTATTACCGGTTTATAAGACACTATAAGACCCTCAGATTAAATTAATAAGGTGTTATTAATAGTTAATAATGATCCTTTGCAGCTACCGGATCTAAAGTGGGAACAGTGTCGTATAAAGGTTAATAAATTATTAATATGCTCTCAGGGCTCAAAACTAACGGTGTCCCGACGTCCCGGGGACTATTAAAATTGCTACTGGGACACAAAGATGATGTGTCTCGGACAATTCCGGGACAGCAAAAAAAAAAAAAAGTCAAAACAATATCGAAATGGGTGTTAATTACAACGTCATTACGTATGGGTATCTGAACGTTGCTTTTGTCGCTTGAATAATTTCAATAAAAACTTATGAACAGCAAAACGACAGTGGCTTTTGATGCACCTGATCTGGCTCCACACGCACGCGCATGCACACACACGGAACTAAACTCGCTGCGTGACGCCACCTATGCTCGCCACTCCACATCAGAGCACAGAACCTGGCAATGCTGAGATGGTTGGAACAACTGATGCAAGCTCCTCCAGTGCCGCTCCAGTTGGAGTAGGATGCTACACTTGGCGTCGTGACTCTGAAGACGATGTTTCATCTGTTTCTGCCCCTGTGGTAAGTTACTTTGTTAAAGTAGGCTATAGGCTAACATAACTTGTTGGTAACTTGACGGTAACGTTACAGTTAATCAGAAGAGGTGTAAAGTTACTTGGTTCATTCAGTCAGTAATAATTAGGCTAGCAACTTTAGCTACAGAGATGAAGGTCATGCTTGAACTAGCAGCCAGTCATGTTTCTAAATTTCCTACAGGTAAGCTGAGTATAATGAACACCCAGATAACAGTAGTATGTTTTAGCAGAACCTTAGTGTGTGACTGTGACACTCAGAGACATTGACTTTGACCGCGATTAAAAGAGTGTGTGTGTGTGTCGTGGCTCGTGGAGGGTGCCGCTAGAAATAGCTTCGGTAGCTAAGTGCGTCGCTAATGACGTTCTGTGTGAATTAAACTGAGTGAAATGTGTGTGAAGATGCATATGGTTGAGATACAAGAGTGACAGTAAATTGTGTGAAGCAAGATGAGCAGAGTGAATGTGTTAGGAGCATCGATGAGCTGTGTGTTATTTTGAGCAGGGTAATGGATATAGGCTGCGTCATGTTCATGCTAACTCCTGCTGATTTGCTAACGCCATAGCCTGACTTAATTTCTCTCCGTCAGTAAGGTTAAAGGAGCATTTCATACATTTTGGCAATTGGAAGTTTGTATCAGGCCCAGTGTGTAAGTGTTTTATTAAAACTCTTGTGAAACCATCGTGAGAGTAATTCAGTACTAGGATGTGGATTAAAAACAAGGAAAGTTAGATTAAATGTGTTTATGGGTTTAATTCTGAGCCTCTCTTTCAGACGGATGGGCTGACATTGCAGATGGTGTCAGATGGACTGCAGAAGACGACCCTGGCTCTTGTAGCCATGCAGGTAAACAAAATAAATTCTAGAGAGGAAATAATATGATACGCTGAAAATGGTACGATGAAAGTTTTTTTCTTCTGTATTTCAGACAGTCCCAGGTCAGCATCTGAAGCAGTTCCTGGATGAAGTGGGACCTTTTCCCGGAAACACCTTCTCTGGTGTAAAACTCAACAGGAAACAAGTGGATGATGATGACTTCCACAAAGTGAAAGATAATAACTAATAACTAATCAATGGCTTCTGTGACAACCCCACCACGCGGTTTGGCAACCTTGATATGGATGTCTTGAAGGCCGCTGCCACCATGTTTGACCTAAGCAACTGGCCTGAAGACATCACTGACCTGGCCACCTTTGACCTGGTCGATGTTGAGACATTTGTCACTCACTTTCAGAAAACTGATGGGTTACAGGGAGTTTTGTGGAACTCAACTCACTTAAGAACTCAACTATTAGGGTTTCCAATACTTTTTTCCTGTTTTTGACAACAGTGGTTGCATTAAAAATCAATATGAAAAGGAAATATGTCCTTTTGTTGTGTTTTCACCACCATTGGTAAGCTGAATTCTCATCATGAGTGAATAAAGCAGCTAACTCTGAATCAATCTGCTCAAATGTTTAAGTTCAGATAACTCATGTTTGTCTTAGTATGCCATTTTGGGGAAATGAGATTCCCATGATCCTTTGCTAAAGAAAACAATAACATACTAGAGTGAAAAGAGCACATCAGAATTCATTAATGTTGAAATAATAATTGATCTCTCGATGTTGCAATAGGTGCATAATTAATAGAACTAGAGAAGCAATTTCTGAAGAAATTGCGGGTGTGAATGCTGCGAGCTGAAGCCACGCTGCAATGCTGCCTTGAATACAATGAAGTTTGAATGATTTGAATGTTTGAAAGTTTGTTGAAAAGCTGACTCCACACTGAATAGCTGCCTTTGATAAAATAAAGTTTGAACGATTAGAATATTTGAATGTTTTACTGAGATTTATGAAATCCAATATGGCCGCCGCCTAGTGACGCCACAATATGCAAATTAGATGAGTTAATTTACTCCCATCAGATTCATCTTCCTTTATTTTGAGGATGAGATGACAAAAACAGCACAAAACAAAAGAAATCTGCTGTGCAAATAAAATGCTGTTTTACTGAGATTCATGAAATCCAATATGGCTGCCGCCTAGTGACGCCACGATATGCAAATTAGATGAGTTAATTTACTCCCATCACAAACTTTGGGTCATGATGAATGGTTTTCTCATTTACAGTATGCCTTTATCTCTCACCAATTTCAAGCGAAAGCCTTTTGAAATGTTGAAATGAATATTTTCCTCAAATAACTCTGGCAACTAAAGGGTTAAAATGGAGATTCTGCCCCTGTCATGTCTGCATGCAAGATGTAGACACGCACACACACACACACACACACACACACACATCATGTTTCTGTGAGTTTGTGTGGCACAGCGGTTGCCATGGTAATAAACTAGGTGCACCTGGCAGAAGAGCAGAGAGAGACAGACAGAACACAGAGAAGAGAGCTCTTTTAGAGGAGATTTAACTTCTCGAACAAATTCTTCCCATACCCAAACCGTTGGTCCCATCATGAAAATAAAGTGATGGTGAGAGACAGCCACTTGTCGTGAACGCACGTGTCGTGTTTTATATTTCTCAAGTCCAAAATGGGGTCACCAGAGCGAGTTACAAATGTGTTGCACCTCAGCTGTTTCCAGAAATTTCTCCTCTCAGATTACATGGGAGTGAATGAGAAAAAAAACAGAGCTCCCTTCGCTTTGGAGCCGCTCAGCAAAAATGTGTACGTGTGACAGATTCCATGTCAACATTTCTGTGAGCAGGACAAATTTTCCTACGTTTTGTGGTATAAATTGTGTATGTACAGTGAAAATTGTGGCCATATGAGCGAGTTGAAGAGAAAATTCAAGTATGAGTAGAGGGCTGTGTGTGCGTGTCTGTGTGTGCAGCCGTTGCCATGGCGATTCCTGACTTGCCTGCGCTTGAGGGGCACACAGACAGCTCATGAGAGAGAGGATCAGCAAAGGCTGTTTTTAATGGATTTTCACTGCTCAAACAAATTCTTCCCATACCCAAACCGTTGGTCCCATCATGAAAATAAAGTGATGGTGAGAGACAGCCACTTGTCGTGAACGCACGTGTCAAGTTTTATATTTCTCGAGTCCAAAATGGGGTCACAGGAGCGAGTTACAAATGTGTTGCACCTCAGCTGTTTCCAGAAATTTCTCCTCTCAGATTACATGGGAGTGAATGAGAAAAAAATCGGCGCTCCCTTCGCTTTGGAGCTGCTCAGCAAAAATGTGTACGTGTGACAGATTCCATGTCAACATTTCTGTGAGCAGGACAAATTTTCCTACGTTTTGTGGTATGAATTGTGTATGTACAGTGAAAATTGTAGCCGTATGAGCGAGTTGAAGAGAAAATTTCTTGATTAATTTTCAGCTGCTCTTCACTCTAGTGATGACATCACCCACTCTAGCTCACGCAATACACACCCATTATAAAGTCTGAGAAGGGCTGAAAACTTCATGGATTTTAAACTGATTTTGTAGAAAAACTAAAAGAGATACTGAAAATTTGAATTAGTTCCTGAAAGTCGACAACAGCGTCAACGTTTGAGAGTTGGAATGGAGTTTCTACGTCAATGTATGAATTCGTGATGTGTGGGTGAAGATGAGTGAGTTTGAAGGATTTTCTCATTGACTTCCATTATAACAAAGTTTTAGAAAACGCTGAATATTTTTGAAAGTTTAAATGGTATTGAAAAGTTGAATCATATGTAAAGTGTCAGCAAAATGATGAATATTTTCCATTTTGAATGGAGTTTCTAGCTGAAAGTATGAATGGGTAGTCACAGTTTGAAAAAAGGTGAAATTTTTAGATTTTTGAGGATTCCATAATGCATTCCCAATGGGAAAAGGATTTGGGAAAAATCGTAAATATCTCGGAAAGTATGAACGTTAGGAAAAAACTGAATACATCCGTGAATGTCCTAATTCAGCTGAACGTTTTCATGTTTGAACGGTTTTAATCGGTTGAAGTTTGTGGAACTAGTAGCGGTCCAACCGTTTTGGCTCCATCTGCTTTAATAGAAGTGGGAATTTTAACGGTGAATTCCCGGGAAAATATGAACGTTATGGAAAAATTTGAAAGTTTCCGATAATGTCCTAATGAAGCCGAATCAGAAGAAGTTTGAATGGTTTAAATCGGTTGAAGTATGTTGAAGATAATTGATGTTGAAAAACGCGGCGGAAGAATAATAATAAGAAGAAGAAGAAGAAAAATAAAGAATTTTGGTAGTAGAAGAACATAGGTTGTGAATGCTTGCAGCATTCACACCCAATTATTGACTTCAATGAGTGCATGATAAAGAGTTTATGAATGTCAACAAGACACTGTTCCCACTTTAGATCCAGTAGCTGCAAAGATGCATTATGAACTGTTAATAAGTACATATTAATAGTTTATTAACCTTTATACGACGCTGTTCCCACTTTAGATCTGGTAGCTGCAAAGGATCATTATTTACTATTAATAAGTGCATAATTAAGCATTTATTAACCGTAATATGGCATTTATATTAACTTCTTATAGTCTCATTAATGTTAATAAATACCTTATTAATTTCATCTAATGGGGTCTTGTAGTGTCTTATAAACCAGTAATAAATGTGGTTATTATTCTTTAATTAACCCTTATGAATTATAATTAATGTAAACACACATCTTATTAATATTTAGTATAGGTTTATAAACTGTTACCAAAGTTTCCATTAAGTGCTTATAATGCTCCTATAAGCAATAATAACTCAGTCAGTTATGCTGTAATACACACTTAATGTAGTCTTACTAATGTTAATAAGCATGTTATATTGTCTTATAAGTACTCATTAACCGTTAATTTGTGCTTATTAAACATTAATTAGCGCTTATTACAGTACCTTAATATAAAGTGTTACCATGTTATCTAGTGATTATGACAGTTGAAAAATAAACACATCACCAGAGTTACTACAGTTCATCCTCAAGGGAACATAGTAGTAGCATTATATTGATTCCAGCCCAATCACTATATGATAATCAGACAGTTTAATATATAACCAAACCCAGCCTTATTGCCAGAAGAACATGTTCATATTGTTTGTTTCTGCAAACCACGGATGAATTACATTTGTACATTTCATGCCTATCATATCAATGTTTCTAAAGTGATATATGAGCTGAATTTGTCATCACAAGGGGGAGGGGATGGTGGATGGCATGTCACCTAGGTGATATGTCAGCCAAGCTGCTCACCACTGCAGATCATTGTTCGAGACCAACAACAACAAAACTGGTTGGTTTTTTAGCAAGTCACTGCAGCGTTTTCAGCAGCATTTGAGCCACCAAACCAGTGGCATTTTAGCCATCAGACGTTGGTGTTTCTAAACTTTGCTGTGTTTCCACCTGGAATGGTGCCACAAAAAGAGATTTGTTATTTACGGAGACATAGCTGCTTTCCCGTCATGAAACCGCCATGAAAAGTGATTGTTTTTACTACTTTATTCTGGTGATTGAGTTGCCAAACCACAGTGATATATACACAGGAACAGGATATAGACATATAAAATGGTCAGTTGAACTGTCACCTTTAGTTATTAATTTACAGCAAGGGAACAGACCTTAGTAAGAAGACCTGGGTCTTGTTGGTAGATATGGATACCTGTTAGTGTTTCCAGTGGAGTCCTGAATGGGTCCTTATTGTGCCACCGCAAGCACATTCATCACATCAATGTGGAGACTAAGCTGGTATTCGTCATCATGACAGATTTTGTTCCACAAGTGGTTTCCCCCTGCAAGGGCTGTTCTGACACTGCACTGATGCCCCTTATGTTAAATACAGACCGTGCCAATTTGTGTGCAATTGAATTTTATTTTCTCCTTACTCACCTCATTGTGTAGTAATTGGTTTCTTTGATAAATAATAGAAGACTATGCATGCTTGTACATGTCAGTCATCCAGAAGTATCATGGTTGTTTTTATGTGCTCATTAGGGATTGTAATTTAAACTACAGCAAATCCAACTGGATTTATGTTTCATTGCAATTTAATTAATGCAAACCTCAAACCACTGTGCAGGTCTAAGGAGCTTAGAGGTCTAAAGGATTTTTATTTTATTTTACTTTTTGGATTCCTGCAGGGATCTGGACTACCTACTTTGAAGGTAATGAGAAGAAACTTAAATTTGATTCTCTATTTAATTGGAAGCCAATGCAAGGGAGTATGGGAGCAATGTGTGCTCTATGGCGAGTCCTCATCAGTGCTGTAGCTTTACTTTTTAACTTATATGAAGTGTGATAAGACACTGTTGCTAAGGCACATAAATTAGGCCTTGCAGTAGTTGAGGCAGGATAGGATGAGTAAATGAACACTTTGCTCAAGAGTATTTATTGGCAGAACGAAATTGATTTTGGAAATGGTTCTGAGCTGGAATAAGAACTGTTTCTGGCGGTCATGTGGAAACTTGAGACATGATCACTTGTGTTTGCACAAAGACAACTGCTTATGTGTTTTGTCCTAAGAAATAACAACCATGATATCCCTGTAAATAGACAATAAGAATTCATAGGATAGCAATAATCGTTGTCCTTGACGCAAAGTATTTGCAGAGAATTTTCACATTCTTCTGGATCAAATAAAAGCACATAAATAACCCAGCAAACACCATCTTTTTGGATGGGCAATGTTTACATAGAGTATCATCTTCAAAAGCATTTTTATTATTTAACAAACTGCAAACACCACAGCACTATTTTCTCTCCACTCTTTTCTCCTCTGGAAAAACTTCATGCTTTTGTGTTTGAACTGCATTACACAGCTCTCTCTACCTACACAACAACAGCACAGATCACCCTTTGTGATGGTGGAAATCACTAACTGAAGTTGAAGTAGGCAAGGCGAACTGAGAGAAGGTAGATACAACAACAAATTACAACACTTTATAGTGTTATTCACTGAACATCACAGATTGACGAATGGGCTTTAACTGTGTAAAAGTGACCAAAGGTGTATTTCTCAGAACAACATAATGCAGCCTGCTGGGATGCTGCCTGCCACGCAGGACTGGTCTTAATGCACTGTAATAAAATGCTGACATTATACCCTGTATGGAGAAGATTACGTCTAGACAGCCTGTTTTCATCCCCAGATCTTCAAATACCTTCACTTTGTCATGCCCCTTGGTGTATGGTATTGACACCAAAGGCACCCTATAGCGTCTTTATGAGGCAAACTAGGGCTCTAACTAAGTCCAGTATAAACCTATCCACAGTAGTATTTGATGCTGAGATCAACTTATGTAGTATAAAGAGCAAAGAGGTCCACACAGGGCAGGCAGGAGGGGAGGTGGATGGGTCAAATAAGACAAGGCTGCGGTTGAATAGTCCTTTTTGCTTTGGATGGTTCCTATGGGCCCGAACGACGCATAGTGCGTCCAAATTCACACCTGTTCTTCTCTATGGATTTTCTCCAGGACTGTTCATCCTAGCAGAAGCCACGCATATCACGTGAAACAATGGAACCGCAGCTTTCCGACAAGGCCATGCACTTGTCGGTAGTCCAATGTTTTCACAGCAAATAAAAAACGATAAAGTTACACTAAAATTCTGTATAACAAAGCTTTCATACAGCTTTGCACACACATTACTCTTGGATGGATTACTCGCGAATGCAGGCTTGCACAGAAATGCCACGCATATCACATGAAAGCGCAGGACCAGAGCTTTCCAGTGATACCACACACACATAATTGTACTGTCATCCCATCATGCTGTAAATACATATCAATTGTCTACAAAATACATTACAATCCATTATACAGATCTTGTTATCAGTCACTTCATATAGTGAGGAATATCGTATCTTACCACGTCTTAGGCTTTCATGTGTTTCTCCCTGTCTATCCACATTTGTAGTCCGGCTTTCAATATGCAAATATCTCCATATTGTCCAGTTGACACTCCATCAAACTTTGTATGACAAGACCAGGGCACTTCACCTTTGTGCACCCAGACAACTGTAGCCTAATTATGCATGTGTGACAGGGCAGCAGTCACCATATACATTGAGGGGGACATCATTGCACTTGGTTGACTCTTTTTCTATGATCTTAGATGTAAATATTGCATGTTTCTTTCAGATAAAACACATTTTTGACTTGTGAATGAGTCAATGGAATTTCTTCCAACAATGAAACAATACTGGCAATCATGTCCGCCTGGTACAAACCACATGTTTTGGACAGCTGTGAAGTGACAGAATGTCCCAGCATCATGGTTCTTATATTGACAGATTCCAGAGAGTCCCCCCTCTTCATATATGGCACAATATGTCAACTTCCAACTTGCTATGGTGAGATACATGTCAAAATGTAAGAATTTAGTAACACGGATTTGTTTTTTTTTTCATTGATATAAAAATTAATATAAAATACAGGAACATAGAAGGACATGGAATGATGGCACATCTGGTTAGCCCAGATTGTCCTGAAAAAAAAAACCCAAGATATAGCATGTGTATGTAGCCTTTATAATGACTGTGATATGAGCTTAAAAGTAAAGGCAGTAAAAATACCCCAACAAAGGCTTAGGGCGTATGAGTATCTAAGCGGCAGCCACAATAAGAGCTGTTGGAATGCGAAGAGAAGATGCTTCTGTGCTTCCTTTCTTATCTTCTTTATCATAGACAGGACACACTGGACCACCCTTTACCAAAAGTAAGGAGAAAATGCCATCTCACAATTCCTTGCAACATTTAAAGCGATGTACCATTCAGTGTTGTTCTTTGGGGAATCACCTATGCTGTCACATCACAAACATCAGCCGTAACAACCTCAAAGCACAATCTAGTCAACATGAAAAGGGCTTACTAAGCTGTTTGCTGGTTCTTAAACTATAATATGCAGAGGCTTATACTGTAATCCAATATTTGCATGCATTGAATGTATTTTATTTCAAAAACACATTATATTTTGTTATTGCTACATTTATATTCATGATTAACTTTTTTTTCCTAATGGGGCCTGTCAGCAAAAACATTGACACAATTGTACTTTTATAAAAGGAGTGACAATAAACACAAGATCACAAGATCATAATAAGCACATTAACCCCAACACAGATGCCTATCTTTTAAGACAAAAGGAATGTTTTTATCCGAATGATGTTTTTAATTCAATGTTTGAAACTTCAGAATGATGACATAGGAGAGTTAGCAGCTCTTGTCAGTGTGACAGACATTTCATTTCACTTAATTGACTGGTAGCCTATGTTATTTTTTTTAAATTTTAATTTCAACGCTGTAAAAGAAAACTGATTAAAGAACAATTACAAAAAATTTGGTGTATAAAAACCAAAATCTTAAATTAATTAGTTAGTAATTAGTAAAAATCATTCAGTCATGGAATTTTGTTGTGTGCAATGAAATTGTAACAATATTCTTATATGGATAACCTTCTAAGTATTGAAACATCATGGCATTGTTTTCTGTTGCACAGAACATAATGTAACTAATAAGTGTTGATGTGTGATATTTCCTTTACCATCTCTTGTGTGGTGGTGGTAGTTGATGAGGTAGGTATACTACTAGGTAGATGGTTAGGTTACCGAGGGTAACCAAGGGTACACTATGGACATACCATCTTATATATTTCAATGGCTTTTTGGCTGATAGGTGGGTTGACTGTGAACGGGTAGAAAAAGAGGTGGTTATACCCTGTACACCTGTGAATACTCTCCATCATACCACTGCCTACATCCCATGTGAACCAATAGTCAATGTTATTTTACCGTAGTATCACGTAGTATGCCCTCACCGACCACTATATTAGGTACACCAGTTCAACTGCTTGTTAACACAAATAGATAATCAGCCAATCACATGGCAACTCAATACATATAGGCATGTAGACATGGTCAAGATGACCTGCTGAAGTTCAAACTGAGCATCAGAACGGGGAGGAAAGGTGATTTAAATGACTCTGAACATGGCATGGTTGTTGGTGCCAGATGGGCTGGTCTGGGTATTTCAGAAACTGCTGATCTACTGGGATTTTCATGCTCACCCATCTCCACAGTTTACAGAGGATGGTCCGACAAAGAGAAAATATCCAGTGAGCGGCAGTACTCTGGTTTAAAATACCTTGTTGATGCCAGAGATCTGAGGAGAATGGCCAGACTGCACAGGCTCACAAAAATTGGACAATGGAAGATTGGAAAAACATTTAACACATACATACATAATCACAAACATACTTATTTTAACCCAAAACATGATCTTTTTTCTAACCCTAACCAAGTAGTGTTGTTGCAGTGTTTCCCATACATTCATTTATCTGTGGCGGTGCGCCACGAATAAATTATCTCCGCCACATATAGATTTTTCTGCTTTTGGCGCTACCTGTTCGACCTCGCTCATAAACACATTATAATGGGACTCAGTGTCTGTGAATGTAGCTTGTCGTTACAATTCCGGTGCAATAGGTGGCAGTATGCATCGTAAAGACGCACTTAACGCACCTGGTCCACCAGAAGAAGAAGAAGCAGACGTAGTAGCAGAACGGATCCAAAGACCTCTCGGTACAAATATGTGGGCAAACAAGTCCAAAAGTGGTCCGAACAACTCTAACTCATCATGTTATATTAGCTGTTTTATTAGCCTGTGTCTGTATTAACATAGCTGGAAGCTCAACATGTGCAGAGACATTAACTCACGCTGTTAGTAGTGTTAACTGCAGCGCGAGTCCCGTAGCAGCTCGCCACCCTGTTAATCAATTACAGCGGCTCCATTGGCAACGGGAGTGGCACGACAACCCCCGTCTGTCGCACGACAACTCTCTATTTTACGCAGCTCTTCTATTTTTGTCGCGCTGCGCTCCCCTACGCGACTCTCCAGCAGATAAAAACTATATGAAATAGTGTGCTAAACGAGCACAATGTGTTTTTTAATGAATAAACCATTATCAGAGGTGATATGTGATGATTTTTTCCATGCATTTACCCATGTTTATCCGTGACATTGTGTAAATGTCCGTGGCGGACATTTGAAAGCGAGTAGATGACAAACAGTACAGTAAACTTGTAGATAACTCAAATATATGTAATAACTTAGGTGGAAAATGCTTTAACATTTCATGCAGCCTACATGCAGCCTCTCGGCTTGGCAAACAGTAAACAACCCCACTGGCGTCTCTACGTGTCGCTTCCGTACGCAGTCAGTGGAGCCCAAACGAATACGCCGCGACGCTACGCTGACGTGACGTAGGTTTGCAGCCGGTGGAGCCCGGCCGTGTGGTTCTGCTCGTTAGTAATTAACTCTGACGTTGGATGTTCACTTCTTCACACAGATGAGTATTGAAAAATATTTTTATTCCTGTCCTTTGGGAAACACTGTGTTGCCTCAACCTTTTACAACATTAATCACAATGTGTTTCAGCTCTGTGTCACATAGAGATGCTAAAGAGGGCCATTGCATCACTATGAGACACTCAAGGGTGTGACAGCGTGTTGGTATTTGATGACCTGAAAATGAGCGTTGGTCAGTCTGTTCTAGAGTCCCCTTTTCATGAAATCTTCCAGCAAATGTTGACCCTTAAAGCCATATGGATGTTCTGGTGATAAATTTTAGGTACAGAGGACAGCATAAGCATTTTTTTCCTTGTTTTCATAAGGTTGGACTTCGGTTGAACTGAATAAATGAAGTGCGTTGAGATAATTTGTTTTTCAGTGTCCACTGATCTGGAGTAAAAGACACAACCATCAAAGCAGCAAAGATGAACAATGCTGTTTCATGGGCAGTTAACCTTAAAAAAAAAACAAAACAAAAAAAAAACACCCAAGCACCATCACACGCCACACTCCAGCGCCCACAGCCTGTACACACATATGTCATGGTTTTGGAATAGAAAAAGTTCAGGTTTTAGGCACGTGCAGCGAGGACGCAGGGAGAATGCTGCTGTTGATTTATTAAGCTGTTTGTTGATTTATGGAGTTTGTCAGAGAGCTGCCAAAATCAGAAATTCATTCATAAAAGCTTGAAAACTTTATTCATTATACATCATAGCATTATCCATCCCAGGCTCTCTGTGAGGTGTGGAAGTAACAACAACTGACAGATAAAATTAGAGTGATGGAAAGGTTTGGGAATTGAAAAGCTGAGAAATACAATGTTAGGTGATCTGATAAGAAACAAAGCAAAACAGGTCTTTACATGGAAATAACAAAAATAACTTCAGTGACACAAGAGCCATAAATAAATGAAAGCAAACTTCAAAACTGGATTGATCAAACTACAATTGATTACTGTGTTTTTAAATGTTCTTTGGCTCTGTCTTTTAATTGAAGCACCTATATTTTGACATAACAATCTAACCCACTCTTTTTCAAATTATCTGACAATTTGTCCTTAAGAGATAATTGCCAAAAGACCAAACCAAATGGCGCTCAGACTGTGGTATAAGTATAAGCAAGGATTGATGTGGGTATCATATGTGCTTTTACATTTTGACAGATGATGTGAAACTTTCCCCAACCCAAATGTGTTTACATAACTGATGAGAACAAATGCTACCTGGGGAAAAAATTTCAGCCTTGCTCTTACTCCGCAATCGACTTTGCATCTCAGCGGTGACAATATCTCCTCCATAATGCACTAGAGCAGGAAGTGAAGTAGGCGTACTGTGACCCCGACAATGTGTTTGTCGTTGCCCTCAGGGAGTCTTACTGTGGTTGATTGCACCTGGGAACAATTGAAGCCAGTAAGGTTAACTCTGGCTGAACTGTTACCTCTTCAGCTCGGGTCAATGATGGATGACTTGTTGGTCATGTGTCCTGAAATCTATAAAGTTACTTTGTTTTCTTGCTTTGGTGCTGGAGTCCTGTTATGTGTCTATGCTGTGTCTGTTTTTTTTTTTTTTAACATATTTCAAATCAACATTTATGCCTTTTGTTCACATTTTACAGTAAATCACATTTTAAGTGTTATTTTTGCTGTGGACATTTGCAAAGCATGGAGGGTTTGACAAAAGACTATCGATAAGCAGTTCATGAAGTGTAGGATTCAGTTTTTCTTGGAGGTTAATCCATACAAGGGACTAAATGTCAGGATAGCTCCACCTCTCTTGAATGGATTTTAACCATTCTACAATTCATTTTGAGTCTCTGACAAGTCCTTCCACTCTGTGGAAGTGAAAATGAATAGCTGAAGTACCCCATAAAATGTGAAAACAGAAAGACGCCAATTAAATAACTCCAATAAAACAATATATTAGACTATTTATCTTAACAAGTGCAGGTGGGTCAAGGAAATGATTTAAAAAGCCCAAATTTTCAAATTCCACAGCCCTGCACATCCAAAGAAGTGCACATTTATAACAAATCACATATAAAGGGTTTTTCCTGTCCTGAACACCATGACAGTGTACAGTAATACTAAAGATACAATTTGTAAGATGTGGCCAGAATTTTAGTTTAAATATCAAAAATCCAAAAATGAACTAACATTATCAACAGAATGTGAAGTGTTGAAATAATGTCAAAGTTGTGTTGCAGAAATATCTTCTGAAATTAGAATGCTAACCACCAAGCACTGGCTTGTACTGTCTTACTTACTGTAATACTGCTTCTACCTCAAGATGCAATAGTGAGTCACTGTTGTGTCCAGCCTGACCCCAGTCCAACATGGGAGAAGGGGTCGAGCTATAGCTTCCGGTTTCTGGCGGAGTAAACACAACATTTATCAACAAAGAAAAGAAGTGCTAACATCAAAAAGAAGCAAAAAGAGAATGATGTTAAATATTTGCGTGCCTTTCCACCACTGGAGACAGCTCTTGGGGAACAAAGAAATAAGGTTTGCTGGTGAACTAGCAATGATTCTCTTAGACTGCTCATTAGTGGTCGTTAGGATATTGCGATTGCAACAATTAATGCAATTCAACTAATCCACATACAATTTGTGCGACCTTGTAATTTTTTCCAATCACTTCAACTATTCCACAGATTTTATCAGTAGCAGTATTTAGGATTCAGTGGCATCTGGCTGTGAGGATTGCAAATTACAACCAGCTGAAACTTGTCCCATGTGCCAAATGTAAACTCCCGTTTACAATTCCTTCAGTGTTCATCTTTCAGGAGGTTTTTAGCGGAATAATCTGCAGACATCTCTTACTCTCCAAAACAAATGAACACTGTGATTTAAACCAGTTAACTCACTGAATAAAGCAGTTTCACATTATAAATTAGTGTTTCTCCAACACTGTTTGGCTTGTTGCAGTTGGGCCGCTTGCCCAGCACCTGCTAATGCGTACCCACCTTTTTGTGATAACTTAAGATCCATACAATCAGGAGGTTTTTACTGGGAGCTGAATTATCGGCAAAGGTCTCTTCCTTTTCAACAGGAATGCACCCTCTGATTTAAACTGATAAAAACTCTGAATAAAGCAGCTTCACGTTAAAATCAGTGTTTTTCCAATGCTGTTTGGCTTGTTACTATATGGAGGGGCTGCTATCTATGGTCGCCAACACAAAAATGTGAATGGCCCTATCTAAGGCCAGTGTTTTGTTTGACTGTCCTTGGATACTGTAGAAACATGGCGGTGCAACATGGCAGACTCCATGTAAGAGGACCCGCTCCCTGTGCAGATGTAAATAGCTCATTGTAAGGTAACATATACACAACAATTTTTACCTTCAGGTGATTATACACCAAAGAAAACATACTTATTTTATTCCATTTTGCCAATATATCCTTCTGAATCCCACCAACTGGACCTTTAAAATCTAACCAACAACATAAAACCATTTCAGTTAGCATACATTTCAATGACAGTAATTAAATCCACTGTGGGCAGTAACAAAGGAAAATAATTTGGACATGGGTTGATCAGAGTCCTTTGGATCAGCACTTCCTGTATGGTCTTATGAACCTGTATAGATCAGTCCACACGTTTACCTGAACACCTGCCTAGTGTTTAATTGCAGTGTAATTATCATTTTCCCTATTCTGGATGCACTGTAATCTGTACTGTATTTTTTCCTCTCTTTATTTTCCTGTTTATTCTCTCCTGCGTTGTACAGACGGGTCATCAGAGACTTTGCTGTCAGTCTCTTAGCATCAGATCTCTGTCATAACATGTCTCTGGCATTCAACGCAGCAGCAGAATTCACAGATGAAACGCTCCTTTGATCAGCGGGTCCTTTGAGTGCGCTCTTTAAACCTTTGCTGCCACTGTGGGCATTCAGGGGGCATCAGCAGCAGTGCCACAACACAACCATTGTGCTGGAGCCTCTCGCCCGATAAAACTCAATGAGAGTGTACAAAAACATGAAGCCAAGCGATCAAACTGCATTCCTTTAATGCCTCGCTGTGCTTAAATCATCTTAAATAATGTTGGACATGTGCAGAATACCGCCTTGTCCAACATCAGTTTTGAAGTGCTGCAGTTTGGTACTTGTAATGCGTTTCCAGCCTGTTCCTTGCACTTGCATTTTTCATAGACAGCTCCCCCAAAGGAAATACTGTAGCTTTCAATAGCTGTCAACATTTTCACAATGAGTAGATGTTGATCTGACTTCCTACATCATCGTTGAAAACCTTTTTACCTGTAAAGACAGCACCAAAGTGAAATTCTGGACAGAGAGTCATCCATGGTAACTAGGAAGTAAAAGCTTCTTTTATACAGGAAGTTTCACGTTTACCATTTTACATCTTTTCAAATACATCTTTTTATTATTTGTATATTGTCACACTGTTGGTTTAATTTTGGACGCCTGCATGTGACTGTCAAATGCTTACTATATACTCAGTATGGGTATCATGAATGGATTACTGCAGATGTTGTGCATTTGTGTCGTTTTATACAAATAGATCACTTGTCTATTTAATTAATCAACTGTTGCTGATTTTCCAGGAGGCCACAACCAATGCTTTGATGTCAACAAAAACACATGGTTAGGTTCAGGCGACGAAAGCATGTGGTTAGGTTTAGAAAAAAACATTATGGTTCGGCTCAGCATTTGTACAGGAAGCGTACACTGGGCTCCTGAGTCAAGGTCCAGGGTTTGTTGGACCCATCCACCATACCTCATGTCCATCCTGTAGGGACCTTCCAGCTCCTTATATTATATCGTTACCGGGAGCATTTCAAATTTATGCCGTCCTGTGGCATATCAAACTGCTGCGATGTTCGCCACCTGTCTGTGTATCATACTGCCGTAACAGGTGCCATCTGGCTGACCAGCGAACATTTTGGTTTGGCCAACTGGCACTGCCAATAGCGTATCATATCACCACGAAAGGTTCCTTCTAATTGCCCAGCCCTAAATGGGGTTATGTATAAGTTACAGTATCACATGAAGCAAAAATATTACTTATTTGGAATTATGTTTGGGTCCACCTGATAAATGTTAACTCCTATAGTCCCTGTACTTGCCACTTTATTTGCTCTCTGCTAACTCCTAAAGAAAATATTTGTCTCTCTCACTGCTGAATGCTCCACTATGCCCCTACCTTTGTCAATAGTTTTGTACAGTGTGCTCTAAAGGGTGTTTTCACAGACAACAGCTGCCTGCTGTGGCCGGATAATAGGTTACTGAGAGTGAATCAAAACAGTAAAAATGCCTGCAATAAAACCAAAACAATGAGTTAGAAGATGCTTAAATACGTGGATGCAAGGGGAGCTGCAGGGTTGGGTGATAATTCTACGTGGGTTCATCACCACAAGTAACCCCTTTCATATTACACATTTGAACCATTGTTAATATAAAAATATCGATTATTATGTTAGAAATGGTTCAAATGACTACATGCAATATGAAAAAGGTTGCTTGTAGTGATGATCCCACATGGAATTACCACCTGACCCTGTCACCCCCCCTTTCATATTACACAGTCATTTGAACCATTGCAGATATAAAAAATATTGATTAGAGCAGCTTCAACAAATCTATCCCATAAATGTTTATGGTTTTTCTAACCAATAGTAGTACATTTAATAATAAGGTCAAATATTGTTATTTGGTAAAACGTTTATATTTCAAGAAGCCTCATCACCGGTTACTTTCATATTTTATCATTTGATTAAAAAAAGTCACTCTAAGGTTATGACGTATTTGAATGAACAATGTCTGAAATGGTCTATATGCAGCTTCACTGACAGAGGGGGACACAGGCAATGGGAGATTCATAACACCCATTACGACCAATGAGGAAATACAAATCTCTGTGAACTCATGGCAAACATCACCTGCATAGCAAAGATTATTAAAAGTCTAATTATGCATATCAAACACCACAGACGGGACAATTAGAAGAGGGAGGCTTCAGGCTGCCTGGAACAGATGGTTTGCCCATTTAAGGAAACTACAGACATATGTATTATTAACACTTTGCTCAGCATTTTTGGTGCTTTTGTATTTTATCTTTGTGGGATGCTCCCTACAGAAAAAGTGAAGATTTAGTGAAAGGCCTATTTTTTAACAAATGTTCATTTTATGGAAATGTGTTCGCACATTAAAGCAGTGTATGGCTAAATGACACAGTTCGCAAATACTTATGGCTTCAATGAATTTCTGAGACATTAAACATTTGCTGTGGGCAAGAGCTGTGAGCCTGACAAACCTCTTGAAAGACACAAACAAAAAACATTTCAGATTTGAGCAAGTGTCAGTTTATCGAAGTAGAAAAAAGCTGAATTTTCTTTCAACAGTGTGTGTTTTCAGAAACGGTGCCCACATTACTTTGGATAATCCAGCTGGAACTTCTTTGTACCAAAGACGTAGTTTGAGCATGAAAATAAGAAATATACTAAAGGTTGTAATTTGTGACATTCAGAGCATTAACATAGCAACAAACCACGTTACAGTGGAGTAATAGCACCCTGAGCAGAAAATGAAGTCATGCTAGCCGCATATGTAATATGAGCTGCTCTTAGGTTTATTGTTGTAAACCGGTCGGGCTCCACATGCTTGTTAGTATGGTTGGCTCATTGCTGCCATTTTGCTTTGTGCTCAAACAGCAGTTACCACTGATAAGGGAATAGTGTCATTGCAGAAGCATTGCGCCCCCCCCTTCCGGTTACCCCCTGGTCAACACCGTATGCTCTGTCAGCATTATTTCCATTGTATAGCGCTGTTTATGGAGTCAACACCATTAACTGCTAGCCGCTGGCTCAACCACCTCAAAGTTGAGAACTGTGTCCTCACAAATCATATGCTCTAAATCTTGCATAGATCCCCTTTAAGGCTAGCAGCTACCATGCCAAGATATTATAGAACAGCCAAATCATCAGAAAAAATGTTGGCATTGTACAAAACCATGTTAAATTTTTATATTTCATACATAGTATATGAGCAGACTTTGTCATTAGTTGATGGGGAGAACAGTGGATGAAGTGGCACCTAGGCAAGACGGCTACCAAACTGCAGACCACTAATTGAGACTGACATACAGTAAACAGTTGTTTTTTTGTCATTGCTGTGTTTCCTGCAGTGATAGTGCCATTACAAGCCAGCCCAGTCTCACAACTCATCAAATACTGATGCTTGGTCAGTGGCCCGTCAGCGTTAGACACAGACACACAGAGGAGCCTTTTGGTGAAGGTATGAGACAACCCAGGCGGTGGCATTTGTTGACGCTCCAGACAACTACCGTAGTATAAAGAATGAGAAAGTCTGTATAAGGTGTGTGGAAGGGGAAGTGGATGGGTCAAACAAACTCTGGACTTTCACCCAAGAGGCAGCTGTTCATGTCCAGTGTGAACCCAATACACTGTAAAAAAAGATTTGTTGACTCAACTTGACTTAGTCAAGTCATCTTGTTGCTTTGACTAAGTTAAGTAAACTTAAAAGTGCCAAGTTCATTACACTTAAATAAATTAGTTGATACAATATGCAGTTTGTTCAATCAACTTCCTGTGTCAAATAATTTGAATTAGAAAACATTAGTTAAGAGAAGTGAAAAGATGTTGGTTGAACTTGTTTTATCAAGTTTTTATAAATGTGAATCAAGTTGGCTCATCATGAAATACTTAATTCTTTCAACGTACATTACCAAGTTACTTAAGTTTACACATGTTGACAGACTCTAAAACTTACCAGGACAAGCGAACAATACTTATGAAGCTACTATAAATCTACATGAGAACTAACCAAGTCCAACCTAAATATTAACACATGAAAAAAGTAGCTTAAAAGACATTTCAGTCAAGAATTTTATTCATGTAAAGTATATTTCAACTTCAACCCATTCACTCACAAGTGTTCAGTGTTGCTTTTAAAGCTAAAATCAGTGTGTAGACAAAACAAAAGCCTTCAGGCCCCCTCACACATCCTCCTTTAATGGGGAAAAAAAAAAAGTGAGTGTTGAGGGTTGCTGCAGTAAAATGCAACCAAACATAGAAAAAATGCCTCTCTAACTGAGAAACTTGGTTAAATGTCAGTCAGAACATGGAAAAAAGTAATTCAAACATTACTCAAATGTCCACTCTGTTCAACATAAATGCAGTGTCTCAGACACATTTCCAGAGAATAGAGTAATAGAGATCACTCAGAACATGAAAACATTTTTTTTCCCCTCTTACATAGCGCAATGGACAAATGGCAAAAAAATAGGATTCTTTGGGACAAATGCAGAGACATCTTACATGCCCATCTCTCTAACTGAGCAATTCATTCTTCAGTGTGTGGACCCTGGCAGTGCAGGAGTCCAACCCAATTCCCATGAACAGGCGCTGAATCACCTCAAAGGTGTATTTTAAGTATTTTGGATAGTCAAGGTTCAGCATGTACAGCAGTCCCATCAGGTTCACAAAAGCGTTGGGTACCTCACGCAGGTGACGCATGACAATCTTTTCCTCAATCATGATAGCAACATCATTGTAGGAAACTGGAAGGGGTTCCTTCACATCTTCAGCTACGAAAAGGATTCCAATCACCATTCCCCTGATGATGTCTTCTTCAGAATACGTTGGCTTTATGCAAAAACAAAGAAAAAACAACAACAAAGGTGTCTGTGCTTTAGAGATGCATTGCCATTTAGTACGTACACACAGGATGCAGGGAAAAAAAAACGTGTAACCCATGGTTCTATTTCAGGAAGCAGGTTTAAAAACTTTGAGCCTAACCCTGAGCTCTGAGTTGATTAACCCTGAGATGGGAAACTCTGATCAACTGTTCTGGAACCAAAAACTCAGAGTCAGTTCCATCAACTTCAAGTATTTTTACTCTGAGTTAAGCCTGTGCATGGTGAATGAAAAAAGCCATCATCAATGGAGCTCAGATACTACAATTCAGCACACCAACAGGTAAATAAAAGACAGAGCTAGGGTTGGGTCGGTATGGGAAAAACTGCATCAAGTCGGCAATACCGGATTTTCGCCACTTGGGGGCGCAATTGACTCATTTAAAATAAAAAACGACCATAAGACAACAGAGTGACAGTAACACGTTGTTTCTTTTATTCCTTACAAATAAAATTTGCAGTTTACTCAATCAGTGCAAACAAGGGTTGCCTCCTTCGTCTGGCTCAAAGCCAAAGTGTTGCCATAGTGGCGCATTCTTTGATTTCTTCGAGACTAAATTGTCCGCCACTATCGACTCCCCAGGCTACAGTAGAGGCCTCGGCGCAGGCGCACTCGCACCCCCTAGCTCAGTCCCCGCCCCACCCTCCCCTCTCTCCTGCTCACTGTGCGCTTGGCGAAGAGGCAGACACAAGGTGCTCACAGACTCGGGCGTACTATAAGCGGAGCGGAGTCCGTGAAGAATGTCCACAGTCATTTGGGCTTCCATAGTCAAGCGCACTTCCGTGTTGTAGTTTCCTGTAAAAATGTCCGTGAAAAATCCCCGCGATGTGAAAAATACATGAGCAGTCTTTTGTGTGAAACTGGTGCGCGGAGCGGAGTCCGCGCGGTCGTGGTTTGCGTGCACAGGGCTTGCGGATGTCCACTTTTACCAGGTGAACCAGCGCTGTTGGGTCATTATCATGAGCTCGGTTCATTTAGGGAAACATGAATTCCAAGCAGAGCATGATCGCACCTCTTCAGAAACTGAGCCGCAATGCAGTTTTCCAACATGATAATGACCCAAAACACACCTAGTACAAAAAATAGTGCACCAACAAATCTTACAAATCTATTTAGGCTGATACATGTTAGTGTACCATTTGTGGTGCCTGGCCAATACAGGTGAAGTTGATAGTAAAACTTTAATAAATTTAAATTTTACCTTACCTTTTACTGGTGTGTGTGTGTGTGTGTGTGTGTGTTGAGGGCAGCTTGGTTTCTAAAAAAAAAAAAAAAAACAACGACATATCGACAATCACAAATGTGCTTTAATCACTCAACTGCACATGGGAAGGTGATGATTAAACAAACTATTACTATATTTCATCACATAATGGAACTATTCAGTGCAAGAAAGTTTCAGAGCTCTTCCACTCCTGCCTGTCCACTGACACTGACAACGGAGAGGGGAGAGAGAGGCCCTTTCAGCGCAATATCAGCGCAACGAACACTCTTGTATATTCTGCCTTTTGTTTTGTTTTGTTTTTAACACATAACCAAACAACACGGGCATAAAGGCATAACATGCGTGACACCGCAGGCTCAGACAGGAGGGAGAAGCCTGAACAGCCCCGCTGTTCACCAGCGCATTTATCTGCGCCGAACAATAAGTCAATCTGCCCCTCTCCTCCTCTTTAATCACACGTAGAGCGGATCTTTATAACATAATAATCTAATTAATTTATACCGTCAAGCTTTTTATAAGCAGGACGTCGCTTTTTCTGCAGCAATGATGTTAAAAAGACCATCGCCTTGCTTAAACTCCCTAACAAAAAGAAAAAGATGATAAGTTACTCACTAACGGACGCGAACATGAACATGAACAGGTGCCGGGCCTGACGGCTTCCTCCCTCCTCCCCCCCCCTCCCGGCCGAGAGGCTGACGAGTGGGAGAACACATGGGGACAATATGCACCTCTTGTAACTCACTTCAGTTTGTGCTAATTAATCGGTTAGTTAACGTTACCGCTTAATGAGTGTGGTGCTATTGAAAGCAGAATGAAGTGAACTGACGCCATTTGTCAGCAAAATTTCCAACCAACAGCTAGCTAGCTTGCTAACATGCGAACATATTCCCAATAAGCAAAACAAACAAAACATGAAATATGCATCGAATGAATGAATGAATGAATTAATTCGCATTGCCTACGATAAAGTTGCTAGTTTAAATATAAATATACTTACTTGATGATGGCGCGCGGTTCCAGCTCTGAAGAAGATGTCAGCCAGCTTCTTTGCTCAATTTCAGATTTACGTGATCACGCAATGTCGTCATGGCGCCCCCGTGTCATCACGTCATACGGCAGCGCATGCATGTTACATAAAATGACGATATGACATAGTATTTGCAGTTAACTGAACGGATTACTGAGTTTTTAAGTATATTTTTAAGTTGAAGTTGTTGTAACTCATCTTGCTTTGTTGTAATGGACAATGAGTTCACTCAGCATGATTACACTAGTCCATCTGACTAAAACCCCAAATCGCTTTTTACAGTGTAATCTATTGAGTTGTTTTAATAACCATGTAGTGTACTAGTATGTTAAGCATACTATGCTAATGATGTATGTCATGTGACATATTACGTTAGTAACAAGGGTACTTATATCAAGCCCAACCATGTTTTTCTCTCAACCTAACCACATGCTTTGTTGCCTAAACCTAAGGAAGTACAGCTTTTAATAAAATTCTTCACCTATGTTCTTAGTTAAAATAATAAGGCGTAAATTAACACCCATCCCTGAGCATCAAAACATGTCACAGTAAAGGTACCTAGCGCGTCACACTTTGACATGGCGGGCCACTGACTAAGTGTTGGTATTTGAACGATGGAAATGAGAATGTATTGTAAAGGTGGATATTTTAAGTCAAAACATGATCTATAACCATTTGTTTTGCCTATATCTGACCACATGTTAACCACAATGTTGTTCAACTGTAAATAAGCGTAAAGTTTTGATGTATCTGCTACAAAACAATGAACAAATTTAATGTATCTAGGATCTGTAGATTTGTACAATTCCAACACTGACTCTAGAGATTGTGTTGCAAAGAAACAGTAAAAGAGCTAGATGTGCAGCAAAGACCTGGAGCCTCATGTACAAAGGGTGCGTATGCACAAAAACATGGCGTACGTCCTTTTTCACGGCAAAGTTCAGATGTATCAAGAGTGAAATGACCGTGGAAATGTGCAGTGCCTCATGCCAACTTCATGGCTGGCGTACGCACGTTTCTACAGCTGTCGATGCTTTGGCGACACAGAGGTGATGCTGAGAAACTGTTACAATAAATAAATGTGAAAACAATTAGTTCTCAGAGTGATGTGCACATCAGAGACACATGAAAAATTAACACTGATGAACAATTAACACACTCGTGTCTGCAATTAGATGAGTGGATATGAAAGCATGCGCAAAGTGGTGCTGAAAATACCGTTAACATCAACGGCTGCTTTAGCAGTATTAGAAGATTTGTAAATGGCGCAATACGAAGAGAGCGTGTGTTCAGAGACAGATGGCACTGGCACATGATAACAACTGGCTCATCAGCTGCTTTAGGTTCCTGAGGGCAATCCTCGTGGAACTGTGCGCAGAGCTGCAGCCGGCAGCATGACACGGCGAGGAGCCATGCGCCATACAGGTGCTGACCACACTGGGGTTCCTAGCAACAGGGGCATTCCAGAGGGAGCTGGCCGACCAATCGGGACTGTGCCAGTCGAGCCATGCCAGCTGTGTGGGACGGAATTAATCGCATATCAGCCAGGTATATCAAAGTCCCATACAATGCAGCTGAACAGGCCAACATTAAAGCGCAATTTGCAGCGACAGCCGGTTTTCCTAATGTTATCGGAACTATCAACTGCACACACATGGCTACAGTATAAAAGCACCATCACAGGATGAAATGTTGTTTATGTCAACAGGAAGCATTCTCATTCAATCAATGTACAGATCATATGTGATGCGCAAATGCAATTAACTAACATTGTGGCGAGGTGGCCTGGTTTAACGCACGATTCATACATTCTGAGTAACAGCATGGTTGGGAACAGACTACTAGCTGGCACTGTGCGCAATGGGTGGCTTCTTGGTGAGTAAATAATTTATTTGTTTAATTGTCCTAATATTAATAATCCCCCTGATGCGCACTGAGCATGTGCGCCCCCAAATATTATCCTGTCTTCACAGCATCAGTTCTAGTCAGTGGTTAAAGGTAGTGACTTGCTGTTGTTTGCTGGTTAAACTTTCTAACAAGCCCCTGATTGTCTCTGTGTGTAAAGTACTCATGTCAATAAACCCGTGCGTAAAGTGTGACATTTCTTAATAGGCCACACCTTTTCCCCGGTGCACTTACAATGGTGTGTGATCTCTGTAAGTGGTGTATAAAATTAACAATTGTAAACTGTAAATCCAGTTCACATAATTATTTGTCTGCTTTCAATTGACCCCAGGCGACTCTCTGTTCAAACGGGGTGAGCTCCTCCTCTCCTGTCCCCCCGCCTGTTTTGGCCACACTTGGGCGGTGGGCAGCCCTCCTCCGCTTCACGTCCACCTTAATGTCGGACCACTTCTTTTTTAATTCTGCATGTGTATGCTTTTCTGTCCCCACAGCATTGACAGCCTCACACACACTCCCACTCACTCCGCTTATGTTTAGTATTGATGCCAGAGGACAGCATGCCAAAAAGTACATTTTTGTGCGCCTCCACTTCAGTGAGTAGCATCTGCAATTCGCATTCTGTGAAGTTTGTCTTTTTTCCCGTCCTACTCATTCTTTTGTTTTAGTTTTCTGACCGGGCAGAGAGGGGAATCTCAGGTGCAGGTTCATTTAAATATGATTTGCATATTGAAATAGGGGCGTGGACAGGGAGGGCCGGGTACTTAAACATGTGCACTCAATTCCACATTGATTGGGATGTACAAAGGAAATGTGCTTGGATTCATGTGTACGCACAGATTCATACATCTGGATATTTTTGTGCGTACAACGTTTTCTGGATTTAAGCGTACGCCATGTTTCAGTAGGAAATCCACACAAGTCTTTGTACATGAGGCCCCTGTTCTATTACAAGCTAACTGTAACTCTAATAAATAGGCTAGCTAGCTTGTGTGTTATATTTTCAGGGTATAATGCCATCAAATGAGTAGGCCTATCTGAAGACTGTTTTCTGCCTTCGTTTGTATTTTGTAGCCTTCAGTGTATTGTGCAAGTGTGGTGCTACATGAGAAAAACATCATTACGGACAGGTGGAGAGAAAGATAGACAGCATGATTAACAGGTTGATATATGATACAGAGGCAGGTCCACAGGTGAGCAGTCGCATGGCTAACTCTGTCTGACTTGTGTGGGGGTTACTGAGTCACCTTGCTGCCAGGGTGCCACTTGTAAATTGTGCGGAAAACATTTCACATTCAAGGCCCATACCCAGGTCAAGCCTGGCACTCGCACAAGGACCACTTTCACATTCAGTAGTTTGCTTCTCCTCTGACTACTTAGCACTACATATTCTCAATACACCGAGAGTAATGACAGCACAGTGAAATGACAACTGTGAATGCTTGCACAAGACGAAGAGAGGGAGAGTGAGTGTATGTACGTACACACACACACACACACACACTCTCTCTCTCTCTTTCTCTTCCTCTTTTCTCATCTCACTCTGTCTTACACACACACACACACACACACACACACACACACATACATATACAAGACACAGGCACACAGTGAAACCCTGAGATGCACAGAGGGTAGATGGGGGGGTTTACCATGGAGACTTAGACTCATTGATCTTCTTAGGAGGGGGTTAGTTGAGATCAATCTCCCTGCACAACAGTGACCCCTGGTGGAGGATCAAAGTTCCCTAACAACAAAGACTTCCTCCAGCCGCTCCCTCAATTTCTCTTTTGATAAAAGACACCTACGGACAGTAAGACATCCCCAAGATGTATAAACTGTTTCTTACAGTGAAACTATCATTGAACTCTAATAGTGATAGATGATATTGAGCACAGAACCAAAGGCCTTTATAGGCGTGAAGGTAGTTATAAAGACCGTGTGGTTCACTGAAGGAAAGGGAATGTTTCTGATTTTGAAACATCTGCTCAAATGTGTGCAACACCACACAAAAATCTGTAGTCTGAATGGCTAAACTGGGCAGAGTGAGGAGCAGAAGCTGCTGTCATCCCATGCAGTACTGAGTGTGAAAGCCACGTTTCCCTCTCCATGCACCTCCCACACCATTTCCAATATACCACAGTTAAGACAAAGCACAACGCTACTCATTCAGTTGTGCACCGGATACAGTAGGAACAGCTGCAGGAGTGTTTCTGACAAGAGCAGGTAATGAACTGTTCAGATTCCTGAGACACAAAGTGTGCTTTATTTCTATTTTTTTTAAACAAAAGAACAACACAGTTGACATTTATGGATTAGAGCCAGCAAGAAGTTCATTAATCAAACAGAGAAAGAGAAAACAACTAAGAGGATCTCACTGAGTAATATCTATTTGGATTCCATCTAAAATGAATAAATAAACTTGTTCAATGCACAAAAACAACAAAGAAAACAATAACTTCAGCAATTTATTGTGTAATTAATTCATTACCAAGAAGAAAGAAATCTCTGAGCTTTCTTTTTAGTCTGACTGCATCTGATTCAACAATGAACATAATGTAAATATACATAAATAAATATTATACATATTATATTCTGGTCTTCATATTTTGATTTGTCACCCCTTTTAATGGGACCCCAGTGATCATGGCACGCCTACCAATTCTTGGGGCCTGCATTTCTTTCATCACATTGCTCTCCCTGTTGTGCAAAGATTTATACAGACCTTAAGACCACATGTATAATACATGAGCTTGGACTTATAAATATATCAAACAATATCAATAAATAAAATGTGACCCGCCTTCCTCTGTAATGTGTGAATTTAACTGCTGACTGTGACTTCTTGGTCAGCTGGAGCATAACAAAAATATATCTTATTGGAATGCACCCAGGGCAGGAACCAGTGCCTGACTGAAATATGGTCATACCAAACTGAGCTGTATGTGCTTCTAATGCTAAGGCGTTGCTGTGGTTTTGCATTTTCTGTAATGCAGCTTTTATGAAATCCAAATTGGTTTTTTTTTTAGGAGTGCACATCAAAAAATTATATCTCATTATAAAAACATACACAGAGAGTGCATATCCCTTCCATGCAGCAGTATCTCCAAAGGAAGACCTTCCCAAGCATGCCACTATGTGACAGAATGATCATTCTTGTTTATTGCAACTGGATCTTACTTTTATCATTTTTGACAGCATTACTATCAGTTATGAAAACACTGTACTCACAATTAGTTGCAAGGTTACAAAGTGCTTCACAAAGTGCATGAAATAAGACAACAATTACAGTACAATATTTTAAAAAATGGTAAGAGCTGAAAAAAACTGTATAGAGGCAAGAATAGAACAAAGGAAATAAAACACAAAAGTTACAAATCAAAAGTACAAATCAAGCATTAAAAGGAAAAGCTTTCCTGTGAAGATATGTTTTAAGCAATGATTTAAAAATGGGTAACGTAATAGCCAGCCTAATCTCAGGCAGAGAATTCCAGAGCCTTGTAGACTTTATGGCAAAAGCCTGGTCACCTTCAGTCACCAACTTCAATCTAGGGATGACTAGGCTTGAGGATCTGTGGTTACGACTCAGACCATAGGTAGTCAGAAGCTCAGCTTTATAACTGGGGGCTGAACCATGTTGAGCCTTAGTCTGACGTTGCAAGAAACATCACCTCTATATACTGAACTATAACTTGTTTTTGTAAATACACTTTAAGGAAAGGTAATTTCTTTCTTGTATATTGTTTAGTGGCAATGTAATTTCTCAGAGTAGTTGGTAGTGACCAAAGACGGAGCTAAAAGAGAATGAATATTGGACTTACATTTGACAGGTTGCAAGAACCATGACTCCAAATGAATTATTGCGTTGCTGTGTAGCTGCTGAATGTGTGAATAAGCAACTGTTTGCTAACAAGGTTGCTACATCAACTTAAAAGATGATGGTATGACAATGCTGTGTTCCCTACTTGTTTCTGCTGCCCCCCAGTGGCCAAAAAACAGTAGCTATTGAAGCCCCTATGGGGCTGAAAAATTAAGCCAAGGCAGAAGTGCCACAAATGGCAGTTCCAATGATGGCCACTTGAGACTGGCTTCAAGAGTAAATCTCTGTAGACCGCCATGTTAAAATACTCAACTTTACAGTAAAAATGAAATAAAGCCTGGTACAGTTTTGGTCCCAACAGCCAAGTTCCATTTTAATGACAGCTGTACAGGGGATACATTTTTATATACGTCCCAAATTTCAATTTTTATAGGAGTCATAATAATGCATAATGAAGGGTGTGGCTGCTTTGAGTGACTGTTTGCCGATAGTGTCCTTGGGCTGTCAGTCAGATCCACCTCTCGCTCCTCCACAGCTCCACCCTGTAGTCTAAATGTGGTCACTCCTGGCTTCAAAAATCCAAGATGGTGACAGCCAAATGCTGAACTCACTTCAAAATGGGAGCCCACAAACCAATGGATGATGTCTTAGTGGTAACGTCCATCTTTTTTATACAGTTCATGATTTAACCATGTGGTTTGAGTGCCTAAACCAAACCACATAAAATGTTTATCCAGCTTAGTTTGCTACAGGGGGATATTGTGTTGCAAGAGCAAATATTATAGGGAAAATAAATGAAACACTTGAGCTCAGTATCAACATATTGCATCTGGCCCGATATGCAAATTAACAATGTCTCCTCAACAAGTATTGATGACATCACATTGCTGTTGCAATATAAGTAATGTATGAATATACACTGAACAAAAATATAAACGCACCACTTTTGTTTTTGCTCTCATTTTTCATGAGCTGAACTCAAAGATCTAAAACATTTTCTATACACACAAAAGACCATTTCCTCACAAATATTGTTCACAAATCTGTCTAAATCTGTGTTAGTGAGCACTTCTCCTTTGCCGCAATAATCCATCCCACCTCACAGGTGTGGCATATCAAGATGCTGATTAGACAGCATGAATATTGCACAGGTGTGCCTTAGGCTGGCCACAATAAAAGGCCACTCTGAAATGTGCAGTTTTATCACACCGCACAATGCCACAGATGTCACAAGTTTTGAGGGAGCGTGCAATTGGCATGCTGATTGCAGGAATGTCCACCAGAGCTGTTGCCTGTGAATTGAATGTTCATTTCTCTACCATAAGCCATCTCCAAAGGCGTTTCAGACAGTTTGGCAGTACATCCAACCGGCCTCACAACCACAGACCACGTGTAACCACACCAGCCCAGGACCTCCACATCCAGCATGTTCACCTCCAAGATCGTCTGAGACCAGCCACCCGGACAGCTGCTGCAACAATCGGTTTGCATAACCAAAGAATTTCTGCACAAACTGTCAGAAACCGTCTCAGGGAAGCTCATCTGCATGCTCATCGTCCTCATCGGGGTCTCGACCTGACTGCAGTTCATTGTCGTAACCAACTTGAGTGGGCAAATGCTCACATTCGATGGCGTCTGGCACGTTGGAGAGGTGTTCTCTTCATGGATGAATCCCAGTTTTCACTGTTCAGGGCAGATGGCAGACAGCATGTGAGGCGTCGTGTGGGGGGGGCGGTTTGCTGATGTCAACGCTGTGGATCGAGTGGCCCATGGTGGCGGTGGGGTTATGGTATGGGCAGGCGTATGTTATGGACAACGAACACAGGTGCATTTTATTGATGGCATTTTGAATGCACAGAGATATCGTGACGAGATCCTGAGGCCCATTGTTGTGCCATTCATCCACGACCATCACCTCATGTTGCAGCATGATAATGCACGGCCCATGTTGCAAGGATCTGTACACAATTCCTGGAAGCTGAAAACATCCCAGTTCTTGCATGGCCAGCATACTCACCGGACATGTCACCCATTGAGCATGTTTGGGATGCTCTGGATCGGGCGATATCGACAGCGTGTTCCAGTTCCTGCCAATATCCAGCAACTTCGCGCAGCCATTGAAGAGGAGTGGACCAACATTCCACAGGCCGTAATCAACAACCTGATCAACTCTATGCGAAGGAGATGCGTGAGGCAAATGGTGGTCACACCAGATACTGACTGGTTTTCTGACCCCCCCCAATAAAGCAAAACTGCACATTTCAGAGTGACCTTTTATTGTGGCCAGCCTAAGGCACACCTGTGCAATATTCATGCTGTCTAATCAGCATCTTGATATACCACACCTGTGAGGTGGGATGGATTATCTCGGCAAAGGAGAAGTGCTCACTAACACAGATTTAGACAGATTTGTGAACAATATTTGTGAGGAAATGGTCTTTAGTGTGGATAGAAAATGTTTTAGATCTTTGAGTTCAGCTCATGAAAAATGGGAGCAAAAACAAAAGTGGTGCGTTTATATTTTTGTTCAGTGTAAATACTAGGAGACATGGTTGAAAATGCACAATCAGAGCCTGTTTAAGATATCAGTTCTTTAACAGGATAGCCAAACCTGGGTAGAAAGGAGACCAGAGACAGTTACCCAAACTTTTAGGAGTGTCCATCACAGTTTACAGATTGACAAATCAGCCTGGAGCTAGCAACCGGTTTGATCTTCCAGCTGCTTGTGGTTCTTGTGGAGCTGGAATTTGTCATAGCGATATTGCTATAGTCTTAGTTTTCAGCAACTGAGCACATTTTATTATATCTAATAGAAACAAGGACAAAAGCTTCAAAAACTTACCTCACCTTTGAAATAAATCAGAATTTCTTTTTCAGAGGTCATGACTCATTTCAAAGTATCTATATTGCGGGGAAGACACAAGTACTTCCCAGTATCAGCAATTCTTATATCTCACACATCACAGCACTGCCATACATCCCTCTTGCTTTACATTTTCAATGCTTGCAGCGTTTTCACACTCTGAGATGCTTGGTATCTACTGGCCCATGTATCTCTTCCATTTTAGCCTGCCAGCGGTACAGTATCCATCTCCATTACATGGTCACAGATGGATAACAAGGCCAGGCCTGGCACAGCTCACAGAGTGGTGCTGCTCCTCTGAGAATACACCCCTGCCATCGTATTCAAATGGACTTTCTGCTGGCTGTCCCCTTGCTCGCTGTGGCACACAATAGAAGATAGGGAAGGATGTGGGAGGAAGGAGGGAGGGGAGGTGCTGAGGTGAGACTGAGGTGGGCTGATGAGAAGAAGAGAGTTGCTATTGTCTCTAGGGGAAACAGGGATGCCAACAGTGAGACGCTCTGCAGACACAGGAATTAGATCATTTAGAAATTCAACCCAGCCCTTGCACACCAATTGCTCTTCTCCTTCTGCTGCCCCCCCTTCCCACTCCCCTTCTTGTTTAATGCCCTTATCGAGGCAGGTTGGAGGAAGCTCTGAGACAGGCTGACACGGACACAGACTACCTCTAAAGTCCTTAAAAGGTAATTGAGCCTTCCAGCCCACACCACTAATTTGTGTGACTCTGCCCACTAGCTAGCAGTGTGACAAAAACAGAGGGAGGGAAGCTGAGGAGTGTTGGGAAGAATGACTCCCTCGGACACAATATGTTAATTGGTTCTCTACAACTGACAGCCATAAGAAAGGTTGAGGCTATATGGAGGGGAATTACCAGAAAGGGCATGGTCAGGAAAATGATAATGGTTAGTCCCTGCAGTAAAAACTGCACTGCGAGAACTACTCTTTCATCCCCATCTGCAAAACGATAATCTTTTAGTGATTTTGTGCAACAATAGCAACCATTACGATGAAATATACTGCAGTGATTGCTAAAAAAGGAGAAATAAAAATAGCAAAAATGCATTTAATAGGTATTCGACAGGAACAGTAGGCACAGTTAGAGGCTGCTGCTTACAGTGGATTAGGGGGCGGTGGGTGTTTGTGTGTGGAGGAGAAGTATATTGTGGTGGTAATTGAAAGATAACTGCAAGACCTCACAGGAGTCTTCCAGGTATGCACAAGGTGCAGATCCGCCTCTGGCCCTGCTTTAAATTCACCTCAAGGATTTGATTTCTTCAAATGCCAACACTGTTGGAAATGAACTATTTGTCCACGGTCTGAATTATGAGGAAGACCCGCCCATGAATCACCTTCAGTACCTCTGTGGCCTTCAGCCTAGTAATATCCATATCTCTTCACTTTCCTCAAATCAATAATGAGATGACGCCCTTGGAAATGCAGGATAGATGACTCAAATGGGATATTATATTTGTTGAGACCACACAGAACAGAGCCTGTCTGAGCCAGATTAACATGCCGTGGGATTTTCTTTTTAACCCACACTTTATCAAATGGACGCTCAGATGTAAGCAAGCCTTTCCAAGTTATAGTACAGTGCCAAAAGTTTTTGGTATTTAAAAGTTGCTTGAGCAAAAAGTAAAACATTTGGTCTAATGGGCAACAAGTTTTTTCCAGTTTGAATGAAAAAATAAAAGTCATTTCAAAGATGAACCATATGAGCGTTTCTGATCAGGCATCATCATCAGACACTTTCAAGCAGCCGACCAATGTTGGAAACTGGCAAATAACCAAAGCAGGTATTTTTTAGAGGTTGGGACATTTCCAGCCTTGTTTGTAGTGACTGTACTGGGTAATTTTAAGAAGAGGTTGAGACGTTTACAGCTGTGTTTTGCAACAACCAAACTGGGTATTTTTTAATGAGTGGTCAGGACGTTTTCAGTCGTGTGCAGTGACCAAACCAGGTATTTTTTTTACAAGTGGCCAGGACATTTCCAGCCGTGTTTGTAGCAACCAAACTATCTTACCAAGAGGTTTAGGACATTTCCAGCTGTGTTTTTTTTTTTAATGAGAGGTTGAGACATTCACAGCTGTGTTTGCAACGACCAAACTGGGTATTAGACGTGTTTGTAGTTTTCCTAACCCCAACCAAGTGTTCTTTGTATCTAAACCTAACTACATGTAACCACAGTGTGGCCATACCATAACCTTGGAAACTGAAATGTTGAATATATCTGCTGAATATTAAATGTATAAATATAACATATCTATGGTTTGCAGAATTGTACAATGCTGACATTTATTGTGTGGACTGGTTGGTTAAATGAGATGACATTTGGGTACATGGTAAGGGTTATAAAAATTTCAAGCTCACTAAATGGTCAGACATCTTTTTAGTGATGTAAAAGCCGGGGAGGAACTCAGGTGGCTGTATCATAACAAAAAAAAATATTTATTCCAACAGAGGAGGATCTCTTCCATCAAAGCCAATACAAACATGAACATAAAATTTTAAATCTTGCTGGACTTCTTCCTTGCTCATTGACCAGAGTGCTCATTGGTGCCATCGGTGGAGTACTTGATTTGATTTGAGCAGTACTTCAGACAGTGAGCAAAGAAGGAGTCCCATCATTGATTTCACAAGGTTTGTATAAAGTCTTATGAAGAGTACTTCTCTTTATCCAAAAAAAAAAAAGATCTTTTCCTGAGATTTACCAGTCACATTTTATGCTCAGCTTTTAGGTTGCTAGGTTTCCAAACAACCAACCTATTTTTGCCATCCCTCTTATAACAAAATTTCTGAGCGGATCCTTGACCAATATGCTCAGGAGATATCCATTGAGGATTATGGTGGTTTTCAAATGTATTTATAGTGTAGTTCCAGAGCCTCTTTCCTTTGTCTTTTATTCAAAGACAAGATAGAGTAACTAGTAGCAGTGTGAATGGCAACTGTAAAATGCCATACTGTAAATCTAAATTTAGACAATCAGATTTTTCCATAAAAGGATGTCGACTGAAACACATTACCAACTGAAATCACAACTAAGGTCAAGTGCTGGAGCTGTACCCACTCTTAGCTAATGGTGCTCAAATTTCTAAGAGGTATTAGTGTAAGTGCAGTGGTGTATTTTAGTATAGGTATTGTGGTATTTGTATGGTAGTATGTCTGTTGTGGTTCATGTGCTGTGGTCTGTGTATTGTGGATTGTAGATTGCGCCTTCCATGTTTATAGTGTATTATGATGCTTGAAACAGTATATTTTTAATAACATTGTAGGCCTACATGTAAAAGCCCAACTATGGACAAGGGTTGAAAATTAGCAATAACTATAAACTCTCTGTGCAACACATCAGTCTCGTACTCTGTATTGGAAACTATGTTAAATTGCATATAAATCGGCTCGTTCACCTGCTCCACCTCTGCATGCGTCGACGTTGCCTCAGCCCTGCCCATTGCAATGATAACAAAAAATAATGGTGTCTGAAGAAGCTTGTGTAGATGTGGGTCAGACTCTTTCTTTATAAGCCGGAGCCCAGGGCCTAAACTGAACATAATAATGTAGCGTTGCCAGAATCTGGCGCTAGTAAGAAGAGCCACCTTCAGGCCCATAGTTAATAGAGAGGACTCTGACTGCCCGCCCCCTCACCCCCTCTTCCCCTCTTTCCCCCCTCAAGCTCCCACTCTTGCACGACCTTCTCTGTCTATACTCTCCTCACCATCAATTCATCTTACTCCGTGCAATCTGCAAGCAGGACTCTGTTAAATCAACCAATAGGTGTCAAGGATTCCCACCTTATATTTATTTATTTTTAATTCAGTGTTATATGTCCGCCTCCCTTTGCCACCTGGCAACCTCATATGGATCAGAGTTTCACCGAATGATGAGCTATACAGCAGTGATCATAATTGATTATATAAGCCTGAGATGGATAAATAAAAAACACCATATATCTAATCAAACTGATGCATGAGCACACACATATCATGATTGATGACTGTCCTTGAGGTATTTTCCACATATGTAAATCTCATTGACCTTTCATCTTATAACCATGTCAATCATAGCTCCTTAAATCAGGTTTAAAAATTACCATTTTTGAAAAATAATTTTCATTGTGTAAAAGAAATGATGTCACACCTTTATATATATAAAGGGTAGTGACACATTCATCTCTCCTTCTATGTAGAGCCAGTTTTTATGGCAGCATTACCATCTCAATACAAGTGTTTTTGTATACACTCTACCAGCTCAGTGTCATTCATTACACACTTTTGTCACCCAGTGTGACAAAAGATACAACAGGCATCCGCGGCTGTGCTTCCTGCGTCTCTGCCTGCCATCGATGATTCACACGCAACCAGGGGGAAAACAGAGGGTTACTAACTAGGTCCTCCAAGGCACCAGATGTCAGTGATTAATCTTGATGAAGTTGGGACTCTATGTCTCCCTAGCTGTCTCTCTCTGTCTCCCAACCTGGTGCTTAATGACCCTTTCCCTCTGTTTTCTCAGCCCATTTTTTACCCCTTAGATCATGTTCAATATGGCAGCTTCTTTATGCAGATGAGTGGTGGATGGAGCCGGGGCGAATTGTGGCAGCAACTGATTGTCTGCTGCTATATACAGTAGAAAATTTGCAAATGTAACAGGGAACTGAGGAACATAAAAGGAACACAGTTCTCAGGATATGTTCCCACCTTTTCTTTGCACCACTCAGGGGGCACATATTTGATATTTTGTAACCACTGTGAGTGGTAAAGAAGTCCTGTCTTCAATAACACGGCTGCATGGCACAAAACAGCATCTTTTGCATCCCTCAGTGCCTGAGTGGGGCAATGGTACCATAGAGGACAATATAGTACAGCAGTTAAAGACATACTATACATTTAATTTTAAATAATGCATAGAAATAAGCATAATTTAAATGGCATTTGGGAGAATCCAACATGTCTATAGGACAAATTTTGTATTGGGAAATGTAGGACATGTCTAAGTACGAGATGAATAGGACTGTATCTGACTCAGAATTAAGTCAGTCGAATCAGATTTAGCTGTTTAAAATGAATATTGGACAATTTGTAGTTAGTTTTTTCCATCTAAAATTTTAAAGTTTAAAAGGAGCTCTGCAGGATACACAGTGACATTTGCTTTCATGCAATATACGTAATAAACAAGCTAATAACGCTAACAATGAAACAGAAATGTGCAACATTTTTTGCCAACACAAGATATCAAACAAAAGCAAGAGACTGTGTCGTATGAAGTTGTCATGAGCTTTAGTTCATCACCTCCAAGCAGAAGAGAGAAGATCATTTTATCTTGGAGCCTAAGGGTAGATGATTCTCCTCCTCTGTGAAGCTGCATTGTGTCTACAGCTGTCTGTTCCAAAGAGTAGCATGACAGTCAAGAGCAGTCACTCATCAGCGAAATCTGGGGACCAAAATGTTCCCAGAAGTACACTGCACAGCACACTGACTAGCAAAACAAACAACAACAAGAAAGACTGCTCAACTTGAAGCTACCTCAGCCTTCTGAGGAGTCTCCAACTGCCAATTCACATCTCCGACTTTTTAAGGAGCAGCCCTAACTTATTTCAGGTTCCATGTCATTGGTTCGACAGCCCATTTGTTCAACATCCCATTAGTCCGTCTGTCCGCAGTGCTGAATGTCTCGCGGCGGGCGTATGGTGCGCCGCGACCGGCTTGAGGCGGAGCAGGCTCACGGCTTATGTGTTTGCCACTTTCTTTTTCATTTTAACCCACACCATGATCTTTTCCTGACCCTAACCAAGTGTTTTTTGTGCCTAAACCTAACCAGACCTTAACCACAGGGCATCATTATGATTTCGGAACGGACTTCGGAACAATGAGTTTAATATGGTCGGAACAATGGGATGTCGAACCAATGGGCTGTTGAACCATTGGGCAGTTCCCCTTATTTCATTGCTCTGGTGCCTGGTCTCACAGAAAGAACATGAAATAACCACGTTCTCTTAACACCACAATAAGTGGTAATGGCACAAAAACACAGCAAATGGAAGGTCAATAAGGATCCTTTGTTGTGGTGGACACACAAATTCCCTTGACAAGGTCATGCAATGAAAGTGCAAGGCTTCCGACCAGAAGGCTGATGTTTGTATTTTGTTTTTTTTTTGTTGTTTTTTTTGCCTATTTACGTACTTCTTGTAACAGCACACTACAAATTCAGATTCAGATTCAGACTTTATTAACAGGGGCAACTTGTTTGAACAGATTGCCTTGCACACAAACTATTGCATACAGTAACATGTACACACATAAATAGCTGAGTAATCTATTGAAAAAACCCCCAAAAAACTAGAAAAGCACTCTGAGTGCCCCCCCCCCCCCAAACATTAGTTAATCGCTAATGTTTAGCTAACTTTCGCTAACGTTTGTCAACCGCTAACGTTATGCTACCTTTTGTAATGGCAGGAATAAACTAAACACACCTGTAGGAAAGAAATAGGTAATGTTGCTGTTTATGGCTGTTTAAAAATGTGCTGGCTCTAATACCAGCTGAAGATGTCTTCAATGTAATCGCTAACGTTAGCTAATCGCTAACATTGGCTAACGTTAGCTAATAGCTAACTTTCACTAACGTTAACCGCTAACATTTGTTAATTGCTAACGTTATGTGCAAGACCAAAACATCAAGTTGGGAGGCAGTTTTAATCAACAGAAGCGTCTTGTACATACCATGTCATTGAGTCAGGAAAACCCCCATTCAGTCAGACGATAGACTTTATGTATTCCTGATGAGCCCAAGTAGGCCTACTCGCCACTGCCAACCGGTGGCACACGTCAGGTCATGGAATGAGTCTATTCTACAGGGCTGCCAAGTTTCAGAAAATGACAAGAGTGAGACTTTAGTGTCATGATGCGTTCAGAAAAAATTTGACCTTTTTTAACATCAATTTGGCCTGTTTTAATGTCGATTTATACCTTAAGACTGATGTCCTCACCTCCATGCCAGTGGCTCTCCCTGCACCGTGGCCTCCTAATGCTAGTTTTACAGTGGTTCTCAAAGTGGATTCCAGGGACTCTGTGAGTTCCTTTAGGGGGATCTAAATTGACCCTTACAAGGTCTGTAACTCTGACAGTGTACAAATGGAACCAAATGGACCCATTGGGGTCCATTTGGTTCCATTTGTACACTGTCAGAGTTAAAGATAGACCTTGAAATTTAAAGAAACACTGCTATAGGGGGGTCTAAATTGATATTTACAAGTCTGTAACTCTGACACACACACACACACACACACACACACACACACACACACACATTGAGACTAACGTTAGAGTCTTTTTTTCAACTGTGAACTTGCCAACTAGTTACCTACCGTCCGTCTTCTAGCAAGCAGGAGAACGTCGAGTGGGTTTTAAATGTCGACGCTGTTGTGTGTGAAAGATAGTTAGAGACGCCAAGACCCGCCTTACGTTGCTTCTGATTGGTTTACATTGCGTGGTGCCTTCCGTGGTTGGTTAGATTTAGGCACAAAGGACTGATGGATTGGTCTGAGATTGGTTACCTCGGTCAGACAATCAGAGTTACTCGAACTACGGCAAGCCGCGAGGACCAAAGTTTATTATCATGAAAAAAATATAGCGTATTGAATGGGGAAATACAAGCGTGAGAAATGTCAAGTGTGGCGTGTGGTGTGAGAATGGGTCAAGTTGCGTGACTGTCACACTCAAAGCATGATGCTTGGCAGCTCTGATTCTAAGTGAATACACAGTGCTACTTAGCGCTATTTTTTTATTTTATCCACTTTGTTTCAACTGATCACCACCAAAATTTTATCATCTGTTCCATGTCCCATTATCCAGCTTTTCATCAAAATCCGTTCATGACATTTTGAGTTATTTTGCAGACAAACAGACAGACAAACAGACCAACACCGGTGAAAACATAACCTCCTTGGTGGAGGTTAAAATACATTACATTAGGACACACTTATGTCCCATACCAAACCTAAAAATGCAAACTAAGTTAACTGCAGCCATCCACAATATTATTCCGACCCATTCAGGTCATCAAATGCTGACGCTTTGTCACACACCCCGTCGTCTTTTATTGACTCACGGGCCACCCTTTTGTGTCTCTATGCAACGCACAGCCAAAAAACACATTGTAAGACCTGGTTAATATTGTGAAACAGTTGCAGTTAGGTTTAGGCAACAAAACGACTCGGTTAGGTATAGAAAACAGATCGTTTGCATTACATGTGTAAGTCATGTAATGTTTCGTTAAAAGTACGTTGGCTTTGGTTTCACATGGGATGTATTGGTCTCCTGCATGAAAGCCTTGTTTTCTTTGACCCATCCACCTCAATACCCTCCCACCCTCTGTGGACTTTATTCTTTTTATACATCAGTTGCTGTTAGCATCAACTATTGCTGCAGATAGGGTTCACACTGGAGTTGATAGAAAGCCCAGTGCATCTCATGAAGACACTAAAGGATGCCTTTGGAGTCAATATCACATGCCAAATGTTGCGACAAATCATCAGTATTTGACGACCTACGGATGAGAACAGGCTGATTAATCAGGTGTTTAATACTGCTGTCATTCATTTTCCTGTTTCTGTTAGCATTGTTTCCATGGTGTCTGCACGTAATACTAACACATTACGTGGTACCACCATGTAATGTAGTGTTAAGAGGTCATGGTCATGTGACTTATATCTGAGAAGGAATACACTGAGAGGTAATCAGGGCAGAAACACAACAGTTTATTCCATTTTGATCACAAAAGCAGTCATAAATTTCTCAGATTAATTTCCCAATTGGCTAAGGTTTTTAAAGATGATGTCCACGTCTTTATAATAGTTGGTTTACCATTAAGTTGCTACCTACTGGCCACAAACAGAAAAAAATATAGAGTTGACCATTATAGCCATGAATGACACAAATACCCATGCATAACCCCACCACCATCCACATGTGTAAAAATAACCAAGCTGAAAATCTGTATGCCAGGATAGTGCAATGCTCCAGGCTAAAGTTGACCTGGCCAATCACGTTGTGAAAAACCATACTTGTTAGGTATCGAAAGAGCAGACTTTTACTGTTGAGTACTATGGACTGCTGCATAATTGGTCAACTGATCCTAGAATGACTGATCGTGTCGGAATTCTGCACGTGTATCTTAACAACCTCCAACATGATGTGAGATCTCTTCCTTGCTGCCTTGAAGAGAGATTTCTCACATGTACAACCTCATCAACACCATCTCACAGTGTGCTAACAAACCTACAGTATGTATCATGCATGTGTAAACCTGACACTATTCTTGGCTGGCTAAACTGACATTCATAATTCATGGGAACATTGCATTTCTGACGCTCAGCAAAAAACAGAATTTCAATGAGAGTCAGAGGTTGAATCTTGAAACAATGTGTGAACCTTGTGGCAGTAAACACTCATAAAATGCTTGTTAACTCGCTACTATGGAGGAAATGGGGTTAGGACATTTGCAACTGATTTGAACGTTCACTTTATTTCTGTATTTATTTAGGAATTTTAATTATTTAACTCAGCACAGAAGAAAGCAATTCTTTTTTTGTTTTGACAAGAGGCAATGCTGGGAAAGATCAGGGTGACAGGATCAAAACATTAGTTCACAGAGCACCAGAAAACACAATGGAAACACTAGTAGATAAGTAAGCAAGCACCAAAATATTCATATTAAGCCTGTATATGATGACACGAGTACAGAAGGAGACATCATAAAGATAAATCTGTTTTTAACCCTTCATTCAAACATAAAAAAAAGAATGAGTAGTACTACTATATTGTTGGAAAGCAGATGAAATTGTGTTTTTCAATATACGTGATCTGGATAAATTTATACACATAACAAATGCTTCCCATGTAAATGTATGGTTTCTATTTTGCAATATTTGCCCCAGTCTTTGTCTGTGTAACATTCCTATAATTACATTTGAAAACCAGGGTAGCAGAAGTCGTAGCCTGGATCTTAATAACATCCTTCAGAAATCAATTTCAATTTCTCATTCAGCATGGCTGCGACGCATGGATCGATCATGTTGAACTTATATGAATCCTTGAAATACCAACTGAACCGAGCATGTCCCATCACTGTCGGCAGCCCAGTGTTCTCTTGGATCAATTGCACTTTTAATATAGTAGCCTAAACTGTACATGAGCATTTCCAGAGTAAAACATCCCCCATATTTGTCTAATCCCACTGAAGTGAAAACATAATCACGTGGTGGCTCAGGCCCTCTGTGATGGCAAGTCAATATCTGGTTCTTCAGACAGAACTTAAAGGTTCAGTGCGTAAGATTTAGGGGGCTATACTGGCAGAAGTAGGATATAACATATTTTGTTTTTTGTGTATGACTGTATGAGAAATTTCTATCTACATAGGGAACGTCTTTGTTTATGGAGATTGCCATGTTGCACCACCATGTTTTTACAGAAGCCCAGATCTGACAAACCAAAGTCTGGCTCAACACAGGGCCATTCACGTTTTTGCATTTTCACATTTTCACCCAACTTTACTGAACAGCATTGGAGTTACACTGATTCTTAATGTGAAACTGCTTTGGTCAGTGTTTGTAGTGGTTTAAATCACCTGGTCTGTCTGTTTTGGACAGGAGGAGATCTTTGGGGATAATTCGGCTTCTGGTTAAAAACTCCTAAATGTCTAGATATTATGGCGGCTGTGGCTCAGAGGTAAAGAAGATCATCGGTTTGATCTCCGGCTCCTTCAGTCTGCATGTAGGAGTATCCTTGAGCAAGATACTGAACCCCAAATTGCTCCCGATGATGCTGTGTGTTGTGATCGTCTGGTAGCCTCAGCCACCAGTATATGGATGTGTGTGTGAATGGGTGAATATGGCTCGTAGTGTAAAAAGTGCTTTGAGTGGTGGGATGACTAGAAAGGTGCTATACAATGCAGGTCCATTTAACTTTGAGTATTCAGTACAAGGCTGGTTCTCTTTTTACCAGGATAAATCACCATGGAAACTTACGCTGAACAGCTAACCTGCTTCTGAGCAAGGTCATTTCAAAGTATCGGCTCACAGTCTGTCAACACCCCGACCTCTGACCAGTGAGGTCACTGAAGAAAAAAGAAGCCATGGATGGCAGTCCAGAGTCTCAAGTAAAAAAAAAAAAAAAAGTTGAGCCTATATGCTGTTTTACATCAGTGCAATCATTTCATTGTTCCAGGGCTCTATATCCACTGGTTTTAAAACACAGCATCTAACAAACCAGAGATAATTTACACACCAAACACATGATTTTAGTGGTATTTGAATTTATACAAAATGTGTTTTAGACTGCAGTAATAGTGAGCGATTTTTCTACTCTGATTTCATCACTTCAGCTCAAAATAACATGAGACACCAGTGTCGTGACAACTGGGAAAAAAATAGAATATTTTATTAATAAAATTATCCACACACAGTTAATTGGCTCTCATTATTATAAATGCAGCATTTCAGTCAGATAGACTTCATCAGTCATTAAATAGTTTTCCACTCTTTACTTTAGTAGCAGTCTGTTACTTTAAAGTGATTTAAGTGACATATTCAGGGAAGTTTTGTCACTAATTCTAATATCATAAAAAATTAAATAATATTCTAATGTCACATATAGCCTAGTGATATCTACATGTGATTTAAATCTCAGCTGACGGTGTATTTTTGGAAAGTATTTTCAATCAATGTTTCTACATTTTCAGTTATAAGATTACAGAATATCATTAACATCCTGCATCATTGACATTTTACTGTTGCGTCGTCACAGACACTTTTGGTACCATTTCATGAAGCTCAGTGTAAGTTACATCAGGAAGACTTTCTTTGTGCTTCAAAATTCTCTCCCTCCCACTCCCACTCCCACTGCTTCCTCTAATCAGCTATGGGTGGTCACTCTTCTAGTTATCCAATCAAATGTAGGCATGATCTCTATCACCCAGTCAGGATACCTCTGCAAAATTTTAAATCTGCTCTCTCTTCTGCTGCTGTCAGCTGTCATTTTAGGCAGAATCTCCTCCACCCTTTTCACCTCCAGCAATCATATCCAAAGTCCAGGAGAAGCTCAACAAATGCTCATTCCTCTACTCATCCACATCATCAGCATTTCTCCATCTTCCTCTCATCTCATCTTCACCACTTCGACCACCACCAGCATTTATACCCCGGGGGTGTTTCCTATTCGACTATGGATTCATCACCCTCCTTAAATCATACCATCTCTACGCGCTCTAATCGCCAAAGACCTTTCACTTTTTTACTCTTATGTACATATGAACACAAATATTCTTTTACTATAAAAAAAACGAGTCCCTCCTCATTGAAATATCAAATGATATGAAGCAGTCTACTTCATTCATGGTTCTCATGATGTCCCTCGTACTGTGTTTTTAGCGGTTTTAATCACCTGGTCTATTTGTTTTGAAGAGGAAGAGACGTCTGTGGATAATTCAGGGAGCAATAAAAACCTTGTGAACAATGAACACTGAAGGAACTCTAGCTGGGAGAAGTTTTACCTGGTTGCAATTTGCAATTCACTGCAAGACAGCACCAAATCATCCTATATCTTAGACTTTTCACTTCACACTTTGAAGGGATAGTGCACCCAAAAATGGAAATTCAGCTATTATCTACTCACCCATATACCGAGGGAGGCTCAGGTGAAGTTTCAGAGTCCTCACATCACTTGCGGAGATCCCAGGGGAGAGGGGGTAGCAACACAACTCCACCTAATGGAGGCTTACGGCGCCCCAGATTCAAACGTTCAAAAACACATAACTGAAAGCATAAAATATCTCCATACTGCTCGTCCGTAGTGATCTAAGTGTCTTGAAGCTGGGTTTCTCCGTAAGTGATGTGAGGACTTCACCTGAGCCTTCCTCTGCATACCGGTGAGTAGATAGTTAGGTGAATTTTCATTTTCATTTTTGGGTGCACTATCCCTTTAAGCCAGTGATGCAGGTAAACGACATGCACATGTAACAATTGGTTTTCTGTAGACCCTGACTTGGAAGGCAAGTGGAGAGCAATTAGGAGACTAATTGAGATTCATCATTGACTCAAGGTAACCACAGCATGTTGATTTGCTGGTAATCATGGACAGTAGGAACATGAGCGATCCAGTGGGTTTGCTTGATCAACCCAATTACACTCACACGCAGGGGCAGATTGCACAATATGAGCAAACGACATGCTAATATTATCTCATCTGTAAAATACGCACAGACACAAGCACATCTGATACAATTTGGTGTAAAACATTATTAAAGCACTATTTCTTAGTTAATAGGTGACACACAGAAACACCAATACTGCAAGTTAATATTTCAGATATTATGGGTTAAAAATGCTCACACAGAATGTATTCTGATTAAATACAACAATATGGCGGCGCTTGGACTCATGCAGCTACTGAGTCTTATTAATGTCCTTCATTCTTATAGAGGCAGGACATATTTCCGGTTTCAGTTTCAGTATTATTGACAAATCATGTCATCAAAACAGGAATATTGATTCAAATAAAACATTTTGGTTTTTAGCAACTTCCACAGCTACGGTTCTTTGTCTGAGAAAGATGACTCAGTTTAATGCTGTGTTTCCATCCATGCTGCATGGATGGGATTAGTTTTTACCAAAGTCAGCCTATAAACTGCTGCAGGCACAGGGAGCTTCTATAAAATTACTGACATTGCAAATTTAGAGTACCAAAATTACATAATTACAGTACCACCATCTCCCTATGAAACCAATCCTAACTGAAGAGAGCCTCTCTCCTTTACTACTAATTTACAGCAGCAAGTAGGTTTTGAAAGAAACCTAATGCTGCCAGGATGCCAGGATTAGAGTTTTTATCAACATAATGAAGAAACATTTAGGAAACATTTGCTAAATGTTCACTGATGATGCGTTTTAATTTTTTTCCATACTATATCTTGCAATAAAATATCTGCTCATAAAACCACACCATGATTAAATATTTTTTTCAGGATTATGTTTAGACAGTCACAGCACATGATTCAGGTTGATTTAGGTTAGGGAAGCACCATTAATCATTTAATCAGTCAATCAAACTCTGTGTATAGCACCGTTCATACCAGTTAGTGCAGTTGGAGGTGTTTCACAGATGACTGATAGTGAGACAGAAGAGGTAGAGACCATAAAAAACAAGAAAGACAAAGCAATTGAATAACTTAACAATCCGAGACCAACGCACACAAGACAGAAAATTTGTGAAAATGTCATTATATAGATCTAAAAGCTGTAACAGTTAAAGTATTAAAATAGTACAAAATAGGACAAAACAAAACAAATACAATATACATAAAATATATAATAATAAAATGAGGGATAAGACAAAATCAATAAAATTTAAAGCATACAAAAGAAAAAAAAGTTGATAAAATAACATAAATAATGTCAATAAACCATTCTTAATCGAAAGCCTGGCTGAATAGAAAGATTATAAGTTTGCAGTTTTGGTATCATGGTATTTTTTAGATAATTACTTATTTCTCTAAAGGCCCTGACACACCAAGTCAGTGGTTGGCCATCAGTCAGTGTTAGGCTGTCTGTCTTGCCCCTCATCAACCCCCATAGGCTTTGTTTTTTGGCTGATTCAGTATGTTGACTTTGCGTTGGTAAGGGCAGAGTCTGTTCTGATTGGCAGTTGAGTTCAGTGCACGACAGGAGAAAGTGACAAAAGTAAAATAAATGCTAAAGTCAAAAGGGAGTGAGACCAGAACAAACTTGTTATATAAGGTAAGAACTTTTTTCTTTAGCCATTGAGTGCCTTAGCCGAAACATTTATTATTGTTTGTGTTAATGTTCACTGGTGCACCATAAACATGCTAACTAGCATCAAGGCGGTTTCCCAGTTCCCCTTTATGAGTTCCGATTACAGACCACTGCTGTCTGCTGGTCTGGAGAGTTATTTCCTCACACACAGATACAGAATGTTTGTGCTGGTCAGCCATTGGATGTAATCTTTGCTTTGTGTTCATGTGCAAATTTTTGGCCAACACACTGCAACGTCAGGCTTTCTCACTGCTAGTTCTCTGAAGTCAGTTTAGTGTGTCTGGGCTGTAACCTTTACAGAAATGCTTTCATTGCCTAAAATCTAATCATACATGGGACTCAATTTGCAAACATCAGTCTCTAGTGTCAAAGGTATGCACTATGCATACCCGCAAACAGCCTAGACCACCCCCCTTACAAAGCACAAAAACATAGCACTCAGTCCCAGTGAAAATAATCCAAACAACAATTACATTTTCATAAATGTGTAGTATATAAACAGAGTTTCTAGTAGACAGGGTTGAAATTAGATAGAGCAATGAAGTACATCTTCAATTTTAATAATTTAGCAACTGATGTCATTTTGCTGGGGTCTGAGCTTGACAGTTCAGCTGTTTGTTACAGGAAAATGCCCAAAATTACTTTTGTAATGATCAATCCACCCTCATGTTCCTGTGAAACTAATCACAACTGAAAACCACTTTGAAGACATAATTCTTCAAAAGAAAAATGTTACGTTTTGTGTTGATTTGCCAAACATGGAATTATGTGTGCTTTCCACTAGCATCTGTTCCAATTTTCTACACTTCACAGACAACATTCAAATAATCATTTAACCATTTCTTTTTTTCTCCAACAAAAATCCAGTCAAATTATAACTTGAGGCACACCGAAGAGACATTCAGATGGAGGTGCCAATGTTTCAATTTGATGACAGTGTTGTTGCGATGGGGACTGGAGGATTCAGGTGGTGTGTGTGCCCTGCATTTATGGTTTCCCACTTATGATTGAAGTTTTGTATGACTAGGAAAATGTTGAAAACCCTCACAGTGCTGTAAACCTTTGTCATAGACTTTATTAAAGAAACTGAAAGGCTACCACATAGCCTCAGACATGCAGTGGGAAAGCGATGATGATTTAAGAAGCTCCCTTTCTGTGATGCAATTTATAGTGGAATCTAATAACCCTCTCGATTTCCCCCTCTCTTGGTTTATTCTTCTCTTTCTCACTGAGAAGCGGGGGCTTGGACACCAGTTACCTTGAAATGCACTAAGTCCTCAGTACAGCAGTGTGTGGGTCTGAATTCTGGTGTCTGATCACCACAGAGTCACCATCCTGTCACTGCACTGAGACACTATCCCAGGGATCATTTTATTAGCAGCTATAATGAATCTCTGTGATCACTGAATATGAAATCCTCTTTCCGTCCAGCCATTCTTCAATCTTTATCCTGTATTTTATCCGTGTCTCTCTGTACAACATCACATTTTTACATTGGAATATGTAATGCAGGATGAGACATGGTGGCACAGAAGTCTGTAGAGCCGAGACAGCTGCTCGCTTCTCACAGCTGTAATTGGTAGACCACTGCAGCACCGTTTGACAGATTGCAGCAGATACCTTCCCCGAGACATTCTGTTGAGATGTACAACTTGGTCCTGGCTGGATGTGACGTGAACACATTTTACATCACCAAATATAACATCTCCAAAAAAGTCAGCAGGTGGCAGTTCCCTCTTACCAAGAGCTTGAATTCTTTATGACAAAGCAGTGCTGGGGAAGGAACAGTCACATTTTATAGTAAGAAAAAGGCCAAAAAGAACTTGCTTCTTCCCTGTAGACTTCACCCATCGTGGCTTAGTAGCGTCAGCGGACATTGAACCCGACCACGTCACCAGCTTTTTAGGCTGCAAGAGTTTTTATTCAGTTCCCATTTAAAGCTTGTTGCAGAAGGTCTTAGCTGAGCTTTTATGAAGAATACCACCTCTGAATAAAAGAGGGACCTGCCATCTGCAGACTTTCTAAGGTGTTATATTTGGGAATATAAAATCTGCCTTAACATTTTACTCTTAGATGGCCCAGAGGTAAGAACTATTTCTGGTCTTACCATCTAGTTCACGTGCTTCAGAGTCTGCATTAAATATTGGACAAAATTTTCTGTCATTGCATGAACATGCTTTATGATATAAAGGATTACTATTCTCCAGCTGATTTACATGTTGTCCTCTGGAGCCATCATTACCGTGGTGGCAGAGAGGGACTTAACACATTGTCTCTAACAGAGAAAGCAGAGATTTTTGGATTCCCTCTGAAAGGTAGTTAGCACAGGTGAATGTGGGAGTTATTTAGTCTAGGAAAATATTGTAAAAATTGGTTATGGCACAGGTTTTGTTATTGTTCTTCTCTTTGGGAAAAGAAAAACATCAGGGTATTGCTATCGTCTGACCTCCACAGTCCAAGCCTGGCGAATACCCTCTTAGGTCAACAATCTCTTTTTTATTTGCTCTCTTAACAAGCATGCAGTTTTCACCAGCACATTTTCACTCTCAAGTACCCCTCTGGCATCAATTTTGGACGCTCAAGGACAGCCTGTTAAGTTCCTGCTCCTTAAATGCATACTGTCTTGTTTAAAAATAAGCTTCCAGTGAAGGTAAATGTACACTGACTTTCACCCTGGAGGCCAATGTTCACCTTCCACAAGATTGTAAAGGCAAACCCTGTTTTTGGTTGTTTTTTTTTTTTTTTTTTTTTTTTTCCCCTCCTAAACCCAACCACATGCATGTGTTGGCTAAATGTAAACACATGCGTTTGTTGACATAATGCAACCATGTGTGTTTGTCGCTGCAAAAAAAAAAAGTCAAATTGCAGTGCTGTGCAGACAGAGTGTGTTTATTTTGAAAGAGACAGCATGCAAACAGTAAATTTCCTGTAAAAATGGAAGTGTATTTTGAAAACGGACTGTGCATGTAACAGGCATAACTTGACATGGCATCCCAGAACGTCAACAACAAATGCATCAGGGTACTTTCCACGTCATTTCTTGAGGTGGAAAATCCATGACTAAACGTCAATTTGTGATGAGGTCGGAGCGACAATGTGTTGGATATTACTACCAAAAGCACCCTTTGTCTTTATGAGCCACATCGGGCTCTCAAATAGCTCCGCTGTAAACCCATCCGCATTAGTACGGTATGTGGCATCCAGATGCTAAAGAGTGCCTTAGTAAGTCTATTACTGATAACAAAGGCCACTGGCCAAGCATCACTTTTGATAAGTTGGGAGTGAGGACAGATTGTCCCCACAGGGCAGAGTTGACATAATTGTTTTGGTAAGCTTAGACACAAGGCTAAAAACAAGCCTAGCCAAGGAGGTAGCCTGAACAGTAAGCGAAGTCTAAGCTAATGGGAAAACAAGCAGGGATGTCTCATAGAACCATCAGGGCTCAGACAGAATGGTGAGATCAGTTTCTATGAATGGGTTAAAAAACCTTAGAAACACAACTTTAAAAACAACAGACGATGCTGGAATCAAGTTGTGGCTGGCAGGAAGAGATGGCAGACGTTGACAAGGCAGTAAGTGCACCATGTCTCTGCATCCTGCTACTCGCCAAGGACCCACTGGCAAAGCCAAGAAAAGTGTGGTTTCTGTGATTTGCAGATAAAAAGACATCTAGGTGTCTATTCAAATTGAACAGAATGTTGTTTGAAAGCTCAAGTACTTTAGATTCTAACCTTTATTCCAATGGTTTTGCTATGACTATGATTTTTATGTACCAGGTTGTTCAGATCTCCTGGAAATATTTTTTTGTTAAAAGGGATTAAAAATCACAATTCTTTACATGTATTACTGTGTTACTGCACAGGTTGAAATACAAGATGTCATCACTGCAATGGTGGCCTGTTTACTGCCGCATTTAACCCCCATTAATCTGTAGGGAAAAAATACGTTTCACTTCTATTGTGAATACTTACGGCAACAAAACTAATTACTATAAGGTGGTCATAATTTAAAAGCAGGCACACATTTCAGCCCTGCCAGAATGGACCAAACATACACATTCACTAGCTCAAGCTGCTGATTGACATGGATAAACATCCCAGATGTTGACTTGTCAACAAAGAATGCATCACATTGTGCCGTCGCCAACAAATGGGATGACCAGCTCAATGCATAAACAATGAATCATGTCCAAACAGCGCAACAGCAGGTAATAAACAGCTGGCTGCAGAAACACCTGTGCACCCTGTTTGATTGCACAATGTCAAAACCACACTTTAACTCAAAAAGTAAATACATATTTGATGTTTTTACATGGAGACGATCATCTTCCGCGGCAGGGATGCTCCTGAAAAGGACACGACGACTGACTGACTTGTCACTCATTGGATTTGGCAGTCAGTGAGTGTTTGATGTTGAGAAAAAGAAAACCCCGCCAGCATCCATATTTTTCCACTAGTTTGTCCAAGCTGGACCAGGAAACACACAGAGGTTGTAATTATGATCAACCAGCTGGCATGTCTTTTAATACTAGATGTACTGCAGTGTGAGGGCCACAACTCCTCACGTTACAAGAATGTTCACTGGATATCCAGATCGTGCCAAAAATGAGCTGGTGTCATAGTAAACGCATGCCAATACAAAATACATGAAGATGAGTTTAATATTGAAGCTAAAATGTAGATGTTTACTCTGCCTATGTTTACAGTGCAACACTATAATGAGAATAATATAAGAAAACCATGGATCAAGTAAGCAGTTTAGTGTATTTTAATGGAGGTCATAGACAGGGTATTAATACAATAAAGCACTGTTATTTGCCTCATTATTTTAGGGTTGTTTGGTCATGTAAACACCAGACTTGTAAGCTTGTATACTATTTTTTTTTCAAAGCCACTATCACTTTTTATGCACCCTTCAATCCATTCAGGTCTGTGGAAATCTTATTGGTTACACGGGAGCAACTGAGAAGCAAAAGGAGCAGTGCAAATACAGCTGACAGAAGGAATGAAATGCTGGCTGTAAAGTAAAACGGAGCAACAACACAGCAATCTGGAAAATATTCTCATAAGGACGATGATTATTATTACCTGTTATGTACTGTAGTTATAGTTTTATAGCCCTGTACAGTAGTAACTGTAGTAGAAATCCCCACTTGTGCATCAATTATGCATCTATTTCATTACAGCCAAGTAGTTACAAAATTAAAATATGATGTTTTACATATGAGCATTTGCAGGGCCCAGTGCAAATATGTTCATCTACAGTACGTAGCATTTCTTAAATAACTATGTAATTTCAGTCCCCAGAAAACACTATGTAAAGAGTATGAAACCCCAATAAGACATGGCATGATTTGTTTGCTGTTCCCTCATCTGCAAATAGCGTTAAATAAATCATCTTGATCCCAGGCTCTGGCTCTAACTGTGTCTAATATTGTGCACAGACACACATTTCACTTAGATTATGCTTTTCCAAATTACCCTGTAAAAGGAAAAAAAATGTTGGAAAGTTGAAAGTAATCAGGCCCAGTTTCTGCACATACATCAGGTTCCTAAAAATCTTACTTCCTCTTCAGCTGTTTGCTTTGATCCTGATGTTACTAATATACCACATACTCTAATGCAGCAACTGATACTACCACAAGAGATATTACTGCTAATACGTCTACTACAGCACTGGCTATAACATTGTTTATTATAGCCAGGCTACACATTTCTTCTCATAAATGCACCTTTTCCAGTTCAAAAATGACACGCACACCAGCATTTTAAAGTAGCATACAGTATGTGATAGCAACACTTGGTTTTACTATAGACCCTTTTAGGGCCAGCATTTGAATGATGTCATTTTACTAGCAGGAGGCAAAACAGGATTCGCCACCACAGGGCTGTAGGCTACATGGGAGTCTTAAAATGTCGTCTTGTTGTGTTATTGGGAGCCAGAATAGCAGGAGTCATGGTTCAAAAATGAAATTTTATCACATACCATCTGCCACTTCCCGTCAACAAAAACCAAGCCTACTATGGTTAAATGAGAAAAGACAAAAGAACTGGATAGAGGCAATTATCAAAAATGCACGCATGTGCAGGGCACACTTCATATCAGGTTAGGGAAAAAGTATTTACTCGAAGCAACGGAACGTTATATTTTTACATGAAATAACAAACGGTTAAGTTAATCGCACATTCACTCTGCTCGGCACTGTGCTGCTCTGTCAACCCAGACAGTGTCTACAGTGCAGTTCTCTGGATAACCTAGCAATACTTTCTGACAGCGCTCTGGATTTATGAATGGTCTAGTTTGTGCCAGAGTACACTCCAGCACTCAGAGTAAGTATTTCTGAAGGCACCACTCGCATCATCTTCCACCATTGTCGAAAACAAGCCAGCAGAAGTTGATAGTTAGCACTAGCTAATGTCTGTGGAGAATTGTTTTGCCTCCTCCTGTGCCCCATCCACCAAAATAGTTATAATGTATACTAACAGTAAAAGGGTTGTGTAGGAGTATAATACGGGGGATGCAGGAGCTCAGTTTCTGTGGACTTGGCTTACGAATCAGAGTGTCGCAGATTCAAGTCCCTATACAAACCAAGTTAGGAGTGTGGACTGGCCAATGTGAACCTTACAGAAATACATGTAATTACAATTACCTCTAAACAACGCATTCTGTGGTAGTAGCACGTAGTGTGTTGAAATTACGTGGTGGAGGGACAGTTGAGTTTAGGCGCCAAAATTACTTGGTTGGATTTATTAAAAGAGCATGTTTTTGGTTAAAATAACTTTGCTTATTATGTACAGAGCATGAGAATGTTAAGTTATGTGAATATGTCACGTAGCGTAAAGGACAGAGGTAAGTTAAGTTAGAAGAAGTGCACATTGATTTTTAGTTCCCCATGAGACATAAACAGCAGTCTGCCAGGTTAAAGCACCATGTTTGTTGATCCATCCACCACCCCAACCTCCTGCTTACGCCGACTTTCTTGCTCTTTATTCTACAGGTGGGATTGTAACATTAACCATTATCCATTGCATCATGTTGTTGAACCAGAGAATTTTTGTGTTCCTTTGGGCTGTACCCAACTCAGCCATATGTCAGGCGAATCAGATTTGGCAATTAAATACGTAGAGGAACAGCCTCTCTGGACTTCCCTTGAACCAGTATTATCAATGAATAAGACCCACAAGACCACCAGGGGTCAACGTAAGGGAACTGATGTTGGGGCACCCACAGGACGTCACAGGCTTAACTGCTTCCCCCACTACAGTACACCAGCCAGTTTCATTCTGCTGGAAAGTCTGGGAGTTGCAAAGTGACAGTCCGGGGGCCAGGAGAAACGTCTGCATGATTCGCTGCTAAGAAGGGAGGCAACAAACTCCCCTCACAGGTGACCCGCTGGGCAGTGGTAAGAGCTGATGTTGAATAGGAGATTTAATTAGCTTAATCTTAATTTAGGATTCTGTAGATAAATATTTTGTGCATCCCTGCCTTCCCAATTTATCTTAACATACTCTCACTATCGCCAAATTAAATAACACACAAGTGTTACTTCTTGTTTAATCCATTTATACATACTTTTTTTTGTGTTATTTCATATTATCCTCATTCATTTATTCAGTTGTTACCCATTTAGCTAAAATAAATTTTCATTTATCACCAAGTCGTTGTCTGTGGATATTTCTTTTGAGCAGGAATTAAGATCACTGTATGGAGAATTCATAACCCAGATATTGAGATTGATTAATAATTGATAAACGTGCTGACTAATTAATAATTGGTTTACAGAGTTATTAATTTCACTAGTTGCTTCCCTCATTAGGAGGATGGTGACCCAAACTTTATTACAAGTACAAACATTCTCAAAAAGGTATTTCCCCTACAAATATGAGTATTGCCAATTAGTAAAAAGTTTAGTACAGGCTTCAGTGAGTGGCAGCGGTATTCACTTAATATAGTAAACAGGCTACCTGCGTTAATGACGGATTGGAAGTTTGCGACAACTTTTTTTTGCCGACACTAGATATTAAAAAAGCCAGAGACTGTGTTGTACTAAGTATCTGTGAGCTGTAAATTGACCACTTTTAAGCAGAAGAGAGAAAATAATGTTACCTCAGAGACTTATCGTGGAATTTCTCTCTTCCTCTGTGCAGCTGCATCGCATCTGCAGCTGCCCGTTGCAAAGAGTACGGTAAAAGTCAAGAGCGCTCATTACGCAGCAAAATCTGGGGACCAAAACGACCCCAAAAGTACACTGCACACCACACACAAAAAGAAAAGAGAAAAACAATGACTGCTCAACTTGAAGCCATCTCAGTTGAGGGGTCTCTGACTGATTTGAATCTTCGACTTTGAAGGGGCAGCCCTAGTGTCCACCATGACAAGAATCATAACTAACTTTCCATTTACACTTTTTCTGTGGTGCCAGTACATAAGGTAGGCGCAACACATGCCACCACCGTGTAATGCAATGTTAACAGGTCATGATCATTTGACATATTTCTGTGGGACAAGGTTGGGACTGGCAGCTAGAGAGGTGCCAGTTCACCTCCTGAACACTGCTGAGGTGCCCTTGGCAAAAGACTAAACCCCCAACTGTTCCAGGGGCGCCGTACTATAGCTGCGACTATAGATGTGTTATGTTTAGGATATGCAAAGAAATACATTTAATCTGCCTTTGCCTTGTTTAAAATTGCCTTGTTTGGATTGATGAATAATGTGTATTTTTATCTTTCTATTTTCAAGTTTACCAATGTCACTTATCATTTATTTATTTAAAAAAAGAAATGTTCAGCTGTTTTGAAATGAATGGTAAATGGACTTGCACCTGTATAGCACTTTTTTAGTCTTCAAAACAAAGTGCTTTTACACTACACAACACATTCACCCATTCACACAACATTCATACGCTGTTGCCACCTGCAACTCAGTTAAACATTCACCTGCACTCACACTTGTCTTGCCCATGGATATTCCGACATGTTGACTGGAGAAGGCAGGGATCGTAACACTGGTCTTCTGATTGGTGGATGACCCGCTTAACCTCCTGATCCACGGTTGCCCCATTTTTATGTTTTGCTGACTAAATAATCCAGAACATAAAAAGTAATTTATAACAGAATTGCATTAATCCACAGAAAATTGTGTGGTTTTTTTTTTTTGTCTGTATTAACAGTAAAACCCAAAGTTGAATTTTCAAATTTGGGAAATAAATGCATTACATTGAATCATCTTGGCTTTTTGTAGTCACCGAGTTGCTCTGAACCAGCAGCCTTTCTAAGTAACTTGACTTCAAAAAGTAGGATGGGGAGAGAGTCACCCGTTCAGACCACCAGACAATAAGATTATCCAAAGGCAATTAAACTTGGGGCCTTGTCTTGAGAAGTCTCCAACCAACCCCATCCCTTTTCATCCTTACCTTTCCTTCCCCTCCTTGGCACCCCATTGTTGTGTGATTAACTCCCAAGCACCAGCGGGGGAGTCTACATTCCTATTAACCAGATCTGTGGCGGGGACAAAACATTTCCTAATCACCAATCACAACTAGGAGCAAGGCACTCAAGTCTTTGCCAGCTCTATAATGTGAGTGATGTGCCGCCAGCTTCTTCAAAGACTGTGCTCTCTTTCTTTTAAAGCTGCACTCAACACTTCATAAGGAGGTGCTCAAATGCATTTTTGCGTTTGTTGCCATGGTGCTCTGCCCTACAAACCACAGGTCTATGTCATGAACACGGGATGTTCATTTTATCCCCAGAATATGATTTATCCTGAGAGCCAGGGAGGATGTTAGCAAAAGCACAGCTATAGGATATTTCCATTTGAGTGCTAAAATGGCGTCGACATGTAAACATTTTACAGTACCACTATAGCGGAGCTTGTATTTTATTCCCACCCTTGTTTGCTTTATAAAATCTTTAAAAATCTGCAAGGTTTCAGCACAGTTTTGAGTTCAAACTTCTATATATTTCCTAAATTATTGTAGGATTTAGTGTGATTTACAGTACCCAATACAATGTGCCACATATAAAAACCATGTGGCACTAGATGAATCAGAATATAGAGTGCCATGTTATACATAATATGCTGTATCATAGTGCACATTACATTTAATTAGCAAATGCCTATTTCATAAGTGACTATCAGTACTTTTGCATTTATATTTTATAGACTCCCTAAATCTCTGGTAGAAACCTTAGATTTACGACATGATGAATTATATTGGCATTTACTATGTAGGCCAGTAAGTAGCAGGATATGTCAGTACAGTCATACAAAAGATTTGTTAGACAGAACTTAAAAGAATACCTTCACCTTTGTATATCAGTTATTCAGCCTGTGTTATGTTGAATTCATGAGGAAAACATGTTTTTCTCCCATGCCTCCACAGTGAAAGAAGAACCGGACTGAGACCTTCTTGAAGAGGTAGTCTCGGTCCGGTTACAAACGAACACTGGTGCATTCTGTTTGTGATGAGAACTTGTTCCGACCTTAATCTGAACCAACTGCAGTAGTAGTAGACACTAGAAAGTGTCACATTTATCTTGTACTCCTCTTCAACTTCTTGCTTTACTTCCTGGATTTTTCCCGCAGGGAAACTCGGACCAATCAAGAGCAGCTTTCTCGTGCAAGACATTTGATCTGGTCGGCTTGTAAATGCTGCCGTGAGAACACAAACCAGCTCTTGGCATTTATACAACTTTGTAACAAAATTAGTCCCTGATTCGAACCCGAGCAAACAAACTTTAGATCTGAAAGCACCCTAAGTTTCACTTTCCTTTCAGTTACCCATCAGGAAGGGCTGTCTGTTTGGAAGTTGAGCATACAACTGGATAAATGAGATTTGGACTGTACTGCGTGGGATGTGTGAGAGTTTCTAACCAGATGTTTTGAAATGGATTTGCTGTTGTTAAACATGACCCACATGACTTCAGTCAATGAAGAATTTTATCTTTTTTTTTGTTTGTTTTTTGTATTCTTTGTTCAAAGTGCTGCCTTTGCATAGTTTGCACTGACAAGCTGATTTTTAGATACACGTCTTTGTCACTATATATGTACCGAGCAGGACATTGTATACATGTGTTTATGTTAGCCAGCCAACGTACTAACATCAGACTTCTGTAAATCTCAGCCACAGTACTGGTATCTATGTCAATAATCCATCATTAGTCGGCCTCCACTGCCTGAGAATGTAAAATGTGATCTCCTTTTCACCCGACACTGCGCCCCCTATGCAGTGGGCATGCGATAAATCTCCACTTGTTTGATCACTACATGTGTAAATTCCAATAACTGATGAGCTTAAGCTGCTGTGACTTATCTTACATTATTCCCTGTTCAGGGTGTTTCAAAGCGTTCTAACACATTTCTGAATGTATTTGTTAATCCAAATAACGGGGTAATGAGAGTTTTAAACTACACCAATTCAGCTCAAGCATTCTTAATTATGATATGTAATGAAAAACATAATTGATGAATTGACTAGTAGCTCACTAATGAATCACTTTCCATGCACATTTTATGCCAATTTCGTTTTGACTTTGAATAAACCCTAATTATCTGCATTAGTGAAAGTCAATGCCTTAATATTTAATAAATCCTGGATAATCCCATAGCAATCAATTTAGATCAAAATCACTTTCCACCAAAGGTAGTAATGCTCAGCAAACTCATCCACTGTACTCTATAATGATGCCTATTTATATGCAGGAGCTTTGTCAGACTGCAGGATGGGTAATTACTTTATTTACTTCTAATCATGTCAATGAACCATTGTGCAAGGGTTAGATTGGCTGGGCTCATTATTATTATTTTTTCTCTTCAGTATCGCATTAGGAACTTTAGTCCGACGAAAGCTCAGTTTGAAGGGATTGACCACCACACAATGTGACAGCTCTGCATTAGATGCACATTGTCAGGGGATACTATAACTGACTGTGACATAATTATTTAAATCATATTTATCTGTGTGTCCTCGCAGATAATTCAAACTATTTTTGAATGGATTGGTGAAGTTGCATCAGCATTTGCTGTCCAGAAAAAGAAGAAGAATTGAATGTGTGTTTTGCTTACAACTGCAACAGCAATCCTTGATTAAAATGGGAGGACAATGTCTTCTGTTTGTTGCCATTCAGTGGTTTTCTCGTTGTCAGTATTTATGCAGTTAAAGTTTCGTTCAATAATTATTGATTCCAGTTTATTTAAGAAAAATCCTTGCATTCTGCATTGATTGGTTATTGACTGGACCAGTCTTGTAAACATCACCAACATTATATCAGACAGTATCTAAAGAAAACACACACATTTTGTGTTCAGTCACCTCCAAAAGAAAGATTGCCTCTTGTCACCTTTTGCAGTCTTGCTTTGCTGAATTTTGTACAGATCGACGGGAACATTGAGAAACTGAGCCATTGTAACACAAATGTTTAACACATGGAATACCAGTGAGCAAGGTCTTCACTGATCTCTTATCCAGTACACTTGTGCTTCATGGTGTACCCACAAGATCAAAATCCACATTTCTAAAACGCATTGAAGGTTTTTCCTCAAGAGTACTTACATTTCAAAAATTACTATGAACATAAATGGACAGTTCAGCTCCAAATCAGGAATAGATATTTTTCCTCTTACCATTAAGGAGGGTAAGAGGGTTAGAGGTATTGGCCATAGATATGTCTGCCTTTTATCCAGTATAATGAAACTAGATGTCACTTGGCTTGTGGTGCTAAAAGCACCAGAAATAGTATATATAAATAAACTCAACATCAATCAATCAATCAATTATTTATTGTCACATGAAGTTGTACATGGTACAACTCCAGTGAAATGGGATCCCATCATCTCCTTTAACTTGTGCACTATAATTTAGTAATTTTTTGCCTCATCTTACATTGTTGGCTGCTGCTTTATAATTGTCCACGTTTCTGGTTGTTTGTGGTAATCCATGGTTTCTGGTTGTGCAATGATTTAACTGTCCACACATTGACAAACAGGCTGTATGGTTTCTTCTCATTAACACAGGCAGCACCGCTCTCAGCTGCCTTTGAACGGTGTACAGCAGTTATCCATGTATGTATGTTATTTAATGATCTGTACGGTAACCTTGGGTGTTTTGAAAAGTTTTTAAGTAAAATGTATTATTATTTTGTTATTTATCCACCTCACATTCCCACTGTCACACCAGCCCCTACTTGCCATAAAGCTCATGCCTCTTCTCCTTCTCTCACCAGAGTTCTCTGCTCTGTTGGATCAGCATGTAGGGAAAAAAATCCTTTAGGTTGAATGGTGCTGTCCAGACCTTAGCCAAGTGTTAGTTAATCAAAGGATATTACAGTTCTTGATAACCCATCAGGAAAACTGATGTGGTACGGTTGTCCTCCAAGTTATTTCTAACGCCTGTGCAATGGCTAGCAGGATGCTAGTTCAGCGGGTGTCCATGTTCTCCATCTTTTCTTGATGTTCACTGATGTTAACATTTGAAAATGTCGACCTGGCTAGGCAGCAGCTAGCTGGTAGAGGCTGGCAGGAGGAGAATTTCCAGACTGGTGACTTCATTTCCACATCGAAAACCACCACCAACACCTGCAAACTAAGATGGAGGAGCCCAAATTTAGCACAATATTAGCAGAACTGACAGAGAGGTGACTGGAAACATCCATGCCCACATCACAACAATGTTTCTTTCCAGAAATCATGACCTGGTTACTGAATATAATCCACAGACCTTGTTGTGAGCAGTTTCAATTCAGTTCAATTTAATTCAATTTTATTTATAAAGCTTAACATCACGATCACAATTTGCCTCAGAGGGCTTTACAGCATATGACATCCCACTGTCCTTAGGACCCTCACAGTGGATAAGGAAAAACTCCCCCCAAAAAACCCTTTAATGGGGAAAAAATGGTAGAAACCTCAGGAAGAGCAACTGAGAAGGGATACCACTTCCAGGACGGACAAATGTGCAATAGATGTCGTGCAGAACAGATCAACATAATAAATTTCCAGTAGTCCATATGACACAATGAGACATAAAGAGAAACAGAGACAGAGAGAAATTGAGACCAAGAGAGACAGAGCCAGAGAGAGCTCTAGGCATTTATGCAACTTTATACAACTATGCAACATTCGGACCACAGCAAGCGTACTTAAGATCTGAATCACTTTCCTTTCAGATGCCCTGCATCTGAGAGAGATGCAGGGCAGACAGTAATGACAATAGCTACAATAATTTTAATTTTAGTATTAGTATTATAATAATAATAATAACATAATTGTGGTACAGTATGTTGTAAGTATATATTAATATATGGTAGTAGATGTATGTGACAATAAAATCATATCTGTATTATAACAGTAGAAGTATGACTAATAATAACAGCAGTGGTAGGAGGCATCAGGCTGGACCATGGCAGCAGTACAACCACGACCCACCATCCAAGCGAAGCTGCCATACCAGTTAACCTGCGAGACAGTGGAGCACAAAGGCTCCAGAGAAGAAGCCGAGTTAGTGACATCCAGAATGGCCGAGTTAGCAAGATGCAGTAATGATGTGAATGTTAGCAAGTGAAGAAGAACCAACTTTTCAGAAACTAAGGAGGGGGAGAGAGAAGGAGAGAAGGGGCTCTGTGTATTACAGGAGGTCCCCTGGCAGACTAGGCCTATGTCAGCCTAACTAGGGGCTGGTCCAAAACACAGCTGAGCCAGCCCTATAACTATAAGCTTTATCAAAAAGTCTTCAGTCTAGTCTTAAATGTGGAGACAGTGTCTGCCTCCCCGACCAAAACAGTAAGATGGCTCCCGTTCTACTTTTGGAGACTTACAGTAAGAACCTCGAGTAACCCTGCATTCTCGGAGTGCAGTGTTCTCATGGGAAAATATGGCAGTATGAGCTCTCCAAGATATGACGGAGCCTGACCATTTAGAGCTCCGTAAGTTAGGAGAGGGTTTCATGAAGGAACTTTTTTCTTTTTACCAAACATTTGCTTACTGTATCACCACACAGAAGGAAGTGTGCATCTACTCACAGACAAGCGGCTGATGCTTTTGACAGCCCTAGATGTAAACATTTGATGTCCTCATCTGCTGAGCTGTAACATTAGCTAGCTTAGTGAACTCTCTCCTTTAGTGGGGTGGATTAAGAGAGAACAACGCGGTGATATGGTTTTAGAGTGTAGTTCGTTAATTATTTCTGGGAAGACACGTTGTTGCCGAGCTTTTCAAATTTATTTTTTGGGCGCTTTGAGGACCACAAGCCGAGTGCCATCTAATTCTATTAGGCAGACATCTCTACAGCCAGTTTCACCAACACTCTGCAACTCACACCAAAACAATCTAGACTGATAAATAGCACTACAAGGGAGGGGAAAAATGTGTATTCCTGATTTTTGAGGTGAATTGCCCCTTTAACTGTTGTTTTGCCAGCAGTACTTAAACTGCTGCTGGATCCTGTAGTCATTTGCATCCCTAGTGGATTTTATGTTGAAGATCCTGTAGCTGCTAACAGCTGAGTAAGACTGTGAACAACTGCATTATGTTATGTTATATTTTCTACTTTTTTCCCCCTCCTATTTTGTGACTGACTTGCCGTCATTCAGACAGGAAAGAAAAGAAAGAGCATAGCTTGTGGTACTATTTCCATTCAAATGGAAATGTGAAATGTCAAATCCTGCTTAAAAAAGTCTAAATGCCAGTGACACATAAGGGGGCTTTCAGGTGACACACACTTTGTAGTGTTGCCATATTGGAGGTCCTAAGCTGTAAGCCAGGAGTAGCTGTCATGTCAGTGATGGATGACAGTCCCGGCAAACTGTACTGAATAGAGATGGTTAAATCATGTGCCACTGATTTGTTTGTGCATTTCGATAACTAGATTGGGTGAAAGCTGTTGCATGTTCCCATTAACAGAGCTGGCTGTTTATGTTAGCTAGCTAGCAAACAGCTATTTGTAGATATAATTTCCACATTGTGCAAGGGTCCTCCATGATGGTGCCGCCAGCTGTTGCAGATACCAGCCTCCACAGAAGGATGTGAATTATGTTAAAAATATGCACAGGTAATGAAAATGCATGCTTCTACAGAAAGCGTCACACTGCTGATTAAGTCCAGATTACGCTTAAGGAAAGGCAGCAGACTGGCATATCTCTGGTACATTGGTGCTCTAATGAACGGAATACCAACCTGAAACCAATTAAGCGTCTCACTAGTATGACTGTCTTCCCTCTGGGGGTCTTTGTGCAGCAATAAGTTCCTAATTGCTAGGGCCCCAGTCTTTATCTCTCTTTTTATCTCTATATTGCAATCTTAATGTTAATTTGCAGGAAGTGCAGTTGATTAATGAGTGACTTTAATCAGGGTTTGAAATCATGGTATGCTCTCCCAATCCTCGGTGATCACTGGTCATGTTATTTTAAATAAAAACGTAACAATTATACAAGCCTTCCATTTTCCCAAGTGATTTTTCTGCGAGGAATTAAGTACCGCTGAGCTTTCCTTTTAAGGCTAAATCAATGAAAAATGTTTCCTTTGTGAAATAAGAGTTTAAAAGACAGAGATGATGTATAGCAACTGATATTAAAACCCAGTGGTGTCATTATTTGAGGGTACCTAGATAACCGGCTGTCTCTGATTCCTGAGCAAGTGGAATCCTTGGCTATCAGATACAATAAAAAAAAGACAGTAGGAAGAGGAAGTTAAGCTCCAGTCTTTGCTTCATGTCATAATCCTTCCGATCTCAAATCCAAAGTGTGATTTCTCCTCACACTCCCAGAATTTCCTCTCAGAAATTACCATTTACCAATTACACGGTGTCAGGAATGATTCATATCTCTTTAATGAGAAATGACAGTAGATAGAGGAGAGCCACCTCGGGTTTGATTTCATTCTCAGTGGGATGGGATGATCTGTTGACAGAACTACCCGCTAGTCAGAAACGATGGGAGAGGAAGCCGTCAGCGGTCTTTCAGTCATGTCCTCACCAATACAATGGGGAGCAAGAGGTCACTGAAAGAAGGTGGAGAAAAGCTTTCAACCAATTATGCCTAGCCTTGCCTGTGTAGAGCTACAGTAAGGATGAGTGTCACGGAAATAGAGTTACTTAATTTTGTTATCAACATTTAATCTGTGCCCATGGCTTAGCAGAGCAGTCGCTGCGTGCCCAGTCATGCTGGGCGGATCAGTCTCTATGTCAAGCCCTGCAAAGGTTTACTGCTTTTATCTCAAGTTTTCTTGGCAGTGTGTTTGGAACCTTTCCATTAAAAGTTTAGGTTTAAGATGTTGTTTTTGGTGACTGTTTCAAGTGGGGGTTGTAACTGATACTGGCTAACATGACTGCAACTGTGTAAGAGCACTTATGAAGTAGCTTTTTAACAGCATGTTCATGCAGTTCAGCAGTGATAATGCATGTGGTATTGATCACACCTGTTCCTGTGTACATTGTGTTTACTTGGATGATCAAAATGGTATATCATCCACCAAGGGGCAGATCGGGGTCATCCCTATGTTCCCAGGGTTCTGTGTTTCCCGGAAATCATGTTCTCATTTTCCTGCACCTTTGTGTAAGCGGGGAACATAGAAGCTTTTTTGCAGGGTTAAGTGGGGAACATAGAACCCGGGAAACATAGAACCCTGGGAACATAGATACGCTCCCGGCAGATCGGGTCTCCCATATCCATGGCTGAGTGACAGAATATCTTCCTCGAAAATGTCAAGCAAATAAAGTGTTTTTATTGCTGTCATTGCTCATACAATAGTTTTTATGATATCCTACAAATTAGCAGCCCACAAAAGATGGTATGCACTTCACGTAAAGTTACAGAGGTTAGGTTTAGGCAAATAAAGTTACAATGGCTCAGTTTAGGAAAAGAAACATGGTGTAGACACACTTTAAAATGACTCAGTCAAAGTCTGGTTCTGAACACTGGTCTCCTGGGGAATCTTCTGTGTTTTCTGACCCATCCACAACTCCAACCAACCTCCTTACGTGATTGCTTCCTGAATTATTCTTCACTCCTGTCAGCACATGGCTCATGTGATTACAGCCTTCAAAATTATGTGGGTTATGCCCAAATAACTGGCTCATAATTACGTGGGATATGTATAAATTTTGGTGCAATTCTTTTTGTAGGAAAAAGTATGAACTGTGCATTAGAACAGCCTGTTAGAACTATAACTACACATTGGGCTTGTCACAATACGAGAAATTTAGTCATCATTGCCGATACCAGTGAAATTCCATGTTTCTCAATACCCAATTTGATACCACAGTAAAAAGCCAATAAATGTAGTGAATCTAAACAAACATACCTTCAATGTAAAATGAAATTTCATTCAAATTTTACGATTTATTCCTCAAGCTCACCTTGAACGCAAAGAAATAGTCGATGTGGGTTCATGAAATTTTGGGGGCGAGAAAACATATATTAATATCTAGCCTATGTTAAATTTATTTCTCTTTCATGGTTGTTGCTGTTAAGTGACAGTGACGAATAGCCTCAGAGTCTTACTTAAAGACATTTTCAACTCTTGGCCACCCTAAAAAAAAAAAAGCCAAACGTGCCTCCCTCAGTGCAGAAAAGGCGCTCTTAGGCACATAGACTATACAAATCAATGGACATACCTACTCCAACTTTACTTATTGGTTTGTGGACTACATTTTGAGGGCCTCAAGTTCAGCATTTTGGTTTGTCACAATGTTGTATTTTTTAAACCAGAGGTGTCCATATTTGGATGAGAAGGTGGAGTTGCAGAATAGCTAGGGGTGGATCTGACTCACAGACTGTAGCAATACCTCTCACACAGCTCTTCACACAAGCTGCCCTGCCTTGAAATTGATATGCATAACGTCTAGCCTTACTGTGATGTAAAATTTACCCCAGTTGGATGGATGTTGGAATAAGCTAAAGGGACCAATATCATTCTTGTTTTGCACCAGGTTGTAACATGTTCATTTCTGCTGTAAAGTTGGGCATTTTAACATAGGGTTCCATGTGCATCGACTTACTTTTGGAGCCATCCTCAAGTGGCCATTTAAAGAACTGCAGTTTTTGGCACCTTCGTGTTGGCTTCATTTTCAGCCACAGAGGTTGCCACTTGGTCACATTATTGGTGTTTGTAGGATAGTGTAAATTCAAGGTCCTCCCATTGCAAATAATTAACAAAATATGCCAGACTCAGGAAAAACGTTTTTTTCTTTTTGATAAGTTGAGGTGGAGCTTTGCTGCAGTTGCACTTGGTGCCATCTTCCATGTGTTGTTGTTGTTGTCCCTCTGTGCTGGTAGATGTTTTACCACTTCCTTTGGCAGTCAATGGCAGACTAGAACACTAGGCCTGTCAGTGCCGGAAGAATTACATCCCTGGTAGCAATGGAACTTATGGTACCGGAGATAAACTAGTACCATCCTTTATCAGAATTTTGGCATCAACTTGGTACCAAAGTATCGGTTCTTGTGACATTCCTAATTCACATCAATGACAAACTTTTTATTCAAAGTCTTATAATTACCAATAGTAACCAATGCTCTCTTGCAGTGTGACTGAATGCTCTTCCATTCACAAGGCTTGTGTTTGATATTCAATACAGCAGCCTCTACTCTCATAGCTCCTGGGTCAACAGAAAGTAATACTCCAGTAGCAAGGACTGTTTCGGGGGGCAGGAACTACCATCCAAGAACAAATACTAGAAATAGGTTCCTGCAATCAAAATTCAGGTGAAGTGCATGACTTGCTTAAAGATTCCTGGATTCTTGCAAAGGTTCCTGAGGTCAGAAAGCGCCATCTGAGGCCTAATCAGCAAGTTATCAATCAAAAGGCACCCGGAGTGTATGTGCAGCAGGCATGGTGTTGAGTGTAGTGGGCAACATGAGGAGTTTAACCCTGATTTGTTCAGATGAATTGACCAACAACACATTCCTATGTTTAGCATCAGCCAGAAGTAAGAGCTGTAGGGGGGAAGGTTTATGAACACAGGCCTTCACTTCATTTGAGTGCATCATACAACAGCAGCCTACACTTTTGCCCCTTGAGCAGCTCCACGTGAACAGCTTATAGGCACGTTGTACTTGTGTGTCAGTGTGCGTCCATGTGTGTAAATTTAAACCAGTTCTCGAGAACCTGACTCCTGCTGTGTGGTCAAGCCTGGACTCCCGATTGCTACAATCAGTTTTTTTCTGGGTTAAGACGGACGCACAGCTTGCACACTCATATAAACCCCACTAACCTATAATTTGTCTGTGAAAGGTGTGTCTCCAAAGAGGCCAGGTATTTTTTAAAAGGCTGGAGGTCATCCTTTCACAATAACTACTTCTGTTGGACAGTATAATTTCCCAAACAATAAAAAAAAATATAGAAAAAATTATTAAAAAAAAATAATAATAAATAAACATTTAGCACAGAGCAATAGAGAGTCAATCATACCTTAATATACTGTCAGTCCAGTTTCTCAATGGTTGGGACTAGGGATGCACAATATTGGACTTTGGCTAATATCCGATATGCAGATATATAACTCATTTGACCAATAACAGACACTGATATGGATATATATATATATATATATATATATATATATATATTATGAAACACTGCAACCTTTTTCCCCAAATCCTCTGACTGAATATACTTCTTTATCTCAATGCTTGTACCCTGGTTTATCTTTATTCTAATTTGTATTTTCATTTATGTAGGCCTACTTCTGTAATACCTTGGTTTAAGACCATTATTTCATTGTCTGATTTATATGCATTTATTAAGGACATTTGCTTCAAAATTTAAAAAGCCCCAAGGGAAAACAATAATTGACAACCTTTTGTTATCTCAGTGTGTTGTTTTACTTTGTGATGGTTTATGACATTTTAAAACAGAGTTTACTCAGTAGAGTTCAAGTTGAATGGATGGCAATTTGCTTGTTAAGTTGTCGGATTTTCACAGGGGGAAGAAGAGGAAAAAGGGTCAGACCTAGCAACCCTGGGGAGATGGTAGCATGGAGGAGAGCAGCCAATAGTTAGTAGGAAAAAGTACTAAATAATAAGCTGACAAGAACTGACTGTAAGCACAGGAGCATGCAGAGCGTGGGGTTTTTTTAGTGACTGTTAATGACTGTAAAAAAAAAAAAAAAAAAAAAAAAAAAATTTTGACAATGTTATTCATAACAGGAGAAGTACACATTCATTGAGAAATGCGGGAACCCTTGCTCTGTTACCCTGCTGGTGAAGGGACCCAACAAACACACCCTTACACAGATTAAAAATGCCGTAAGGGATGGTTTGCAGGCAAGCAAGAACGCCATTGAAGACGGTAGTGTTTTGTCCGGCCCAGATGCGTTTGAAGTGACTGTGGTGGAAGCTCTGGTAAAACCCAAGCCCACTGTGAAAGGCAGAGCCCAGTTGGGAGCCCAAGCACTTGCAGTTGCTCTCCTAAATGGGATGAACTCCAGTTACGACCCCCAAGAGACCCTGCTGAAGCTGCAGACAGAGTACAAAGAGCGTGGACAGCTAGTTGGAGTGGACCTCAGCACAGGGAAGCCATGGTGGCAGGAGAAGCAAGTGTTTTGGGATAATTACAGCGTAAAGAAACAGCTTCTTCATTCATGCATGGTGGAATGTCTTCTCTCAAAGGTTAAAGGTCGACTCGGTAAACTGCAGCTGTTATCATACTCACAGGGATAGTTGTTTACCTGATGGTTCAGTCAGTGTGTCCCAACTCTAGAAACTCTGAACCCTTTTAATGCACTGAAACAATGATGATTGTGAAAATTATCTTCACAAAGGGGTATCAGCATTTCGTAATATTGTAAGGCAGAAATTGACGTGTTGGCCTATTGTGATATTTCATTTCAAAGTCAATATTGATGCTGATGATGTGTAGATACTATTGTGCATCCCTAGTAATATTGTGATATTGTGACAGACAGGATCTGGTTCAGGAAAGAGACATATATGCAGATACCTTCTGTTTTGATAAATGGATCAATTCCTGGCTTCAGACTTGTTTAGTTGTCTCTGGAGCTCTGACATATGTTAAACATAAAGTATTAACTGCTATATCCATTGTCTAGAAACAAGACAGAAAAGTTTTCCTCATGTACGGATCAGATACGGTATGTCACTCCAGTGTAAAGCTGTACAATACATCTTTTTGTTGAAGGAAAAAAAAATGGGGGAGAGATGGAAAAGGGGAGTGTGACAGCATCCAGGATGACAGATTTTCTGGGGATCAGGGTGTATTTACTGGCTGAAAACAGTTTGTGCTGCTAGCCAAGAGTGTATATCAGCATGGCATCGCTGATTTGTGTCTTGGTACTGTGAATTCTAGCTGTGGCAGAGAGGCAGTCTAGGCATGTTCTCAAATACTGACTACATCAGTTGCATTCGTCACCATGACAACCATGACCATTTTTTCACCCCCATGCAATGAAATGAGGCACTATATGCATTAAGCAGGAGCTGTCTGTCAAATATGAACATTTGACAATACTTGGCAAAAAAAATACTTCTTTACATTGTATTGCTGTTTGTAGGAGATGATACTGATTGGGCTAATAAGGGGGTTGCATAATGTATCAAATGGTTTAATTATATGACCTTGTAGTCTTAATGTTTTTCATGTAATACATTTTTACAGTACATGGAACTAACACACACCCTGTGCTTTCAGAATAAAGCAGCCAGTGGTGGAGAGTGATGAAGTACATTTACTTAAGTACTTGACAGTTAAGTACAGTTTTTGAGTATCTGTACTTCACTTGAGTATATGTTCATATATATTTTTTGGAACTTATTACTTTGACTCCACTGCATATGACAGACAAATATTGAACTTTGACTCCACTACATTTCTATGAAGGCTCTTGTTACTTGTTACCAGTAATACCATATATTCCATTTTAGCAGGAACAAAGTAATAGAATGTGTTATCAGCGCAATTTTGGGTAACGTTATTACATTTACAATGTCACATAACAAGTTACCACCAGAAATAAACTGTTTATTTTTCATTTTTCCACACCGTTCCACTTCGGCCAGCGCACCACCAGAAAAAATATCCCCGGAAGGTTGTTGTGTGTTGTTATATCATTATACGCTGCATTATAGAAGGCTGCTGGTGATCTGCACATTTTTTTCATCCTGATGATCAGCACATCTGGCCTTGGTGATGTTAGTATATGTGGAATGTGTTTCCATTCATATCCCCTACAACTGCAGAGGCACACCCTCCCTTTCTTATGGACAACTCCTATCCCAGTGCTGCTGTAGCTGACCGGCACACTGAGAACCGACATATGTGTCTTCCAGCTCCATAGTATTAATTTGCTCTTGTCAAAGCGACTTTATTGCACGCATACTATTTGTTGTGCTAACCTCAATATTTGTTTATTATGTTTCATATCATAGGCCCACAAATATTTATCCATATCTTAGAATTATCAGACTTTGATCCTCTGCTTGACCCTCTTTTTGTCCAGGGCTATCCGTTTATTTAAAACGGTTTAGGCTATTTATTGGTTCTATACCATCACACTATTATTAATATAAATGGGGGATTTTAATACAAAGTGGTAACCACTGTATGTGAATGCATGAATAGGTCAGACCTGTGCAGCACTGGATTTGAAATAAATTGTAATAAACTGGAGCTGCTGTGCTTTGATTACCTGCTGTGAAACAAAATGGCCCCCATCCATTTAAAATCAAAACTGGTTCCTCTGAGGTCATTTCGGTGAAAGTAACGCAAATGTAATGTAATAAGTACCTTAATACCATGCACTAAGTAATATTGTAAAGTAACGTATTACTTGCAAATGAAAGTAAAGAGTAATATGTAATATATTACATCTTGAGAGTATAGAGGGTTAGGGAGTAACGGTGCCATTTTATTGATTATTTTAATGTCAGTCAGCTGACGGGATCGGTCAGGATCTAATCTTTCCTGATAATATAAACATGCGGGTGCGTGTGGATGCGGGTCTGTAATTACAGAAAATTAATTTGCTCGGATGGGTGGTGGATGGATGACTGATGGATAGATGTGGATTCGGATGCCGTCAGAGCCCATCCGCGCATCACTAGTAGACACTAATTTGACAATGCCAGGTAAAGCAGGGGATCTCTGGGTGGCAGGCTCAATGTCATCCTTGATGTCATCTAGTAGCGCAAGGATCATGTGGCCTGGCAACCAGTATCTGCAAATGATTTCATTGTCACTTAAATCAAAAAGTGATACTCTCTTTCGATAAATCCTTTCTGGTGCACGCCTGCCATTACGGTGCCTTCGCCTGGCTACAATCACTGCTGCCATGATTACCGGAGTCCTGGCATGACAGCCCTTATATAGGCTATGCTCCACAGTTACCACCAACTGAGTGAAATTTGCAATCATTTTGCATGAGAGAGAGAGTGAGAGAGGGAGGGCGTTAAATAGCACCGCTTTACTGCCTGTGGCAATTAGCGCTGGTCTTTGTGGATTAGGTGGTATTTGCAATGAGGCTTATTTGCATAAGAAGGGGGCAATTTTGCGCAGAATTTATGAATATTCCCTAATTTACATGCATGCAAATTGGACCGGCGCAGCTAGGAGTGGCAGTGCAGTTTGTGTTCAGTTTGCGTGCATTTCACCCTTTGCGTGTGCTTTGTGGATTGCACGCTATTTTTTTCTCTCATTTGCACAGGTTTAGCGGTTGCAAAAGCAGTGCAATCCTTTTGAGGATCTGGCCCATGGTTGTTTAACCCCATGTTAACCACAGCATTGTTGAAATATATAGTTTCAAAGTTTATGCTACGTAATAACCTACGAATTTCACATAGGCCTATGCATGGTAAAAGATACAACACCAACGTTTTTTTGGCAATTGGATTGCAATTTTGTTTTGTTTTGTTTTGTTTTGTTTTTTTGACGGCGAATCACATAATTAGGTGCATATGGAGTTAAGTTTATTTTCAGGTCTAAATAATACAGTCACAATTTTCCAAGGTCTGAAGTAAGGAATAATTGTAAAATGCCAATCAGTATTTCACTTGTTTGCAACATCCTTCCTCTGGCACAAATGTGCTAGTTCATAATTTCATTCCAGCACTCAAAATGGAGTCTTAGAGAAGGAAAAAAATAACAAAGCGCAACACTTAAAAGGACCTCATTCATTTTTGCCTTGGGCCACCTTTTGACGGGTCAGAATTTGATTACTTGTGTTGTGTTTCTGTCTGCTGTGAAAGAGGTAGATTTAAATTAAGAAAATCCTGAATAGCTGCCTTGAATCTATCTTTATATAGGATTTCAGCTTTATCAAATGGAATTGTTTTATGTATGAGATTATCTGTTATCTAGTTACCTTAGTTGAACTGGCAAGGTAGAAATCAATGACTGACAGCTGGTGTACGCTTGACACAAACAACACATTAAGAGTGCAGAATGATACCCTGTGACAGTCACAGAGAAAATCAATGTGTTCAGTTCTTGATGGCCTAATCAAAACCTTGTGAGTGATATTTCTATGATATTTTATTAAGGGTACTTTGCTAATATGCTTATCATTATAGATGATGACAGTAAGAAACAAAAGAAAGTATTTAAATGGGTAGGCTCGGCTAATTACAAGGATTTTGGTTGTCACTGCCCCACTGGAAATTGTACTGCCTGCTCAAGCATTGACAATGTGTCTGTCTGCCATTGGACACACAATGATGTTCAGAGGCAGAGAATATAAATGCTAATTCTAATGTACATTATGTTCTCGAGGATTAAGATGTGGCCCACTGACTGATTTTGGTGCCCTGAGGATTTGTATGACAATATAAACTTCATAAAACTCCAAGAGGAGAAATAATCCTTGTTAACTCGACACACTGAAGAGTAGAGGGTGCCAATTTTTAGCTGCAAACAGCAGCCTGCATGTCATCCTGTAAGCTGGCTGGTTTCCCAAATAATATAGGGTAAAAATGTTAAGTGCATATGACATTTTGGGATCTGTTAATAAAGCAAAGGTTTGTTGTCTTCGACCGGAGGTTGTAGTCCTGACTGAGTCATCGTATCACAAATGAAAAGGTTGTTATTTGAAGCAGAAGTTGACCCCGCATTCAAAAATACATATTTTGATTATTTTGGTGCGAGTTGTCGAATGTTGGTGACATCAGCTGTAGAGATGTCTGCCTTCTCTTCAGTATAATGGATCTAGATGGCACTCAGCTTGTGGTGAGAAAAGTGCCAAAAAAATCATTTAAAAAAGTCAACAGCAATGTCTTTTTACAGATATCATGACCTGGTTTCTCAACATAATCAACAGATCTTGTTGTGAGCAGTTTCATGTCAGAACTGTTTTGTCTCTACTGAACCACACCCACCAATCATATCACAGCGCAGAAGGAAGCGCATGTATACTGCTCGCTCACCTAGCACCACTGAGCTAGCTAACGAAACAGCTCAGCCAAGGGGGATGCCATTTTAGTTTACCTCCTGTGCACCTTGTCCATGAGTGGATGCACGCCCCCTTCTTCCTACAAAGAGTCATTGCTGTTGAGTTTTTTAAATGTATCTTTTGGTCCTTTGAGTGCCATAAGCACAAGAGTGCCATCTAGTTCCATTATCTTAGAGGGCAGGCAGACATCTCTACGACTGATATCTCCAACAGTCGGCAACTCACACCAAAACAATCTACCCAGCTGGCCACCAACACGGTTATGTTGCGATTACACCAAGCGTGACTAAAACAATCAAATTACATTTAAAGTCAGTTTAAAGACACAATTTGACATGAATGGCACAATTGACTTGATGTGAATGATGTGAATTTCACTAATTAAATGGTAAATGGACTGCACTTACATAGCACCTTTCTAGTCATCTGACCACTCAAATTGCTTTTTACACCACGAGTCACATTCACCCATTCACACACACACACATTCATACACTGGTGGCTGAGGCTACCATACAAAGTACCACCTGCCACTCAGTTTTTAATATACTTAGGCCTAGTCCACACGAGCACGGGTATTTTTAAAACCGAACTCTTTTGGCCTCCAGTTTTTAAAAAAATCTGCGTCCATATGAGTGGTGTAATAAAAATACCTCCATCCATATGACACTGCAAATTCCACTATCAAGCAATGTAATACACATGCCAAAGCAGTAGGTGGCGATATAACTCCTAACTGTAAGGCCATTGGAGCCGATCAGAAGGCAGTGAAACGTCATTACCGGAAAAACAACAACAAGCGTACTGTTATGCAGTAGGAGCAGTCTTCGTAATAGCACACTCTTGCGCCTCTGTTGCTGGATGTGGTTGAGTAGCGTTAGTTGTATGATACAGCCACAAAGTGCTGATATGCTGCTAAATAGCAGCAGTATTTTGTTTAGGTCCATCCTCAAATTGTCTCTCGCACACACTGGATCGGGTAATAACACAGCTGTTTTCTGTTTACGTCGCACACTGTGACGTCATACAGTGGAAACGAGACAAAATAACTGCGGTTATCCTGTCCACACATGATTGCTTACGCCGGACTTTTCCAAAAAGTTCACCCTGGACTCCGGTTACAAATAACTCTGGTTACAGGGGCCCAAAACTGCGGTTACATGTGGATGAAAGGCCATACCGTGAGCAAAGAGTCACGGTTTTATAAATACCTGCGTTGGTGTGGACAGCCCCTTAAACAGCGATGGAACAGCCATCAGGAGCAACTGAATTCAGTATCTTCCAATTGGGGGCGACCTGTTCTACCCTATGAATTTCATAAGCAGTGCGAATGAAGCGTATACCACGATTTCATGTGACATGCTTATTCCTAAGAGTTGAAAAATCTGAACATCAGGGACCACTTCACACCGCAAGAGCCAATCAGCAGTTGTGTTGTTACAGCACCATCTTGATGGAGAATGACAACATTTTGTTGTAAGCCATGGAGACCAAAACCCAGCATCTGCAAAACGTCATAATGTTAACACTACATGAGATACTGACATTATTAGACATTTAAAATACCATCAACAATTTTCATTACAGCCAAATTGAATTTCTGTCCAACATGAGAGTCCAATGTCTCTCTGATGTCATTTTGACTTCCAGTACCAATAGGATTTGTTGATAATTAGTATTACACTTAGTAGAAACAAAATGACATATGGTCTTCACATGAATCCTGCAGAACACTGTATTCCTATATTTTCTGACTTGTCACTTTGAGCTTAACAAAAGAAATCATGATCGTGTGTGTTTTTGTGTGATACATTGATGCAATATGTGCTTTTGTCAAGGCCACTCTCAGACAACTTGGGATTCTAGTTCATAGCTATGACAGTGCAGCCTTCCCTTTCTTCAAGACATTATTTATCAGGGTGGGTTTTGTATTTCCAAGGCCACTGTCAGACAAATGGCACCTTTGCTCTGCTTCCTTTTTTTAACAAGCATGTTCTGCAGTCGCTAAAAGACTGCAGATTTTTCTCCTGTTCATCCCTGAAAAAGCCCATGTTTTCAATTCCTGTTGTTGTAACCTTTATGGGCCAACCAATGTCCTTCAAAGTACTGCTCTCGCTGATCCCAGTTAATTTTGAAAGATTACATTTAATTTCACATCCCTCTACAATTCACATCGCTGGCAGGCATGTGTTGCTACCTGGCAAAAGATTAATTAATTCCAGGTGCCTGGATTCCTGAGTGTTTGATTTGGGTTTATCTTCTGTTTTGTTTGACTTTTCAAGCGACACCGTAGGCTTAAAGGAAAAATCCACCTTCAGATACTCCTTAACCGTCAGATATCATCATCTTGTGATGCTCCAGCATGCTTCGTCGCTGTAGCCACTTTACCTCCACCTGCCTCGTCTCCAGTACTTCGACTTAAATTAGTGACTTCCTTCATTTCCCAGGAGGACTTTTTACAACCCCCGGTGAATGGGGTGTGGGCTTGTTGCTTTCAATAAACGAGGGATGAATGGGCACATAAATAGCTTGAAAGTGTGATCATTCAACTGAGAGTCATGTATTTAGTTGGAGAGAGCAATAGCAATAGAGATAGAGGAATGTAATGACAAGGTATCTTCCAGCAGGCTTTGAGAGTGAGCCAGCACCAATTATGACTGGGTGTCTTTCCAGCATGATTCTAGCGTGCTGGCCTCCAACCAATCTGTGCACAAAACATAATGGAAATTTATATCACACACACACGCCTCACACGCACACACTAGTTGACTTTGCTTTGCGATTAACCAAAAACCATTGGAACACCCAGTAAAAGCTTCTTTCCTTCATTATCAAACCCACATTTTGCATAACTTCCATATTTTAATATTACAAAAATGTATCTCTAGAAAACCTTCTGTTCATGAATAGTACATAAAACCTACAGTATTTAATTTTAATTTAGCCATGGGAGTGGAATCTGAGTCAGCATGTTACTTAAGAACGACTAAGCAGAATCCATTGGTAGTTGTTAAAGTAGAGAGACAGCACATTAAACCATGGATTTTCAGTCAGTCTGTCTTTCTATCTGTGTTATACTTTTCAGGGTCATAGAGGCTTGGAGCCCATCCCAGCATGCACTGTGCAAAGGCAGAAAGACTGAAACACCTGGGAGAACATGCAGATGATTCTGCTACGCTCATGTTATCATTTAAAAATGTTCCACAACTTCATACTGTATCTACCTTGATTTATCATCGGCATTTATTTATTTTTTAAACATATTTCTGAATCAGGAGTCCATATGTTGTCAACAACCTGCTGGTAACAGCTGTACATGACAGCTGTAAGCAATTGCCACTGCTTAAGATGTAGTTAAACAGTCCCCAGCATATACCCAAGTAAGGATGGAATAATATATGATTTTATCACGAATCACAATAAAGAACACTCACAAGTTGTTCTTGGTGAATTTCCAGTATCAGAATAATCATGATTATCATGCCCAGCAGCACCCAAAGAAACAGCTGGGCAACCAACAATAAAAGGAACTCTGCAAAAAACAGCCTGCATAAGCAGCAACCTCAAAAATCTCCAAAACATCTGAATCAAGCATCGGCATATTTTTTTATGTCAAAAGATATGATGCCATTTCAAATAGTTGAAAAGTCTAGCTTTTTAAGACTGATTGTTTGTTTTTTTCCATTAAAAATTATGTTAACTAAAAATAAACAAACAAACAAAAAGATGTATGTCCTACCTATGATGCAGTACACAGTTATTTTGTAACAAATGTAGCTGAAAGGGATTCCAGTGTGTTTTAGTACCATTTTATGGGTTCAAGCATATTTTGATGATTGCCAGGATAATACTGTGATGACAATTATTTTGTCCAGGATAATTGTGCACCTCTGTCTCCTAGAAATAACAGTAGCATGTTTCCAAACTGCTTTCTTAATTACATTGCTGTGGCAACTTAATTGCTGCTTGGATTATGTTCAGAGACAATGTTTCTTTCAGGTAACCAAACATTACATTTATCGCGCAGGTTTGCAATGGGGTGGTTATGGGAGATGTCAGGCAAAAAGTGCAAGACCTTGATACCAGAACCCTAGGTGTGTGTTCAGAATCCTGTCTTAGGTTTAAGCTACAAATGCACTGGGAACTGCCAATTGGTTTGACAGCCCATTGGTTCGACATCCCATTGTTCCGACCATATTAAACTCATTGTTCCGAAGTCTGTTCCGAAATCATCATGATACCCTGTGGTTAAGGTCTGGTTAGGTTTAGGCACAAAAACGACTTTGTTGGGGTCAGGAAAAGATCATGGTGTGGGTTAAAATGAAAAAGAAAGTGACAAACACATAAGCTGTGAGCCTGCTCCGCCTCAAGCCGGTCGCGGCGCACCATACGCCCGCCGCGAGCCGTTCAGCACCGCGGACAGTCGGACTAATGGGCTGTCGAACCAATGACATGGACCCAATGCACTTTGGTTAAGTTTTTAGAAAGATTCGTGATTTCGGTAAAATGCCAATTAACAAATAAAAAATAAATTACCACCTGCATTTGTATGCCTCCAAGAACAGTTACAGTTTACATTAATGTCTGTTGAGTATGAACGATGCTGTGCTTTAGCCAATCACAATGGAGGGAGCGTGGCCGAGATGTGCAGGTGTCCCCAGGAAATGTGTACCTACAGAAACAGCAAGCTCTGCGTCCATAGCAACCGCTCCACCCAAAACACAGTCTCGTCAACGTGAAAAAAAAAAAAAATTTCCAGCGGATGTCCTAGTTACAACATGATTGAGCTAACTGGAGTAGTTTCATGTCGTATCCGACAATGGGAGGCTTTTAACAGATGACGTCCTGATGTTAGCTTTGCTCACTGTCCCTGTCAGCTGCAGTCACTGATGCTTTCTAGACATCGTGATTTCCCATAACTGAAAAAATACCACACATAGCAACACAAAACTGCTTTGCTAGCTCACTCATGTTGTAACTAAGATAACCGCTGGAAAAAATTTTTTTTCACGGACCGCTTATTGAGTTATTACCTTATTTTTATACAGTCTGTGGTTATTACAGACACCGCTAACGGCTAACGTTAACAGCTAACGGTTAGCCCAGCTAATCTACAATGTTATTATTCTTATTATTTACAAAACGTGCACACAGAAATAGTAACGTTTGTTCAGTCATTGTGTTTACAGGCTTAACAAACATCACATTAGTCTACACAGTGATATATTGACGTGAAAATTGTGATATATAGCTAAACTCAGCTGGTATTTGTAAACAACACAGCGATTCCCTGGGGGCACCACCGGAAGTGAAGGGCGTGAGCGATTGCCGAGGCCCCTGCACTTCTGTTAGTCGAAAAACTCCGGGCTGTGCCTCCCGAGGTAAAGGAAGAAAAAAAAAGTTGGGTTTTTTTTTGGGTTTTTTTTTCACCGATGGATTTCCAGATTGCAGTGACACTGACCTTTGACCACCAAAGTCTAATCAGATCATTCTTAAGTTTAAGTGTGTGTTTGTGCCAAATATAAGGAAATTCCCTGGAGACCATCTTGAGATATAACATTCATGATAATGAGACAGATGAGTTCACAATGACCTTGACGTTTGACCACCAACATCTAATAAATTTATTGTTGTGTCCGAGTGAACGTTTGTGTCAGATTTACAGGGACATTGTGTAAAATGTTCAGTTGTTTATTGGCAAAAATTGATGTCTGCATTCATAAATATGTCATCGTTGGTGTACTATTACCTCCACCAATAATCTGACTTATTCTCGTATAAACGAGAATTTTGGATTTGTTTGTACATTGTGCGGGTAAGTCGTCTGGGGGGGTTCCATAACGTTTCGCCATCTTGAGAATACATCCACCAGCAAGGGACATACAGCCCTGCCTTCGGCGTTTTCATTGAGAGCCAGGCCAGCGCTGCGTGACTGAGAAGCTGAAGGAGAGGAGCAGAGGTGTTTTGATACTACCCCGGCACTACTGCAGCATAACAAAGTCCCACTCTTTGAGCATAATGCAAGATCATGCATATGCAGCATCACGAGAGCGCCAAGAAAGTGCAAAAGGGAATCAAAAAGGCAACATTGGGGTAGCCTTTTGAAGGTGGAGAGAGCTGCTTAAGGAGAAAGGTAATGCAATCACAGCTAACAGCGCTTACAGCTGCGCCGGCCACTAACAGCTGTTAGTGGTGCTGTTAGCCGCTGTTAGTTGTTAGCTGCTGTTAGCGGGCTAACAGCTATACTTCTCAGTCATGCAGCACTGGCCTGGCTCTCAACGAAAACGCTGAAGGTGGGGCTGTATGTCCCTTTTGGCGCTGACAGCGGCTTGCAGCTAACAGCGCTGTTAACAGCGGTAAACAGCTGTTAGCGACCATGCGAGGAGAGGGATAAGGTGTGTGAGGTTGAGCCACTTGTCAGTTGTCAAAAGACGATTTACACCCACCCAACAGTCCTACGTTGTAAACACAGCCAGCATGGTGAGGAGGGGGTTTGTCAACTCGGGTCGTGTGTGTCTGTGTAGGAGCCTGAATGAATACTCCATGAAATATCGGATGACATGGTATCATCAATGTTATCATAGCTTTTTGGTACAGAGCGGCTACCGTTGTTGCAATACACGTTTGAAACACTGAGGCTCTAGAGTGTGCTATACATTTGAATGCAATATGTTAGATGGGAGAAATTCTTACACACTGTGGCTTTAAAGAAATTCAAGGAGTTCTTGAGATATCCCATTCACGAGAATGGGACGGACGGATGGATGGATGGAAAACTCAAAAACATAATGTCTCTGGCTATGGCTCTCATCAGCACAGAGACATAATACTGTAGTAACTATGAATGATTAGTGTAATGCATTGCCTATTTTGGTGGAAAACAACTTAAATTTTTCGTCAGTGAATATTTTGCTAATCCATTAAGCATCAACATTTTTGTGACGTGCCAGGTGCATTTATTAGCAAGTTTTCCTCTTCATTTTAATCAAGAAAACATAATTCACACTGCATTACACTTCTCTCAAAATGTATTAACTGTTTAAAATTAATAATACATTCCAATGGATAATTGTTGTCCTATCCTCTTTGCATTCTAATTTCTAGGAGAGAGGACTTAATTGTGACATTAAAAGAAATTAAATACCTTCCAGTGCTTATGCCCAAGCAACATATTTGGCTCAATTGATTTTATTATTCTTTAGTTTTAATGATAGTTTTATTCTATTGTTGAGATTGTATTCTATTAATGTTTCAATTAAACGTAATACTGCTAAAATTCATACTATAAATAAGATCAAGAAATATAACTAGGATTTCATGAATGACTCCACTGCATAAGAAGTGTTTCTTCATTTTCCTTGCTGCTAAGCTTCCATCTCGCTCTGTAGAGCTTTAGAGAAACGCACACAAATTTGTCTTGGCTGTAAATAATACTATAAGACATGCCAAAAAGAAAGAAACCTGACATTTGTCATTTCATTATCACGTCCAATCTGTTCTTGTCATATGAGAAGAAAGGCCAGTGTTTGAGAAAAGGGAAAAAAAGAGTTTTGCAGCAATTCCATTCGCATCTCTCTGATATCCAACTTTTTCTTATTAATCACAAACCACATCTAAATGAAATGAAATGCACCATGCTGTATTGATCCCAGGACTAAGGACATCAACGACAAACAGTCCTGTTACTTTTCTCTGCAAGATGAATAATTGTCATGCCGGACAATGTGTCAGCAATGTCAGTGCAAAATGACAGGGAGTGAAGAGAAACAGTGCTTGAAGGCTTGATATAAGCCATCAGGGAAATGTAAAAAAAAAAAAAAAAAAAAGTATGCTCATGCCACATAACAACCAATATGCCCTTAAAGTCCTTTGCTGTCAGCAAGTACACACAACTCGTCACAAACACGTAGCCAGGTTGTTTTTCTTTCAATGAACATCTCAGGTACTGTAATACAAGAGACCCACCAGGATGTATTAAAGCTGACAGCTTGTCTGGCAGCTATTTTCAAATTTATTTTCATGACAAGCATTTATTTCAAATACATCATGTGCTGTTTCTTCTGTCGGCATCACATGTTATACCCGTGAAAACAGTCTCAGTGGCAGCATGTATTGATACAAACAAGGTGTCCTCGTGGTGGGCATTAATCATGCTTTGGATAATCGGCCACCATTTTTATTTTGGCTAAGGAATACAAGCTTACATCTGGACATGGAATCTGTCATCAGCCTCCAGTCACTGCAGCCTTAAAGAAGACGCAAGAAAATGCAAAATCTAGTGACTGTGGAATCATCATAGCTATGATCAAACCTTGTTCTAGTATGATATAACACTAGCTTAGTCTACCTTACATCATTTGTGTGTTAAAGTACTGTCGCTGATGATATCTTTTTATAGTGGGGCAGAAGTAAAGATCAAAGCAATCTGGTTTGATCAAGTATTGTCTGAACATCTTGAGCAATTGAATTTTGCATTTTGATGCTGAGCTTGTCGTAAGCCATATACAATATTGGGATAAATTGCCTTCATACTTAAGATCAATGCATGTCATTTGCAATGCTTTGATACTGGAACAATACAGAAAGTATCATTGCACTTCCAAGATATAAAAGCCATTGGAGAAGGCTCATTTGAAAATAGCTGAATGTTCAGTTTTAAATTTGCCAAAATACTTCAGTCATAAATTAGAGAAGTGCACTCAGTGAAGTGCAGATCTCCGCCAGGTGGTCGCCTGAGCTGATCACAGCTACCCTGGACAATTGTTGTAATTTCAGCAGACTCGCTGCTGCACATTTCAGAAGCTTATAGAAATACATGCCTTGTTTATTTTTGATGGGGCCAAAGCATGTCTCACAGAGCATATCAAGTTTCCTGTTATCAGGCACTGTATGTAAAATATAGATATGGTATAATTATGAGGGTGAATGTATTTTAAATAACTTAAACACAGCTAGAAATCTTTGACTCATATCCTTTGTAACTGGACTTCTGACCTTTACAACGTTGTCTGTTGGCTACAGCCCAACAAAGTGGGAAATGACAACAATAAACACAATCAAACAGAAGAAAAGCAAACATTTTACTATATGGCCTACTTACTTAGTCATGGTGGAAGCACAAATATCATAGAAAAATGACCAAATCAATAAAATCTGCAAGCCCACAAAATTGGCCAGGCAAAATTGACCTCTTCTGAAATGGTCATATGATCTTGTGCGACAGATGGGACAAAACCAGGTTGCAGCTGGGCCTGGTGTCCCACCAGGCTCCCTTACAGTCAAGATGGCTGTGAAGCTAACAAAAATGGGGACTATTTAATCTCGCTCAGTATGAGCTTTTACCTTCGGACAGACGTTACAGGATGCCCAAATTTAAACTGAATTTGAAGTTGAAAATCACAATTTGTGCCAACCTTAATTAAGATTTTAAATAATGCGCTTGATGCTTAAGGGTTGCTTTGTGTTTTGCTTATGGTGCTTTGTTGTGTGTTGGTGTTATGTGCAACACATCAGTGGCTGATGTGCAGTACTGTTAGGTGCAGAATGTTTTATGTTTTTGTGGTTAAAGCTTTTCTTCTGGACTATTATTGTAAGGCAGCAATACTTGTGCAGCTCCTGAGTCCAGGACAACTTACCCTATGGGAACAATAAAGTATATTGTATAATATCGTATTGCATCACATCGCATCGCATCATATCGTATCATATCATATTGTATCGTATCTTATCATATCATGTAATGTGCCTAATCCCAGTGAATCATAACATATCAGGTATGGAATTAATCAGCAGATGCTCAGGTCCAAAATAAGACCAAACTTTTCGATGGATGTCAACTTTTGAGCCACGATGAAGTCTGGTTAAGAGGAGTGAGGAATCAGCAGTCACGACAGTGTAACACAGTCAATAAAAGAGTTTTTTCAACATTATGAATCACCGCAACCACGAGAGGTCCCTGAGCATAAAGTCATAAATGTGCACACAAAATGTTAGGCTGAATGATCCAGTAGCTTGCGAGATTAGCTGCAGATAGACAGATACACACACTCAAGCATGCATGTTACTTTATGCATGATTCCCTCCAGGCTTGCAGCTGACAGAGATAATAATGTGTCCACACACTATATAGTGGTACGTTATCTGCATGTATTCATATTCTAATATAAACTTGTCAAAAATATCTTTGATAGAGGTGGGCAAACCAAATTAAAGAGTTGAAAAATTGGTTTCCACACTACTGTGCTCCCAAGAGTACAGACCACTGACATTATGAGCACAACAAATTGGTATCATATCTTCCACCTGGCAAGACATTTCACACCTGGACATGGGTGGCCTTTTTGACACTAATAAGCATCCAAGAGGGAAGGAGAAGGTGAAATCCAGCTGAAAACTAGCCAGTGGCAGACAGCTGAGGTCCTGTTTGGCACTGATCTCCTCACTGACTTGCTGAAGAAGTTCACAGATGGCTCACTTATACTAGGCTCGGGGTGCAAAATAAACAAAGTGCTGCGGATGTTGCTAATCTGACCCCAGCAGTGTACAGTAGGAGCCTGTCTGGATGTTGAATGAGGCTGTGTGATTGTGGTACATGACAGTACATTCAGGGTCGTAGCTGCAGCGGGGGAATGGGCCACGTCTTGCTCTATTTTACACTTTAATGAACTCTTCTGATTCTTGTCATTTCTTTCTGCTAATTGAATTCGCAGTAGCTTTATGTTTAGTTGGGTTTGCCATTTTTATCTAGCACCCAGTGCATATGGCAAGAATGTGGAGCTTATTAAAATGCAACATTTCCTTCCAACTATTTGCATCCAATTTTGTACAATTTCGCAAAATATTCATACAGCACAGCATCCTATGGCTTCCTGTCTCATTTATATTCTACTGCTGTATCCTACTAAATAGCCATGGCTTGATAGACTGATTCACAATATAATGTCAATCAAACATTCTGGACACTACCACCAACAGGCACCAAAGGTATTGGCCATGTTTTATTCATACAGCTTTAAAATTTTCATTTTCCTCTGACTTCCTGCAAAGTACAGGCATAGTTGGAAAAAAAGAAATGTATAAATGGTGGTCAGAACAAACCAGTTGTAAGCTGTACGTGTTTATTCACTTCTTATGTGTATAATTAGATTCATTAGAATAATTAAACAACCTGCCTACAGAGCCTGACGCTTTGAATAGCAAAAGGGTGAACCTCTTTCAAGCGTTTAAAGGATTGACTGCTGTCTCAGGGCAGTTTAAATGCTGTGCATTTGCAATGTCATGTCTTTGTGATTTATGAGCTGCAGCTAATCCAGATAATAAGCTATCATACAAATAATGAATAAAAGAGCCCCTTTCCTATACCTGAGACGCAACATCATGTTAAGGTTTTGTCTTTTTTGTGTATGTGTGGGTGTGTATGTGTGGGTGTGTGCATGACGCAGAATAAATGAAGCACCTTTACGCTTTGTAGTGAGAACAACAAGTCCTCATACTCAGACAGCAAAGGCCAAGGACAGACTAAGCTCATGGTTAATACATTACTCTCAAGTTTAAACTTGAGCGGCTACTGATTTAAAGAAAACGGAAATTGTAATTCCCTTCTCAAAAATATAACATCTGAATCTGCAGCTGTTTTGTGTATTTTTCCTTTTTTTTTTTGTTGGGCATATATTTGAGAAATAGCATCTAAGCCTTAAAGTGCATTCAGCCCAAACGCAAAGCAATTATTCGTGCTGCCCGTTAACATCAAGGGCTCTAGTTCCGCAGACTGTGCGGGGCGGGGGCGCAGCGTACCTGCACTTCGCCAACTGGGTGTGGCCAGGCGGATTTTGCAAGTTTGGCACACCGTGCGCCTGGCGCAGCTACTCCTCTTTCCCACCTCCGTCCCTCCTACCTGCACAAGACGGAAAAAGGGAGGAGAGAAGGCGTGGAGTGGGTTTTACACACATCACACCAATCAAATGAGCCCCTCTCCTCGCCCTTAAATGCGCCGCGCGAAGGTGTAATGAGAGTTTACTCAATTCGCCATGGCAGAAGAGAGCAGCAGCGTCATACGGCCAAACTTCTCCCAGGAGGAAAGTGATGTTTTGGTCCAGGAGGTCCAAGCTCGCAGTGTCCAAATATACGGAACTGTGAGCAGACCTCCACGGGCTGATGATGCAAAGGTAGCCTGGGAGGAGGTCACCACAATTGTAAATCAATGTTGCGTTTCTCTCGTGCGCGCGCTCTCTCTCTCTCTTTCTCTCTCGCAGTCTCACTCTGTTTCTTTTCTTTTGACTTTTCTAAGATGACAGATGCTGAATATATACTCCCTGTCTGATGCTGTGGCTGTTTGTGGTTGGCTGAGAGGAATGTGAACTCATTAGTTTGCAGCTGTGTTAATCAAATCAGGTTGGGTTTCCATTACGCGTGCCAAACGTGCCAAACAGCCAATCCCCTTTGATCTGACATCAGATGTGACGGGACAGTCGATATAGAGATACATTTATGTGCTGATTGCAGATAGTTGCATTGAATAGTGTTTTTTGTGGGTATTTATTGCATTGTTAATGTGCCTGACATTCTGGAAACCTGCCTGTGAGGTTTTGGTGACGTGTGCACACTGTCCGTCGGTCAGCCAAACTTCCACTTACACCGACTACGCTCTGCCTGCGCTGACAGTAGACCTGGTTTCAGCTGGCGAGCTTTTAGCGCACCTTCGGCGAAGCCTTTTGGCACGAAACTGTCACTGCGCCAAGCTGGATCTGTCGACACCTCCCCCTGCTGCGCCACCACACCCATCTCAGCGCACCTCAGTCTGCCATACTACCAAACTGAGTGTGCCTCGGGTTGCGCAGCTCAAAACTAGCTCTGTGCGGGGTTCACCACCCTACGCTGCGCTGGGAAACTAGAGCCCCTAAAGTCAATTAAACAGAGTGCCCCAGAAATGAGTCCTAAAACCCAGAAATGAGTTAGCATTTTAGCGCTCCCGGTTTTTTGTTAGATGCCTGAAATAAGGTCTGTAGTTAACAAAAGCTTAAGAGACTCTTACGTTTTGTTCTACCACATAAAGTATGTCAGTAAATACCCCTCTTCTAAATTTTTAAGCTTTTGTTTGTCTTAAAAGGGGTGGCTAAAAATTGGCTAATTGAAACTACAGATTGTCATCATACTTAACACAGCTTTACAGCTGCACTATGGTGGTGACCTTAAGTCATGGGACTGTAGTGTAGTCTGTTTATTGCCTAACGTTAGCTTGTTCCTTCCGGTGATTGCTTTTCAGCCTCAAAAATCATTAAAGTGGTGTTCATTTGTGAAGATTATCTTGCTGAACAAAAAGTGTAGGTACCATAAAAGTTTGTTTACCACAGCACTTATTTTCTGCAATACTCCAAAGTCCAACAGAAAAATCCCATAGATTGTCTGATGAGTAAACCAGGGCGACGCTAACATAGGCCTCAGCCTACAGAAAAACATCATCCCTGGAGCACCCTATGATGCAAATAGATGCAAATTAGCACCAGTGGACTTGAGCAAAAACTTGCATGGCGCTGTGTTGCGAAAGTCTTACAACAAGGACAAAAACACAAATCTCCAACTGTTGCCGCCTGTGGGCACCTGGAGCGCACCAAAGCAACATCATTAATGTAAAGAGACAGACCAAAAAAGGAGAGAGCTTGGAGAAAAGTGAGCAAAGCCGTAGGACTACATGATAAATTCTGAAAATAAGTATTTGTTACTTGATGTTGGTTGGTTGGTTGGTTTGTTACTTGATGTTGGTTGTTGGTTGTATGACTAACAAACTTCTACAAACTAAGTTAGCACTCATGTTAGCGTTAGCTGCATTCCCCAGTTAGCTAGCACACCTGGCTCTCCCAGCGTACTTCTCAGTGATTATTTTTTTGGGAGCAGCGCAGGGCCAAAATTCGCTTCATGTATGGTTTGAACAGGGGCTGCTTGATTTTGTGAACATATCCACAAATATTTTGGTCAATACTAATACCACAATTATTTAACACAATTTCTGATTGACTTTTGAAACATCATGCATCTGTTGAACTTAAAATAATAATGATAATAATTATTTCTTCTTTTAAACAGTTGATTTTTTAATGGATTTACAACACAAGACAAACTGGGAGAATCATTGCAAAAGAGAAGGCATCACAATAATAGTTTTATCTTAAATTATCCTGTTTTCATAATCACTGGGGGCCAATATCATAAATGAAACACTCAAGTAATCGACCAACCCTATGTCAGGGCTAATTTCCAGCAGTCTGTGTTGTTTGGTCATGTTATATGAGAACCGGCTAAGTCAGCTTTACACTTAGTGATGTGTTTATCCCACATTATAGTGTTTACCTCACTTTGATTGATCCAGTTGGGGAAAACGACTGCCAGAACTTCAAGCAATGGGTAGTCCTATGACAGCAGCACACCACGTCACCCGGTGACTCAAACCATATATAATGAGTCACTGGATCACAGTCAGAACTAAGCTACGGCTAACAATGAGTCGTGGCCAGATGGTTACTCTAAATCTACGAAATCCGTGCGAGCCACTTCAAAATATTCTTGTCTTCTTGTTTTATGGTGAGACAACCCTGTGGTTAAGGTCTGGTTAGGTTTAGGCACTCAGAGTCTTTTGGTTTTGGTTAAAGTGATCACTTGAAATGTGGAACATGAAATCTCAGGGGAGTTTTCACAACTGAGGGGTTACCATCTTGACACGACCCAGACAACTCTATCCCCCCAGCAGGTTAACTCCTTGTGTGGCTGCTGTAACCGAGGTAATCATAAATGTTAGCACCCAGCCATACAAATATTGCACTTAAATGACAGAACAGATCTTCAGTCTGAAAAAAGATGATAATAGCAATGTTTATTCCGCTCTTGGCTCTGCTCTCAGCTGTCCCTGACTTTCTCCACAAGACCTTTGGTAGTGGAATGCCTGCTTTGCTACTCATGGGTTGTTCAAAGCCATTTCAACAAACAACCAATGCTTGTTTTTCCCAAAAAAGTCTCAGTGAGACATACATTTAATGCTTATGTTGTCTTTAATGTCTGACTTTATCTTTTGAGAATGTTGAAAAATAGGTCATAATATTCTCTTTTCACTTACACCCCTTTCATGCCAGAGTTCAGAGTCAGCTACAGTGAAGAAACAGCATGGCAGGTGCTAGAAGACACAAATATTTGAACCAACTTTTGGTCTTTTGTTTTAAAGAATATCTTCCTACTCCCAACACACCATGCTGCCTCTAACACTATGCACTCGCATAAGCCAGAAGGCCAAGGCACTTTCTCTTATCTGTGATGAAGGATACAAATGTAAGTATTTTATTCTTATTTAATTTTCCAAAAGTAAATATTTCAGAGAGACGGCAACACTACAGAGGTGCACATCATTTTGAAATGATGTGACTGCAGGCTATAATACTATTTTGACAGATTACCTTCATCATAATTTTTTTAACTTAAATTTGATTTTTATGACTGTTATTCTCGATTAGAATTCAGGAGTAATATGCCTCTAAAATTGCATTTTTCATATCGACTACTTTCAGAGCCATTTAATTTAAAGTGTTCACTGCAAGATTGAATATTCATGTTAGCAATGTTAATTCATTTGCAATAGTCTTTCACTGTTGACACTTATTTAACTAAAAAGAGATACGTTATAATCACATGAAAGAAAACATACATTCATACATGCAGCGCCACATGACACCAAGGTGTACACACTAAATGAGCTCAGTGTAATGAGCATCACATGCAGGCTTCACTGCAACAACAGGGACATTCTGGGTTAAACTGTTAATACAGCAAAAAACAGAGCAAGACAGGCAGATTAACTAAGAAACAGGACTTAAAAAAACTCAAGGGAAAATGTGTATATTCTGTGACTACTGACTTTGCCCAATGTATTTCCCTGAATATCATAATACTTCACCTTACAATGGATAATTTTGCATCACAGAGTTAGTGTAATTATATGATAGGATGAAATGAGCTCCAAGAAGCAAATTAACAGATTTGAGGGTAACATAGATAATTACATGTTTTGGGGAAATGTGCTTCAATACTAATGTGGCATTTAGAGAGATTTTTCTTTTAATTACACTGGTTCCTTTGGGGGAAAAAAATACATTTTTAGAGATGGTGGATAGAAAAATGTGCTGATACTAATGCTAATACTTTGTTTTTTGTAAAGAAAGAAAGGCTATCACATAATCAGTGTTGAGAGGGTTACTTTAAAAATATATTTCACTACAGATTACTGAATACATGCTCTAAAATGTAATTTCTAATGTATTCAGTGAGATTACTTAAACTAAGTGATGTATTCTAAACACTTTCAGTTACCTTTGGAATACTTTAAAATCATCTTGCTGCACTCGTTTCCACTTACATATGTGACTGGTGTCTGTAGATGCACAAATATACTGAATATGCCTCTAGTGTCAGGTGCAAGGAAGTGCATTTCTTTACAAATCGATAGAAACCTTATAGAAACTACTGTATCTCTAGCCATGGGAAGAGGCCAATTCTGTCCATTGTTTTCAATCCAGTAGTTTGGAATATGCACTTCAAACATTACCGGGACAGAAACAGGACCAATATTGCATAGCAACAAATAAGTGAAGATGTTAGAATGCCAGGTACGTGGCATGTTTTGTGAAATATTTAATTAAAGAGATGGAAACGGCTGAATGAGTCATATGCCTATATTTTAATATCAAACTGACAAAGATGATGACTGTATTTAATATCAGACTGATAAATCTAACTGTAACATTGGGCTATGTCATATTAAATCTGACTGTATTTTATATTAAACTGATAATAACAATATGACTGTATATAATGTATGACCATATTTTAGCAGAATTACATTACTCAGATTCACAATGTGTTAAAACTAGATAAACAACTTATTTTTAATCATACAAACTCACTTGACAATCAACACAGGAGACTGACTTGAAGAAAATAGCCTGTTAGCTAATTAGCAGCCTGTTAGCTAAGCTAGCACACTGTCATACAGTCTCCCTGAAATCCACTGCAAGATTTCTTGATCGTAGTCGAGGCAAATTCCAGATCAAAATATCACGGGGGGGTGGGTTCGCAGGCACATTGGATGTCAAAAAGATTCCCATAGGAAAGAATGGACTTCTGGCTGACTTGTCTCCGTAAACATAGGTACATGGAAACGAGGCATTGTATTTTCATGCCAAAAATACAGGACAGTGTCCTGGTTGTACATTTACTCTGCCATTGTCATGTGGCAGATGGACTGCACGCATCTTTTAAAAATCTGTTCATGGTAAATGTGCTTCATATAAATGTTACACTGTGTCCTAAATACGTATTTCTGTTACGTCATGGAAACCAACCACGTAGGTTACCAATCAGCTGTACGCTCATCTCGAGACTCTGAGTTTCCAAGGGGCCATGAGTACGAACATTTCTCCACCTGAGGGTTACATATGAGCTCCAACAGCGCGCCAAGGAACATGGTACCATAGACTGAGTTAGAAAATCCTGGGTATTATCTGACTGCTTCTTTGCGCGGAGCACAAAGAAGCAGTCTGAGCTACAGGCTACAGTGAGGCTAAAAACAGAGTTCAAATGACGTTTTTCGAAACAACTTTATATGTCGGGGCTGCAGCACACTTGGATCACTACGGATGAGCATGTTGGAGATAATTTGTGGTTTCAATTTTGTGTTCTTGGACGTTAGTCTGGGGCGCCGTCTGCCATTAGGTGTGCTAGCCGCTTCCCCCGCCGATCTCTGCAAGGGATGTGAGGACTCTAAAACTTCACCAGAGCCTTCCTCAGCATGAGGGTGAGTAGATAATGGCTGAATTTTAATTTTTGGTTGCACTATCCCTTTAAGCATGGGAGTTAAAGTTCACACATACAGTATAGCTATATTATAAGCTAACTGGGCCTCTTCGCACCATGGTTTTGAATCATATTTTTGTACACAACTCCCAGTTTTATATTTGTAGCCATCACCTATTCCTCTCCCATGCAAAAAGGTGTTTAAAGTATAGAGTGTGTAATCACAAGGTTTGTGTTGAAATTAGGAATTGAGTGAGGGGGCTACACATAACTTAGTTATTTTTATCAGTTACATACCAACTCTGCACATAATTCGTGTTATGTATGTTTTTAAGAAAAAAGCTCATAGATTCATGACTAATATAGTTGCAGATAATGAGATTCTATGGGAAAAACTAGGCCAATACAAAGTTTTGGATTGGCTTGTAGGCAATCAGATGAACTGTCATGTCTGTCTATATTTTCCCCAAAAAATGTGCTTAAAGTTGCAAGAATTCAGCCTCTGTGAATTCAACACAATGTCTGGCTGAAACCCTGCTGGAGCTGGAATTAAGGGTCGATTGGGGGGTCGAGATGTTCAAAAGTGGGCAGATTGGACGCCAACAACCGTGGACGGTAACCTATTCTACTGGAGAGAAGTGCTGGCCTCACCCCCCAGCTGTGAACCATTTTCCCACAGTGGCCATAATAAAGTATGTCTCACTCTGGGTGGGAAAAAAAAATAATGTACTGGCCGCCTATGACCTGTGCTTTTGCACCAAGATTCATAATGTACCAGTATCAAAACCACAAAAACATTTATTATTCCATAGATTTTTTCCCTTGACAACTCATCAGATATGAACAGAACTAAAAATGGATTAAACTTCATGGTTTTGTTTGGAGGCAAGTTGTAGATTTTATATTGAAAAAGAATCTATTTAATGCAAATACTGACTTTATGTTTACAAATATAAACAAAAATAACATGATATAGGGGACACTACAGATACACATCTATTTTCTGTGACTTTAATTTGAAGGTCACTGATTACTCCTTCCTTTTTCATGCTAAAAGCAGACATGGGCTACCTGACAGTTTATTTGGCCACATACACCGCACTCTGAATGACAAGCAGCAAATTCCCTTGACATCAGTCTTAAGTCAAGTGTCCTACATATTTAAAAGACTATTAAAGCCTTAATGAAGTGTTCAGTGATGGGTGATTGAACGCACATAGTCAAATGGAGTGATTATTATTCAGTTTGCCTGGCTAAATTTACACAATACCCTTCATAAACACCTGATGCTGCACCATTATTTATTTATTTGTTTAAATTAAATGTCTCCCAAAAGGAATTAAACCAGAATAGATGCAGGCCTCTCATTTCCATAATCTAATGCTATGTTTATGAGCTACCATGGTGCAATTTGAATAAGAATGAATCCTGATAGAGATTCAGGGTCTGACAGCGTGGAAGAGTGCCTCCCCAAGGTTTCTGAGTGCCAATTCAGACGCACAGTTAAAGCTCCTGCTGAATCCAAATACTGTATACTTCTTGCTTAAATTTGGCTGTTGTCATGCAAATAAAATAATAAAATAAACAATCAAGGATTCCGAATTTACCCAAGACTATTAATCTCTGTTGGGTGGAGTAATTGCTGAGACTGCATTTAAAACTTTCAGGCTGAAAGTAATGTTAATGTGTTGGAGAGGCCTGTCTTAAAACATAGTCCATCTCCACTGGAAACACGATCCAAATTTGAAACATAGCAACCTTCCAGTCCCAACTATCATATGATGTGTCCAAGCTGGTTTTCATCCCCAGGTCATCAAATACCGATGCTTTGTCACACCCCTTGGCTTGGCACCAAAGGTATCCTTTAGCGTCTTCTTGAGACACACTGGGCTTTCAAGTGACTCTAGTGGAAACCTTTCCACAACGATACTTGATGCTGAGAGCAACAGGAGCTTGCTGTTGGTGTCCCATGTTAAACTAAAAGTCAGTACTGTTTTAACACAACATTACGTACAGCTGCAATCAAATTTATTCAACCCCCATTGCATATTAGGCTTATTGGCAAAATATACAATTTCTCAGCTGTTTGCAATAAACAAATTACATGAGAACTGTTTAAGTAGTTCAATGAAACTAATATGCAAACGTGATGCATAGCCAGACACCAGCTTTAGACAGCGTTCCTGAGGAATCTTAGCCCATTCCTCATGGGCAATGGCCTCCAGTTCAGTAATATTCTTGGGTGTGTGTTTTGCAACCGCCTTCTTCAAATCCCACCAAAGATTTTCTATGGGGTTCAAGTCAGGCGACTGTGACGGCCACTCTAGAATCTTCCATTTCTTCTTCTGAAACCAAGCCTTGGTGGACTTTGAGGTATGCTTGGGATCATTATCCTGTTGGAAGGTCCAATGATGCCTAAGCTTCAGCTTCCTCACAGACGGCACGACGTTTTTACCTTTTTACCCTCCACACGCTGCAGGTTTCCAGTGCCATGGGCAGCAAAGCAGCCCCAGAGCATCACTGAGCCACCGCCATGCTTCACTGTAGGCAGGGTGTTCTTTTCAGTGTATGCTTCATTCTTCTTCCTCCAGACATACCGCTGTTCCATAGGCCCGAAAAGTTCCAGTTTTGTTTCATCGCTCCACAGAACAGAATTCCAAAACTTCTGTGGCTTATTTATATGGTTTTGAGCATAATGGAGCCGACTTTTCGTGTGCTTTTGGGTCAGTTGTGGTGTACGTCTTGGAGTCGCGGCATGGAGCCCTTCAGTGTTTAGTATGCGCCTTATTGTACAAACTGAAACCTCAGTGCCTGCTGCCACCAAGTCTTGCTGCAGGTGTTTTGCAGTCACTCGAGGGTTTTTGACCACTTGCCTCCTCAGGAATCTGGTGGCAGCCGCTGACAGTTTCCTCTTTCTGCCACGTCCAGGTAGTGTAGCCACTGTTCCTTTAACTTTGAACTTGCGAACTATGCTTCCAGCTGTACCTCTAGGAACATTCAGAGCTTTTGCTATCTTTTTGTATCCTTGTCCTTGTTTGTGCAAGGCAATGATTTCTTCTCTGAACTTTCTGGACAATTCTTTTGACTTAGCCATATTTCTAACATGCAATCAAATGTCACTCTCAACAAACCCCTAGCCAGTCCAGGTATTTATGTGTTCTGTCTCAAGCACACCTGAATTAATGAAGCCCTTGATTAGTTGCACCAGGTGTGCCTGAAACAGGGGGTTGAATAATTGTGATTAGTTGCATCAGGTGTGCTTGAGACAGGGGGTTGAATAATTTTGAGACTGCAGTAGTGATTAAAAGTAGCATTTTGTGTTGAATTTGGATAAAAACCATGGTAATATTAGTTTTATTAAACTATTTCAACTGTTCTTGTCTACTTTGTTTATTGCAAACTGCTGAAAAATTGTACATTTTGCCAATAAGTCTAATATGCAATGGGGGTTTAATAATTTTGATTGCAACTGTAAATCAAGTAAACTTGTCATACACAGATGTCAGTTGTTGTTGCATAACAGACATACCTATTTTAACCCAAATCATGACCATTTTTCTAAACCTAACAAAATAGTTTTATTGCCTAAACCTAACCGTGATAATTTTACATCATCAACCATGTTTTACAATGTGTTTTAGCTGTGAAACACAGAGATGCTGAAAGGTGCCCTGTGCATTGCTGTAAGATGCCAAGGGGCATGACAAAGCGTCAGTGTTTGACTACCTAGGAGTTATGTGTCCACATAGGTTGATTTTATCTGTGGTCTGTGTTGGCACTACAAACTGACCAGTTTTGTTTGAACATCACAACAAATGTGAAATACAATGTAAACCGATCAAGGGTTGTGCCTTTAACCCTATGGGCCCGAACGACGCATAGTGCATCCAAATTCACACCTATTCTTCTCTATTGATTTTCTCCGCGACCGTGCGTCATAGCCACTCATATCACATGAAACAGTGGAACTGCAGCTTTCCAACAAGACCAAGCACTTGTCAGCAGTCCAGTGTTTTCACAATGAAAAACAATGATAAAGTTACACTAAAATTATGTATAACAGAGCTTTCATACAACTTTGCACACACACTACTCTTGGATGGATTACTCGCGAATGCAGGCTCTCACAGAAATGCCACGCATATCACATGAAAGCACAGGACTAGAGCTTTCCAGTGATACCACACACATCATTGTGCTGTCATCCCATCACACTATAAATCCAGATGAATTGTCTACAAAATAAAAACCTGACAAATTTCTTCACAATCCATTATACAGATCTTGTTATCAGTCACTTCATATAGTGAGGAATATCGTATCTTACCACGTCTTAGGCTTGCATGTGTTTCTCCCTGTCTATCCACACTTGTAGTCTGGCTTTCAAGATGCAAATATCTCCATATCTCTGGTTAGCCCAGATTGTCCTGAAAAAAACAAAACAAGATATAGCTTGTGTATGTAACCTTTATAATGACTGTGCTATGAGCTTAAAAGTAAAGGCAGTAAAAATACCCCAAAAAGGCCTAGGACCCAAAGGGTTAAAGTTCTGTTCATCCTGTTAATAAATAACAGTTTTTCCTACTAAAGATGTTATACTGATGAGCATATATGTTACCATAGTTACCAAAACAATTTACTTAAACAGAATACACTGCCTCCAACAGTTGCTTGTAAGCTTCTTCACAGGCCACAATCAGTAGTCTATCACACAGCTCTGTGGCTGGTTTATTCTGCTGTTCCATCAAAAATAAACCACACTTGCATGAAAGCAGACCAAGATCCACATTTCTTGCATCGAGGCCTGTTTTTACATTCCAAACCAGTCCTATACACAGCTTTCAAGCTAGCCTAAAGGAAACAAACCAAGCAGGCATTTGTACCAGAGTTGGTCTGAACTAAATCAAACAGGTTAGCCCTGAGGATAATTCACAGTGAACAGGTTTCATGGGAACTACAGTACATTTTGCTGAGGGTTAAACAGTGCTAAACATAGTGAGCAATATAGACAGCAGATTTTAAGAATCCCATAACCTCCATGTGAGTAAAATCACTACTGTGAGCTGTTTTGAAACACGTGTGAAGATTTAAGAGCATCAACCCAATCAGCAGAATAAATGTTGGCATTGTATATTTCTTTTAACCATGGCTAATTACATTTGTACATTTCATATGTAGTGGATATGTTGTAACTTTACGTTCTAATTTTTTAATTTTACGTTGCGATGACGCTGTAATTAATGCATGGTGAGGTTTAGGCAAGGGTTACGGTTAGGAAAACATGGTTTGGCCTAAAATACTTGCCACAAATACAGCTGGAAATTTCCAAATGTGTCATTAAAAAATACCCAGTTTGTTGCCACAAACATGGCTAACAATGTCCTGACATTGGAAAAAAACACAAGGTTTGGCTGCTACAAACACAGCTTGAGATGTCCCAATATTTTATTAAAAAAGACTATACAGTTGCTACAGACATGGCTGAAAAATGACTTGTCATTAAAAGATACTTGATGTGTTTGCAACAAATGTGGCTTGAAATGTCCAGGAAAGTTGTTTATAAAATACCCAGTTTTGTTGTCACAAACACAACATGAAATACCCCAACAAAATAATCGGATTGGTCACTATAAATATGGCTGGAAATGTCCCAACATGTTGATTTCAACGTAAACAGAATCTCAGTGGTCTACTGCTTGGCAGCCATCTTGCCTTCGTGTCACACCATCCACCATTCCCTCCTCCTGATGAGAAACTTGGCTCATATGCATGATATGTATAAAACATACAAATGTAACAAATCCAGGGTTTGCAGAAACATAACAATGCCAAAATGTTCTGGCTACTGGGCTCAAAGCAGTCTTAGCAAATCAGAAGTGGGCGACTCTGACTGATTAATATCCTATGTTTTGAATTTTTAAGTCGAACTGCATTGTGTGCCAGTATAACAGTGTAATCCTGACACACATGCAGACACATACGTTCAAACTGACTCTGTTCATGATTCAGCAATAACTGGATACACTGCTCAGTAGTTGTGGACATTTGTGAGATGGAGGAAAGGAAAGCTGGTGGACAAATAACCTCAGGAGAGACAGCTGACTTGTTTGTGGCATGGTCTTACTGGTTTGGACTGGTGTTTGGACACTAACCCTTGTACATACAATATAATATTCATCTCAGGGTTTAAGCCTATTATTCTATTGTTTTTTCATTTTCCTTTATGGGGACTGTGAGGCTCTGTGTCCCACTTACAGTACTTTAGACAGTGCCGTATGTGTCTCTGGGGCCACACTGAAAAGGGAACCAAGGTCCTTTGGAGACAGAGGGAACATGCACAGCATATGAGATAACACAGAGGAACAATGGAAACCAAACCCCAACAGGACTCCCCATATTGAGCCTACCTACTGCAAACAAGACACTGCATCAAGGAAGGATGTTCATCCAAATTCTCATAATGTATTACAGCCTCGAGACTATTTTTATCTGTTCTTTTTCAATACACCAAGGTATGCATTGTCTGCCACTGTTGTTAATGTTTCCCTTTTCATCTCTGCGTATACATAGTTATAAATCACAAGAGACAATTTCATTTTTGATGTCTCTCACCATGACCACCTGAATTGCACGGCTTAATAATTGTTGCCATGTCTGTGTAATTGAACTCAACAATTTGTGGGAATAGAATCATTTCAAGGAAATACTTGCTGACAGAAAGAGTCTGGCATCAGTGTACACTCATCTAACATCAAAGCATGTCCTGTCTAAAAATACAGAGAATTTCTCAGTCAAGGTTTGTCTACGAACAATCAAAGCAACCCCCCCCCCTCCCCCCACCAGACCTCATAGGGAGCCATTTTAATATATTATATAGCATCTCTCCATTTTTAAATGCCCTTGTTTAACATGTCGATAGTAGCGTACTTTGACTTGTTATTCAAAAGGCCAACATTTCCCGGTGTCAGAGTGATGCCTGACCCTTGTCAAAAGCATTAAAAATAGATCCAAATTAGACTCCTGGAAGTCAAACCGTTTGTGATGATTAATTTCATTTTCATGAAATTTTTAGCCCTTATTCCCTGTTATTGAATATGTTTTTATTACTAGATGTGACCTTGCTGAATGGCACTTCTTTTATGAAATACCATTAATATAGAAGCACTACAGAGGGAGATATATGGAGGAACTTAGTGCCCATCACAGGAGAAAACACACTTTGGTTCCCCTCAGTCCAATCATCGAAACAGAATTGAAAGGTCATTCCCATTCAAATCAATGTTTGTGGATGGTCAGAGCAGCGGCCATTATTATGTGCACCATTGCCATTATCGTATAAACTTTAGTATAAACAGCAGCAAGTCTTGAACACACTGAGGTGAGGTCTTTTAGTTACAACAAAAGAAAGCAGTGGAGTAGTGCGATTTCAAATAAGCATTCCATTACTTTTAAAATTTGACCCTGTTTCTCTGTTTCTTTTGTCCCAATAATTACATGTTTGCTGAAACATGATGTACTGCAGCTGCCTCCAAAAAATGAGTGTGAGAGGCAGAAAAGATGGTGCCTTCCATTTGTACTAGAAAGTCTGAATTTCCATGTTCCCCATCAGGTATTTCAACTGAAGGGACTCAGAAAGTCAGAAGAACCTCACAAAGTCCGACCTCAAAAATTCAAGATGGCTGCTCCGTGACAGTTGTGGTAAATATCGGTTGATTAGCATTTCTGTCTTATTTGTGTCTCATTATAAACAGTCGTACACAAAGTACTATCCAACTTCTATCCATGTACATGTTGCTACAGTGTTGTGCAAAATATAGCGTAATGACTCATTACCAACTAAGGCAAACAACTGGATAGAACTGGTATTGCTAATAATACACACACACACACACACACACACACACACACACATCCGAGTTGACTATGTTCCAGTGCAACATGTATTGCATGCAAAGGTTTGGGCAAAGGTTTGGGTTTGTGAATAGTAAAATAACGTTAACAATGAACTTATTTCCAAAAGGCATGAAGTTAAAGATAAAACATGCTCTTCAACCTTTTAAGCAAGATTAGATTATTATTTATGTTTTATATAATTTTAGAGTGAAAAAAAAAGGAAAGGGGCACCATGCAAAAGTTTGTGCACCCAAAGACGTGAGCTCTCAGACAACTTCTACCAGGGTGTCAGACCATGGTTAGCTTGGTAGGGCTTTGGCTTGCTCCCAGTAAGTGTTACGCCAGGGCAGGGGTCGCGTTAACTGGATATTCTCGGTCATTGACCGGATTTTTACAACAATGACCGGAAAATCTGAAGGCCGTCGGTCATTTGACCGTTTTCACACTGCACAGAAAAGGTCATTCATCTGCTTCATGTAGCATTGTTAACATAACGGCCTGGATACACCAGATGCAGTAGTGCCGCAGAAGTCCTGCGAGTGTACTCGCAGGCGCTTGACTGTCCACACAGGCAGCGCATTTCTCCTGCGCTCTCCGCGCTGGTTAAACATCGACTCCACTCGTGTGTTCCCGTCAGTACTTGTTTTTTCAACAGGTCATTTTAAACATGGGTAAGTCCATATTTTAATCGTTTTTTAAAACGTAATAGGTTAATGACAATTTGTCATTGCATGTCCATGTATTGAGCGTGTTGGATTAACACTGAATGAATAGGGCATATTGTTCTGACCATTTTATTTATGTAGTCTGGAGGCTCAGTGACACAAAATTAAAATTGTAATGAAGTGATTAGGGTATTGAAAAATGTGTTCGATTATGCACTGTTGTGTTATTTTAAATTATAAACATGGTATTCCCTCATGTTCCTCAGTGCATGCTGTTGTTATTTTATTTTGAAAATTGGTCGGATTCTCTCGTCTTTTCTGTGTCCGACTTCCTGTTTGGTACGATCTGCTCTATCCAGCTTGACAGAAGCGCTCGCGGCTCGCGTGTAGACCAGACGCCGAACTGAAGCACTGTGGTGTGTGGATGTCTTTTCGTTCATGTCCTTATTAATGCGCACTTTATAACTTGCTTGTTGGATTTATTAAAAACGAACGAATGAAAACTTTCTGTCTTTGAATATCTTTATTATCATTTAAAAAATGAAAATTAAAATGGCCGGTAAAAATAGATCAATACCGGATTTTACGACCCTGTCGGTCAAAATGACGGGCAATGAAAAAGTCTAGTGCAACCTCTGCGCCAGGGCCACACTGCCAACGAAGTGCTGAGAAGCGCAGCGCACTGAAATTCTCGCGCAAGCTCGTTCACATCAGACGCGCATTTCTCCACGCCGGTCGACAAGCGCTTCTGCTCCCAGATGTTGTCTCCGTCACATTTGGGATTGTTTTTCCATCATGGGTATCTCTCTCTGTTTGCGTGTGTGTGTGCCCCAACCCCCACCCCCTATAGCCGGCCCACTCTCTCTCTCTCTCTCTCTCACTCTCTCTCTCTCTCTCTCTCTCTCTCTCTCTCTCTCGTGTGTGTGTGTGTGTGTGTGTGTGTGTGTGTTAGTGGGTGTGAGTGTGTGTGTGTGTGTGTTCATCTCTCTCGCGCTCTGTTTAGATACCACTGACTAATATGTATAGCCTATATTCCTGCCCGGCTTGACACATTCGCTCACGGCTCACGCAGAAAATAGACCAGACGCCAAAATGATCACTGCAGCACCGGCCGCGGAGCTGCGCAGCGCGGCTGGTGTGGATGACACAATCGGTTAACATGGGCGCCGAAAGGAAACTGGCTTTGCTTCGAGGCTATTCGCAGCGCTTCCGCGTTCGGTGTGGCCCTGGCGTTAGCGAAGGCAAGGTGATGCAAATTGCAAAGCATTATGAATATTCTGACTCCTGAAACATTTTCCCAACAATCAACAGCCACAGGCTCCTCTGAACAGCTGCCTAGCACTGAAAACTAAAATAACTGATGCCCACAAAGCAGGAGAAGACGATAAGAAGATAGCAAAGCGTTTTCAGGTAGCTGTTGCCTGTTGTTGAGGTCTGGAAGACCACGAACACTTTGATTGTTTGACAGGCAAGACAGCCCAGAAATCTCACAGAGCTAGATGTCTTTTGCAGGAGGAATGGGTGAAAAATAACTGAAAGACTCTTAGCTGGTTACAAAAAAGCATTTAGAAGCTGTGATACTTGCCAAAAGGGGTGCTACTCAGTACTGACCATGCAGGGTGCCCAAACTTTTGCTTCAGGCCCTTTTCATTTTTATGTATTTTTTTATTTTTTTAAAATGTAAAATATTGAAATGAAAATGTAATCTTTCTTAAAATATTGATGAAATGTGTCATCTTTACTTTTTTGCCTTTTGGAAATCAGTTCATGGTCTACTTACTTAACTATTCATGAAATTTTAAAAAGGGGTGCCCTAAGTTTTGCATGCCACTCTGTGTGTGTGTTTGTGTGTGTGTGTGTGTGTGTGTGTGTATGTATATATATATATATATATATATATATATATAGATAGATAGATAGATAGATATAGTTGGCAGTGTACTGTAGGTAATGTTCACCATTTACCTGATAAAACAATCAGTTACTAAAATAAATGCAGATCAATGTTTCAACTCTACATAAAATTTTGAATATTAAACATTGGCACATCATTTTGCTTTACACTTTAGTTACTAAATTCAGAGACAAACATTACATTTCTTGCTCCAAATGAGCAACACAAACCATGGAGGAAACATGCATGAGAGGACAACAACAGTCAAGTGGTCTAAAAACTGATGCTCTTTCAATTGGCAAGCGGTTAGAGGTCAAGTGAGAAATTATGAGCGTTTGCATTGCAGGTGTTGGAAAAGCAGACAGCAGCAGGTGGTCTCATCAGGTTGTTGTGCTCTACTGTTGCTTGTAGCAAGTCATGTGGAAAAGTGGAGAGGAGCACTTAGGGTTGTCTGTGCTTGATTAATAAGGACACAGAGAGGCAAATATGTGCACACAGTCACTGGGTAATGAGCCGCAAATGTGATTAGGTCTTTACGCTGCACCTGCTTCCAATTGAGCATACAGCTTAGCAACCCTGTGCAAAAACCTGTACATACACACTCCCGGTGATAAACAACATCCAAGTATTTGTTAGTGTGTGTGCGTGTGTGTTTTGTGTGTGTGCTCTGATACCTTTGAAACTGTTGACAAGTGAATACTTGATTGCACTGCTGTATTCTCTTTAGACTTAAGATACAGATGTTACCTCCCCTCCAATAGATGCCTTGATTGTATGATGTTGCACTGACAAAGTGTTATTACCTTGCATTCAAACACATTAGACTTAGCATCACACACTCACAAATTTCCCATTTCATACAGTATAGTAGCAAAAGATGCTGTATCGTGGAAATTTGGACATGGGAGTGAAGGTAGACTCACTATTCAGGTATCTCTATGGGTTTCCTTTCAGACTGACACACTGATGTTGATGACACCTGTTATTGCATGATATAAGGTGGAGAAGGTGGAAAGGAAGGTAAGCACTGAAATCATCAATGCCACAAAATAGCTCTACCTGCATGTGTCAAATACTGAACGCCTGCACCTGATTCAATACGTGATAAGACAAACCTCACTGAGCTTCTCAGATTTCTGCACATTACATCACCAAAGACATGGCTGAAAATCTCCATGTCCTCCTACCTCCGACCTTTTTGCAATCCCCAGGTAACATTCTAGTTCACTGCTAAGGTTTTTCAAACTAATTATTTTTAAATAAATAAATTTCCTTCCACACGGTTAATGTGATTTAAGTTCAAACATATTATTTAACAGGTATGTTCACAGTGTTGCAGCTGAGCAGCTAATTAGCTATCTAGCCTGCACACTAAATGTTTGTTTGGTCATTTGTTCAAAAACCTAAGGTGCAGGACAGCAAAAAAAGATACTATGGAGACTTTGGCAAGAAAGCTAGTTGTGTAGCAGGCTGCTATCAGGCTGGTATTTAGTAACTACAGAGCCAAATATTTATCTCAGGAGCTGGTGATGACCAAAACAGAGCCAAAAGGAGATAGCATATAAGATATTTTTCTGGCAACAAAACAATTCAACACAGACACTGGCTAGTGTTAGCTAGCAAGTTCTGTTGTCTTGTTTTCAAAAAGGGAGGAAGATGATACGAGTCTCTCTGAATACGGAGCACACTCCGGCAAAAACTGAACCCTTCATGAATTCCAAGAGCTGTCTGAATGTACCTTTTGGTTATCCAGAGCACCACACTCTCAGAGTGGCAGAGTGTACTCTGGGCACTTTGTCTGGGGAAACGGAGCAACAGAGTGCCGAGAGGAGTGAACATGTGATTAACTTAACCATTCGTTAATTCATGTAGATATACAGTGCCAGACAGCGCTCTCATTTTAGTGTAGAGCATCAGACTGAATTACCGGATGCACCATGTCAGGTCACTTACTCTCTGGAACTACAAGTGTTACTTGAAAAAGTAAACACTGACCAACGGGACCAGACTGGCCGACCCGTATGCTCTCACTCAGTGGATGGATGAAGAAGGTGGGAAAGTTATTTTTTCAGAGATATCCAATATTCCTCATAATCCCTCCCCAATTTCTGATTAGGTGGACATGTTAACCCTTAATACACTGCAAAAAACCAACTTGTATTTTTTGGCCTAAAACAGTCATTTAAGCTGGTTAAACTTGAAAATATAAACTATTGACATTTGAGGCAATAATATTAGTAAGCACAACAAAGCAAGCCAGTTGTTTGCTCCAGAAAAAATTTGGTGAGTTGGTAATACTTATATCTTTAAGCTGGAGTTAAATACAAGGGACAACAGTTCCAACAGTTCTGCAAACTCTTATTTCTTTGTTGTGAAATGGGGGAAAGCCAACTTTCCAAGTTGGCACTTGAAGTCTCATTGTGGCTGTGTTGCCTCTAGCTGGAGCCCACACAAGTAAGCAACCTTTAATTAAATTAAGTTAAAATGATACGGGAGTTTTATTCTGAGTTGTGTTGTGCAGTATTGTATGTCGTCTGATGGAGAAGGCGACCTACACATTTTCAACATACAAACACAAACAGCTTTTCAGTCATTAGCGAAAGCTAGCGGCTAACTGATGCTAGTGGCGCTAGCATCATTTAGCCGCTAGCTTGTCTGGGCAAATACCGTTCAAGCAGGACAGGCATGTTATCTTCTAACTGGTTGCTATTGTGTTTATTCATGTTCTGCTAACTTGTTACAGCTACAAGAGTAGCCATTAGGGTATCAGTGCTAACTCAAAATTGTGGTCGCAACATTAGCTGACATTTCATGTCATCTTTCAGAAGAATTGGCGGTGTTACTACACTGTGGTAATAACACTCGTGCCAATTCAGCCCATTGCTCCATTTATGCTCCAGGACCACAGCAGGTGAGCAGGCTGGTTTGACAGTAGGGACAGAGAGAGCGGAGCCGGGGCCGGCCACAGGCTGCGGCTCGGTCCACTGTGCAGTTAGTTTGCTGTCTGCCTCTCTACTCAGTTCTCTTTACCGTCTGCTCGTCTCAGTAAATGGCTTACTGTGTGTTGAGACAGTGGTGATTTAAGAAGTTAACGTTAAACTATAACATGATTATTATCTGTGTGGGTGGAGGAACTCAGAGGCTACAGTTATTGTGGCGTGTCCTCCCCTATTTTAGCCGGTCACTACCAGAGCTTTTTTAAAAAAAAAAAAAAAAAAAAAAAAAAAGTGGTTGGGTCACAGTCCCACATTGCACCCATTCATTAATATAAACTCTCTGTCCTCAGACTGTCTGGACCTGTCCCTGAACATCACACAGGGACAACATGGAGCTGCTTGCTTGTGTGACTGGTTATTGAGTTTTATGAATGTTTACATCAGGCTGAGTTCAACAAATCACTATATGCTACTGTGATTTAAGTATTAGAATAATAAGATGTAATTCATATCAGAGTTAATATCATCATAATAGTGTGGTTCTTTCTTGTTAAACAAAGGGTATCTTAATCTTTAAATAAAAAAACTCAACTCAAAATCAAAGTCCAGTTGCCTGCGATTTAATTGTTGCCAGAATCTTGCTCTGTAGGGATCCTTTTCATAATGTTGTCAGACACTGATAATATTTGTCTGTCAGTGACACAAAAAGCACTTACCCTTTAAAAGGAGTAAACCTTTGACGTGAAATCACCAGGAATTTTCTGGATATGGAAGGACAGCTGCTTGCATTTTTACTCTACTTTATATATGTCAGTTACATCTTGTAATGTTTCATGCAACTCTTTGCTTCAGACATCTGACATCACTGCACATCGACAAACTGCAGCACTGAAGGGCCTTCCCTTGTATCTCTGTGACAGTCAGGAGAAGCTCTTCAGGAACTGTCTTGTGAGTGGTTATAAATAGAAATTGTAAATATGTTATTATACTGTATTTATAGTGCTGTATTTAATGTTGACTTCAACCATTACCTCTCTGTCCTCCTTGTTCCCTTCATCTTTCCCAATGTCCAGAGTGTCTTCAATAGTTGTACTGTCCTGGCTATGACTTGATGTAGCCTAATTGATGTCAGTTGATTTGTGTATGGGGGTTCAATTTTTATTTGTGGGGTATGGGATGGAAATAGTTAATATGTCAAACTCATAATTAATTCTATTTGGAAAAAAATGTTTATTCAATAATTTGGAATTATTTTAGCGTAATACTGTAACTTATTCTGATTCATAGGATTTTAATGACTAATGTCTTGCACTTCATGTGTTGGTCTTTTCCTGTCTGTCAACATAAGGACACTGACCCAGAAGAGGAGCAGACGAAGGGCCTCATTGTGGGTATCCTCACTGTGTTGGGGGAGGATAACAGCGCAGCTCCTCAAAGTGTCGCGAGTGTTGCTGTTGTTGTGGAAGAAGAGATTGTCCTTCAAGATCTCCCTGACCTGCCAACTGCTTTTGCTTACCTCTTTGGACTGATCTATGCTTTAAACCTTAAGTACCCAAAAGATCTCAGGTACACATTTGAAACTATTCAGAAGGTTTTCATGGAACTTGGTACAGACCTCTCTGCAAGGGTCAGATCCCTCAAAAACAAACTCCTTCAGTGAATCCACAAGTTAACTGATAATGTTGGATCTGGAATTGTTGACCTCTGAAAGTTCCCTTCTGTCCAGCCAACACCATGTTAATTTACTCTTCCTGTTACTCACACTCAACTCTGATGTACCTCAAACTCCCACTCTCTTACATTTATTTTGCACTTTATTCGGTTTCCCTAAACATGTTACATGTTAAGATTCAGTGTTTGTGAGTTGTCACTTAGTATTGAGCAGAGTTACAAAAAAGAATTTGCTGATTATTTTGAGACCGGAAGTTATGGCGCAGAGTATCCTTGTTAACAGATTCATTAGATTCATAGTTGTGTATCATACTGGTTCTGTATGGTCTTGGATATACGACTCATGTTTGATCTTTTATTCAGTCTCAAGTTTACAAGCATACAATGTAGCACAAGTTGACTGCTAGGACTGGGAAAATTGGGTCTCATTAGTTTGCATTTACTTGGCCTTGCTGGAAGGGATTTGATGCTGGTACAGTTTAATAAAACAAATGTTTTGAATGTATATGTTGCATCTGTAATTATTTATACATTTGATTAGAAGTTATTGGTTCTAAATTATAAAGTTGAGTTACATTATAAATGATTGCAGTGTGCAATTTTAAATTCCTCTTAAATTATTCTGCTACACTAACTTAACCAAATTTAAGTTGATTCTGTAAGAATTCAGAGTTATTACAATGTAAAATTATAAGTTAGTACAATTTACAGGAGAGTTAGCAGAAGTAAGGATTAAAAGTTATTACAATATAAAATTATAAGTTAGTACAACTAACAGTTGAGTTGACAAAAATCAGAATTCAGAGTTGAGCAAACTCAAAAGCAAAACTTAAAATATTTAGTTTAATTGCCCAACTTAAAATTTTATCGAAGTTTGTTGCCTTGAAATTTTGAGTTCACCCAACTTTTCTTTTTTTGCAGTGTACACATAACGTTATTCATCACTACAACAGTAAATACTTTTTCCCTAACCTGATATGAAGTGTGCGCTGCACTTGCGGGCATTTTTGATGATTGCCTTCATACAGTTCTTTTCATCTTATCACATTCAGCTCTGTTTTTATATTTTTTTTTAATTATTGTGACTGTTTCTTAGCATAGCTTTTTTGTTGTCTTTTACACTGCAGAGGATGCACTTTTAAGTTTTGTTATTATGACAATGACAATAAAGTATCTATCTATCTATCTAAACCATGGTTGTCTTAGTTTTTGTTGACAGGCAGTGGTGACTGATATGCGATAAAATTCAAGTTTTGAGCCATGACTCCTTCTATTCTGTCACCCAATTACACAACAAGATGACATTTTAAGACCTCTATGGAGCCTACAGCCCTGTGATGTTGAGTTGTGTTTTGCCTCCAGCCAAAAATCATGTGATCAAGAGGCTGGCCCTAAAAGCATCTATAAGCATCTATACTTTCTTACATTAAAAATCACCAGCCAAAGCTTCCAAACACAACTGCACATGTTTCAGCAAGAGTATAATCCAAAATCAAGGAGAAATTTACAATGTCAGTAACCAAGATTACGCGCTTCTCTGATGTTAGCATGTAGCTATATTTAGCAGTGTGCTGGAGGCTGGGGAGTGACTGTGTATAGCAGAACTTCCCCCCATCAAATTCACCAATAAAATATTTGAAACACAATCAGACATGTTTCAGCAGAAATGTGATCCACAATCAGGAAAAATTCACACTAGTACAATATATGTTTTACCTAATGTAAGCATGTAGATAGGGCTTGGAACAGACAACTGTAGAAAGAAATCTGTCTTCATCTGATGCCATCTTGTAGCCAAAATCAAAGTCCTGTGATGAGTATTCTGCTCCAATAAGGCTTGCGTCTAATGATATTGTTTGTATTTGCCAAAATCCTAGATCACCATTTCAGTTAGCAAAACTCCAATTATACTTCTCCTGTTGAGAGATTAAAGCATAAAGCTTTTGTGGTGTATCACATTCACACTGAAATGACCTGCTAGCATGAATTGTAGTGACACTTAAAAACTATTTTCAAGAAAATGTCCTTAAACTCGCACTGAACATCTACTCTGGCTACTCCACACATACACACACAAAATCAACATTCATAGGGTTGGGTAAAAAAAAAAGATTAAATGTGGTTTTGAAGAACAAAAGTTATTAAAAGAGCTGGGAAGTTTTTCCTTCTTTCTATGTTTCATTTGCATATTGTGGTATTAATAAAAATGATATTACATAAGAAGCTCCCCCTCTGATAAATAGCCTATATCTTTTGCTGCTCTGCCCTTTTTCAAATGTCTCTAAGCCACATATAGTGAACTGTATAGAAAGTGGGCAGCAATGAGGACACACGTTGCTCCCCACACTTCTCAAAGAAGAGAGCAAAATTAAGATGAATGGCTTTAAGTGGATTTGTCAAGCTTTAACATCTTTCTTTCAGAAGGCCTGGGTCATACAAGCCCAATAAACCTGTCTTTATCGAGTTATGGCTGTGTTCACACCCACGCAGAGTAGAGCAGGCCAGCTGAACCCAGGAGTTGTAATCTTGTGACATCTGACTACTCATGCAGTAAACTATTGCAAAGGAAAATTTAATTTCCACTCAGCCAGTGATCAGTTGAAAGCTACCAGGATGGTCAGTGCCCTAGTTGGGCAGAAAATCTCATCACGTGACTCAGCTGACAGTCAAAAATCTATTTTTACCAAGGCTCTTTGTTTTAACATCCACTATCTGTATTTATTTGTTCCGGCTTTACTTACTGTAGGCTTGAAATAAAAATGTTGCAGATGTTCTGACTTTTAATAACATACTGTTTCCCAGTTGCAGATACCACTGGAGAGTAGAAAATCAAGAACCAGATGGGATACAGGCATAAGTGTGCTCATGTTCAGATCAATATAGAAAATGAGGATTCAACAGAATTAATTTAACATTCCCTTAGCCTCACAGCTTTAACGTGTTAGTGCATATGATTAATACTTTATATGGCATGTGTTACTCTTTCTTCTTATATTACAAGTTTTCCAAAGAAACCCTGGACATAGATTGTGTCTGTTGGCAAAACTGAATGACTTCAAGGTCCAGCATTAAGGATTTAGGGGGATATATTGGCAGAAATGGTATATGATATCCATAACTATGTTTCATTTGAGTACAATCACAGGAAACTAAGAATCATTGTGTTCTTGTTTGCTTAGAATGAGGCCTTTATGTCTACATATGTGACAAGTCTTCTCCCATGGAGTCTGGCATGTTGTTTTTACAGTAGCCTTGAACTGACAAACCAGGTTCCCCAGAAGTGCGCCAGGTTTTGAAACCAATTTTCATAGTGGCCAAACACTGTAATTACACCGTCATTCTATGCCCTGTGCCAAAAAAAGACTTTTTATCTTTGACATACATGGCAAAAAGAGACAGGTTTAAATCGGTGTTTGTTTTTTTTTGTTTTTGTTTTTTTTTGTGAGCATCTAGTGTTTAAGGGGCACAAAGCGAAATCGTTTCACCGCTAGGTTTGCTGTTGTGCACTGCCTGTAGACCAAAACAAAGTGTGTCATGAGCCATTCTTCCCTCTACCTCTGCTCTCCACCCCCCACCCCACTCGCCTTGTCTGTGCAGCCTCTCCATGGACTATTACATCCAGACGGTCCCGGTGTTTCTTCCGTAGGCTCCACTTCACTCAGCTGCCCGACAAACCCGCTGCTTCTTCCCACATTAACCTGAATAACAAACCAGGGCTCGGTGCTCCGAGAGCCAGGGCTAACGTTAGCTGGGAAGCTAGCGGAGGCTAACTGGCTGTGCTGGCAGCTGAGTGAAGTGGAGCCTGAGGAGGAAGCACCGGTTAGCCCCGGTTTCACTGCAGGGGCGAGGAAATAAAACCTAAACAGCCAACTTAGTTTGGCTTAGTTTAGCAGTTAGCAATGTCTTTCACTCACTCTCAGTCTTTGCTGTGTTTAGCTATTTCCCTGCTTTCCTGTTAGCGTTAGCACTAGTCGGCTGCCACGCTAACGCCTCTACTCTTCTCTGTGAGCCGGAGCTGTGAGCCCACCAGGCTGCCCGCCGGGCTACATTTTACAATGCTAATTGCAAATGTTAGCTGGGCTGCCGGGCTACTCACCTAACACAACCGTAATGCCTGACCCATTGCTGGGACAGATCCGCTAATAACTCGACTCACGGGGGGGGTTCACATGAACGTACATGAATGCGCAGCTGGACCGGCTTGTAAACAATGGGCTGGAGATCAACACAGAGAGAGGGTGTGTGAGGTCATGCTATACTCCAGATGAAATTACATCTCTAGTTCTTCACATAGCACTTTTTTAATCCCTTCAATCTAGAAATGATGAATTTCGCTTATTGCCCCTTTAACATTCTGGGACACCACAACCAACACCAGGACATCCACAGAAGCACATGGTTCGGGTTTAGGCAACAAAGGCATGTCGTTAGGCTTTGAAAAAACATAATAGTTTGGTTTTAAATTCATATGGGGAGCAAATATTGTAATCCTGGGTGAATGTTCAGGGTTTGTTTGACAAAGGCAACTGCCCCTCCCACCCACCCTGTAGGGACTTTCTATCTTTGTATATTACGTCATCACCAGCAGCATGTCACACTGATGCTGTCCAATGGTGTATCATTCCACCGCAACAGGTGCGCATTATGAACTGACACCACCCCATTTGCATATCATGCTGCCCTTATAGGTGCCATCTAGCCAACCAATGGTATATCATATCATTGCAAAAGGTTTTGTCCGGCTGCGTTACAAACTGACAACGCAGCGGTATTTGATGACTTTGGAACGTGAACAGTCTTCAGACAGTGGCTTTAGACAGAGCCTTTTATGTTTGTGAATTCTGGCATTAGCTACTGTAGTAATCACATATGCTTGGCACACAGGAAAAGTTTCAGCTGGTTGCAAACTACAACCTCACTAGACCTTTTAATACATTTTTAGGAATATTTTTGAATACCATAGATAGCAAACAGGTGTTGGTTATATAGTTCATGGTATTATTGTTATTGTTTTTTTTAAGCAAGAATCAAATGATAGTGGGTGTCATATTTTTGGCAGACTGTAAAGCCCTTTAAAGCAAATTTTTAATTTGTGATTTTGGGTTAAACAAATAAATTGACTTGAAAAGCACAGATCATGCCGTTTTCTGGCTTGTCAGATAAAAGCATAGCATAACTGTACTCTGCATCAACTGGCGAGAAGTGACATATCTGCTAGGTGACTTTGTTTAATCACCTTCCACTGCTTTGTTTCACATGAGCCACACAAATCAGCAGCAAGCCCAGCAGGACAGTGTGAGTCAGTGGGCACTATCACATGTCAAGCAAGCTAGCAGTGTCTATGGAGTTTCTTCCTCACCTGGAAATCACAAGTGCCTGCCAGTGTGACAGATGGCCATGGTACTAATCAAGGTGATTCAAAGCAATACTCCTGCCTTACCCGCATCACACAAGATTTTCCAGCAGTTACAAGTTTGGATTTATTCGGTGACAGTTATTCAGGGTTGACAGGTGTTGATTAGAGTGTTGTTTGTCCTCTTATAGTGCTGATATGTCTGTGGGGCTGTTGTTTAAAAATATCAAAAGTATTGAGTGTGACAGGTGCGTACTTTTGTAAACACAAGCTTAGTGTTGATTTTAACATCCTGAGTCAGATTAGCACTGACAGTTGGGCCATGGGGAAGTAATTTTAGGTGTTGTTTCAAAAGTCACAACTCAATCAGTATACGTAAGAATGAATCCTACAAAGAAAGTTTAAAGGTTGATTTAAACAAAACAAAACAAAAAAAGTGTTTACTTGTTTAACATGCAACACTAAAGGTGCTAATTTGGCAAATTAGCATGTGGCAGGCATGTGAATGTCATTTAATGTATAGACAACAACACAAGTTAAGTCAAAACAACAACAATAATAACATCAATAAAGACAACAACAACAACAACAATGGTATTAATAAAGATAATAATAATAAAAGCAACAATACTACTACTACATAAAATAATAACACTAATAGCAATACTTCTACTACTACTACTACTACTATTACTATTACTACTAATAATAATACAAATAATAATAGTAATACAACTACTCCATAAAATATTAACATTAATAGCATTAGCAATACTACTGCTACTACTGCTAATAGTAATGATAATAATTTTAATAAAACTACTTCATATAACACCAACAGCATTAAAAAAACTACTACCACTACTTCTACTAATACTACTACTTAGTCTTCTTCAGCTTTAGTAGCACTTTTTTCGAAATTGTTTTCTTTTTCATTTAAAAAATATTGTCTGTTTCTGAAGAAAGCTGTTAAGCATATCCAGCTGTCTTTGTTTTCAGTGTCAGGTGGGATTCTTTTACAAGCCCTCAGGGTTTATTTTTTCCTCCTACCTGTGCATTTTCATATATTACTGTATTGTATTCTCTTTTGTTTACTTTTATAGTATGCACAAATAAAGACGTAAAGAGCTAAACAGTATATAAAAATACATTACTTGATTGCAATGAGCCGCTTGGAGATTTAGAGGTAGAGGACCATGTGTTAATCCATATACATGTAATATAAAATGCACAAAGTATGATGGACCACATACTAATGAAGGCATTCAATATGTTATGTAGAATGGTCATGTAACGTGAGGAAAATGTTAATTTTCTCCTGAGGTAGGGTAGTACATAATCACCAGTGTATATTTACTGCACATTGTTAAGACTGTGTTGTGCATGTTTTCAGTTATCCTATCCCTGTCCTTACCTTGAGCCACACTTGCAACCTTTGTGTATCATTCAACGGATTCTTAGCCTGTCTTATGAGCCACGGTTTAGCTGCTGGAGATAGTGATAACGGGTGTTCTATGGAGTCTGTAAACACACACAGCCATTAAATATGAACTCTTATTAATAATGACCTTCTATCCAAAACATGATCAAATAATAACACTGCATATTTGTTGAATCATCAGTAAGTGTTAGTTCAGCGTTCAAACTAATGCAGGTTGTCAAATAACCTAAAGAACTGTAACTCCATAGCAGCCAAATTCAGGCAACACTTGCACTGGAGATAAGCTGGGACTCACTAAGGTATGATCTGCATGAAAAGCACACTCCAACGTAATCACCAGAGCTGTTCATAATTGATTGACTGAACTTGATTGACTTTGCCTGAAAATGCTCATGTTTTAGACAATTTCCAACAAGACACCATATGTTTAGACACAGCATCTGCATAAATGACGGCGCCACAATTGGTATTCTCCTCAGAGACGCTACATCTCATAATGTCAGCTTTTATGGGCTCCAGTGAAAGAGACACTAATATCCCTTACATGATGAGTGTAAGCATTACATGGACATAAAAAATTCACAAACCAGAATGTAAATCAGAATGTTTAGCAGTGTCAGTTTTGCATTAGCAACAGAAGATGGTTGAATCAGTAATTCTCCTGGTTTAATGATGAGGCCTTGTGCCACTGGGACTGTATGTTTAAATACTGCATGTGTGGAAGAGGGAGTAGATGGGATGTTTAAAGATGACGGGAAATTAGAATGTATTAAATGAGACATGCGAGCACCATATAGCTTTGGACAGGAGATTTGTAGCTGGGCTTCAAGTGATTAATTGGGCAAAGCTGTAGGAGTGCTGAGAATCTCCGGTCACAAAAGTGGATTTTTTTTTTAAATATTAATTCTCACAGAGTAGCAGTAAGACTTTTTCTACATAATGTCATGCTGATTATGTCTCTAAACCAAGATCAGTCAGGGGTAAAAACTACAAATTATGATTTGTCTTCACTGTGTACCTGTCATTTTGTATTAAATCACAGTTATTGCCACTGTAAGTGGAAACGTGTCAGTTATAATTTCTTACTGTTGACAGTAACATATTACTATGATGCATTGGGTTTTTATTTTCAGTAATTATATTACAGTGTTACTGGTGCAATATAAAATACTCTTCAAAAGATAAATAAACAAAATAAAATAAAACAGAATGATAACAAGATGCTTTGAATGTGTGTCTGTATTTGTCAAGGAAAGGAAAGTTTCTTAGCAGGACAGAAGGTAACAGACCATAATCACAACAAGCAATCCTATGGTGGCTTTGTGATGCCATGATGCTCTATATAAAGAGATCTAAACTGGTGGGCAGATAAATCAAATCTAAATTTTGACCTGGTGATGGTGCTGGATGATAGATCAGGGGCAAAGACTGTATAAAATGATAGGCATAGCTACAGTTATGTCACCCACTGGTTTGCGGACTACCGTTTTGAAGCCTCAATAATGGCCATCTTGGATTTTTGTGGCCAGAAGTGACCATATTTGGATGAACGGGCGGGGCTGTGGAGGATTGAAGGGTGGATCTGACCTATTAGGTGATGCAGACAGCTTGTTACTCAGAGTGCAATCTGGAAATCCATCGGTAAAAAAAAAAGAAAAATTTTTTTTTTTTTTCTTCCTTTACCTCTAGAGGCACAGCCCGGAGTTTTTCGACTAATGGAAGTGCAGGAGCCTCGGCAATCGCTCATGCCCTTAACTTTCGGCGGTGCCCCCAGGGAATCGCTATGTAGTTTACAAATACTTCGGGTAGAAAACCAGCTGAGTTTAGCTATATATCACATTTTTCACGTCACTATATCACCGTGTAGACTAATCTGATGTTTGTTAAGTCTATAAACACAATGATTGAACAAACATTACTATTTCTGTGTGTTTTTTAATTAACATGGTTAATAGCAGATTAGCTGGGCTAACCATTAGCTGTTAATGTTAGCCGTTAGCAGTGTCTGTAATAACCATAGACTGTATAAAAATAAGGTAATAACTCAATAAACGGTCTGTGAATAAAAATTTTTTCCAGTGGATATCTTAGTTACAACATGAGTGAGCTAGCAAAGCAGTTATGTGTTGCTATGTGTGGTATTTATTCAGTTATGGGAAATCACGATGTCTAGAAAGCATCAGTGGCTGCAGCTGACAGGGACAGTTAACATTAGCAAAGCTAACATCAGGACGTCATCTGTTAAAAGCCTCCCATTGTCGGATACGACATGAAACTACTCCAGTTAGCTCAATCATTTTGTAACTAGGACATCCGCTGGAAAAAAAAAAAAAAAAATTCACGTTGATGAGATGGCGTTTTGGTGGTACACTTTTCCTGGGGACACCTGCACATCTCGGCCACGCCCCCTCCATTGTGATTGGCTAAAGCGCAGCATCGTTCAAACTCAAAGCCTGTCGTCTTTCACACAGGGCTGCCGACAGATTCTACAATGTAAACTGCAGAATCTGTCTTGAGAGATTACTCAGTGTCCCAACCTCAATCATGTGTAACTTTAAGCCTCAATAAAACTATAACGTGTGAGTTGTATAAACCCCCCCCCCCCCCCCCTCCCCCCCCGTAAAGGTGTCATGGATGTGGAGACTAGCTATAGAGACCAAAACTGTAAACGTGTATTTCAGTTGTAAAGTTGGGCTTGTTAGCATTAAGGTCTGTGGGGATTCAAGGAACTGCAGTGTTTGGCACCTCCATGGTGGCTTCATTTTTCAGCTGCTTTCTCAACAGCTAAACTAATTTTGCAAAAACCCTTCTTTTCTCTCTTAAAGTCCATGTAAAGCAAATTCTGCTATTTTCTTCTAAACACATTAAATAGGTCATTAAAGTATTCCTCAAAATGTGTAAAAAAGCCTTTCAACCATTTACAATTGAATTGTGGAGCTAGGCTTCACAAACTGTGTTTCTAGGTTTCTGTGTTCTGGATTTAGTGGGCGGGCCTTAAATCATAGCCGCGTTTTGTAACGGAGCTATCCCTGCTACAAACAAGCCCCCTGAGACTGCGGCAGTATAAATGCACACTCTTGTACAGTAGGTGGCGGTATGCACCTGGAGGTTGTTTGTGATCCACCAATAAATTGAGAGAAGAAGAAGAAGGAGAAGAAGAAGAAGAAGTAGCGGTATAAATAGAGGGAATCGCCTTGTTGTTTACAAATACTTTCAGATAGAAAGCCAGCAGAGTTTAGCTATACACACACACACACACACACACATATATATATACTGTATATATATCTATATCTATATCTATATATATATATATCACATTTTTCACGTCACTACATCACCGTTTAGACTAATCTGATGTTTGTAAAGTCTATAAACAAAATGATTGAACAAACGTTACTATTTCTGTGTGCACGTTTTGTAATTAATAACATGGTTATCGTAGATTAGCTGGGCTAACTGTTAGCTGTTAGCCATTAGCGGTGTCTGTAATAACTCAATAAACGGTCCGTGAATTTTTTTTTTTCCCAGCGGATGTCTTAGTTACAACATGATTGAGCTAGCAAAGTAGTTTTGTGGTGCTATGTGTGGTATTTATGCAGTTTTGGGAAATCACGATGTCTAGAAAGCATCAGCGGCTGCAGCTGACAGGGACAGCTAACAGCAGCAGCAAAGCTAACATCAGGATGTCATCTGTTAAAAGCCTCCCGTTGTCGGATACAATATGAAATTACTCCAGTTAGCTTAATCATGTTGTAACTAAGACATCCACTGGAAAAAATATTTTCAGTCATTGGAGCCGAACCAACACTCTCCCTCCCTGGATTATATCCTCCCGTTCCGCCGGCTGCAGGTGCAGGGTTACGTCCTTGTACAGTACATGGAGGCGGCTTCCCTCCCACGAGTGGGCGTGGACTGAATGGCTGCAGCCTGGAGTCATGAGACAAGAGGCTGCAGACACACCCCTCTGGACACCGGACCCCCAGCGTTTCACAGCAGAGAGAAGTGCTTGTTTATACATTATTTTGAGAGCTAATTTTATATACTTAGTGATTTTTTTTTTATCTTTCAAATTTGGCTCAGTGATTAATGACACATATTTCTGTAATGTGACAAAGTTATAACAGACATTTTTTGCTGCATAATCAATGCAGTGAATAATCAGTGTCACTGGAATATATCCTCTGGAGACCATGAGCAAAATTTATGCCAAGACCATCCATCAAATGTCAAAATATCTCACTAAACTGTTGTTTGTTGTTGCTGTTGCAGAGTACTACAACAGGACTAAAAACACTCGTGCCAAAATGAGTACATTTTGTCATGAGTGGTTTTAGTCCTATTTAACTTTTTACACCTTTCACAGATTAAAAAAGAAAGAAACAAAAAGATATTGTTCTGACAAAAGCTTTTCTTTTTTCACTATTCTTAAAGAAGTATTTCAGTGATGGAAAGATGGTCTTTTCATAAAATTAGGTTGTTTATGCAGTAAAAAGACACAAATACTTTTGAAATTGGTGCTTTATGACCAGAGAAAACAATGAAAAAAAGACTGGAGTTTGCTTTTGTTCAAGAGGTTGAAAACCTACATTTTCAAGAATACTCTGCGCCACTCCAGACCAATAAACGCTCCTGCTAGTAGGCTGCCAGCTGGCAACAAACAATCTTATATTGCAGTTAAACAGCAACCTAAAACATGTTTCTCAAAACATCTGAGGTCAGAAAAAAGCAACTCAGTAACAGAAACTTGGTTTACATTTGATTAGCATTGCTTAGTTTTATCGTTTGATATCGGTTTTTTTCAGCCTCTGTTTTCACTGTGTAGGAAACAGCATGGCACCCACACTTTTAAACAGATTCCACAATAGTAAAAAACAACCTAGCCATTATGCTGAAACAAACAACGCCACCATAATGCTGAAACAAACAACGCCACCATAATTCTGTCCGAGTGTATGATTTTAGATAGCATCCTGAAACAAAAGAGGCGTCACGTGGTAGGTGTCACAACAGCATCGGCATCTAGTGTGTATGCCTGTAGTCCCACCATGCTGGCTGTCCCTTTTACACAGATGTTGACTCGGCTCTGTTGCTACCTTTGCTGCCAGCTTAACAGCAAAATAACTCTGGCTACACATTCCGTGTTTGTACCGTATGTACAAAATGGCAAAGGGCAAGAACGGTGCAACATTCCTGCCTTGGACTGCTGTATAAAAAAGACTTAAAAAATTTCAGTCAAGCATAATTCCTAAAATAATTACACTGTCAAAAATTCAATAAAAATTTAAGTTTGATAAAACACATTTTTATTTCAGCATTCCAATCTTCAATGCAATTGCAAATTCTGTAAACTGTCAACTGTTGGAACAAACGCAATCATGTTCAGGTTTTCACCATCTGTCCAGAAGGCAGTTTCGATGTTGAATGATGGATGAAAATCAAGATATTATAGTTGAAATATACAGTAGCAGCAATATTAGCAGTATTATGAGGAATATGTCTTATTGGTATTTACCTCATTTTATTCCACCTCATATAGGCTTTTGTTCCCTACACAAAGTATTTTGTGCTGGTCAGGGTCAGGTAACTTGGCTGCTGAAAAATATTTCAAAGAGGGTATATCACATTAATGAAAAAAGTTTGAGAACCTTGGCTATACAGCCCTCTCAAAATAAGTTCTTTGTGGGCATGTTCAATAGCGTCTAGTCGAAACAGGAAGCACCCGGCAGGGAAAATAAACAGTGACCTCTTTTGCATCAGTTTACCCTTCTGCTACAGCCTACAGTCACTCCCTTGAGGTTTAAGAGTTTCTCAGGCAAACAGGCTCAATCCTGAGTTATCATACCTTTGGATCATGGATAAAGGCAACAATTGATTCATTATCTTTGTGCATCAGCTCCCTGAGGCTGAGATGGATACTTGTCAGAGTGTTGGTAGTTTAATGGGCAAACATTCAAGGTCACAACCAACAAAGAAGACCAGGAGAGAGATAAAAGGGGGCCCATTTAATTCGCTGCTGATCAAACTAGCAACGTGATAATGGAAAACATTTTTTATAAGAGATAGAGATGCTCTCAGAGCTAATCCTTGTTAACCGATGAAGCCATTTAGCTGACTTTGCTTATTGGGCCCTCTCTTTTGATGAAAGGATTCAACAGTTTCCTTGAACTTTATTGCTGTGTTCTTGTTTCACCTTCATAGTCTATTGAATTGATCACACTTTCATGTTATCATCATCCCTATCATCACCCTGTACAACCCGACCATGCAAGAGCAAACACCATGGTTTTATTAATATAGAAGGACTACTGGCTCACCCCCCTTCCCGTTCCAGTTCACTCTGAAAATTTCCTCAGCCCAGTAATTTTCTGTGGAGTTGAATATTCTTTTATGTTGATAATCAGAATTCCTTTCCAAAAGCACTTCTTGGATCCCGTTTCATTTCCTCAATAGACAGGGGAAAGATCCATTTTCTAGTTCAAGGGAATTCAAATAAGGGGAGGAAACGAGAAGCTTATCTGATCAGAAGTGAGGCCTTTGAACAGAAATGCTGACATGATCATTAAATGGCAGCGCACAGAGACAGTAATATAGTACAGTAGTGATACTTTTGTTCACCTATTGCTAGCATAATAGATTAGAGGACCCTTTTGACTTGACATGCTCAGCTTGCAATTTTGGTTATTTAAAGGCTTGTGATCAGTGTGTTCGCGGGACGGTTTTGATTGAATATTCATGCCATGAATACTTAACATGCTTCTTACCCCTCTTAACCCCTTATGCTGCAAATGTCTTTGACCACGTTGAGAGGGTCCTGGCACTTTTCCACTCATGATGGCCACTTTCAAATTCCTTGTCTGCAGCCATTTCTGCTTACTAAGGACAGCGTAAATGTAGATTTAAGGGTACTGAGACAAGCTTTGCATGGCACTAAAATCAATGTGTTTTAGTCCTCAATATCAAGGCTGTGTGCATAAATTTGTTTAGACTCGTGCACTTAATCAGAGGTTATTTGCTAAAACCCTCCGCCTCTCGCTAACAACTTCCTGAAGTGCCATTGCAATGTTAGCGTTCACATGTCACGCCTCCTCCTCCTGCGTCTCAAGCCAAGTGTCACATCCAGCGGAATGAGTGAAGCTGCCACTCTGCCACACTGGCCACTGGCATTGTTTATTTCAATCAGTGGCAACAGAAAACTGGTGGCTTGCAAAAAGAACCTGAGTTAATTACAGTCTGAAGACCAAAGATACAAAAATAGCAAGTAATTTGAAAAATATGCCTGATACAAGTAAGCCCGACGGTATTTCTATCACAGACAAGCCCACACCATAAACTCTATCTACTCATCATGAAATAAAAAGGTTTATCAGGGAAAGTAAAAACAAATGACTCTTATAAAACTATAAGACCATATGCTGGATGGCAACAGTATTTCTCTCCATGGTCTGGCTGTCTTACCGAGCAGATCTGAAATACAATGTGGGAGATGATCGAGTCTTAGTGTCAATACATCACCCCAGAAAATTACCTCTTCTCTGCTTGGCCTACTTTAATCTCTAACCCTCTATTGAAAGAATGAACACTCTCTCCTCTGTCCTATTGACAACGTAAAATAGGTTTGCCAGCTTGATTGACAACTTTGTCCACCTGACAAAATGTAATGCAGTAGAGGACAAAAAAACAGGTCAGGAATTCTTTGGACCCAATCTGGTGCTGCCGATTACATTTTCTCTGCCGTCTTCTTCTTTATTGTGTCAGATGGGTCTTTTGAAGTATTGAGGTAGAGTGTCGCATTGTGTGTTGTCTGTGCACTGCTGAATGTGAGCGTTCACATGGTTGCATAAATATTTGGGACCGTGTTGGAGAGGTATAAGACTCCACAAAGCTCAACATAAAAGTCATTAGCATTACATTACACTGACATTTCTGGCATTTGACTCAGACTTTTATCCAGAGTGACTCAGAATGAGGAGCAGAAAAAAAATGTATTCTTCACTCACCAAAACAACATTTCATACGACCAGCACTGAGTGTGCGAGAGGTAGAGCTGCTCTGATAATATTTATGTGACTGGGATTTATTTTCGTTTTAGCAATTGAATAATTCAGCAAGCTAAACAACGGACTGAGATTGTAGACATCAAAACACATATCCTGCTAAATGCAAATGTCATGAAAACCAATCAAGCACTAACCAGAGGGTATAAATGGAGCTATTGTCACTTAAAGCTATTCACAGGCTGATCTGAGTTTTAGTTGTAAAAATGTTTCTGAAAGCAAAGGTGGTTCTTTGGCTCTGAGATGATTTCTGCATCTAAGAAATCTGTATGATGGGAATGATCATGTGAAGTGTGTCATTTCAACACAAGGAAGTGTCAAAACCATTCACCTTCATGTTGGCTAACATTAACATCTCAACAGCTTGGCCATATGAAGATGAACTGCAGATTTTATGGCCTTTACAGGTGGCAATGCAAATGTCAAAACATTAACATGATGCTCAATCTGTGGAAACGCAGGGCTGATGATGGAGAGAACCATTATGAATGAATATTTAGTCATCAATGAATGATACTACATATTAAATTATTTTATTATTTTTTTCTTTAGTTCAAGACTTAAAAGGTAATTACAGTATCTATTAACATGTACACTATTTTTCCATGTTTTTTGTGTCTAAATGACTGATGGGAATTACAGTGATTGGTATTGTAAGTGTATGACAACATTATGGAAGGGATCCTTTCAGAGAAAAACCAAAGTATGGTCTTGTTTCACCACAAACAGCTGATATTGCTGTCACCAAATTACCCCGACTTTAACAGTAATTTTATCATTGTAAAACACAATTCATTCAAAGCCAAATGAAATAAAGTAAAACTCACACAAGATGTCTTAATTCATCTTTTCACTCTTCCAAAAATTGCCGACACTTCTTTGGTTGAAATCAATCCTTTATCAGCCAGTAAAATTAGAAAAATGCTGGTTCAATACACACTTGAATTATCATTTATTTAAATGGAGTCTGGTGGGTTTGGCGTTAGTGATTTCGGGGCTGTTTCTAGTTGCTAATAAAGGATCTTACTCTGTAACAAAAAGGTTGACCTCTGTCGGAATCCTCTCTAGAATGTTGTCAGACACTAATAATACCAATCTGAGCCTGTCAGTGGCAAAACATGCACTTTTAGTGGACTTAAATTGACGGTGCATAATTGCCCCAAGTGGTTACATATCAGCCTGTTGTACTGCTCCAGGCTGCAGCCCTGTCGATCAGTGCTGGACCAATTGCAAAAATTGTCTCTATTCGTTATCTAGACACAAAAACATGGTAAAAAAGAGTCCAGATTGAAAAATACTGAGGTTACCCTTTAAGTCTGCAACGCAAAGCATGCTGTGTCATTTTACTACCCGTGGTGAAAAAATGTACAGCTAGTGTATTTTTATTCCACTAAAGAACAAGAGTAAAATAATCAATTACTGTAAGACTGAAGAAGGGATTTAACGACTTATCACATGTATTAAAACTGTTGATGCTCGCTGCAGCTTACATGTTACATCACATGTATCAGCTTGGAACTACAACTGTCAAATATTTCATCTTGGCTCTGACTGACCTTTTATTGTGTGGTGTGTCAATGCAATTACAGCTTCCAACAAGTGTTGAAAATCTCTGAAGTCTCCTTCACAAGTCTCCCAGTCATACAACAGTGTCATCCAAATGTGTCAACATAATTGAATTAGCGGAGGATAATGATGGCCAAGCTTGGACAGTGCCAATAATTACAAGATATTCAGATGTGTACCCAGATAATGCTGACATACTCCAGCTGGAGAGACTGACCTTGTGTTCTGCCTATGTGAAGACATTTTTTAGCTTGGGTTGAGGGAGAAGAAAGGGTGAAAACAAAAGATCACTTTGGTGTAGTTCACTGTGCTTGAAAATGTCATTGTAAATTATTAATTTCACTGACATGAACGCCAGTGAATGGCGCAGTTCTTGAGGCAGGTGGTAACCTCCCCTGGTTTTTTACCAGCATTAAAAGGCAGAAAACTGTGAGAAAATGTCTTTTCATTCTCCCCAGGTACCACTGAGCTGCCAGCAGCAACAAATCATTAAGTGGACATCAATAACGCCATGTGTCTTACATTACTGATTGTACAAAACACATTTGCAAAGAAATGCACAGTGTTTTTTCCCCCCAGATATTATAGTTTAAAAGGAAAGAAAAGGGAATCAACTAATGAATTAGCGGGGCCAAGTGAGCCAACATCTATGCCAAGTGCTAAGAACACTGCAAGAGAGGGAACATAAGATAGAGGCAGGGGTTAATGGCACCATTCTTGCACCTTGCCAACATGATCCTTACAGCCATTTCCATTAAGTCATGGTTGAACCTCTTTCATTATTTTACCTGACCTTTACAAAAGGTTAGTTGTAGTTCAGCTCTGCGGTTATCATTGTTCCTTCAACCGAAACAGCGGACGTATCAGTCATAGTGAAACTAATATATCATAAGTAAAGCACAAAGGGGCAGGTCATGTCATAAGTCAAGTGGAAAAGATCTAAGCCCAATGTTTTAACATTGTCATGAAACTTAAAAGCACACAGTGTTGTAATCAAAAGCACAATGTCACATTATTACCTTTAAAGTATATAACGTACAACTGTTGTAATACGTCATGCCATTCTGTTAGCTGGTAGCTTTGTATTTCTCAAATCTGTTCTTTTCAGATGTAAAGGGGAAGTGGGTCTCCTAATTTAGTCTGTACTTGGGACAAAATTTGGGGATCCAATCCTCAGGGATCAAACTTCCGGAACAGAAACCTTTTGCTATTCCAACAGGGGATTAAGGTAAGGGGATACTCATCTTAAAGGATAGAATTGGGTTAGGGTTGTGAGTTCTCTCAAGGAAAACTTCTTGTGGAGGTTAGCCAGGCTCTGCCAGCTGAGCTTATGTCTGCAGAAGTAACTCAAAGTAGAAAAGGCTGCATTAGGTCTGTTTGCTGTGAATGCCAGTTCTGATGTGACATTTTACATTGCTGAGGCTGTGTTTTCTGTCTGAGTTCAAAGGGGGCGTCAGGATTTGGACAGTGCCAGTAGTGGTGGAAGACACATCTTTTACTTACTGTAAGTAACACTGGACCTTTCTAAAAATACAGTAAATACTACCAAAATTAAAAGTCCAGCAGTGAGAGTTTTACCAAAGTAAAAGCACACGTGTTATCACCAAAATGCACTTAAAGTATCAGGAGTAAAAAGCAACTGTGGGACAGAGGGACTCCTTTCAGAATGTAACAGTATTGTATATACTTTAATTTTGAATTACTATGTCTTGATTCAGGTTGGGACTCGTTAGGATTTTAACGATTCCAATTCCTTACCGATTCCTTCTTAACGGCCCGATTCCTTACAGATTCCTCTTACCGATTCCTACACTATATTCATTATACTTGCTATACTTAAACAAGTATATAATAAACACCAATGCAGTCATACAAATACAAAAACTTTATTCTAACTGTTGCACAGTACAATTAGATGAAAATACACATTTGTGTGTGGTGTGTATTTCAGACTTAGAGCTTGTATCATCTCCCTAAGAATATATAACAACAAAAAGTGATTCTCTGATTTCTACAGTAACACTATTACCTCAAATTAACCACAGCAATGTAATAAAAAATACTTATATGCATTCATGCTTGGGCACTGTTATTTACGTGACAACACCTGAACATAACACACACACACACTGGTTTGTTTCTACCGCTCCCCTCGCTGGAAGCGGACCTTCCGCCGCCCGCCTCCGCCTTGATTAAACGCTGAAAATAAAATAAAAAAGGGAGACAGGTGTCTCCTATTTTATCTTATTTTGTCATATTTCTCCCACTCCCCTCGCTGGAAGCGTCGGACCTCCCGCCACCCACTCCCGTCTCAAACACGGAGGTCTCACTCACCGGCCTGTTAAATAGCCTGTAACCATGACAACTGTGTGACACAAACTCAGTGCTTTAGTGATTAGATAATGTCGGGCTCGGTCGGGTTCGGACAGAAATATGCGGCCCGTGCCGCACTCTAATGGAAATGCACGTGACGTTTTTTTTTTTTTTTTTACAATCTAGGAACCCTTTGCAGGAACTGTTATGCCAAATGTGATGGAACCAGTTCCGGAACCTGAACTTTGGACCCAGTTCCAAAAAAGAACCGGATCCGGATCCCAACCCTAGTCTTGATGCATTAACACATGGGCAGCATTTTAATCAGAGGTGCCTCCACAAATTTTTCATTGGGGTGGCCAGTTGGGGCCAATGAGAATCTTGGGGTGGCACCAAAATCAACATATCTTCAGGAATTCTGTTATGCTGTTGTAATATATAGACTCTATAAAAACTTTGTCAACATCAGAGTTCAAGATACAGTGTGTAGGATTCAGGGGGATATATTGGTAGAAATGGAACATAATATAAAAACTATGTTTTTCTTAGTGTCTAATCACCTGAAAATAAGAATGATTGTGTTTCCATTACCTCAGAATGAGCCTTTTTTATCTACATAGTGAGCAGGTCCTTATTTATGGCCATGTTCACTGCGATGTTTCTACAGTAGCTCAGAACAGACAAGCCAAAAACTGGCTCTAGATAGGGCCATTTACGTTTTGCATCAGCCGTTGTAGTTACAAGCCTGTCTGCAACGAGCAGCCTCGGAAACATTACTGATTTGTAACATGAGACTGCTTTATTCAGTGTTCGTACCGTGTTTAATCACTTGTCCATTTGTGTTGGAGAGGAAGAGACCTCAGTGGATGATTCATCTCTTGGTGAAAACCTCTTAAACGTCTAGATTCTAAGTTATCAGAGACAAAACAGTGAGCACAAGTTTGTATGTGGTGGGCAAGCTGCCTGTCCCTAATATGCCAAAAAGAGTCAGAGATACACTGATTTACACATGAATCCAAACACATTTCCTTTGTACATCCCAATCAACGTGGAATTGAGTGCACATGTTTAAGTACCCGGCCTCTCCTTGTCCACGCCCCCATTTAAATATGCAAATCATATTTAAATGAACCCTGCACCTGAGATTCCCCTCTCTGCACAATCAGAAATCTAAAACAAAAGAATGAGTGAGAAAGGAAAAAAGAAAATCTTCACAGAATGCGAATTGGAAACGCTACTCACTTAAGTGGAGGCGCACAAAAATGTACTTTTTGGCACGCTGTCCTCTGGCATCAATACTAAATGTAAGAGGAGTGAGTGGGAGTGTGTGTGAGGCTGTCAATGCTGTGGGGACAGAAAAGCATACACACGCAGAATTAAAAAAGAAGTGGTCCGACATTAAGGTGGACGTGAAGCGGAGGAGGGCTGCCCACCGCCCAAGTGTGGCCAAAACAGGCGGGGGGACAGGAGAGGAGGAGCTCATCCCGTTTGAACAGAGAGTCGCCTGGGGTCAATTGAAAGCAGACAAATAATTATGTGAACTGGATTTACAGTTTACAATTGTTAATTTTATACACCACTTACACAGATCACACACCATTGTAAGTGCGCCGGGGAAAAGGTGTGGCCTATTAAGAAATGTCACACTTTACGCACGGGTTTATTGACATGAGTACTTTACACACAGAGACAATCAGGGGCTTGTTAGAAAGCTCTGAAGCTGTAGTTTAACCAGCAAACAGCAGCAAGTCACTAACTTTAACCACTGACTAGTACTGATGCTGTGAAGACAGGATAATATTTGGGAGCGCACATGCTCAGTGCGCATCATGGGGATTAATATTAGGACAATTAAACAAATAAATTATTTACTCACCAAGAAGCCACCCATCGCGCACAGTGCCAGCTAGTAGTCTGTTCCCAACCATGCTGTTACTCAGAATGTATGAATCGTGCGTTAAACCAGGCCACCTCGCCACAATGTTGGTTAATTGCATTTGTGCATCACATATGATCTGTACATTGATTGAATGAGAATGCTTCCTGTTGACATAAACACATTCATCCAGTGCCATCTGTCTCTGAACACACGCTCTCTTCGTATTGCGCCATTTACAAATCTTCTAATACTGCTAAAGCAGCCGTTGTTGTTAACGGTATTTTCGGCACCACTTTGCGCATGCTTTCATATCCACTCATCTAATTGCAGACACATGAGTGTGTTAATTGTTCATCAGTGTTATTTTTACATGTGTCTCTGATGTGCACATCACTCTGAGGACTAATTGTTTTCACATTTATTTATTGTAACAGTTTCTCAGCATCACCTCTAGGTGTCGCCAAAGGATCGACAGCTGTAGAAACGTGCGTACGCCAGCCATGAAGTTGGCGTGAGGCACTGCACATTTCCACGGTCATTTCACTCTTGATACATCTGAACTTTGCCGTGGAAAAGGCCGTACACCACGTTTTTGTGCGTACGCACCCTTTGTACATGAGCCCCTTGGTCCGTTTGTTTTGGAGAGGGAGAGGCCTCTGTAGATAATTCGGGTCCCACTGAAAACCCTCTGACAATGAACTCTTGCCAGGAAATCTGCGATCTTTACTAGTAGACGCCACACACTGTTCCTTTAAGGCATTGCTTACTGATACAGTTGTGTTTCTCAGATTAGTTAATGTTATTAATTATCTGATGTGGATTCACAACACTTTTGTTTTTTTGTGTTATGTATCTGTACATGTGTTAGGCTATTCATTGTTCTTCAAATAGGTCTTTTCCCCTACAATGATGAACATACGGCTTGATTGGACAACATATTCTCACTCCAAACTCGTCACATATGGCTGCTTGTTCAGTGGACTTTTAACATCAACATATGACCTGCAAGGTATCATGGGTGCGTCCATTGTTTATGTTCAGGGACGCAAAATACATTTGTGTTTCCACAGAAAATGTACCGTTTTTGCTTGTTAGATGCATACGGCCTTTTTCGAAATAAACTTACAACAATGGTAAAGCACTGTGTATTTACGTTTATTTCATTCTGCAACAAAAACATGTGGTTAGGTTTAGAAAAAAAACATCATGTGAACGCTGGCTTCCTAGGTGAAAGTCCAGTGTTTGTTGAACCCATCTGCCACCTACCCTAAAGGGACTTTCCAGGTCCTTAAATTACATTGGTTACCAGCTGCGTATCATACTGCCACGAAAGGATGGCTTTGCTAGTCGGTGTCTGATGTGGCAATCACTGACCGAGCAGCGGTATTTGACAACTTCAGAATGGGTTGGCTTGTAAGAAGCCCAACATTTGAGGGCATCACTAATTTTAGTCACCCAAGGTCAAGGTGGTTTTATGCTGGTTTTGATCCACATTTTGTATGTATGATATTAATTTGTCAGTACCTATAACTGACAGAACAAATGTAACAGAAAAAAGAAAAAATACTTTCCTCTGAAATGTGATGAAATACCAGTACAATGTAGCATAAAATGGAAAGTACAGCTACATCAAAACTGCACTTAAGTAAATGTACTTAGTTGCTACTCACTAAATAGTGGTTTAAAAACATGTCTTTGTGAAAAGAATTGTTGTGTTCCTTTTCATCAGCTCAAACATTCCTTAGTATTGAAATATGCCTGAAAGATCAGATTCCACATATGTAGTAAACCCAGTAATGGAGACCATAAGGCCTCACTCTGTCCTTCACCCACTATGGTAAATTTATTCATGTCATACCAAAGAGATCAAACTATATTCCTCTCAGAAATGACAATTTCAAGTTTGGGGACAATAAGCTGGTCAAGGTTGCTGTCTAATAAATGACTTCTTGTCATGTTTGCAGATGCTCAAGGTCCCTTGACGTCTACCAGCTGGGATAAGGCACGGTCCCTGAAGCCGATGTCACTATGATCAAGAGCACATAACAGGCAGATGCCTCTGAACTGGCTAACAAAAGCTATTTAGATGTGAGACTGCTCCATTGTTCCCCGCCTTCATCTCTCTCTATCCCCCTGCCATGTTCTTCTTCTTCTCCTACTGTTAAAAACCGGAAGGCATATTCATGAGGGAAGCATAATTAACCAGTCAGGGTTTGGATGACTTCCAGATGGATGAGTTATTATTGCCATTATTGATACTGGCTGGTATGAGCCCTGCTATCTGGGATTAATGCTGTTAGAATTTAGAAGCCCGACACCATCTTACCACTTAGTCCCATGATGAATAGTGTTAGGCAAAGTCGTTTGCACTGACACTCACTTACTTCCCCTCATTTTATGTACTTTGCTTGCCTTATTAAGGCTCTTACCACTGGCTTAATTGCCTATTTAGAATTCTCCTCTTTGTGACCTAGATGTGTTTTATTTGGTGAATGTAATTAAGTTACCTGTAAATATCTTTGCGAGAGCCCCATCCATCTCTGTTATGTGGGAACTCTATTTTTGTTTTAATTAATTTAATGGCTGCTGTGTCTGGACACTATTAACCTCAATGAAACCAAGAGGAGAAATTGGTTTCACTTGTGCTCAAGACAAGGCATCTCTGTTGAACCGCTGCTCACTAGATTTGTATTGGTGTACTGAACCTCTGGGCTAATAGAGAGGTGAAGTTCCATCCCTTCTGGTGGACCACCATGGAAAATTATTAGACCAAACCAAAAAAAAAAAAAAAATTATAATCACTAATGCCAAAAGACAAAAAAATCTTCCGATCCCATTTAAATTTTGCTATGAATTAAACATTTGAATTTTCGTCAATTTAAATTTTGAAAGTAAAGAAAGTCACAGTTTGTCTTAAAACTGTTGAAGTACAAGCTTGTAAAAATATGTAATCAGAGACACTACACGAGTAAAATAAAGTTGCTAAAGCTATGGGTCAAGCAGTGGGTCTTGCTTGTTCTTTCCATTCCTTGCCAAGACCTGGAGTTGCAGGGTAAATCACATCAGGTAAGATAACGCTACATTTGTGCTTGGAACTTAGCTAATTTATCTGGCTAGCGAGCTACATAGCTGTTTTCAGTGATTGTGTGACAAGACTTGTTGTTTCTCTGAGTGGCTTTACACAAAACTAAAGAGTGCTATGACTAATCAGTGAGAAATTGCGACTTTCTCGACTTGCAAAATTAACTTTTTAATTGATAAACATTGTGTGTGTGTATATCATAGCACAGTTCAAACAGATAAGGTCCCATGGGGGGCACTGATATAGCATGGTAAGCTGGCTCACAATGACTTTGCATTTTTCAAATTGGAATTTTTTTTTGAATTTTGTTAAAAAGATCTCTCCAGAATAAATGGCCTCCTCTCAGCTTCAGTTTACGTCACCTTTTGTGTTAATCAGCAATTGTTAGCCAGCTAACCATGGTTTTTTACCAACAAAATATCAGCTAGTTAGCGTCTTGATGTTAGCTTTAAGCTCAAAGCTCCACTTTGCAGTGGTACATCCTCTCAGAGCTGTTTAGCCAGAAGAAAATGTTGACATTTTTTGTTCCTGCAAACCAGGAATATGTCACATTTGTACGCTGATACATATCACATCATCATTTCGAAACTAATGTAGTTCTGATTACATGCATATGAGCTGAGCTCCTCATCAGGGGGAGAGGGGTGTGGGGGATGGCTTTGGCAAGATGGCTGCCAAGCAGTCAAGCAGCAGACCACTGAGACCAGCCATGTTTTTGAGGCTACGTCCTGCAGTGTTTGCTGTACTTGGTGATGTTGTCACATTTCCAACCTTTTTTTTTTTTTTTTTTTTTTTCCCCTTCTCATTAGTGATATTGACACATCTCCACCAGTGGTTGTTGTGACAACTTATTATTTTTCCAGCATTGATTGTATGTTTCCCCACCCACATGTTAAACACAATGTTTTCACAACATAAAATTAAAACATAAAGAAAGGTAAAGTTTTGACATATGTGCCACAAATGAAATGTACAAATGTAACCTATTTGTGGTTTTTAAAAAACACACAAGGCCAACATTTATTCTGGCAATTTGCTTGAGCTGCTACTATGGTTTAGGCTGTCAGTCTTGTTTCGTCCATTAATGAGACATTTATCTTCAGTCACTTTTCTTATCAATAATGCAAGAACACCACTTATGATAATGACAAAAGTGACAGGATGCAACCTCAATATCCAAAAAAGCCTATGAGGGTGCAGGTCCATCAGAAGAAAATCTTTCTCAGTGCACCTTTAAACCAATCATATTAATGTAAATTGTATTTATCTTTAAATGTCCTCGTTATAAAATATTGCTTACATCATTAAATATTTATGTAATTGAAGGAATAAATACAACACCAGCCAAGATTTAAAAAAAAAAAATGAAAACACATATAAACCACAAAAGGAATCCTGATGTGTGGAGTATCCATTAAGAAATGGGACATATCCCATCACTATCCTACCTCCAACCCCAAAGAGAGTGGACGACATGGCGGATGCCCTCCAGAAACACTTAAACGACACGAAGGAACAAGCCCTTCCCTTATTAATGTGCTCTTTTACAAAGCGACACACCATGCACAGTTCCCCCGGGACAAGGGAGTGCAATGAGTGTGGCAAGTGGGTCTGTTCATTTTTTAAAGTTGGGTAACCTGTCCTTAAAGGTACTGTAGTAAATCAAGTTGCTACTTAACTGCTCTGGTAGGTCTTACTCACTTGGCACACATAATGATTCATGAAACATCAACCTCTGACAGAAGCTACTAAAGGAAGTAATTTTGTTTTTTAATTTACGCAATGGTGGTGAACGAATGGACACTTATAACCTAACTATAAAAAAAAATGAAGGGGTGCATGACCACAGTTTATGTTAACACGAGAGAGGATATTCTTAAAGGAAAATGAAAACCACTCATTTTGTTGTTTTAACCTCACGTTGGTGCAGAATGAGCAAGATGAATAAAGGGAATTTTACAACATATCTTTTGGAACCAATTGGCAGTTTTGGCCATGATATGTGTTCACAGTCCAAAGGACAGGGCTGAATGCTTGGGTGGCGTTGTACCTATTAAAGGTGGTGCTTTAGAATGGAGGAAATGCTTACTTTGATTTCCCTCAGGGTTTTTTGCTCTCTGAGCAGAATGAAAATGCTCCTTCTCTGGCAGCATAAAAGGTACAACCCAGCACACAAAAAACACATATGCACACATTGTATGTACACACACACACCCACACTTCTGAGCAAACTTTACAGGCCTGTGCTCCTGCAGTCCAGGAAATTTAGCAGTTAAAAGATTCCTTCATTACTGAATGACCTTGTGTGCATTATAGAATATGATGGATGCCGGGATGTAGTGCAGCATGACAAGAGGATGGATTGTGTTGCACAAGCAAGCAAGTTTATGCTTGACACAGTAATACTCACATTTCAGTGCAGAGCTGGAAAATTATACAAGGGGCATCATTGCAAATCCATATTTATTGTGTGGTATATTTCCAGCAGTAAAAATGTGTGCATTGCTTTTACACACCCACCCATCCACTCGTACCTTTCACTCCTTCCCTCTGCACTGATCAAAACACAGCGCTATATTCATGTGGCATTCTGATCTGAGATCTCTGATCCCTAATTGCACATGAGCAATAGATGATTCTCAGGGGTGGGATGAGCAGATGTGCTGTGTGGCCAGAAGCGCTTTGAGTTTGCGTTGCAGAGAGTGAGGGGGGTCTGGCTTAGCCAATGGCAACTAATACAAGCTCACACACTGCAGGTGGTGCAAGTTGTGGTGGTCCAAAGGTCTTTGGTTTTTTGTGTGTGTGTGTGTGTGTGTATGTGTGTGAGAAACAGACAGGAGAGAGATTGCCAATAACCATTCCCTCTAGTCTCATCACACATAAAGCTACAGGCTATTATTAATCATTTAGTAGGTTTCATAGTTTGGTTCACTGCTCATGCACAGCACCTGTCAAACCACGCTGTGGCGGGGAGGGTTCCATTTGATTAAGTCTCTTTAGCCTTCACATCCTCCCATCAAAAGGTCAACATGCATCCTTGTCTGATTTCTGTTCTTATACTTATTTTGCATTTACATTTTGTCACACAAGCCTAAAGTTGAGCCCGTCTCACATTTACACAATGCAATCAATTCTCCTCACTGTCTGCCTGCGTCAGACACTGTGTCAGCTCACTTGGTACCTTTGTGTAAAAGATTTCTCTTCCGTGGCAACTATAAGACAAGTTTAATTTTATCTTTAGTGACGTCTTTGGTGCTAGTTGTGTTTTATTTCTCGCTGCTTCTGTGATGTCTATTTTTAAACCTTTTGTTGATGTGCTTAGCTCATGTTAACAACCCACACATCACTTCCTGTCCACCAGGGCTTTTTTTCTTGGAAAGACCTACCCACCAGCTGCTGGTTGGAACACTAAATGTGAATATGCTCATGCGCTGGCTGTATGTTGAACTGCTATTATCCTCAATCGATGTTTTCAGTTTTTTAGTTTTCTTTTGTATCTACAGGCTTGTTTTTATGTCTTAAAGGGGCAGAGAGACAAAGAAAGAATAGAAGGAAATTGAGCACAATTTACACAGAGTAAGTATTATCTGATAACCTCCTGTAAATAACAATTTACCAAAAAACCTCCATGTTTGGAGAGATGCATTTACACGAGTTGTTGATTGATAGATGTTCCGAATACAGCTGCATTAAAACCCTGAAATCTTGGCAGATAATGTATTCAGAACCTTCCTCAGATCATATCGTGACTACCCCCACTTTACATGAGAAGAGGAACATAGAATTTGCATGTCTACAAGAGGAATATGCGGTAAAAACAAATTACGTCTGAAATTACCGTAGGAATAATTGTATTTTCCTGGGTATAGTACTTTCAGGGCGCCCGTGTGTTCACTAAATCTCACCTTGGAACATTTACTTTACAAATTACACACTTGGCAGTTTTGCACAGGATGAAAATCACTTAGTCTGCAATTACTGGAAATCATCGGTGCACCTTAGATATTAGTTCGCTTTTAAGAAGGCCTTTATAGAACAAGCATATATACACAGACAGACAGAGGTGTTAAAGAGTTTGAATAACTGAGGCACCTGTTTCAGCAGTGACTTAGATCCATGTGCACAGAAAGGACACGGCCTTTGTATTCTCTCTGAAATGGGATCAGAGAAACTACTCCATATATTAATGAATAAACACCACACACAGAGAGATACAGAGCAACCCCTGCATCATGCTGATGCAACAACAAAGCAATCTAACACTCGCGTGGCTTCTGGTTATTGTGCTGTGTGAAATTTCATGCACTAATTAACATGTAAGGAAGTGACGATGGTGTCATTTCTTACCTCTGAGGGCTGGAGCTGCCTCAGTGACATTTTGATCCCCAAGCTGCACGAGTTCCCCTCCCCATGTGAGGCATTGATTGTTTATTTATTTAATAATTTTAGTCTTTTGGGGTGGGAGGTAGGGTTGCACTCAATCTGACAAATAAGACTCAGGGTGTTTGCTTATACCATGCTTGCTCACGTTGGCTTTGGGAATTCACATAATCAGGATCAGAATGATATTATTTAATCATTTTATTCATAAAGATGAACGACCTCTATGCATTTATCGGCTGACGTTGACACATTGACACATACGTACAAGAAAGGTGTCCAATGGCACTCAAGCGATAAAGGCTACTTTGACTTCTGCTTCCATGTGATGATGATAAATATGAAGATACAGTATACCTAACTTCAGTATATTTAGACAGTTGAGAAAAATTAAATTCTATTCTTAGCCTCAAAGCTGGAAAAGTGCACTCAGCAGAGTGCAGATCTCTATCAGGCAGCCATGTTCTGGTTACGCCGCAGCTGCGGGGGCTGATTGTGGCCACTTTAGACAATAATGCTTGTAAATCCAGCAGACGTTCCACAGAGCATTTCAGAAGCATATAAAAAAGTAATAAATTAACGCCTAGTCTGACGGAGCTGCAGCATGGTGCACAGAGCACATCCAGTTCTCCTGCTACATGTAGGTGAAATATAGATAAACTATAATTATGTGGATGAATGTATTTTTTATTAAATAAAACACAGCCACACATTTCAGAATCACCATGGCTTTTATTGTCATTGTATCATTAAATAACACAATCAAATTAGGAGTTGTTGACAGTTAAAAACCACATCCTCCATACATTCAACCATCCAATGCACACAATAATAAATGACCCATGTCATTAATAACTGGACTTTTAACGGTATTAACTCTATCTGTAGGCTACAGCACCACAACTTAAGAAAAAAAAAATAAACACAAAACAGACAAAAGAAAAAGAAACTATTAACTGCTTAGCCTACTTCTGGTAGAAGCACAGATATCAATATTTAATGATAGGAAAAATCACCAAATCAACAAAATGGGGCAGGCAAAACACTGCTCCTGGTGTGGTATGATACTGCGCAACGGATGAACAAAACCTTATCTCAGCTGGAACACCTTGCACTTGCACCTAGTTGAATTATCTCTCCCAGCTCCCTTACAATCAAGATGGTGGTGAGGATAACAAAAATGGAGAGTAATTCGTCCCATAATAGGGGTGTAATGATCAATCAATCTAGATCGATATACCGATTCAAAGGATCCAGTATCATCGATGCAAAGTGAAAACATCAATCCATATTGTCATCTTTAGGATACGCTTTTATTTTGAAAGTCTGTGTCACTATGAAGTTACGGTTTATTCGCTTGGGAATAGATCAGCAGTGTGGAAATATTTTGGATTTCAGAGAAAACACATGTCAACAGAGCACATGCCTTTTGTAAACAATGCTGTTACAAGATGGGCATCTCATCCTGCTAACGTCTCACTACTGCTACATTAGCCGCTGTGATTTAATAATGTTCAGCTGAAAAAATGAGCATGCACACTGAAATTTAACCTTACTGTTCTGTTAAGAGATGCAATGACTTAAACGATGGTGAGTAAGAAAAATAATAACATTACATGTAATTTGTTAAGCTATGAGTGGAGGAAAAAAGTCTGCTAGCCGCTAGACTAATTCATGCAATGTAAACATGCTAATAATGGGTCACTAGCAAAAAAACAATTGTTGTATCCATGAACCTTGACAGTTATTATTGAGCTGATACAGTGACATTACAGCGGTTACAGTAACTTAGGTTGTTTATGTGTTGTTTTTATCTTTTATAGCCAAAAGCAGAAAAGAAAGGAGTGGCAGCTTCTTTTGTAACTGAATGTGTTATATGGGCATACAGTATCGTCTCATATCGATCGCAGGCCCCTAAATCGCATCAAATCAAAATAATATCATGGCTTTGTAGTGTCAGCAAATATCGTATTGTTTTCCAAAGAGATGATACGATTGTATCATCATGAAACTGGTGATTTACAGGCCTTCCCCGTAACATGCCTAACTTAAGTGATTCATTACATATTGGGTATGGAATCAGTTTGCAGATGTTGTAGTACAAAATGAAACCAGACCTGAAGGATGTCAGTTTTTGAGCCATAGTGAAGGCCAAAATGTGACGTGCAATGGACAGTAAGGCTTGTTGTTTTTCAGCCAAGCTGATTTCCAGAAAACTTGCAGCCCCTACTGGCCTGTTAAGAGGATTGAGGAGCCAGTCAATAATGGTAGAAAACAGTTTATGAAACAGTTTTGTTTTTTTTTTTTAAACTGTGAGTTACTGCAACCACAAAAGGTCCTTGAACATACAGTCATAAATGTGTACACAAAATAAATAAATAGGCTGATTCATCCAGTAGTTTGTGAGATTAGCTGTGGACAGACAGCTACACACACTCACAAACACAATCAAACACATGATCCCCTCCACAATTTAGCCTGTCATCGATACTAACCACATCAGGAAAAAAATCAATTGCAGATGATTAGGAGTGATTATAAAACCCAAACTGACAACAGCAGTAGCTCAAGAGTAGAACACTTAATAAAATTTAAAAAAAAAAAAATAACAACATGATTAGAAAGATTTCCATGATTGTTACTTCATGTTGTCTCAACATATAAACAAGCTAGAAGGTCAGTTGCAGCAAAGAGTGTGCTTATTGAAAGTTACCTTTATTGGGCAGCTTACCAAACACTATATATGCACGCATTTATTCAGCGTAGCTATGTCTGCGTCTCAAATGACAGAGGACGTGAGAAATCTGGGTCCAATACTTTGATGGATGCTTTGACACTCACTGTGGGCATTCATCAGATTTCACTGCAGAATGGCACTACTTCTCACATGTTTACGGAAACAACAAGCAAGTTTATTCCAGACTTTGTAAAGACTTGATGAAATAACAATGGCTGTCATGTTATGTAATGTGTTCCTGAGACTGGTGGTTACTGGTCTTTTAATAGAGTACAACCAAAATGCCAGTGAGTCATTCCATTATTCATTCAGTTCAAGCTGGCATTGTAAGCCAAGCCAACAATAAATGTTGTCCTGCGTGGTCATAAGACAAATCCAACTGAAGCTATAAACTGACTACACAGACATACAGTAGAGAGTGGCATACATAGTTTGCTTTCCAGTAGTTTTGTGATTTCAGGCCACTATATTCCAACAATAAAAATGAAACTACATTTCAGCCATGTTCCTGTATTTTTTATTATTTTTCCTCCATCATCATTCAGCCAAAACAGTCAACAGCGCCATGCTTTTAGTCTGTTTCAGTCCCAAATGAAATGTCACTCCCAAGAGTTCCAGATGCTGAAAATTAGTTGCTTTGTGTTCATTTCTTATCTTCATAAATCACAAAATAGAATTCCACTCAAGGGAATAAGCCACACGGTGTGTTTTAAATGTAAAACCAATAAATTCCTGACACGGGTTTTAAGATTCAGATTTCGGTGAAAATGCAGGGTAAATCAGATGTGGAAATACCACAGAGTAATGAATATTTCATTGTAAAGCACAGATCAAACCACATTTAGAGGAAGAGAGGAGCCTGAACAGACAGAGAATGGCGAGTGTATCCCCACAAAAGACAGCCAGTGTTGTTAAGATTTTATTTATTTAATTAGCACCGCACTAAGTGGAAATCCTTGTTTATCCACCTGGAGGGAATTCCGGATTCAGGAATGAATTTCATTGCATAGCTGTCAATATCAAACCTTTCCATTATACAGTAGTTTACCTCCAGTGATCTCTGAAGAATTCATCAACAGTCAATCAAAGGGAGTTTATGCGCAGCCCTGATTTGGTTTCCTCTTCCCTGCAAACACAATTTGAATACCCAAGGCAACAACACAGTGAAAATGCATTATACATTCATGTTGCCCTTACTTTCACTACCATGGAGGGGTTGTTCTCCCTCTGTCAGTCAATCAAGGACAATCTGGGATCTTTGTACATCACAGCTCGAGAAAAGGCAGAACTAGGCAGATCTGGCACACAGGAAACAGGATGAGGCCTGTCCCATTAGATGCTGGAGATTTTTTAAATCAATTACCCAATGAGAGATCCTCAAGTGCCCTTTTATTACAATCACATGACAAAGTTCTTGAGCTCTCAGTCTTCATCTGTAATCCCATTTGAATTTGAGTCCTTTAGTCCTAGTTTTAATATATATGAATAATATACAGGCAGACTTATTTGTCCAAAATGGAAAATGTGCAATGCATTTGTGATCATTGATGCAACACAGTCAGGAACGTGGCCTCTGATTGGTCAACATGCCACGAACACAGCATCTGCCTGGTCAGCAGACTCAACACAAGACATCATGGATGGCTAGCTGGCAGCTTACATCAGCAATAACTGTTACGGAAGACATTCAGCATTGGATTTATCACTATGGATTTATTTTACAATGTCTCTAGTCCAAGGTCAGATTACAAAGCTTCTGAAAGGGAAATGATTGCACCAGGACTCTTCTCGGAATAAGATGATGGTTGATATTAGCTTCCAAACAAAAACAGGAAGTCTCTCACACGCAGCGTTCTAGAGATATTTAACATTAGTAAAGTTATGTTGTATACAACATGGTTGACCCCAGATTTTTCCTATCAGACATAACAAAATTTTGTTATGACATGCAGATATAAGCCAAGGTGCATTGAGCATTCAATTTGCATTATTTTTTTTAAATATTAAATTTTTATTTGATTCCCATAAAATGTTCAGGGTCCATGTCATTGGTTCGACAGCCCATTGGTTCGACATCCCATTAGTCACACACTGTCTGCGGTGCTGAACGACTCGCGGCGGGCGTATGGTGCGCTGCGACCAGCTTGAGGTGGAGCAGGCTCACGGCTTATGTGTTTGTCACTTTCTTTTTCATTTTAACCCACACCATGATCTTTTCCTGACCCTAACCAAGTGGTTTTTGTGCCTAAACCTAACCAGACCTTAACCACAGGGCATCATTGATGATTTCGGAACAATGGGACTTCGGAACAATGAGTTTAATATGGTCAGAACAATGGGATGTCAAATCAATGGGCTGTCGAACCAATGGGCAGTTCCCAAATGTTCCAACAGCCCTCCAAAGCTCTTTAATGTTCTGCATGCCCTGATACCGTGGCACCGGATAAAGGCAGGTTTAAAAGCACTGAGTGTTTACATAGGTTAATTTTAGCACTGAAACTAAGAGTTAGGTTTTTTGTGTTTCCCTAAATCTCTGTGGTAAAGTCAAATACAGTGGTTTTGTCAGTGATTTAGCATCATCACCAATAGAAAAAGGCACTTTGCACTTGGCACTTTTGTCACACAAGAAAATAAACATAAAAACCAGGTGTTTTTACAGCAATGTATTTTGAAAAGAGGCTATTCAGGACACAGATGAAAATTGACACGTTGTCCCCAAATGTCAACAGCAGATTCAGGAGATTACCTAGCATGTCATACTTAGCTGTGAAGGTCCACTGACAAAGCCATAATAACGCTGATTTGCGATGAGAACGCATTGAAATAGAAGGTCGACAGACAACATTTTCAAACTAGAAATTTTATGGTCCTTTACACTTAAAGCTGTAAGAGAAGCATGTACCCATTATGTTTTGGAGATTTGAGCCTTGAGGCTACTGTATGAAGACAATGTGACTGTCAGTGACTCATTGTGACCTTTTCTCTCTCACAATCAAGTTATCAAATCCTGCTAGACAAGATCCAAGGTCTTTCTAAAGTCATAGGAGTAAAATGTTTATTTTCTAAATAAAAGGACATTGTTCTGTGTTAGTTTTAACGTTCCTTTGTGTGCATGAATCAAAGCAGAGTCAAAAGTAATGTCCTCATGCTGACAATAAAGTATCAAATCCCTGTCTCACATTGAGGAAGTATGTTACTGTTAAGGCAACATTATAGTGTCTGTGCAGTTCTTGAGTTGCCAAAAAATCCAGCCCAGTATTATCCAAGACATTTTTAGTGATGGACAGAAAAAAAGAAAAAAATGTCTCCCACATCATGAATCATTTGGAATGAAATTCATTTTTATTGCACATGATAGAAAATGATACTTGTTGAATGTAATGTTATAGCTCTGTAGGATTTGTCTGCATATAAACATAATTGATATATACAAAAGCCCTAAATGGGGCTTGAAAATGTCTTCGCATAAAACCTAATGGCACTATAAGCCTAAGTGAATCTGCAATAGATTCCTCTATGACAAGGCTGACTATTTGGCCAGAGACTCATAAAACAAAGGCTCCAAGTAATTACAACTATACTTAACGCTTTACAGCTCAGTTCCTGTGATAGCGAATGAACAGAGAGACAGCTGAATACAATGAAATTTGTTGAAGGACACGCACAAGATCCCGTTTTTAAATCGAATTGAGAAAAGGTTGAGGGTGAAAAAAACCCACTATTTACAAAATTGAGAGAGGGACATATCCTCTGCTATTTATGTGGTCCCTATGCCCTTAATTTGATTTGACCCGAGTTCATTTCACGACACTTCAAACAAACATGGCCACTTTGGGCTGATGCTCAATGTTAATGGTGTGATCAGTGCTGTATCTTTCCCTTGGTCTGGCAATTTATTTTGCCCCATTAAGCCTTTGAAGCTATGCCCTGCTGACTCAGATGCTCTTAGTAACAAACAGTAATATTAAAATGGCTATTACCTCCAAAATCTATCATCTGGAATGGCCTATAAGGTCATAGTAAAGTGTACCCCCGTGAAATGCCTGAAAAGGAAGCAATATATCTACATCCATGTTCTCAGGGAAGAGAAATGCCCTACATTTTTAGTAGAGATATACTAGCTGCAAGTTTTGTCCATATCATTTGCTTTGCAAGCTAGATCGAGTGGTCAAATGTGGGAATAATTGCTTTCCATTACAATGTAAATACAAAGAAAAAAATCTAAACAACAAAAACTAATTGCTTGTAATTGCCCTCAAAAACAACACATATAGATGTTTTCTGATGTGATGCCAAAACCATGACAAATTACTATTACAAACATAATACAGTTTTCTGATCAGACACCACTATTGTTAAGGTCCAGCACAGTGATGTCTTTGTACTGACTGGGAAGGGTTAAACTACACACAAGTTGCCAGAAAAATGTTTAAATTGTATTTTTTGTAACATGTAACATTTGTATGTTTCATGTGTGTCATGTCATTTTATGTTAAGGTACATAGTAGTCGAGCTGACTTTGTCACTGGGAGGTTGATGAGATGATTGATAGCATGAAACCTTTTCGAAACACCTGCAGACTATTATGAAGTCATTGCTTGTTTTCCAATGGCTTTTTAGCAACCAAATGTAGGTGCTGTTTTAGCAACCTGTCGCTGTGTTTCCAGCCAGAATAGTGCCATGAGAAGGGGCTGTTTTTTTTTACTGAAACATTGCTGCATTTCCTGCTAGAATAGTGCCACAAAAGGAAGTTGATTTTTACGGAGACATTGCAGCTTTTACTGATGGGATAGTGTCAGGAAAAGTGATTGTTTTTAACCAAGACAATGTTGCATTTACAGCCATGATTGTGTCACTAAATCTGGATGTTTTACGCCAAAAATGATCTTTTCCTACTCTTGACTAAGTGGCTTTTGTGCCAAAACTTAACTACATGTTAATCCAACTTGGTCTCACTGTGAGGTCATCAAAAAACAGTGCTTGGTAAGTGACTCCTGGTGTCAGAGACAAATGAAGAAACCTGTTCTTTCACAGTGGCATGATATGCTATCAGTTGACATTATTGTTTAAAGGCACCCAGCTGCGTCAGGGGGAAATAGGGTGGGACAACAAATAAAGTTAAGGCAGCAGAAGTCCGACTAAGGGCCCGTCCCAATACCCCCCTTAGCCCTACCCCTTGGCCCTACTCCTAGATTTGCGCGTTCCCGCGAGGGGTAGAGGTGTCCCAATTCCTTTTTGCGTGTAGTGGTAGGGGGCATAACGAGGGGTAGTGGGTATGAAACTAGCCCTTCGGAGCGAGTAATTTCAGATGCTGACTTGCCAGCAAGGGGTAGACGTCGCCATGGCCGAGCAAGAGACGGGGAAAAAAGTTTTTATTGCTATTCACAATGTCTAGATTGGAGTTGCTGTAGCCAGATAGCTAACGTTACCGTCGTCAGGTTGCTTGTTAGCTAGCTAGCTCGCACTACCTGCCGTCTGTCATCTGTCCTGTAGGGGAAATACCTCTAAGCGACTAATCAGATTAATAACTCCGTAAACCAATTATTAATTCATCAGCAGGCTTATCAATAATGAATTAATCTCAGTATCTGGGTTATGAATTCTCTATACAGTGATCTCAGCTCCTGTCCAAAAGATTTATACACAGACAATGACTTGGCGATAAATGAAGATTTATTTAAACTAAATAGGTAACAACTGAATAAATGAATAGCAAGTGATGATTATATGACACAACACAAAATTAACAGTATATAAATAGAATGAAATGAGAAGTAACACTCATGTAAGTTACTTAGTTTGGCGATAGTGGGAGAGTAAATTAAAATAGCCTATGTTATAAATGGGGAACGCAGGAATGCATCAAAGTTATTATTACGCGCAAAAAAGTGGAAAACACTGGAGATAAAAGAAAACTGGATCGATAAAATTTAAATGTTCAAAATAACTTTTCTCGTGAGCACAAAAGAGTTAAAAGTGTAATAAAGGAAATTGCGCACGACAAGAAGGTAAAATACGAATAAGCACGGCAGAACTCACAGTACGAATAATAGGGAATAACTAACAAAAGACACAGGGCAAAAAGAAAAGAGCAGATAACTAAAACGGAAAAAGACACCGCTAGAATGAACTGAAAAGAAGAAAAGACGAAAAGAACAAGAGACTGAAAAGAGCAAGAGACTGAGCCGTGCCGAACGCATGGGCAAAAAGTGGGCGGCCTTGATCAGGGAGGCTTCCCTCGTGATGGAAAATATATCACCATGGGATATACTCAGAGGAAACTTTAATGCTTTCCTGATATGAGGTCGTATACTTTGATATGTTACGCACGAGGGACGCATACTCTTCCCACTATGGTCAACATTGATTCTTAACATCCAATTAAACATACAGATTAACATTAAACCAGAACACACTTACTGTGCCGTGATATCAGATAGCCTACGTCAAATACACACACTCTAGATTAACTCAATGACAATATATAATGAAAAACAAAATGAAGGAGCACGTATTCATGCAACAGGTTGATTAATAATCCCTAATTATATCTTCATTCAAAATATATAAAGTTGACTTCCTTGCAGTAACTCTTCTTAACTCCGCCACAAGATGGCAGTATGGCTACATGTTAGAGAGTTGAAACTAATCTTTTGTATTAACAGGGTTAAAGCAAAGTATCATTCAGATAAAAACATGATCATGTGCGTGTACAAGTCAGGACATGTCAAACGGCCAACAAAGAGGAACAAAAAGAATAATCTCACTTGCAACATACATTTTAATTTTATCACACAGAAGCATTTGTTCAGCGAGGGGTAGCGTGGTGAGGATGGACTTATCAATATGCCCCTACAGTCCTATTTTGCAAAATTGTCAGATTTTTCACATTACGATAACACGCCAGCTAGTATAACTATGTTGCCTCATAATGTTAGCTGGTTAGCTAGCTAGCTAGTCCTTTGTCGTACATATCTTATTACTCTAATGGTACGTTAATAGCAAGCATAATAGTAGCTAACATTATCCTTACATTGTAGATGCCGGTTGAAAATGTAGATGGCTTGTGGTTTCCTGTTTAAAATAGTTATGTTTTCATGAACGTAACCGACGCACTGGGTGGTGTCCCAATTCCTAGGGAAAGATTTCAACCCCTTCCCCTTGTTGCTTCATTTCGAGGGCCAGGGGGTAGTGGGCAATGGCTAGGGGTAGGGCCAAGGGCTAAGGGGTAGTGGACAAGGGGGGGGGGGGGGGGGGGGGTATTGGGATTGGGCCTAAGACGGGTGGGAGGGGTCCAACAACCACTGACTTTCACTCAGGAGGCCAGTGTGCTTGTAATGTGAATGGAAAGCCAATCCTGTTCTTTTTTTCTAAACACAACCATGTGCTTTTGTTGCCTAACCCAACCATGTGAGTGTATTGGCAAAACATAGCCATGTATATTTGTTGTTGAAGGAAAAAAATGTCAATTTGCGGTGTTGTACCTGCGTTTTTTTGTTGTTGTTTTTTTAAAGGGTACAGCCCCTTTAAAAACAACAACAACAAAAAAAAACTGTACATTTCCTGTGAAACCAGAAGTGTATTTTGAAAACAGACAATGCATGTAACAGGCTGAAGTTGACATGGTGTCCCAGAAAGTCAACAACCAATGCACCTAGGGTACGTTGCGCATCATATGACGGCGTGGATAGTCCATGCCCAAACCTCGATATGTGACAAGGTCGAAGTGAGAATGTGTTCATTAACTACAGTACTGTTAAAACATACATAATAATATATAATTGTAGCATATCCATGATTTGCTCAAATGTATGATGCCAACATTTATTTTGGTGATTGGGTTCTAAACCAACTGCTTGGTTCAGGCTAGGGAACAGCTGTGGTCTTGGTTTGAAGTAATCAGTGTTCACCATTGGAAACAGGAAGTGGAAAAAAAGGTCTTGCTTGTCAAAGTTCAAGATCTGGTTGACCCGTCCCACCACCATGACCTCGAATCTCTGAAGACGTAGGTGTTAAATATGTCATGCAGTCTAAGAGCTGCTACAGTGGTTCTTATATGCCATTAAATTTCCTTATACATTTATTTGAAGTAGGTTATTGTGCAACAAGTGAGCCCCTTAAAATATCTGTTGGCTGTAAATTGATCAGTGTGCTTCAGTCTTTCCTTCTCCCTTTGAATGTGTCTGTTGTTCTATATGAACCTTTTGTCCAACAGCATTTCCCATCCTAGTTTTCATTCAATATCTGCCCTCCATATTTTGACTCATCCCACTAAGTAGATCAGTGTAATCTATATCTGAATAGACTATGCTCATTATAGAAAACATCTCCAGCACTGCAGACTGGAGTCACAGTTGCCCTTTGCATTTTCAGAGGTTTAATATAATTAGTAAAGACTTTGCACTCCTGCTCACTGATCTGGCCAATCAGATGGTAAATTTAGAGGCCATAATTACATTTGATTTGACATCAACACAGCTCTCTGGCATGAACCCAAATGCCTGCTGAACAGATGAGACATACAGTAACAGTAGAGAAGCAGCTTTAAATTAAGCAAACGTCCATCGATTTGGGAAGTGATTTAGGCTCAAACTGCCTTCAGTTTACTCTCATATTTCAGCTGCATTGCAGAGTTTACAAACCATTAAAGCATGCAGGCTGGGGATGTGTTCTTTCTGACTATGATGAATTGCCTGCAGCTTATCAACAGGAGTTGGCATATGGTGTGAGGACATGGCTTGATGGGGTGTCAATCAATCTGTCCATGATTTGAATGTGCTCATATGAGTTTCTTTGCCCATGGTGAGGAGTAATCCCAAGATGGGTCTTAAGTAAGCATTAATTCAGTGTCAGAATATTTTGAGGTAGATTTACTGGATGTTAGGCTACAGTGGGCTCTCCATAGAGGTTTGATAGACTTAGATTTTTGCTGTTTAGAAAGAAAAAGACATTCTTACTCTTAAAAAAAAAAAAAAAAAAAAAAAAAAAAAATTAGGACCTTTGAAGATCTTCAGAGCAGTCTCATTTATTCCATGACCTTTTTCATGTTATATAAAACCAGACCTTTAGAGAACAAGATGCGCTTCTACAGATAAAGTAGAATCATTTTAAAATATGAGCAGTGGATGAAAAGAGAGCAAAAATGATGCATGGCCTGGGTTTTGGTAATGATCAGAGATATAATCCCAAGATCTCACACACACACACTGCATGTATGTATATATTCAAGTCAAATTCACTAACATAAGTGCACTACATCTTTACAGATACCTCGGGGTTTCAGAATGATCTCAGATGTTTTTCAGCCAGAGTACATCTTTTTGAACAAAGCTAGGCTCTGTAGTTTTAGGAATAACTCAAGTAATTCCTGTCTTCACATAGTCAGAACAGTGTGTAATACCACAGCTTGCCTCCTACCTGAAAATATTTGCAGCTCCTCATTCTATAGTATGACTGATAACTTTTACAGAGCAGTCCATCACATCAAATATTAAAGCTTAACTTCTTTTCACAGGCAAGTGCATAAGGGGTAGCGAAGGGGGGTTCGGGAATTCCTGCCCCTTTTGCTCTTGATGTCCACAGTGCCCTTTTGTCAAGGTGGATTTTATGTTGTTTTAACAATGAATAATAATTTACCTATGGATGAAATGACCTGGCTGCTGTCAGTTTTCATCACAAGTTGTGGCTTGAGAAAGATCATCCATGATGTGCCCTCCATTATGCTACCATTTGCAATCCAGGACACTGCAGCTGGACACTCAATGGCAACGTTTACATGGTGAGTTTCATTTTTGTGATTATCATGTTATATTTATAGTATTAACATCAACTTCAAATTGTGCATCAGTTATGCGGCATAAGTTTACTAGTGGTCATTTTTCTTGAAAACCCGATCAAGCCAGCCACTGCCTGGATGTTGATGCTTGTCTGTTCTTGGTGTTAAGCTGAAAAGGGCACATAAACCACAGCAGCACAGCATGTCACATGACACCCGTCAAGTGCTGCCCCTAGCACACACCTGAAGCGTCGTGCTGGGATCGTGGGTTTAGCTCGGGATATTTCCCGACATCAACAACGAGTCTCTTCTCATCTATTCTTTGTCACACACAAGACAAAGCAACAGCTATAGAGTTGTCTTTATGGTGAGGAGGGGAGTCGAGCCTCTGTAGGAGCACAGAAAAGTACATATACAAGCAGAGAACGGGTGAGTGAAAGGTGCATTTAATTTCAGGTGTGAAGAGGCTAGAAATAGGACAGTTGCGTGAAATGCTGCTGGGTGGTGTGTCCAGGAGCGCTGGTGTGGATCTAGCTACCACAATGAGGATTTAAACACTGAAAATAATATGGCCATATTTTTTGACGCACGGTGTTCGCTACTGGTAGGTTTTGGGCGTTAGGGTACAAGTACATTGAACAGCCAAAAAGAAAGAAGAAAGACCCATATTTCAGCAATAATTTGTCACATTTAATATACCAAGTAAATTGACCACATATTCCACATTATATGAAATCAATTTACACAAAAATTTGAATTTATTCTTTTGTACTTTTTATTTTTAAGAGCTCCAAGGTTAAAATATCCTCAAAGAACAACTTATTATCTTTGACCTGAGGTAAAAACCTTTTCTTCATAGGTTAGCTGAAATTTCTAATGGACTCCTTTTCAGGATGACCCTGACCATTTCATTTAAACAAAATTCATAATAGGTCATATGAAATGATTGCTGTTTTGAATGATCCTAACTATGTCCATGTCAAATTTGATGTGATTTCACTGTACAGTTTTTGATACATTTAGAGGGAAAGCTTAGATGATATTACACATTCATAATATACTCATATTAATTTATCAAACCCCGATATGTTTTCAACGGGTGTAGCACAAGAATACAGTATGATGTGGTTTGTTGTAAGATTCCATGTTACATCAACACATTCTCACTCCCATCTCATCACATATCGCTGCTTGGTCAGTGGACTTTGACATCTACATAAGATGCAATAGGTATCTGGCTGAACCTGTTGTTGACTTCCTGGGACAACATGTCGATTTACGCCTGTCACAAGCTTTGTGTCTTTTCAAAATACACCTCCATTTTCACAAGAAATGCACAGTTTCCATTTGTTAGATGCATAGTCTTTTTCAAAATAAACTTAAAAAGCTGGTAAATCACCACATATTTACGTTTATTTCATTGTGGAACAAATGCAAGTGGTGAGGTTTAGAAAAAAAACAAAACATCATGATTTGGCTCTACATTCATACAGGAAGCAAACACCCGCCTCCTGGGTGAAAGTCCAGTATAGCTGGACCACTCTGCCACCTCTCCCACCCACCCTTCATGGACTTTCTAGACCTTTTTAATTATATTGTTGTCAGTTGGCATTGCTGCCAGACTGTGCATCATACCGCCACAAAAGGATGCCCTTTTTTGTGTGGGTTTGAAATCAATGACCAGACTGCAGTATTTGACAGCTTCAGGATGAGACTGGGTATTGGTTTCATACAGTTTCAGTATGGGTTGCTTTAACTGAACATGTTATGCTGTAATTACATACAATTAATTATAGTACGGTGGTGTATGGTGTTTTAAAATATTGTTTCGGGTGCCCCTTTTAACTTTGAGTCGTTCCCCTGTTTTTTAAGAAGTTTGCTATATCTTAAATTAATTGTGCAAAGTGTTTTATAATTGAATTTTTTTTTTTTTTTTTTTTTTTTTTAAAAGAAAATAAATCCTATCTGGCAGACACAACTGCTGTGTCCTTCTTGACGTGGTGTATTCACATGGTCCTCTGAAAACTGTTTTCTGTGGGTATAAAGAATGCAAAAAAAGTGGTTAAATAGCAAGTGATGATGTGATATTTACTAGATGTTAAAGGCCCAGGTGGATGGCAAAAAAAACAAACAAAAAAGAAACAGATCAATAAAAAAGAGAAAAAGATAGTAAATGATGAAAAAAAGAAGAAAGAAGTCAGGCACTACCTTTGCTGTTGTAACTAAGTATACAGTATATAGTAGTTTTTTACCTTTCACCTGTCACATTGTTTGCTAAGTGTCAATCTCTATCTCCAGATAGTGTGACTGATGATGTGATGACATGTTACAACTCTGACAGCTGGATCAAGTGCAAACAGTTCTTTAAGTCTTTTATCTATTTGCTTGCTGTAAATGTGTTGGTTTTTTTATGAATTGCTCTCTTGTCTTATTTTCTATTCAAGGGGAACTACAGTTTGTTATTCTCCATCTAAAGATGCTCAGTTTTTATCTTGCAGTGAGTTCCATTTACGACTAAAATCAGTGTCTATAACAATAATAGACACACTAATACATATATAGATGATGAAAAAATCTTTACACATTCTCTGTTTCTGAATAGATGATTGAGAAACCATACATGCAGATAGTATACAATAAGAACAGACTGCGGTTTAAATAGATGTGTTGTCTATATAGAGCCAGCACAGCATTCAATTGATGAAAAGCTGTCAACAAATGCATTCACAGGAGGGAAACAAGCACACATCACTGCCCAGTAAATAAGAGGATCGTTCTGGTCGTACA